>NC_142064.1:264932842-265543979 GCF_059756535.1 Pantherophis guttatus
CTGGGGGCCGCCAGTCAACATTGTTTGGCCGACGGCACCAGGAGGAGCCCCTCTCTATGGGAGCGTACTGGTCGGTGGGAGGCTATTGGTGGTAGCAGGCGGTCCCGTAAATAACCAGGTCCTAAGCCATGGAGCGCTCTAAAGGTGATAAGACCTTGAAGCGCACTCGGAAGACCACCGGGAGCCAGTGCAGCTCGCACAGGAGAGGTGTTACATGGGAGTGCCACGTCGCTCCCATTACCACCTGCGCGGCCGCACTCTGCGCCAGTTGGAGCCTCCGAGTGCTCCTCAAGGGGAGCCCCATGTAGAGAGCGTTACAATAGTCCAGACGGGAGGTGACGAGGGCATGAGTGACCGTGCGTAGGGAGTCCCGATCTAGAAAGGGACGCAACTGGCGGATCAGGCGAACCTGATGAAAAATCCTCCCGGTCACGGCCATCAAGTGCTCTTCTAAAGACAGCCGTGAATCCAGGAGGACGCCCAAGTTACGAGCCCTTTCCGTGGGGGCAATGATTCGCCCCCAATAGTCAGCGATGGCACCAGCTGACTATATCGGGACGTCGGAAACCAC
This sequence comes from Pantherophis guttatus, assembly GCF_059756535.1. NCBI lineage: Eukaryota > Metazoa > Chordata > Lepidosauria > Squamata > Colubridae > Pantherophis > Pantherophis guttatus. Next base: position 264,933,414 of record NC_142064.1, read on the forward strand.
AGCCACTCGGTCTTGGATGGGTTGAGTCTTAGCCCGTTTCTCCCCATCCAGATCTGTACGGCCTCCAGGCACCGGGACATCACTTCAAGGGCATCGTTGTGGTGGTCTGGGGTGGAGATGTACAGCTGGGTGTCGTCAGCGTACTGATGGTACTTCACCCCAAAACCACGGATGATCTCACCCAGCGGCTTCACATAAATGTTGAACAGGAGAGGTGAGAGGACCGATCCTTGTGGCGCCCCATATATAAGGGGCCTCGGGGTCGACCTCTCCCCCCCTGTCAACACAGACTGCGACCAGTCGGAAAGAAAGGAGGAGAACCACCATAGTACGGTGCCTCCCACCCCCAACTCTTCCAACCGGTGCAGCATGATACCATCGTCGATGGTATCAAAAGCCGCTGAGAGATCTAACAGGACCAGGACAGAGGAGCAACACCTGTCCCGAGCCCTCCAGAGATCATCTACCAACACGACCAATGCCGTTTCCATGCTGTACCCAGGCCTGAAGCCCGACTGGAATGGATCTAGATACGTCGTTTCATCCAGGTACTGGGGGAGCTGACGTGCAACCACACTCTCAACAACCTTCGCCACAAAGCAAAGGTTGGAGACTGGACGATAGTTAGCCAATACTGCCGGGTCCAGGGAAGGCTTCTTGAGGAGAGGTCTCACCGGGTCCAACAAACATGTGGTCGCGTTCAGTCTACCCAGAATCCTGTCCACGTCCTCAGGGGTCACAGGATCAAACTCATCCCAGATAACATTCACAGGACATGCCTCCGTCATCCCCGCTGGGTCTACCCAGTCGGAGTCCAGATCTTCCCGAATCTGAGTGATTTTGTCATACAGATACTGAACAAAATCCTCAGCTCTTCCCTCCAAGGGGTCCTCCCTCGCTTCTTGGTGGAGCAGGGAGCGGGTCACCCTAAACAGGGCGGCCAGGCGATTATCTGATGATGCAATAAGAGCAGCGAAATGAGTACATTTTGCTGCTTTTATCGCCACTAGGTAATTCTTAATATGAGATCTTACCAGTGTCCGGTCAGATTCAGCACGACTGGCCCTCCAACTACTCTCTAGGCGTCTTTTCCGGCGCTTCATCTCCCTCAGCTCCTCGGTGAACCAAGGAGCCAGGTGAGATCGGTGCCAGGTCAGAGGCCGCAAAGGCACAACTCGATCCAGAGCTCCAGCGGCTGCCCTATCCCAGGCGGCCACTAGGTCTCCGGTCGAGGTGTGAGCCAGAACCTCAGGGATTGGCCCAAGCTCCACCTGGAACCTATCAGGTTCCATCAGGTGCCTGGGGCAGTACTATCTTATCGGTTCCGCCTCCCTGTGGTGGGGTGCAGCAGTTTGAAGGTTACGGCGAAGGAGAGAGTGATCCGACCATGACAAGGGCTCGATGACTATATCCCCTATCCCAAGATCACTCAGCCACTGTCCAGAGACAAAAACCAAGTCCAGTGTGTTTCCCCCCATATGCGTAGGGCCATTAATTAGCTGGGTCAGGTCCATAGCGGTCATGGAAGCCATGAACTCCTGAGCCACCTCAGACGCCTCACCCACGGACGGCAGGTTAAAATCCCCCATGACCATAAGTCTGGGGGTATCAACCGCCACCGCGGCGATAACATTGAGTAGCTCGGGCAGGGCTGCTGCCACATGGCAGGGAGCCAGGTACGTGATCAGCAAACCCATCTGAACCCCATGACCCCACTTCACAAGGAGGGTCTCACAACCGGCCGTCTGAGGAATAGTGGCCTCCCTTGGCCTAAGGCCTTCTCTAATAATAACCGCTACTCCCCCTCCCCTCCCCTGTGACCTCGGCTGATGGAATGCGTGGAAGCCTGGTGGGCACATTTCTACCAGAGGGACCCCTCCCTTCAGGCCCAACCAGGTCTCCGTAATACCCGCCAGGTCTGCTCCCCCCTCCTGAACAAGATCACAAATGAGGGGGGCTTTATTTACTACGGACCTGGCATTGCACAACATCAGTCGAAGGCACGGGCCCTGAGGGTCTGTGCAATCTGGAGAACGAGTGGAGCCTTGGGGGCCAGAGCACGCTACTGCTTGAAGACAGCGGATGCGCGCTCCCTTAACATGATATGGCCCCCTGCTCCCACCATATCTACCCCTCCCCCTCACAGTACCGATGGTAAAAACACAATCTGGACAAGCTCGACCTCCCCCCATTTCCTCCGGATCTCCCCCCCCGCTGCGCATAGTGGCCAGGCCCGACCTTCCCCTTGGTGGGTTATCCCCCAAACCCACAACTCTAGTTCCAATTTTACCCTCCCCCCCAGACCCCTTAAAAATTTATCCAAAAATTTACATAAAAGACCCCTCAACCCCCTCTTCGCCGCATGCCACCTCTCTGGGTTCCAAGACCCGTCATTGAGGTAGGCCCTCGATAACGTGGTGGGCCAGGCTTGCAGGAGCGGGGAGTCTCGCAATGCAAGAAGCTGTGCCCTTAAGTACATCTAAGCTTTGAGGTAGTGATAAGGTATGGCCAAGGGCTCCATGATAGTCCAAATTGTCCTGAAAAAAGGCAGGTTGACCATAAATGGGAGAGTCTTCACTGTCCTCTCACAGCAGTGGGGGAGTCCAATGTTCCAACCAATTCGAGGGTAATCGAATGGAGATGGTACATCCCATCGGTGGTGAAACAATGATAGAAACCGGCTCCGTTCGTCCTCCCGTAAGCTGCCATTTTCCATACAGCCAGCGTGCTAGATAACAAACAGAGCCAAGTCCAAAGTCTCCAGAAGAAAGTAAGCTGTCCACAATATTCATACAGGCAGCGTACAGATGGATAGTACAGGCAAGCTGTACTAGATAGAAAATAGGTGGGAACCGCCTCCATCGAACAGAAACCGGCAGGGCAAGCATGTTAGCCATAGGGCCTAATAATGGCCTAACTAGGACCGGGGGGGAGGGTTGACCAGGGCTACGCAGTAATTCCAACAGCCCCTCAACCCTTGTTAACCCCCTCCCCGGGTCTTCCAGGTCTTCCAACCATCCTATATGCCCAGTCATAGCCCCCCAAGATGGTTATAAAGGAGGCCTCACCATGGGAGCTAAAATTTGGGAATTACCCCAAAGCCCCATGGCGGCCCAAAGTTGCCAAGATTTTAAAAAGTCAGCGATGGAGGCTCCCACCTCGTGTTCTTCCTCGGCTCCAGCCATCCCAACAGGTGGCTGCTGCAACGGCGTTGGCGGAGGCGCTGACAACATCACGGGCACCACCAACAGCCACGTCTTCCATTCGCCCTCTCCTCCTTTGACGCCCACTTCCTTCCCCCCGACTTCTACCTCCGCTGCTTCGACGCGGGGTGTGTGTGTGCAGTCCGCGACGCCAGCGTCCCCACCGCAGGCGCCGCACCAACCATTACATGGTACTAGGGATTTGAACTGCTGAACTGCCGACCTTTCGATCAACAAGCTCAGCATGTTAGCCACTGAGCCACCGTGTCCCGATAATAACAGAATATCCAACCAAAAAAACCTCTTTCACAGCAATGCAGACAATATCTGTTTTTTCATTCTTAAAAGCTATTTAATGCGTTTTTTTAGAAAAGCAACATTTTCCATCATATAATTTCTTTTTCAAAGCTCCAACACCAAGGCAGTTGCAACAAATTTGTCAGCATCTTGGTGCTGCTACCACCAGGGTAACAAGCCGGCACCTCCAAGACTACAAAATCATAGCAAGAGGAGTTTATGAACCTAAGAACCCTGCACTCAAAACCACAATGCTTTTACTTCTCAAGCTACAACCTCTGTGCATATTTTTTTACCATGTAATTTTTTTAGAAGCTTCAGCAGCTTACTGGGACCACTCAGAAACTCTGCTTATGACTCACAGATAGTTTGTGCAAAGGATATGCTGGCTAAGAAATTCTGGCCTCAAAATCTGGAAGACATTCAGGATGCAGAAGGATGAAACTGAACGTTGCGTTTCTCTAAGACACATTAAAACTAGCATGAGGGGAATAGCAGAATATCAAAAAAAATACAACAACCCTCTACAATAAAAAGATAAATTAGGCACCCTCCCAAACTTACTAACACTATATATCTAACAAAATTGAGCAAATTAAAAGGCAGCCCGAAACAAACACCAGAGGAGCTAGTCACAGGGCCAGGCAGAAGCCACTACCCAATCAGAGGAACCCTCCGTTTTCTCAGAAGAAAAGTATGAAACTAACTCAGATCGAAAGATGAAAAAGATCTGTTATCTGGAGAGTAAGGACGAGCCGGTTACAGAGTAAACTGAATTTTGAAAGTTGTAGCTTTTAATTTGCTGTTGAAGCAGCAGGAAGAGCTCAATGGGTAGATTTGTGGGGAAGAAGATGATCCAGGTTGGTGTAGTGGTGAAAGCTACAGGTTAGAGACTGGGAAATACTCAGTTGCAGTCCGCCTAAAGTGTGAAGCCATCTGTGCAGCTTTGGGCAGTCCTATCAGGTCTAGGCCTAAGAAAGAAAGGGGGAAACCACTTGACTGACTTGAAGGCACCAAACCAGGGGTGAAATGCTCCCGGTTCGGACCGGATCGCCTGATCCGGTAGCGATGGTGGCGGGTGGTTCGGAGAACCGGTAGCAAAAATCCGTGCACAACCCCCATGCCCACCTGAGGTGTGCGATATCAGAGGCTTTTTTTTTTACTTTTAAAATAATTTTTTCTACAACCTGTTCAGCCGAAAAAATACTTTAAATGCTTTAAAAAAAAAAAAAGTTGGCCCTACCTTTCTAAAAAGATTAGCCTGGTGATCACTTAGCCATGTGGTTTGATGGGCTATTCTATTTTTGTCCTTTTTTTAAACAATTTTTTTTGGGGGGGAAACATTTCTTCTACCATGTATAGGCAATCAGGCCCTCTTTCTTAGGCTCCATTTTCTAGGCCCTGCTGCATATTTTTTCTGTGACCTAATGGAGACTTCAGTGCAAGCAAATTTACAGAATTTATACACAGCATTTAGGAGATATAAAATTTCCTCCTTCAGGAATGAAGCTTGGTGGTTGATGCTCTTGGACGCAGCCCTGGCCAGCAGGAGTGAAGCTGTCTCCCCTGCAGTGTCTGGCCTGATGGTGCTGCCATGTCCTAAAATCCTGGGAGCCACAGGAAATCAGATTTTGGGGTATTAGAGAGGTTTTGATCTCCACTGAGAGTCACCCTAAGAAAGCTGATTGTGTAATTCTATAAAACCTTCATGAACTTTTACCACTGAACACATAGCTAATCTTTGTAAGATAAGCAGCATCACATTTCACTAGGCTCAGAAGTCAAAAACGACTTGATAGCATTTAATTAGCGGAAACATGTTGCAAAGGCCTTAGACAGAGGCTGGAGAAGCATGTTTTTCTGCCTCCTGGTAGGAGATGGTGGTCAAACAGGCAACACCTGTGCCTAGAAAGCGGGTATCATCTGTGGTTGAGCTTAAAGGAGTTAAAACCATAGAGTACTTTATTGCTAGAAAGGTTGAAAGGCGAGGGAAGAGTAGAAGGCAGTCGAGTTTCCTTTTGAAAAAGCACCTTTGGGACAGCCGAACTTCCTCTTCCGGATGACTGATGGGAGGAAGTTGGTGTGCAGAGCGGCTTTTGTGCTGTTTCCATGGTGGAAGCAGCAGCTGCCAGGTGAGTGGAGGGCAGCAGGTGGGAGGAGAGTCCGGGAGCAAGTCGGGCTGGAAGCGGAGAAGCAACTGGGCTGAAGCCTCTCAGCTGCGGCTGCTGCAGGTTCCTTCCCTCCCCAAATGGAAGCCCACTGGTGCTGCAGGCTGGGAAACTGGGGGCTGCAATTTCTGCTGGTGGGAAGATTGAAAAAGCCTCCTTCCAATGCAGGTTGAGCCTTTGGGAATGGCTTCCCTCCAGAGGTTGTGGCTGCTCCCATCACTGGAGGGTTTGTAACAGGGCTGGAAGGGACCTTGCAGGTCTTCTATTCCAACCTCCTGATCAAGCAGGAGACCCAATATCATTTCAGACAAATGGCTGTCCTGTCTCTGTTTAAAAGCCTCCAGTGATGGATCCCCTACAACGTCTGAAGGCAAATCCTTCCCCTGGTTAATTGTTCTCAGCGTCAGAAGTTTCTCCTTAGTTCTAGGTTGCTTCTCTCCTTGCTTAGTTTCCATCCAGTTTCTAGTCCTGCCTTCAGGGGCTTTGGAGAATAGGTTGGCCCCTTCTTCTTTGTGGCAAGTCCTCAAGTATTGGAAGACTATCATGTCTCCCCTAGTCCTTCCTTTCACTAGACTAGACATTCCCAATTCCTGCAACTTTTCTTCCTATGCTTGCGCTCCAGCCCCCTAATCATCTTTGTTGCTCTTTTCTGCATTCTTTCCAGAGTTTCAACATCTTTTTTATGATACGGTACCAAACCTGTATGCAATTTTCTAAGTGTGGTCTTACTCTTTATAAAGTGGCACTAGTACTTCACATGACCATGTTTCTCTCTCTGTTAATGCAGCCTAGTATTGAATTAGCTTTTTTTTGCTGCTGCAATACATTGCTGGCTCATATCTAAATGATTGCCCAGTATGACTTAAAGGTCCCTCTGATTCTTGATGAACGTATCTTTTCTTTTATATACACTGAGAGCATATGCACCTAGACAAATTCCTTGTGTGTCCAATCACACTTGGCCAATAAAAAATTCTACTCTATTCTATTCTGTTCTGTTCTGTTCTGTTCTGTTCTGTTCCTGCTTGAGTCAGGTTCTACCTGTTCTGTAACAGTACATTTGGTTTTTCCTGCATAAGTATAAAACCTTATATTTTTCCTCCCTCGAATTTCATTTTGTTAGGTAGGGCCCTGTGTTCAAATCTATCGAGATTCTCTATCTTGAGCCTATCTTCTGAGGTATTGGCTATTCCTGCTACCTTGGTGTCATTTGCAAATTTGATGCGTTCCTGTTCGATTCCCTCATCTAAGGCATTTACAAAGATATTAAAGAGTACTAAAACAGAACCTTGGGGTAACCACTGCTTACTTCCCTCCATATAGATATAGTCCCATTAAGGAATACACTTTGAGGGTGGTTTGTCAGCCAGTTACGAATCCATCTGTGTGGATGGATGTACCTATCCCACATTTTTCTAATTTACCAAGAAGTAGGTTATGGTCTACTTTGTCAACTGCATTACTGAAATCTATTTTTTAAAAAAATTTTAAATTATATTTTTATTGTTAAAGAATAACAGAAAGAAAAAAAAACAATACAAAAATCAATAGTAAGGAAAGAAAAATTTTTCCCCCCAACGTGCTATACAAACGGAAAGGAAGTTTTAGGAAATTGAAGTCTTCAATTCTTCCAGAAATCTCTTTGATAAGGTACTGGTGCCGATTCATCCAATCTCCCAAGTGCAAAGTCCACAAATGGTTGCCAAGTGTTCCAAAAAACATTTTATTTGTATATAACACTTCTAATTTTAATATCACAAGTCAATTTATCATTTAATGCAAATTTCCATGTTTCATTATACCATTCTTCTAATTTTAAGTCAACATTTAATTTCCAATATCTAGCAATTATAATCCTCCCCATTATAACCAAAATCCTCACCAATTCACTTGGTGAACAACTGGATATCTCCACTTGTTAATGTTGTTTCATTCAATATTAATAATAATATGGTTTCCAATTTCAATTTGACCCTCTTCTTAATTATTTCAAATATTTCATTTTCTATCCTAGACCAAAAAAGTTCAACCCCATTACATTTACACCACATATGAGCATATGTCCCGAGTTCCACTTTACATCTCCAACACATTTTATCAACTTTATTATCCGTTTGAAAAAGTCTTATTGGGGTCAAATACCACTTCCAAATAACTTTATAGTTATGTTCTTTAATCCTTATTGATAATGTCCTCATTATTCTACTAACCCAGTTCATATTCCAATTTTGATCAGAAATTTCAATACCCAGTTCTTTTACCCAATTCTCTTTCATTACCCTTTGTGAATTATTATCAGAGTTAATAATTTTATAAATTTTACTAACTAATCCCTTTGGCCCAATTTCATCTTTTATTATTCGATATGTCAAATTTTCAAATTCCGTTTCCTTTCTACTCTCATCATTCCTTTCTTTACATTTCCTAGGTAGGTTATAGTCTACTTTGTCAACTGCATTACTGAAATCTAATTATACTACGTATTGCATTGGTCCACTAATTTAGTCACTTTGTGTAAGAATGAAATAACATTTGTTTGGAATGATCTCTTTCTGACAAACCCATGTTGACTTCTGATTATATACAGTATTTGCTTGCTTCTAGGTGTTTGCAGATCTCTTGTTTCATTATCTTTTCCAGGATCTTCCCAGGTAGTGATGTCAGGCTAATTGGCCTGTAGTTTTATGATCCTTTTTTGAAGATGGGAACTACCATATTTTTCGGAGTATAAGATGCACCTTTTCCCCTCCTAACTACATCAGCTCTTTTCCAGTCCACCGGTAGTTCCTTGGTGCGTGAAGATCTTTGAAATCTATGGTTCAATGGTTCTTAGATCACCTCTGCTGGCTCCTTCAGAACTTTGGGATGTAATCAATGTAGTCCTGGTGGTTAGAACTTGTCCAGAATGGACAGGCGTTTTCCTATCATTTTCTTGCCTGTTTTAATTTGTATTCCTAGTCTGCCTTTTACAGTTCTGTTTTTGGTAGGTTTGGCTATTTTTTCTTTTTGCCTGAAGATAGATGCAGATAATGAATTAAGTAGCTCTGCTGTGTCTCTACTGCCCGTCACTTCCTTGCCATCGTCTCCCATTAATGGACTGATTGTTTCCTTGACTTTTTTCTTGGTTTATACATGCTTTTAAATTATTTTTGACATTTGTTGCAAGTGTTAGTTCATTCTCAGCATGAGCTTCATTTCATCTTTGCAGATTCGGGCTATATGCTGGTATTCTGCCTTAGTTATGTGCCTCTCAGGTTGACCGTGCGAGACGCAATCAAAACACAGCAGCACCCCTTTCAGCTCTTTTTGGCACGCTGGTTTATTTGCGTCCGTGGACGGCTACACGCTGTGACTCGTAAAGACGAATGAAATCGGCGCTACAGTGTACTAAAAAGGCGCGTTTATATAGCCCTCCCTTCTTATTAACCCTTTTAAACCATGGCCCTGTTTATCACCACACCCTTGTTAGCGCGTAAGTGTCCTAAGCTGGTTCTCAAAGGTGCTGGTTGCAGCATCATCTGGAGACGTCCTAAGCCCGTCGCACCCGATACCACCTCCCCTCGCCCCGCATATGGCTGCCTGCACCCAGTGCCACCACCACCAAGTATGTATATGTCCCTCGATGCTTTCAACACGCGTTAGCGGTGTCGAACAGGTTGCTAGGCTCGACAGGCAGCTCCCCGTTCACCAAGTGTCCTTCTGTAAGGGACAAATTACACATATTATCAGATTGTTGTGGTTTGTGAGGATATAGTTTATGAAATCGTCGAATTATACGACTCGCTTTCATTTGCTCTGCGGTATCCAGGAAGCCTCCTCTATTGGATAGCCCTTCCATTTAACCAGGTAATGGAGAACCCCCCGTTTCCATCTAGAGTCTAGGATGTCATCAACCTCGTAATGACCCTCTGTAATCGGACCAGGACGTTCAAATGTTTGGGTATGGCTGGTGGGTTTGAGAAGTCTACTATGAAACATGGGGTGAATCTTCCCCAGTAACGGAGGTAACTTTAAAACCACAGTCACAAGATTTATTGTCCTCACCACTGGGAACGGGCCTAAATATTTTGGTCCCAGTTTCCTACTAGGCAGTCGTAGTTTGATGTACTTGGTGGAGAGATATACCACGTCCCCCACCTTAAAAGGTTGGAATGGTGCACGTTTTTTATCCGCCTGGGTTTTATATACGCGATAACAGATTTATCCACTGCTAAGTCCCCATAAACGGCAGGTACACCAACAGGACATGTATTGCTATCTATCCCCAAAGCCACCCCTTGCTCTTTTGGGATCTTCTGGATATCTGGATCTGGACCTAGCGGCAAATGGAGTTTCCTGAATTCCCCCTCCCACCAGATCATGGGTTTCCATTTGTCTAGCCAGGCCAGACCCAGAATCACGGGCTCGATCATCGTATCCACCACCACAAACGTATATACTCCCAATGGGCCCCTATTTCCATCCTTACCAACTCCGTGACCTGGGTTACCGGGGCCCCCCCTAATGTGGATCCATCCATTTGCTCGAACGTTATCGGGGGTTTTAGTGATCGTAACCGGATACCCAAACGGGTGGCTACAGTACGTCTCATCAAGCATCGTGTACATCCAGAATCGATAAGGGCCTCGTGTTGTACCCGTCCCGCCCCCTTTAACGGGATTAGTGTGATGGGTATGAGGAAGGGACGAATGGGCTCACTTACCATCGGGTCGCTGGTATCCTCTTCCTCATCGCTATCAGCCACTACCACGGGGACTACACCAGGGAGTATAGCAGGACCCGGTCCCCCTGTGTTGGTTCCAGTGGGACTCTGTCCTTGCTGTGACAGGGCCCTGGTTTTCTCTGGAGTTGGTCGCCCACGGAGCTTCCCACTGGTTGTCGGAACGTTTGGCCCAGGTGGTTGAACCGGTGGCCACGGGCACTCCAGAGCCCTATGGCCGGGCTGGTTGCATCGGAAACAGCGTAATGTTCGGCGTGTGGAGTCAGCCACACGGGGATCGAGCTCCCCTCTCCCTACTGCTCTGACGGGACCCGGTCAGTCTGGCTGGGGTCGGAGGGGGATCGCGCTCACAGCACCCTTCACCAGAAACTCTCTCAATCCCACGTCTAGGTCAATAGCTGCTTTACACTACTCGGACAGGCGGGGTGGCATGCCCCAATATACGCAGGCCTGTCTTAGTTCACGATCCAAGCCAAGATGGAATTGATGAACAAGCATGCGTTCGGGCCAACCCCTCACCCTCCCTGCGAGCCGACAGAACTCCTTTACATATTCCTTTGCTGGATGTCCCCGTTGTTTCAGGGCTACGAGCTCCCCCTCAGCCACCTGGGTTTCTGTATCATCCTCAAACTGTACCCTGAGTCCTTCCAGGAACAAACCAACATCAGTGAGCTCTCGAGCGTGATCATTGTGAAGGTCCGCTACCCAGTCAGCAGCTTCCCCTGTTAAGGTTGTTGTTATGGCGACTACCATGGACCACTGGGTTGGATACAGACGCCCATATAGGTCAAGGTAGCTAAGTATCTGGCTCAGGAAAAGGGCCACACGGTCTGGGTTGCCATCGAACATGGTCTGCAAGGGGGGCGGTCCCCAGACCGGTTGGGGGCCCCACACCCCAGCCTGCCCAACCGGCACAGCTGGATAAGCCATCGGTCCAGCAGTCGGAGCCGTACCCGGGCCTGAAGGGCCCCGCATTAATCCAGACGCTGTCCCTGTAGCCATGCCTCCCAATGGCCCAAATGACTGTGTTGTAGCAGAATGGGTAGCCGGGGGTTGGGTATCGCTTTGAGAGGGACCCAACCATAGCTTGGGGCTAGCCAATCGAAACCTAGTCTCTGTCCCTGCAGAAGACGCTGGCCAGCCTGGGCTGGGCTCCGCCCCCGCCATCCATGGTTGCCAGGACTGCGCATCCCGGAAGCTAGCTTCCCCAAAACGCTCTTGAAGGACTTCTATAGTTGAGTGGCCCAAACCTGTTGAATAACTCCACTCGCCGTTGTCATCATCCACCCAACGACGCTCTCTCCAGCGGTGGAAACGTTCGCTGTAAGGGAGCGATGCTTGGCCCTTCGGGGCTCCTGTCGGGGCTGTCAAGGCAGGACTCTGCCACCACTCCCCCAACTCCGTCGGGGAGGGGGGCCTACTCTTTGCTGTGACAGCATTCTTCCCCTCCTCTCCTTGGCTGCGACCGGCAGCGCTCTTTCGGACGAATCGAAGGTGGATCCTCAGCTGGGCTTTCTCCTGATGCCGGCGAGTCCTCTTCCTCTGGGGGCGGTGTTGCAGCGGCGGTTGGGTCCACCCCCTCCGCCATCCCGCTGAAGCAAGTATTAAGAGCAGCGCCGATTTCCTCTCAGGTTGACCATGCGAGACGCGATCAAAACACAGCAGCACCCCTTTCAGCTCTTTTTGGCACGCTGGTTTATTCGCGTCCGTGGACAGCTACACGCTGTGACTCGTAAAGACGAATGAAATCGGCGCTACAGTGTACTAGAAATGGGCGTTTATATAGCCCTCCCTTCTTATTAACCCTTTTAAACCGCGGCCCTGTTTATCACCACACCCTTGTTAGCGTGTAAGTGTCCTCAGCTGGTTCTCGAAGGTGCTGGTTGCAGCGTCATCTGGAGACATCCTAAGCCCGTCGCACCCGATACCACCTCCCCTCGCCCCGCATACAGCTGCCTGCACCCAGTGCCACCACCATCAAGTATGTACATGTCCCTCGATGCTTTCAACACACGTTAGCGGTGTCGAGCAGGTTGCTAGGCTCGACAGTGTCTCTCTTTCAATTTTTTATACTTATCCTTTTTGTCTTTCAGTTTATCAGAGAGATCTTTCTGCAACCATGCTGTTTCCCATGCTCCTTGCATTGTTTTCTCCTTCAGGATTTTTATGCAAGAAATTTTGCTTAGGCTCCGAATTTGTTAAAACTAGCTCTTCTGAAGTTTAAGACACTTGTTGGATTATATTCTATTACTTGTATTTGCATTATACTGAATTCCATTAAGATGTGGTCACTCACCCAAGGTTCCGACAACTTCAACTCCTTCTATCACTTCTCTATTAGTAAGAATTAAGTCGAGTATAGTTTTTTCTCTAGTTCCCTCCTCTACCTTTTGGATGACGAAGTTGTCGCCTAAATTGGTTAGGAATCTGTTCAGTCACCTACTTGCTGTAGAGTTTATCTCCCAGTTTATATCACGACAGTAAAAGTCTCCCGTTAGAACTTGATGTTTGTTGCATTCATCCTGGTGGGCTTCTCATGAGTAGTCCAGATTAGAGAAAGCACAAGGACAGGTGTTTCTCGTGATGAGAGAGCCCAGAGCTGACTCTGTCACCCTCTTTTATTATGCAAAGGTATAGGGCGTATCAGAAGGCATGATTACAACTATACATTCTCATATTACATCTGTGATACAAAGGATTTTCTCCATATCTGGACATAACTTTCACATCCTACCATATTACAGTAAATCACGTGAATTCTAGGAAAGCAATACTTAAGGTGCAAAACAAAACTTAACTCTGGCTGTGTTATCATATTTGGCTTTGTTCCCAGCATCCCATCACCTGCCAACAGAGAGGCCCCGTTCTACAAGGAGATGTCTCTGCTTATGCAGGCACAGCCTATGTTATTAACAAAGAGAGAACGAATAGGGCCCTTCAGAGAGTATCCATATGAACCCGCTTTTCATAGTCAGATTATTTCGGTGCTAAGCTCCATACACGTGTCCAACCAGTTAAACTGGTCTATACATGTACTATGACCACCGCATTCCCACAGATGTTGCCCTCTTGATATAGTTTGTAATCTACATGTGTATTGAAAATGACAGATGAATAAAATTTACAAGGTTTTTTTACTTCCATGTCTTGCCAATAAGTATGGTATTTCCTGTCCCACCATCCATGTATTAACCAGGTTCAATTGTGCTTAATCCAGCACTTCTAAGAAATAGCTATTGAGGATCTTTTGACATATTTGGTTGCACAGGTAGTCCTCACTTACCACTTCTTCCCTGAGACTTCAAGTTACTATGGCACAGTAGAAGCAGACGTGCACCTAGTCCACAGAATTTGTGGTAATCCTAGCACTTGTTCAGTGACCGCACGTCAGCAGTGACTCTAGTTTTGAAGGTTTAGGAAAAGAAATCACAGCAATTCGGGTTCTGCCAATAGTTTCACATTTATCATGGCTGCAGCATCCCACACTCACGATCCCAATTTGTGGCCTTCCCAGATAGCTTCTGACCAGCAAAATCAGTGGATATATTGGCAGGAATTTGCAAGTCACGGTCTCATGAAATTGCCTTTAACAACCCACAGTAATTTGCTTAACAACTACAGAGAAACAGATGTAAGTTGGCACTGTCATGTGACATCATGCTTAATGATTAGTGATGCTCAGTTCCAATTGTGGTAGGTTAAGTGAAGACTACTTGAATTGGAATTTCACCAGAGGGGTTGTAGACAGTATTTTCTGCTCTTATTTGCAGCTGAGGACTTCCATGAGCAAAAGTGGTGCTTCAAAGCTTGCAGAGGCTTTCAGCATCATTTCATCAGCTAAAGCCCCCACATCTCTAAATTTAGCTCCAAAGGTATGACTGTAACTAAATTGGGACATTTTGTCAGGCTTGAAAGACATAGATTTTCTCCCTGTAAACATGTGTAGGTGGGTGTATCTTTATGTCTCTCTATGCATATATCTGCAATGATATAACCTATCCCCAACACTTCAAGATATATTTGATGATAATACCTTGCATTGCTAAGAATTTATGATTAACCCAACTAAATAACTGAATTTGATTGAATGGATATTTGAACATGGATCTCAATAGTACTCCATGTGTCATATGAATCATCAATAATGTAAGTGATTATTCTAGTATTGGGGCATGTTTGTTTTTTCATCGTAATATATACTTTTTTCTTTTCTCACATCATCTCTAATCATTTTATAAACAAAGTTACACTTTTCTTTGAATCTTACAGACAAAGAGGATGGCAATAAGAGCACTCTGGACAACTGTAAATAACAAGCAAAGTTGAAAAGGGAAGAAAATCAAGCCAGAAATCAAAATATGTTCCGTTTCCTTCAGAAAATCATACAATGATGCTCTTCCTCCAGCAGCTGTTAGACAAAAGAGAGAAAATCAAAAAAGAATAAGCAGATTATGCAGAACTGAAGGATACATTACATGAAAAGTGAAGAGAGATTATTTATCATTCAGAAAAAGAGGGAAATATCTGGAAGTCAGTGGGGAGGAAACTGTCAATAGTAAAGTCACGTAGAACAGATAGGAATACAGGCTTCTCCCTGTGAAGAAGAAAACGGCTTGAATGATAGCACCACTAAAGAAGGCATTGTCCATATTTGTTTACCTCCTCAAGAATACTGGCTGTAGAAAAGCTCCATAGATTTGCCTATTGTGGGAAAAGCACAGATTGCAAATGTCCTGATTATGGGAAAGTCACAATTCCTGTCTAGGATTAAACCAGAAGATTCACATAGGAGAGAAATGCTTTGAATGTTCTGATTGTTGGGAAACTTTCAGTTATAATTCCAACTTGGTGATAGACCAGAGGAATCATAAAGGAGAAAAACCCGTTCAATGGCCGGATTGTGGGAGAAGTTTCAGTCATAATTCCTGCCTTACTCCATGGAGAAACCTTATGAGTGTCAAGATTGTGGGAAAGGTTTCATTAGAAATTCCAACCTCCTGAGACACAGGATCATGCACACAGAAGAGAAACACTTTGAATGTCCTGACTGTGGGAAAAGCTTTAGTAATAATTCCAATCTGCTGACACACCAGAGGACTCACACAGGAGAGAAACCCTTTGAATGTCTTGACTGTGGGAAACGTTACAGTCAGAAATCTCACCTGGTAATACACCAGAGGACTCACACAGGAGAGAAACCCTTTGAATGTCCTATCTGTGGGAAAAGCTTTAGTAATAATTCCAATCTGGTGACACACCAGAGGACTCACACAGGAGAGAAACCCTTTGAATGTCCTGACTGTGGGAAACGTTACAGTCAAAATTCCCACCTGGTAGCCCACCAGAGAACTCACACAGGAGAAAAACCCTTTGAATGTCCTATCTGTGGGAAAAGCTTTAGTAATAATTCCAATCTGGTGACACACCAAAGGACTCACACAGGAGAGAAACCCTTTGAATGCCCTATGTGTGGGAAACGTTACAGTCAAAATTCCCACCTGGTAGCACACCAGAGAACTCACACAGGAGAGAAACCCTTTGAATGTCCTATCTGTGGGAAAAGCTTTAGTAATAATTCCAATCTGGTGACACACCAGAGGACTCACACAGGAGAGAAACCCTTTGAATGTCCTATCTGTGGGAAACGTTACAGTCAGAATATCCAGATGCTATTACACCAGTGGACTCACACAGAAGAGAAACCTTTTGAATGCCCTCTCTGTGGGAAAAGCTATTGTGATACTTACAATCTTCTGAGACACCAGAGGACTCACACAGGAGAGAAACCCTTTGAATGTCCTGACTGTGGGAAACGTTACAGTCAAAATTCCCACCTGGTAGCACACCAGAGAACTCACACAGGAGAAAAACCCTTTGAATGTCCTATCTGTGGGAAAAGCTTTAGTAGTAATTCCAATTTGGTGACACACCAGAGGACTCACACAGGAGAGAAACCCTTTGAATGCCCTATCTGTGGGAAACGTTACAGTCAGAATATCCAGATGCTATTACACCAGTGGACTCACACAGAAGAGAAACCTTTTGAATGCCCTCTCTGTGGGAAAAGCTATTGTGATAATTACAATCTTCTGAGACACCAGAGGAGTCACACAGGAGAGAAACCCTATGAATGTCCTGATTGTGAGAGATGTTTCAGTCGCAATTACACGCTGGTGATACACCAGAAGACTCACACAGAAGATAAAGCTTTTGTATGTCCTATCTGTAGGAAACATTTTTGTTATAATTCCAGTCTTGTGAGACACCAGAGGACTCACACCATGAAGAAATCTTTGAAATGACTAGTCTGTAGACATTACTTCAAGCATAAATCATCCCTTATTGCACACAAGGTAATCTATATGAGGAATAGTAGATGAGTTTAGAGAATGCTGGAATTTCATTTGTGATCTCCCATTGAAAGTTTAGATGAGAAATTGATTGTTTGAATTTTGGCCTGATTCATTTTGCTCAAACATTTTTCAGGATTAAATTCGTAGGTGGAGAGAAAAGGAAAATGGGAAATGGTTAACTAGTTTCTGGTTATTAGCAGAAGCTTCTGGATATTTCCTTTTCCAGAAGTAGTTGAATTCCTCAAAAAGGAATTTTGGGTGGAGCTTTTGTATTTTGATTATGGAATTCCCACATGTGTAGTTTCAATCTTCTACCTTGGTTTCCACCCAGATTCTGAGCCCCAGAATTCCGCAGTTGGCATAAAAGTAGTCCTCAAGATATGACTATTATGGACCTTGAATTATGGGTGCATGTTGCAACGGCTGTTAAGCGAAATTGCTTTCCTTAACTACCCAAATCCCTCTGCTCTCCCTGAGGCAGCCATTAATCAAATATGTGAATCGCTTTTTTTTTTTAATTTGATTTATATGCCGCCCTTCTCTGGAGACTCAGGGCGGCTTACAATGCGTTAAGCAATAGCCTTCATACTTTTGTATATTTTTACACAAAGTCAGCTTATTGCCCCCACAAACTGGGTCCTCATTTCACCTACCTTAGAAAGGATGGAAGGCTGAGTCAACCTTGAGCCTTGGAGAGATTCGAACCAGCAGTAATTGCAGGCAGCTGTGTTAATAACAGGGTGCTTAGACCACTGTACCATCAAGGCTATGCTGAACACTGTCTACTCAGAGCTGGGGAAAACTCTTGGAGATCTAGTGCATGGCCAGGCTTGCGTGCCATAGGCATCTCTAGGCCCCCTCTCCCTCCAAGACATCCTTGTACTCTGTATCCTAACCCTTGTGTCCCCTGGGCCTTTCACTCCCTCCCAGCGTCCCCTTACACCTGACTCCCACCCCACCCAACCTCACACCTTCCTCCTTCTTACCTTTTGAATATCTCTGAACCTCATGGTGGGGACAGAGGGAAGGACATGCATCCTTGGGCCTCATGATTTTGTCCTGGAAGTAGCCACCATTTTCAGTGGACCCTGGATTCATCCCTGCTGTGAACTGTGGTAATGAACACGCCACACTACATCCTGCCACAAACGGCAGCTTGCATGGCCACTTGCGGCCGCAGAAGACGTCAGATGGCTGTGCAACAAGTGTCGGGGTGTGCTTGCCCTGCTGCGATGGTCCTAAAGTAAGCGGCTAAGAAATCCTCCAAAACTAAGAAGTGGGGCTCATTTTGAGCCCCAAAAGAAAATAAAACTAGGTCTTATTTTCAGGGAAACGGGTATGTATATGCAATTCTATGAACTCACGATTGACCCAAGTCAACAAATAAATTTCATAACTGAATGGCTGTCAGGTTCCGAAATAAAAGACTGCAAATCTTGATGATGATGGTTAGAAGATGCTCTATCGGTACAGACTGACATCCATAAATAATGAAAGGAAATATTGTTGGAGTTATTGCTCTGTGCTCCCCACCACCTTATAAAGTCTTGTGCCTAAGCAGGGCATTAAAGCAGCCCCAATCTTCTACCCACCCTCCTAATCCAAGGGCTAGCCACCCACACACTGGTCATACCCACCTCATTCCTACCTACTTCCTACTGCAGGGAATGTCAGTAAGCCACAATCAGCCCTAACCAGCCCCAGTCCTGCCAGCACTTTCAGCTCTTTCAGCCCAGTCTTGCCAGCAGTTTCAGCTCCCAGTTTAGGCCAGCATGTCCAGGGCTGCTAGGCTTACTCCTTCCCTCTGGGAGCCTCCCATCGCTCGGAGATGCTTGCAATTCAACCCCGGAGAAGGCTGCTGGCTGCCTTATGATGTCATCCTTCCCTTGAGGAATGAGAGTAGGCTGTAGCAGTGGCTGGCGGCCTCCTGGAGACTAGGATCAAGGTTAGCTCGGTGGGCTGAGGCAGCGCTAGCTGCGCCGGGGATGACATGTGGACCCCTACCCTGAGGACCACGCCTGGAATATAAAGATTACAGTGAGTGGTAGCACAGGTCAGGGGCCCCAGGTTTGTCTGGATTCTTCCTGTGGAATCTAGTGGTCAGTCTCGGGGCCTTGACGTCCTCCATCGGGACCCAGGATGCCTCTGACAGCAGATACCCTTTCCACATTATCAAATACTGGAGTTTCTTTCTGTGCCAGCAGGTATCTAGTATGTTCTCTACCTCATAGTGTTGTTCCCTTCCTACCATGGTAGGAGGTGAAGGGGCAATCCTGAGGCCCCTCAGGGGAGTTATATGGACTGGTCAGAGTAGGCTACAATGGAATACCGGATGGGTTTTCCCTAGTAATCGGGGAAGACGGAGTTGCACGCTTACCGGATTAATGACTCGTATTATCGGGAAGGATCCTATAAACCTAGGGCCTAGTTTCTTGCAGGGATATGGGAAGTTTCGGATACTTGGTAGAAAGGTACACTGGTTGACCCACCCTGAACGTGGGTGGGGCTCTTTTTGTCCCCTGGCTTTTTGTAACCTGTAGCCGTGTGGTTTAGGGCTTTGTTGACGCTTCCCCATACGTTCCTCATTCGGTCTGACCATTCTTTGACTCCTATATTGGCTGGATCTATACTAGGGCACTCTGGTATCGGCATGAACTCTCTTCCCGACACTGAAATGGAATGGAGTAAACCCTGTACTGCTATGTACAGCATTATTATATGCTACTTCAGCATATGGCAGTAGGTCTGCCCAGTCCATTTGCTGATGTTTGATATAGCATTTCAGGTAACATTCCACCATGGCATTGGCTCTTTCGGTTGCCCCATTGGTAGCAGGATGGAACGCTGAACTGAAACCCTGCGATGAACCAATTCTTGTCAGGAATTCCCGCCCAAATCTGGCGGTAAATAGCACCCCCCTGTCTGATATTATTTTCTGGGGTACCCCGTGGAGGTGATAGACATGAACTATAAACAACTTAGCTAACCACCTGGCAGAAGGGAGACCAGGACAGGGTATAAAATGGGCTTGTTTAGAGAACATGTCCAGATGACTGTATTTCCTTGACTCTCTGGTAGCTCCACGATAAAGTCCATGGCTATCTGTTCCCAGGGATGTGTGGGGTCTACTATTGTTTACAATAAGCCTAATGGTTTGCCTGGTGGGGTTTTTTTGGTAGCGCACACCACACAGCTCCGTACATATTCCGCTACATCTTTTTTCATAGAGGGCCACCAGAACTGGCGATTGATGAGGTGCAATGTCTTTAAATACCCAAAGTGTCCAGCAGGTCGATCGTCATGACAGCACTGGAGTACCTTTAACCGCACATCCGGGGGAACATACAGCTTTGACCCCTTCCAAACAAAGCCATCCCTAAGTGTAAGGACAGAGCAATTTTCACTATACCACTGGTCTCTTGGTAATGCGGTTTGGATGGCCTGCGGAACAGCCCCACTGGAACCTGCTGGGTTATAGTTGCCGACTGGGCGACAATCAGTGATTCGGTGGTTTCGGTATGATGGTATGATGGCTTGCACTACCTCCTCCCTGGTGCTCTCATATTGTGGCTTCCGGGACAGAGCATCAGCCAGGAAATTTCTCCCAGTGGGTATGTATTTCAAAGTGAAATTGAATCGTCTGAAATACAGAGCCCACCTCACTTGTTTTGGTGACAGCCTCCTGGGTTGTTGCAAAGCCCCCAAGTTCTTGTGGTCCGTCCACACTTCAAATGGTACTCCACCACAGGGGTGAAATCTAAAATTTGTTATTACCGGTTCTGTGGGTGTGGCTTGTGCAACCTTAAGAGGTTGCACAAAAAATACTTTTAAAAGCTTCTGACGATCAAGCAAGTCAGCTGGGATCACCAGAGGCTTTTAAAGGCATTTTTTTACAGCCTCTTCAGCTGAAGAGGTTGCAGAAAAAAATACTTTTAAAAGCTTCTGACGATCAAGCAAGTCAGCTGGGATCACCAGAGGCTTTTAAAGGCATTTTTTTACAGCCTCTTCAGCTGAAGAGGTTGCAGAAAAAAATACTTTTAAAAGCTTCTGACGATCAAGCAAGTCAGCTGGGATCACCAGAGGCTTTTAAAGGCATTTTTTTACAGCCTCTTCAGCTGAAGAGGTTGCAGAAAAAAATACTTTTAAAAGCTTCTGACGATCAAGCAAGTCAGCTGGGATCGCCAGAGGCTTTTATAGGCATTTTTTTCCTACACTCTCTTCGGCTGAAGGGGTTGCAGAAAAAAATGCTTTGAAAAGCCTCTGGTGATCCCAGCTGAGCCGTGCGATCATCGGAGGCTTTTTTTTAACTTTTAAAAGCATTTTTTTCAGCTGAAGTGGTTGTAGAAAAAATGCTTTTAAAAGTAAAAAAACCCAGCCTCTGATGATCACGCAACTGAGCTGGGCATGGGGGGGGGTGGCGCAGGAATTTTTGCTATCTGTTCTCTGAACCACCTGCCGCCATTGCTACTGGATCAGGTGATCCGGTCCGAACCGGGAGCATTTCACCCCTGCTCCACCATCTTCCAGGAGGTATCGCCAGGTCACCAACACCCACTTAACAGCAAAGGTCTCCTTTTCCTAGATTGGCCAATTATGCTCAGTCTCTGTTAACTTTCATGATGTGTATGCACATGGCTGCAGTGCTCCCTCCTCATTCCTCTGTATCACAACTGCAGCCACAGTCACATCAGGGGCATCATTGGGATAAACTGGTGTTAGAAGTTGGAGAACCCCAGAAAGCTTTGTAACTGCTTTCGGGTCTTAGGCACCTGCCAGTCTATCACCTGTCTCACCTTAGAAGTGTCCTCCATAATATGCCTCCCGGAGATCCAGTTTAGTAAACACGCTTCCCTCGGCCAACCGGGCCAACATGTCCTTCATTAACGGCAGTGGATACAGCTGCTTTATGCACACTGTTAATCCCTCAGAAATCCACACATAATCTCAACCCACCATCCTTTTTCTCTTGAAACAGGACAGGCGCAGCACTTGTTTTCACTAAAGGCGTCTTTTAGATCGGCCTAGACCTCTGGATAACCCAGGTCTCCGGGTTTCCCTGACTGTGTTAGAATATTATATTTCTCCAAAGAAGAAATGGAGAAACATGTTCTTAGAGGCAGAAAGCAGCCCCCAGTCTTTCTTAATAGCTTACAGCAGATGCTCATTAAGAAATCCTGGGCCAGCCTATTCACAAACAAAATACCTTCACCTCCAGGTGATGGGATTAAGGACAGGACATGACCTTAACCTATGCATTGGAAAAAGTGGAAACAATACTGGTCTATGAAGGAAGGAACACTGGAGGCAATAGATAATAGGGTAAAATCAATTACAGGGGTGAAATCCTCCATGGGTTACTAGCGGTTCGCCTGCTTGCACATGCACGGTGCCTGCAAGATGCATGATGTGTGCCCACAGACGCAAAATGCACACGCACATCAAATGCATCATTTGCACAGAGAAACAAACCATTTGACGGTAAGTACAACATGGAGGGGGGTAACAGCTGTGTCACTCAGTACAAACTCACTAGAAAGCAAGATTTCCTGCTTTCTAGTGAATATATATCACGCGGCACAGTTGATCGTCTGATATACCAGTTCAGACCAACTGGTAGCTTTTTTTTACTACCAGTTTGCTGAACCAGTAGATTTTATCACTACCGGTTCACCTGAACCAGTCTGAACCGGTAGGATTTCACCACTACAAGGAAGTCATAATTAAGACCCATCATGAGCCTTTGCGAAACAAGTAAAACTAATCAAATAATAAAAGCAAACAAAGCAAAGCTCAAAATTACAAAATACTGTAAACTGTATAAAAATCCTTGCACTCATCAAGCTACTTTGTCAGCTGTCCCAGAACTGCATGCTGTGGTTCTGCTCATCAATAAACGTACCTTCTTTCCTAAGCAGCTAGCCTCCATTTTATTTCCAGAGCCTCTCTCCCCGCTTAGAACTGAACCAGATGGATATTTCTTCCAACATCCTGCTCTGATCTTTTCTTCTTGGCGATACCTGCTTGTTACCCCGGTGGTAGCAGCGCCAAGATGCTGACAAATTTGTTGCAACAGCCTTAGTGTTTAAGCTCTGAGAAAGAAACTCTACGATGGAAAATGTTTCATTTCTAAAAAAAGCATTGTGCTGCTCTTTAAATAGCTTTTGAGAATGAAAGAAATGGGTATTGTCAGCATTGCTGTGAATGTGGGGGTAAAGCTGTCTTCCCAACACACAGGAGTTGTTTCCATTTCTTTCATTCCTCTCTCAGGGCTTCTTAAAAATTTCCAAATAATCTCGACAAGTAAAGAGAGGAACAATAATTGGAGCAGAGAACTGGAATTTTAGCTCTGCAGTAGCTTCAAATTTCATCTTCTCTTGATCTGATTCCCTGTACCCTTCACATTCCATGTCATTATTTTTATTAAACCCATTTAAACTGTAACTTTTTTAATCCTTTCCCCTCCTCTTCCTTTCTGTGCCCAGATCCCAGCACCAATCTCCCACATTCCAAACAACATTCAACATAAAAAAAATAAAATAAAAAGGGACAAAAGACACATCAAACATTAAATAACAATCAGTCTTCGTCCCCCACATCCTCAATTGGTTTCTGCCTCTATAAAGAGAGTGGGAGAGAGGGGACGTGCTAATGGTCGGGTCACTTCTTTCGGGTAGTCTACTTAAATTCATCTCTCAGAGAAAAGGGTGGTAACTTCTCCCCACACTCAGCTTCCTGCAATTCTTTTTCAAGATCCTTCAATTTCTTATCCGCTCCATCTCCCATTGTATCATCACGACTTTTCTTTTGTTCAACCATCGCAGGTGAGATTTCCTTCCGCTTTAATCCTTTAGGGTCTTGTCCTCCAGCAGCCCCTTTTTCTTCTGGTGTTGATGTTTTTGCATATGTTCCACCCATCTTGAGCATTTGATCTTTTATCTCTGTTATGTCCTCATACTTTACAATCAATCCAAGTTTATGTAAGTATAACACTGCATCTGTTTCCAAAGTAATTATTTGCATTCTTCCTGTATAAAAAAAATTTAGTTGCTGTGGTGGCCTCCAGTTATATTTAATTCCATTGTCTCTCAGAACCTTTGTAATTGGCTTCAAAAAAAATCTCCATGCTCTTTCTTCTCTTGATATATCCGGAAAGACTTGAATAATTTTCTCCTCAAATTTCAAAGCTTCACCCATCTCTCTCACTTTCACCATCACTTCCAGTTTGTCACTAAGATTTGCAAATCTGACAAGTACATTTCTATTTAAGCCGTTTTGTCTTTTATACCCAATTCTAAAAACGCTTGCCAGATTTGTTGCTGTAAATGTGATTTGTGTATCCAGGTCATTGAGCCATTTTAAAACTCGTTGTTTCAAATTGTCCACTTTTTCTTGAATTCGTTGAATAACCAGATTATATTTCCTCGCTTCTTCTTCCAAAAGACAATTTTTTTTATCTTATTGTTCATTTTTAAAAAAGATTTCTCCAATTTGCCGATCTATCTTTGCATATGTGTATGAATCTGCTCAATTTCATCTTTAATTATTGTCATTTCTACTGTTTGCTTTGCAAAATTTTCATTCATTTCTTGCTTCATTCTTTTAATTTCCAATATCATATTATCCATATTATCTGACAGTCCTGATATCTTTTCACCGATTTTAGTTAAGGCCACAGCAACCTGTTGCATTTCTAAAGATTGTTGGGTCGCCATTTTTTAATAAGTTTTAATTGTCCACTTTTGCCAAGAGGGTCTGTAATGAAGATTAAGGAACAGCAATCCACAATTGAAGCTGAGACAGCTTATTATTGCACTCAAAAGGACCAACAATAAAAGTTTATAGTTCTCAATTCAGCTTGCGTAATTTCCCTTAAAAAAAAAAAAGAAAAAGCTAACATCCGTTGGAAGGCACTGCCCAGAAATGCGTTTTGCCGCTTCGACTCAGGCACTTTCACAAACAAAAGATCAACTTAGAATTCACATATTCTTCCAAGAAAAAAAACCCCTTTCCACCGGTCTTTTGATGTTCCGTGCCTTTACCCCACAGCAAAAACAAACACAGATCGCGGTAATAATGAGAACAAAGGCAGCTATTTGCTCCAAATACACAATCGCGACTGCCTATCTGGTCACCCCTCACTCCTTCCACTTTCCCACGCTATGAAAAGCTTCAAAATTCGAGTCGTTCAGGGTGACCTACCAGTTCCAAAGTCAGTCTGCTGGGCCAGTAGCTCTTCTGATACAATTTATAAAATTTTGGTCCTTATCGGTGCATTTCAAACACTTTAATCCACATTTACCTTCCGTAAAATGCCCTGCGAAGTGGAGAAAATGTCCTCACACCACCACGGCCATAACCACGCCCCCAGAAGGATTTCACCACTGCAAGGAAGTCATAATTAAGACCCATCATGAGCCTTTGCAAAACAAGTAAAACTAATCAAATAATAAAAGCAAACAAAGCAAAGCTCAAAATTACAAAATACTGTAAACTGTATAAAAATCCTTGCACTCATCAAGCTACTTTGTCAGCTGTCCCAGAACTGCATGCTGTGGTTCTGCTCATCAATAAACGTACCTTCTTTCCTAAGCAGCTAGCCTCCATTTTATTTCCAGAGCCTCTCTCCCAGCTTGGAACTGAACCAGATGGATATTTCTTCCAACATCCTGCTCTGATCTTTTCTTCTTGGCGATACCTGCTTGTTACCCCGGTGGTAGCAGCGCCAAGATGCTGACAAATTTGTTGCAACAGCCTTAGTGTTTAAGCTCTGAGAAAGAAACTCTACGATGGAAAATGTTTCATTTCTAAAAAAAGCATTGTGCTGCTCTTTAAATAGCTTTTGAGAATGAAAGAAATGGGTATTGTCAGCATTGCTGTGAATGTGGGGGTAAAGCTGTCTTCCCAACACACAGGAGTTGTTTCCATTTCTTTCATTCCTCTCTCAGGGCTTCTTAAAAATTTCCAAATAATCTCGACAAGTAAAGAGAGGAACAATAATTGGAGCAGAGAACTGGAATTTTAGCTCTGCAAATGAATCATCCTGATTGCTAAATTTAGAAGACACCAAAGAATTGCAGGTTTGTTCATTTTACTAACACAATTCAGAGGACTGGTAATATATATATATATTTTCTATCATTTTGCAAATGATCCCTCTGCAAAAGGATGCCCACAACCAGGAGCAGGTCAGGGGTGAGGAGGAACCAAGAACCTCCTTTGGCCTGAGCCTCCAGCCCCAGGTAGCTTCAAATTTAAACATGTTTGAAAGTTTCTAAATTTTAAAACATTAACATATTTAATGTTTCCCTTCACTCATTTTTGATGTCGTTTTTTTTGCATAGCTGTCATTATGTCTCATTATGGTTAAGAGCTAAAAACCTTTAAAATGGCCAAAGCCTCTGAATCTTGGACTGTCATGCATAATAATGCATTCTGAACCCCTGTTCAGAATCTACCTCAGTGGGTTCTCCCAGAAGTGATGAAAGAATTACTGATGGATGATGGATTCAACAGCAAGAGGTAGATGTTGAGGCAGATGAAATAGATTAAATATGAGTGATGTAAGTGTCGAGCGGCACGACGCGATCGACACCAACCGCACAACACTCGAGTCCAGCCGCTGCAGCCTGAGTGGCGCGCTCGATGGGGGGGGGTGGACATGGGTCACTGGATGCTGGTGGAGGGGTTAGCGTACCGGCTAGGCGTTCCTGTGCACGGGGTTTTGATGGGGACGCGTGGGCATAGAGAGCTATCTGCAAACAACATGACTCGGGCGACACCCGGGATGGATGACGTCATCTCTGCGCGGCCGGAATGACAGCTGCGGGAACTTTGAATCGCCCCAGCTGGGAGCACTTGGCGCTCGCTCTATATATGGACACTATTACAAGCTCCCAGCAGCCGCGTCTTTGTATGTTTTGCAATCCGGTTTCCACCGAGAGCTGTTGTTGCCGATTAAACCAAGATACTCCGAGTCAGGCTCGAGCGTGTTTCTTGTGCATCGGCAAGCCAGGGTCCGGGGAGGCCGAGAGGAAGACGCGGCTGCTCTTACTCACCGGGTTTCTCAGCAGCGGAGCGCTATGGCAGAGGGCGCGGACGCCCTGCCTGAGGAGACGTTCCCTGAGGGGAAGGAGGAGGAGGAGGACGAGGGGGCTACCGCCGCCAACCCGACGGAGACCAGCGAGCAGCCGGTGGTCAGGCCGAAGCGACCGGAGCCGCGGAAGGAGGGCACTGGAACAGTCCCAAGGAAGGGGGGTCAGGAACCACAAGGCTTCGAGACGACTACTCAAGTTAGTGCGGGGCATTGGTGGCACAGCTCCGCCCTACCTGGGACGCGGGCGCAAACCCCACCCCACTCTGGCGCTCAGTTCCAGGGATGGAGGGAGCGGCAGTGGATTGAAGAAGAGGAAGGGGACTGGAGTTACTCTACGGGACCAGGAGCGACTACCATGGATGTTCTACGAGATAGGTTTGGGGAGGCTAGCTTTCGGGACGCACCCTCCTGGCAGCCATGGGCCCCCGGCGGAGACCCCTCTGAGATGTGGCAGGGGGGCGGGGCCATAAGCAGTGGTTCTGGGGCCATCAGACCCCGCCTCGCCAGTCCGAAATTTAAACTGGAACAACGTGCGAGACGGGCCAGCGGGGAGCGCCAACCCCCAGGGAGAGGCAGTACCATTCAGCCCACCGGGGGGGAGGGTCTCCATGCACCTCCTAGAGCCCCTCCACGACCCGGTAGGGATAGGATAGTGGGTCACGCCACGGATAGTCAACATGATCAAGGCGATGCAAGGCAAAGACCCCGCCAACCGGAGCCATTGCCGATGTGGGGACCCGGGGTGTGGACCCCTCAGACCCCCTGGGGGCTGCCCCCCGTACAAGCTACGTTTGACGGGTCAGCAGAAAAGGTGGCATTGTTCCTCAGTCAAATAATTAGCCACATGGATCTGTACGGGCGGTTGTACCCCTCGCAATGGTCGATGGTGGTCGCGGTGACAGCTGTTCTTACAGGGGAAGCAGCCGACTGGGTGGCCGACCTGCATAGCGAGCACGCACGTGAACTAACGGACTTGGGACTATTCCTAGAGGCATTAAGGAGCCGTTTTGAGGACAAGACCCGAACGCAAGTCATAGAGGGAGCACTGGTAAACCTCAAACAGCGGGGCCGCCCGGCTAAGGACTACGTTAAAGAGTTTCGCAATCTGGCCGGGAAGTTGCGGTCCTGGCCGGAACGCCTTCTGATTCATCAGTTTCAATCAGGTTTAGACAGAGAGATACGCCAGGCCTGTGTGTACCGAGGACTGGGGTCTCGCCTATCGGACTGGTACAAAGCGGCAGTGAGCCTGGATGTGGGGTTGCGTGAGTTCAGACCCCGAACCACCATCCAGAACCAACCAAAACGAGGGTGGGGCGGGCGAGTCGGCGACAGGAGTAGTGTCAGACCACCCCCCGTGCTGGAGACTGGTCCCGGCGAGTCGAGCAGACGGCCGTTCCGATGTTTCAGATGTAACCAGGAGGGGCATCGGGCAGCTGAATGCCCTTTACCACCACCACGGATGTCCACCCCGCGGCCGCCAGGACCGAGCCCGCGGGACCACTCTCTACGACCAGCAGAACGATCCAGAGCGGCAACCCATACCTCCCTATTGGATACAACAGCACATACCGCTGTGAGCGGTTCACCTGGAATGGCCCGTGTTCCTGACCCCTCGGACCACAGTGGTGAGGACGATGACACGCAAGATCCGATGGTAAGTGACCCCATCCATCCTTTCCTGATACCAGTCACCTTACAGCATCCCACAACCGATAGGAAGTGCACTCTGGAGGCATTAATTGATACTGGATGCACCCGATGCCTTATACGCCAATCCGTTGCAGAGGCACTAGGCGTTCGGGTAGTAAGCCTACGTTCGCCCATCAGATTCGAACAAGTAGATGGAACGTTACTAGGGGGTATGCCGACTGCCAGCATAACCGAACCAGTGGTTCTGCGCATAGGCGACCATCATGAACGGATTCGTTTTATAGTGATAGCGAAAATGATAGAGCCAATCATCCTTGGTCTTGCATGGTTGGACAAATGGAAACCCCATATCTGGTGGGAGGGAGGGTATCGCAAAGTGAGGATTCCACTAACAGCAGAGTCTTGTATTGGGTTGCATACGGAGATGTTACCAGAGCCCCGGTACCCTCAAGTGTATAGCGACCTCGCCCAGGTATTTAGTGAAGAAGAATGTGACACATTACCACCGCATCGGGACACAGATTGTGGAATAGAACTAAAACCCGGGGCTCAGCTACCTAAACCCCGGATGTATTCAATGACCCCGGCGGAACTGAAAGAACTACGCTCCTATATCGACAAGAATCTAGCAAGGGGCTTCATTCGCCCCAGTCGGTCGCATTTGGCCGCCCCGGTTCTCTTTCGTGGGAAAAAGGACGGGGGTTTACGCTTATGCGTGGACTACCGAGGCCTGAATGCTGTTTGCATCGAACCATTGTATCCCCTACCCTTGATGACCGATTTGCTCACGACCCTATCCACAGGAAAAATCTTCACGAAGTTAGACCTCCGTGAAGCCTACTACCGGGTGCGAATACGCCCGGGGGATGAATGGAAAACCACGTTTAACAGTCCCCTCGGCAGCTACCACTTTCTAGTGATGCCTTTCGGTCTGCAGGGTGCCCCCGCCGTCTTCATGCAGCTGATAAACGAGGTGTTGCACGAGTATTTGTATCGTGGGGTCCTGGTGTATCTGGATGACATCCTCATTTATTCGGAGACAATGGATGAACACATCCGATTAGTCAGACAGGTACTAACCCGATTATTGGAAGCACGGTTGTTTGTTAAACTGTCAAAGTGTGAATTCCATCAAAAAGAGATAGATTATCTTGGGTTTCGTATCAATGAAGCCGGGGTACAAATGGATCCGAAAAAAGTAGAGGCGGTGTTAGAGTGGCAAGCCCCACGAACACGAAAGCAGTTACAAAGCTTCCTGGGCTTCGCAAATTTTTATCGACGGTTTATTCCCTGTTTCGCTAAGACGGCGTTACCCCTCACCGACTTGTTACGAACAAAAGGACTTGTAAAGCCTGGGAGAAAGCCCAGACCGGGATACCTATTGCCGTGGACCTCCCAGTGCCAAAAGGCGTTTGAGGAGCTCAAACGCCTATTCGCCAAAGAGCCTGTGCTGAAACATCCGGACCTCTTACAGGCGTTTGTGGTACAAGCCGATGCAAGTGACGTGGCCATTGGAGCTGTCCTTCTGCAGGAAGACAAAACCGGTGTCCTGAAGCCCTGTGCCTACACCTCACGGAAATTCACAACAACAGAAAGGAATTGGGCTATATGGGAGAAGGAGGCCTTCGCAGTGAAATGGGCGCTACAAACTTGGAGGCATCTTTTGGAGGGCAGTGCACAGCCGTTTGAGGTCTGGACAGACCACAAAAACCTGGAGGCACTCCAGACGCCTCGCAGGTTGTCTCCAAAACAGGTCAGGTGGGCGCAATACTTCCAACGTTTCCGATTCTCTATAAAGTACAAACCAGCAGGGAAGTTGTTTTTAGCCGATGCCTTATCCCGCATGCCCCAATATCACAGCAAAAGAGCGGAGAGTCTACAGTCTCTGTTCCCTCCTATAGAGGCCGGGGCATGTGCTTTGGGAACACGACAAACCCGTAGTTGGATATCGGCACTGCAACAAGCCCTGGCTACCGATGAATGGTTGCGTGACAACCGCTCTCTTGTAACCCATCGGGATGGGCTAGCGTGGTGGGGGGATAGACTATATATACCCGGTGCATTACGACAACAGGTCCTACGGCGTTGTCATGACCAGAAAACCGCGGGACACTTTGGGTTTTTGAAAACCCTGCATCTAATCAGAAGGCAATTCTGGTGGCCAAAGATGCGAAAGGACGTTGACCAATACGTCGGAGGTTGTCACATATGTGCGGTCTCTAAACCAAGACCGGGGAAACCCCTGGGCTTACTACAATCCGTAGCCGAACCGAACAGACCATGGGATGAAATCTCCATGGATTTCATTGTGGAACTTCCGAGTAGTAGAGGGTATACCGTGATATGGACAGTACTTGATCTCTTCTCCAAGCAGGCCCACTTTATTCCCTGTAAAGGGCTGCCGTCGGCACAACGATTGGTCCGACTCTTCATTCAACATGTCTACCGCTTACACGGGGCACCCCAACGGATCATATCGGATAGAGGAGTCCAATTTACGGCTAAACTCTGGAGGGGATTCCTCCATGATATAGGAGCAACACAAGGTTTGAGTTCTGCATACCACCCGAGTACGAACGGGGCTGCGGAACGGGCCAATGCCATGGTGGAACGTTATCTACGGTCCTATATCTCATACCAACAAAACGACTGGGTGGACTACTTACCTTTCGCCGAAACAGCATACAATAACGCTGTACATCGCAGTACCGGGTATACTCCCTTTCAGATTGTCATGGGACGGGAGTTCCCAGCTATCCCTGAACTAGATCTCCACCCTCCGAAACCCACCACTCCAAACGAGTGGTCCCACGGTCTGCAGAAAGTGTGGCCTTCCGTAAAGGAAGCTCTTAGAAAAGCATCCAATGAATATAAAACCCATACGGACAAAAAACGAACCGCCTGTCCACCGTTTCAGACCGGGGACCAAGTGTACCTTTCCACGAAGTATCTAAAATTGCGATTACCAAGTAAAAAATTAGGGCCCAAATACATAGGCCCCTTTCCCATCATAAAGGTGATAAACCCGGTTACATTTATGTTGAAATTACCTCCTCTATTGGGAAAGATCCACCCTATATTCCATTCTAGCCTATTGAAGCCGGCTGTCATAACCTCCGACCCAGTGCACAAAACCCCAGGTCCAGTAACGGGGTCCCACTACGAAATTAGAGACATTGTCGACTCTCGGCACCATAGGGGCCAGCTGCAGTACCTAGTAAAGTGGACAGGATACCCTGATACAGAGTCCTCATGGGTTCCAGTGGGTGATATAAATGCCCCACGACTCATAAGACGATTCCACAAAAACAATCCCCATAAGGTGCGCTACAAATGAGATTATTAACGGATATGTCTCCTCTTCTTTCCCCACAGGCAGATACCTGGTGAGGGGAGCCGCATGTCGAGCGGCACGACGCGATCGACACCAACCGCACAACACTCGAGTCCAGCCGCTGCAGCCTGAGTGGCGCGCTCGATGGGGGGGGGGTGGACATGGGTCACTGGATGCTGGTGGAGGGGTTAGCGTACCGGCTAGGCGTTCCTGTGCACGGGGTTTTGATGGGGACGCGTGGGCATAGAGAGCTATCTGCAAACAACATGACTCGGGCGACACCCGGGATGGATGACGTCATCTCTGCGCGGCCGGAATGACAGCTGCGGGAACTTTGAATCGCCCCAGCTGGGAGCACTTGGCGCTCGCTCTATATATGGACACTATTACAAGCTCCCAGCAGCCGCGTCTTTGTATGTTTTGCAATCCGGTTTCCACCGAGAGCTGTTGTTGCCGATTAAACCAAGATACTCCGAGTCAGGCTCGAGCGTGTTTCTTGTGCATCGGCAAGCCAGGGTCCGGGGAGGCCGAGAGTAAGGAGATACAAGATCCCAAGGGAGGAGCATGGGAGATTTGTCAAAAAGTCAGTAAGAGTTGAAATACTAAAAAGGGCAAGAGATGATGGATAGATACAGAATACTTAAGATGGCAATTGCTTCATTAAGGGTTAGAAAACAGGTAGATAATAGAAATTGGGAAAATAGTATTCATACATAATAGAATACATTATAATTACTATGTATACATAAATGTTAGAAGTTGAAAGGTATTATTATGTATACCTAAACAGTATTGTTATTAGTATTATGTATAAAGTACATTGACCCAGACTGTTCACTAAGCACTTACAGATATTTTTTAAAAAAACTTATTTAAAAATTATATTTAAAAAAATCTACCCCAGTGGGAACTAATTATATTTATCAGCCATGGATTTCTGATTATTTGGGGGAATACAGTTGGACAGTAAGACAGGGAACAGAAGAACTTGGAAGAGCTTATGGCTTTGCTGGCTACCGCAGGAGTTCATTGCAAAGAATGTGACTTCTTTTTTCTTCTTGGAGATGTCTGATGCATAGAACCAAAGCCCCAGAAGGCAAGAAAGAGGGGGGCAATGGGTATGATTCCGAATATAAAAATAATAATAGTTTTATGTCATGATTAAGGATTAAGTGCAGATTAGAAATAAATATTAATTGAATTTCAATAGACAAAGAATACACATTAAAACTAATACGAGCTAAAGAGCAGAATAAGGTAAAAGTTCCCCTCGCACATATGTGCCAACTCTAGGGGGAGGTGCTCATTTCAGTTTCAAAGCCGAAGATCCAGAGCTGTCCGAAGACGTCTCTGTGGTCATGTGGCCTACATGGCTAAACGCCAAAGGTGCATGGAACGCTGTTATATTCCCACCAAAGGTGGTCCCTATTTTTTCTATTTGCATTTTATACGTGCTTTCAAACTGCTAGGTTGACAGAAGCTGGGACAAGTAACGGGAGCTCACCCCATTACACGGTACTAGGGATTTGAACTGCTGAACTGCCGACCTTTCGATCAACAAGCTCACCATGTTAGCCACTGAGCCACTGTGTCCCGATAATAACAGAATATCCAACCAAAAAAACCTCTTTCACAGCAATGCAGACAATATCTGTTTTTTCATTCTTAAAAGCTATTTAATGCATTTTTTTTTTAGAAAAGCAATATTTTCCATCATATAATTTCTTTTTCAAAGCTCCAACACCAAGGCAGTTGCAACAAATTTGTCAGCATCTTGGTGCTGCTACCACCGGGGTAACAAGCCGGCACCTCCAAGACTACAAAATCATAGCAAGAGGAGTTTATGAACCTAAGAACCCTGCACTCAAAACCACAATGCTTTTACTTCTCAAGCTACAACCTCTGTGCATATTTTTTTACCATGTAATTTTTTTAGAAGCTTCAGCAGCTTACTGGGACCACTCAGAAACTCTGCTTATGACTCACAGATAGTTTGTGCAAAGGATATGCTGGCTAAGAAATTCTGGCCTCCAAATCTGGAAGACATTCAGGATGCAGAAGGATGAAACTGAACGTTGCGTTTCTCTAAGACACATTAAAACTAGCATGAGGGGAATAGCAGAATATCAAAAAATAAAAATAAAAAAAATACAACAACCCTCTACAATAAAAAGATAAATTAGGCACCCCTCCCAAACTTACTAACACTATATATCTAACAAAATTGAGCAAATTAAAAGGCAGCCCGAAACAAACACCAGAGGAGCTAGTCACAGGGCCAGGCAGAAGCCACTACCCAATCAGGGGACCCCTCTGTTTTCTCAGAAGAAAAGTATGAAACTAACTCAGATTGAAAGATGAAAAAGATCTGTTATCTGGAGAGTAAGGACGAGCCGGTTACAGAGTAAACTGAATTTTGAAAGTTGTAGCTTTCAATTTGCTGTTGAAGCAGCAGGAAGAGCTCAATGGGTAGATTTGTGGGGAAGAAGATGATCCAGGTTGGTGTAGTGGTGAAAGCTACAGGTTAGAGACTGGGAAATACTCAGTTGCAGTCCGCCTAAAGTGTGAAGCCATCTGTGCAGCTTTGGGCAGTCCTATCAGGCCTAGGCCTAAGAAAGAAAGGGGGAAACTGCTTGACTGACTTGAAGGCACCAAACCAGGGGTGAAATGCTCCCGGTTCGGACCGGATCGCCTGATCCAGTAGCGATGGCGGGTGGTGGTTCGAAGAACCGGTAGCAAAAATCCGTGCACACCCCGCATGCCCACCTGAGCTGTGCGATATCAGAGGCTTTTTTTTTTTTACTTTTAAAAGCATTTTTTCTACAACCTGTTCAGCCGAAAAAATACTTTAAATGCTTTTAAAAAAAAAGTTGGCCCTACCTTTCTAAAAAGATTAGCCTGGTGATCACTTAGCCATGTGGTTTGATGGGCTATTCTATTTTTGTCCTTTTTTTAAACAATTTTTTTGGGGGGAAACATTTCTTCTACCATATATAGGCAATCAGGCCCTCTTTCTTAGGCTCCATTTTCTAGGCCCTGCTGCATATTTTTTCTGTGACCTAATGGAGACTTCAGTGCAAGCAAATTTACAGAATTTATACACAGCATTTAGGAGATATAAAATTTCCTCCTTCAGAAATGAAGCTTGGTGGTTGATGCTCTTGGACGCAGCCCTGGCCAGCAGGAGTGAAGCTGGCTCCCCTGCAGTGTCTAAAATCCTGGGAGCCACAGGAAATCAGATTTTGGGGTATTAGAGAGGTTTTGATCTCCACTGAGAGTCACCCCTAAGAAAGCTGATTGTGTAATTCTATAAAACCTTCATGAACTTTTACCACTGAACACATAGCTAATCTTTGTAAGATAAGCAGCATCACATTTCACTAGGCTCAGAAGACAAAAACGACTTGATAGCATTTAATTAGCGGAAACATGTTGCAAAGGCCTTAGATAGAGGCTGGAGAAGCATGTTTTTCTGCCTCCTGGTAGGAGATGGTGGTCAAACAGGCAACACCTGTGCCTAGAAAGCGGGTATCATCTGTGGTTGATCTTAAAGGAGTTAAAACCATAGAGTACTTTATTGCTAGAAAGGTTGGAAGGCGAGGGAAGAGTAGAAGGCAGTCGAGTTTCCTTTTGAAAAAGCACCTTTGGGACAGCCGAACTTCCTCTTCCGGATGACTGATGGGAGGAAGGTGGTGTGTGCAGAGCGGCTTTTGTGCTGTTTCCATGGTGGAAGCAGCAGCTGGCAGGTGAGTGGAGGGCTGCAGGTGGGAGGAGAGTCCGGGAGCAACTTGGGCTGGAAGCGGAGAAGCAACTGGGCTGAAGCCTCTCAGCTGCGGCTGCTGCAGGTTCCTTCCCTCCCCAAATGGAAGCCCACTGGTGCTGCAGGCTGGGAAACTGGGGGCTGCAATTTCTGCTGGTGGGAAGCTTGAAAAAGCCTCCTTCCAATGCAGGTTGAGCCTTTGGGGCTGGTTTCCCTCCAGAGGTTGTGGCTGCTCCGTCCCTGGAGGGTTTGTAACAGGGCTGGAAGGGACCTTGCAGGTCTTCTATTCCAACCTCCTGATCAAGCAGGAGACCCAGTATCATTTCAGACAAATGGCTGTCCTGTCTCTGTTTAAAAGCCTCCAGTGATGGATCCCCTACAACGTCTGAAGGCAAATCCTTCCCCTGGTTAACTGTTCTCAGCGTCAGAAGTTTCTCCTTAGTTCGAAGTTGCTTTTCTCCTTGCTTAGTTTCCATCCAGTTTCTAGTCCTGCCTTCAGGGGCTTTGGAGAATAGGTTGGCCCCTTCTTCTTTGTGGCAAGTCCTCAAGTATTGGAAGACTATCATGTCTCCCCTAGTCCTTCCTTTCACTAGACTAGACATTCCCAATTCCTGCAACTTTTCTTCCTATGCTTGCGCTCCAGCCCCCTAATCATCTTTGTTGCTCTTTTCTGCATTCTTTCCAGAGTTTCAACATCTTTTTTATGATACGGTACCAAACCTGTATGCAATTTTCTAAGTGTGGTCTTACTCTTTATAAAGTGGCACTAGTACTTCACATGACCATGTTTCTCTCTCTGTTAATGCAGCCTAGTATTGAATTAGCTTTTTTTTGCTGCTGCAATACATTGCTGGCTCATATCTAAATGATTGCCCAGTATGACTTAAAGGTCCCTCTGATTCTTGATGAACGTATCTTTTCTTTTATATACACTGAGAGCATATGCACCTAGACAAATTCCTTGTGTGTCCAATCACACTTGGCCAATAAAAAATTCTACTCTATTCTGTTCTGTTCTGTTCTGTTCCTGCTTGAGTCAGGTTCTACCTGTTCTGTAGCAGTACGTTTGGTTTTTCCTGCATAAGTGTAAAACCTTATTTTTTTTCATCCATCGAATTTCATTTTGTTAGGTAGGGCCCAGTGTTCAAATCTATCGAGATTCTCTATCTTGAGCCTATCTTCTGAGGTATTGGCTATTCCTGCCAACTTGGTGTCATTTGCAAATTTGATGCATTCCCGTTCGATTCCCTCATCTAAGGCATTTATGAAGATATTAAAGAGTACTAAAACAGGACCTTGGGATACCCACTGCTTACTTCCCTCCATATAGATATAGTCCCATTAAGGAATACACTTTGAGGGTGGTTTGTCAGCCAGTTAAGAATCCATCTGTGTGGATGGATGTACCTATCCCACATTTTTCTAATTTACCAAGAAGTAAGTTATAGTCTACTTTGTCAACTGCATTACTGAAATCCAATTATACTACGTATTGCATTGGTCCACTAATTTAGTCACTTTGTGTAAGAATGAAATAACATTTGTTTGGAATGATCTCTTTTTGACAAACCCATATTGACTTCTGGTTATATACAGTATTTGCTTGCTTCTAGGTGTTTGCAGATCTCTTGTTTCATTATCTTTTCCAGGATCTTCCCAGGTAGTGATGTCAGGCTAATTGGCCTGTAGTTTTATGATCCTTTTTTGAAGATGGGAACTACCATATTTTTCGGAGTATAAGATGCACCTTTTCCCCCCCTAACTACATCAGCTCTTTTCCAGTCCACCGGTAGTTCCTTGGTGTGTGAAGATCTTTGAAATCTATGGTTCAATGGTTCTTAGATCACGTCTGCTGGCTCCTTCAGAACTTTGGGATGTAATCAATGTACTCCTGGTGGTTAGAACTTGTCCAGAATGGACAGATGTTTTCCTATCATTTTCTTGCCTGTTTTAATTTGTATTCCTAGTCTGCCTTTTACAGTTCTGTTTTTGGTAGGTTTGGCTATTTTTTCTTTTTGTCTGAAGATAGATGCAGATAATGAATTAAGTAGCTCTGCTGTGTCTCTACTGCCCGTCACTTCCTTGCCATTGTCTCCCATTAATGGACTGAGACTTCAAGTTACTATGGCACAGTAGAAGCAGACGTGCACCTAGTCCACAAAATTTGTGGTAATCCTAGCAGTTGTTCAGTGACCGCACGTCAGCAGTGACTGTGATTTTGAAGGTGCAGGAAAAGAAATCACAGCAATTCGGGTTCTGTCAATAGTTTCACATTCATGATGGCTGCAGCATCCCACACTCACGATCCCAATTTGTAGCCTTCCCAGATAGCTTCTGACCAGCAAAATCAGTGGATATACTGGCAGGAATTTGCAAGTCACGATCATATGAAATTGCCTTTAACAACCCACAGTAATTTGCTTAACAACTACAGAGAAACAGATGTAAGTTGGCACTGTCATGTGACATCATGCTTAATGATTAGTGATGCTCAGTTCCAATTGTGGTAGGTTAAGTGAAGACTACTTGAATTGGAATTTCACCAGAGGGGTTGTAGACAGTATTTTCTGCTCTTATTTGCAGCTGAGGACTTCCATGAGCAAAAGTGGTGCTTCAAAGCTTGCAGAGGCTTTCGGCATCATTTCATCAGCTAAAGCCCCCACATCTCTAAATTTAGCTCCAAAGGTATGACTGTAACTAAATTGGGACATTTTGTCAGGCTTGAAAGACATAGATTTTCTCCCTGTATACATGTGTAGGTGGGTGTATCTTTATTTCTCTCTATGCATATATCTGCAATGATATAACCTATCCCCAACACTTCAAGATATATTTGATGATAATACTTTGCATTGCTAAGAATTTATGATTAACCCAACTAAATAACTGAATCTGATTGAATGGATATTTGAACATGGATCTCAATAGTACTCCATGTGTCATATGAATCATCAATAATGTAAGTGATTATTCTAGTATTGGGGCATGTTTGTTTTTTCATCGTAATATATACTTTTTTTCTTTTCTCACATCATCTCTAACCATTTTATAAACAAAGTTACACTTTTCTTTGATTCTTACAGACAAAGAGGATGGCAATAAAATCACTCTAGACAACTGTAAATAACAAGCAAAGTTGAAAAGGGAAGAAAATCAAGCCAGAAATCAAAATATGTTCCGTTTCCTTCAGAAAATCATACAATGATGCTCTTCCTCCAGCAGCTGTTAGACAAAAGAGAGAAAATCAAAAAAGAATAAGCAGATTATGCAGAACTGAAGGATACATTACATGAAAAGTGAAGAGAGATTATTTATCATTCAGAAAAAGAGGGAAATATCTGGAAGTCCGTGAGGAGGAAACTGTCAATAGTAAAGTCACGTAGAACAGACAGGAATACAGGCTTCTCCCTGTGAAGAAGAAAACGGCTTGAATGATAGCACCACTAAAGAAGGCATTGTCCATATTTGTTTACCTCCTCAAGAATACTGGCTGTAGAAAAGCTCCATAGATTTGCCTATTGTGGGAAAAGCACAGATTGCAAATGTCCTGATTATGGGAAAGTCACAATTCCTGCCTAGGATTAAACCAGAAGATTCACATAGGAGAGAAATGCTTTGAATGTTCTGATTGTTGGGAAACTTTCAGTTATAATTCCAACTTGGTGATAGACCAGAGGAATCATAAAGGAGAAAAACCCGTTCAATGGCCGGATTGTGGGAGAAGTTTCAGTCATAATTCCTGCCTTACTCCATGGAGAAACCTTATGAGTGTCAAGATTGTGGGAAAGGTTTCATTAGAAATTCCAACCTCCTGAGACACAGGATCATGCACACAGAAGAGAAACACTTTGAATGTCCTGACTGTGGGAAAAGCTTTAGTAATAATTCCAATCTGGTGACACACCAGAGGACTCACACAGGAGAGAAACCCTTTGAATGTCTTGACTGTGGGAAACGTTACAGTCAGAAATCTCACCTGGTAATACACCAGAGGACTCACACAGAAGAGAAACACTTTGAATGTCCTGACTGTGGGAAAAGCTTTAGTAATAATTCCAATCTGCTGACACACCAGAGGACTCACACAGGAGAGAAACCCTTTGAATGTCTTGACTGTGGGAAACGTTACAGTCAGAAATCTCACCTGGTAATACACCAGAGGACTCACACAGAAGAGAAACACTTTGAATATCCTGACTGTGGGAAAAGCTTTAGTAATAATTCCAATCTGCTGACACACCAGAGGACTCACACAGGAGAGAAACCCTTTGAATGTCCTATCTGTGGGAAAAGCTTTAGTAATAATTCCAATCTGGTGACACACCAGAGGACTCACACAGGAGAGAAACCCTTTGAATGTCCTGACTGTGGGAAACGTTACAGTCAAAATTCCCACCTGGTAGCACACCAGAGAACTCACACAGGAGAGAAACCCTTTGAATGTCCTATCTGTGGGAAAAGCTTTAGTAATAATTCCAATCTGGTGACACACCAGAGGACTCACACAGGAGAGAAACCCTTTGAATGTCCTATCTGTGGGAAACGTTACAGTCAGAATATCCAAATGCTATTACACCAGTGGACTCACACAGAAGAGAAACCTTTTGAATGCCCTCTCTGTGGGAAAAGCTATTGTGATAATTACAAACTTCTGAGACACCAGAGGACTCACACAGGAGAGAAACCCTTTGAATGTCCTGACTGTGGGAAACGTTACAGTCAAAATTCCCACCTGGTAGCACACCAGAGAACTCACACAGGAGAGAAACCCTTTGAATGTCCTATCTGTGGGAAAAGCTTTAGTAATAATTCCAATCTGGTGACACACCAGAGGACTCACACAGGAGAGAAACCCTTTGAATGTCCTATCTGTGGGAAACGTTACAGTCAGAATATCCAGATGCTATTACACCAGTGGACTCACACAGAAGAGAAACCTTTTGAATGCCCTCTCTGTGGGAAAAGCTATTGTGATAATTACAATCTTCTGAGACACCAGAGGAGTCACACAGGAGAGAAACCCTATGAATGTCCTGATTGTGGGAGATGTTTCAGTCGCAATTACACGTTGGTGATACACCAGAAGACTCACACAGAAGATAAAGCCTTTGTATGTCCTATCTGTAGGAAACGTTTTTGTTATAATTCCAGTCTTGTGAGACACCAGAGGACTCACACCATGAAGAAATCTTTGAAATGACTAGTCTCTAGACATTACTTCAAGCATAAATCATCCCTTATTGCACACAAGGTAATCTATATGAGAAATAGTAGATGAGTTTAGAGAATGCTGGAATTTCATTTGTGATCTCCCATTGAAAGTTTAGATGAGAAATTGATTGTTTGAATTTTGGCCTGATTCATTTTGCTCAAACATTTTTCAGGATTAAATTCGTAAGTGGAGAGAAAAGGAAAATGGAAAATGGTTAACTAGTTTCTGGTTATTAGCAGAAGCTTCTGGATATTTCCTTTTCCAGAAGTAGTTGAATTCCTCAAAAAGGATTTTTGGGTGGAGCTTTTGTATTTTGATTCTGGAATTCCCACATGTGTAGTTTCAATCTTCTACCTTGGTTTCCACCCAGATTCTGAGCCCCAGAATTCCGCAGTCGGCATAAAAGTAGTCCTCAAGATATGACTATTATGGACCTTGAATTATGGGTGCATGTTGCAATGGCTGTTAAGCGAAATTGCTTTCCTTAACTACCCAAATCCCTCTGCTCTCCCTGAGGCAGCCATTAATCAAATATGTGAGTCGCTATGCTGAACACTGTCTACTCAGAGCTGGGGAAAACTCTTGGAGATCTAGTGCATGGCCAGGCTTGCGTGCCATAGGCATCTCTAGGCCCCCTCTCCCTCCAAGACATCCTTGTACTCTGTATCCTAACCCTTGTGTCCCCTGGGCCCTTCACTCCCTCCCAGCGTCCCCTTACACCTGACTCCCACCCCACCCAACCTCACACCCTCCTCCTTCTTACCTTTTGAATATCTCTGAACCTCATGGTGGGGACAGAGGGAAGGACATGCATCCTTGGGCCTCATGATTTTGTCCTGGAAGTAGCCACCATTTTCAGTGGACCCTGGATTCATCCCTGCTGTGAACTGTGGTAATGGTGCAACATGCCACACTACATCCTGCCCCAAACGGCAGTTTGCATGGGTTGCACGACAAGCTATGTAGTATATTGCCACTCGCGGCCGCAGAAGACGTCAGATGGCTGTGCAACAAGTGTCGGGGTGTGCTTGCCCTAGCTGCGATGGTCCTAAAGTAATCGGCTAAGAAATCCTCCAAAACTAAGAAGTGGTGCTCATTTTGAGCCCCAAAAGAAAATAAAACTAGGTCTTATTTTCAGGGAGACGGGTATGTATATGCAATTCTATGAACTCACGATTGACCCAAGTCAACAAATAAATTTCATAACTGAATGGCTGTCAGGTTCCGAAATAAAAGACTGCAAATCTTGATGATGATGGTTAGAAGATGCTTTATTGATACAGACTGACATCCATAAATAATGAAAGGAAATATTGTTGGAGTTATTGCTCTGTGCTCCCCACCACCTTATAAAGTCTTGTGCCTAAGCAGGGCATTAAAGGAGCCCCAATCTTCTACCCACCCTCCTAATCCAAGGGCTAGCCGCCCACACACTGGTCATACCCACCTCATTCCTACCTACTTCCTACTGCAGGGAATGTCAGTAAGACACAATCAGCCCTAATCAGCCCCAGTTCTGCCAGCACTTTCAGCTCTTTCAGCCTCAGTCTTGCCAGCAGTTTCAACTCCCAGTTTAGGCCAGCATGTCCAGGGCTGCTAGGCTTACTCCTTCCCTCTGGGAGCCTCCCATCGCTCGGAGATGCTTGCAATTCAACCACGGAGAAGGCTGCTGGCTGCCTTATGACATCATCCTTCCCTTGAGGAATGAGAGTAGGCTGTAGCAGTGGCTGGCGGCCTCCTGGAGACTAGGATCCAGGTTAGCTCGGTGGGCTGTGGCAGCGCTGGCTGCGCCGGGGATGACATGTGGACCCCTACCATGAGGACCACGCCTGGAATATAAAGATTACAGTAAGTGGTAGCACAAGTCAGGGGCCCTGGGTTTGTCTGGATTCTTCCTGTGGAATCTAGTGGTCAGTCTCGGGGCCTTGACGTCCTCCATCGGGACCCAGGATGCCTCTGACAGCAGATACCCTTTCCACATTATCAAATACTGGAGTTTCTTTCTGTGCCAGCAGGTATCTAGTATGTCCTCTACCTCATAGTGTTGTTCCCTTCCTACCATGGTAGGAGGTGAAGGGGCAATCCTGAGGCCCCTCAGGGGAGTTATATGGACTGGTCAGAGTAGGCTACAATGGAATACCGGATGGGTTTTCCCTAGTAATCGGGGAAGACGGAGTTGCACGCTTACCGGATTAATGACTCGTATTATCGGGAAGGACCCTATAAACTTAGGGCCTAGTTTCTTTCAGGGATATGGGTAGTTTCGGAAACTTGGTAGAAAGGTACACTGGTTGACCCACCCTGAACATGGGTGGGGCTCTTTTTGGCCCCCGGCTTTTTGTAACCTGTAGCCGTGTGGTTTAGGGCTTTCTTGACGCTTCCCCATACGTTCCTCATTCGGTCTGACCATTCTTTGACTCCTATATTGGCTGGATCTATACTAGGGCACTCTGGTATCGGCATGAACTCTCTTCCCGACACTGAAATGGAATGGAGTAAACCCTGTACTGCTATGTACAGCATTATTATATGCTACTTCAGCATATGGCAGTAGGTCTGCCCAGTCCATTTGCTGATGTTTGATATAGCATCTCAGGTAACGTTCCACCATGGCATTGGCTCTTTCGGTTGCCCCATTGGTAGCAGGATGGAACGCATGTCTATCACAGTCCAGATGACTGTATTTCCTTGACTCTCTGGTAGCTCCACGATAAAGTCCATGGCTATCTGTTCCCAGGGATGTGTGGGGTCTGCTATTGTTTACAATAAGCCTAATGTTTTCCCTTGTGGGGTTTTCATGGTAGCGCACACCATACAGCTCCGTACATATTCCGCTACATTTTTTTCATAGAGGACCACCAGAACTGGCGATTGATGAGGTGCAATGTCTTTAAATACCCAAAGTGTCCAGCAGGTCAATCGTCATGACAGCTCTGGAGTACCCTTAACCGCACATCCGGGGGAACATACAGCTTTGACGCCTTCCAAACAAAGCCATCCCTAAGTGTAAGGACAGAGCGATTTTCATTATACCACTGGTCTCTTGGTAATGCGGTTTGGATGGCCTGCGGAACAGCCCCACTGGAACCTGCTGGGTTATAGATGCCGACTGGGCGACAATCAGTGGTTCGATGGTTTCGGTATGATGGTATGATGGCTTGCACTACCTCCTCCCTGGTGCTCTCATATGGTGGCTTCCGGGACAGAGCATCAGCCAGGAAATTTCTCCCTGTGGGTATGTATTTCAAAGTGAAATTGAATTGTCTGAAATAAAGAGCCCACCTCACTTGTTTTGGCGACAGCCTCCTGGGTTGTTGCAAAGCCCCCAAGTTCTTGTGGTCCGTCCACACTTCAAATGGTACTCCACCACAGGGGTGAAATTTAAAATTTGTTATTACCGGTTCAGTGGGTGTGGCTTGGTGGGGGTGGGGGGGTAATGTGACGGTGGTCATGGCCAACTTTTTTTTTTAACTTTTAAAAGCATTTTTTCTACAACCTTAAGAGGTTGCACAAAAAATACTTTTAAAAGCTTCTGACGATCAAGCAAGTCAGCTGGGATCGCCAGAGGCTTTTATAGGCATTTTTTTCCTACACCCTCTTTGGCTGAAGGGGTTGCAGAAAAAAATGCTTTGAAAAGCCTCTGGTGATCCCAGCTGAGCCGTGCGATAATCGGAGGCTTTTTTTTTAACTTTTAAAAGCATTTTTTTCAGCCGAAGTGGTTGTAGAAAAAATGCTTTTAAAAGTAAAAAAACCCAGCCTCTGATGATCACGCAACTCAGCTGGGCATGGGGGGCCAGGAATTTTTGCTACCTGTTCTCTGAACCACCTGCCGCCATTGCTACTGGATCAGGTGATCCAGTCCGAACCGGGAGCATTTCACCCCTGCTCCACCACCTTCCAGGAGGTGTCGCCA
Organism: Pantherophis guttatus; assembly: GCF_059756535.1. Taxonomy (NCBI): domain Eukaryota; kingdom Metazoa; phylum Chordata; class Lepidosauria; order Squamata; family Colubridae; genus Pantherophis; species Pantherophis guttatus. The sequence continues at coordinate 264,978,117 of NC_142064.1, forward strand.
GATCACCAACACCCACTTAACAGCAAAGGTCCCCTTTCCCCAGATTGGCCAATTATGCTCAGTCTCTGTTAACTTTCATGACGTGTATGCACATGGCTGCAGTGCTCCCTCCTCATTCCTTTGTAGAAGAACTGCAGCCACAGTCACATCAGGGGCATCATTGGGATAAGTTGGTGTTAGAAGTTGGAGAACCCCAGAAAGCTTTGTAACTGCTTTCGGGTCTTAGGCACCTGCCAGTCTATCACCTGTCTCACCTTAGAAGGGTCCTCCGTAATATGCCTCCCGGAGATCCAGTTTAGTAAACACGCTTCCCTCGGCCAACCGGGCCAACATGTCCTTCATTAACGGCAGTGGATACAGCTGTTTTATGCACACTGCTAATTCCTCGGAAATCCACACATAATCTCAACCCACCATCCTTTTTCTCTTGAAACAGGACAGGCGCAGCACTTGTTTTCACTAAAGGCGTCTTTTAGATCGGCCTAGACCTCTGGATAACCCAGGTCTCCGGGTTTCCCTGACTGTGTTAGAATATTATATTTCTCCAAAGAAGAAATGGAGAAACATGTTCTTAGAGGCAGAAAGCAGCCCCCAGTCTTTCTTAATAGCTTACAGCAGATGCTCATTAAGAAATCCTGGGCCAGCCTATTCACAAACAAAATACCTTCACCTCCAGGTGATGGGATTAAGGACAGGACATGACCTTAACCTATGCATTGGAAAAAGTGGAAACAATACTGGTCCATGAAGGAAGGAACACTGGAGGCAATAGATAATAGGGTAAAATCAATTACAGGGATGAAATCCTCCATGGGTCACTAGCGCTTTGCCTGCTTGCACATGCACGGTGCCTGCAAGATGCATGATGTGTGCCCACAGACGCAAAATGCACACGCACATCAAATGCATCATTTGCACAGAGAAACAAACCATTTGACGGTAAGTACAACATGGAGGGGGGTAACAGCTGCGTCACTCAGTACAAATTCGCTAGAAAGCAAGATTTCCTGCTTTCTAGTGAATATATATCACGCGGCACAGCTGATCGTCTGATATACCAGTTCAGACCAACTGGTAGCTTTTTTTTTTACTACCGGTTTGCTGAACCAGTAGATTTTATCACTACCGGTTCACCCGAACCAGTCTGAACCGGTAGGATTTCACCACTACAAGGAAGTCACAATTAAGACCCATCATGTGCCTTTGCAAAACAAGTAAAACTAATCAAATAATAAAAGCAAACAAAGCAAAGCTCAAAATTACAAAATACTGTAAACTGTATAAAAATCCTTGCACTCATCAAGCTACTTTGTCAGCTGTCCCAGAACTGCATGCTGTGGTTCTGCTCATCAATAAACGTACCTTCTTTCCTAAGCAGCTAGCCTCCATTTTATTTCCAGAGCCTCTCTCCCCGCTTAGAACTGAACCAGATGGATATTTCTTCCAACATCCTGCTGTGATCTTTTCTTCTTGGCGATACCTGCTTGTTACCCCGGTGGTAGCAGTGCCAAGATGCTGACAAATTTGTTGCAACAGCCTTAGTGTTTAAGCTCTGAAAAAGAAACTCTACGATGAAAAATGTTTCATTTCTAAAAAAAGCATTGTGCTGCTCTTTAAATAGCTTTTGAGAATGAAAGAAATGGGTATTGTCAGCATTGCTGTGAATGTGGGGGTAAAGCTGTCTTCCCAACACACGGGAGTTGTTTCCATTTCTTTCATTCCTCTCTCAGGGCTTCTTAAAAATTTCCAAATAATCTCGACAAGTAAAGAGAGGAACAATAATTGGAGCAGAGAACTGGAATTTTAGCTCTGCAAATGAATCATCCTGATTGCTAAATTTAGAAGACACCAACGAATTGCAGGTTTGTTCATTTTACTAACACAATTCAGAGGACTGGTAATATATATATATATTTTCTATCATTTTGCAAATGATCCCTCTGCAAACGGATGCCCACAACCAGGGCCAGGTCAGGGGTGAGGAGGAACCAAGAACCTCCTTTGGCCTGAGCCTCCAGCTCCAGGTAGCTTCAAATTTAAACATGTTTGAAAGTTTCTAAATTTTAAAACATTAACATATTTAATGTTTCCCTTCACTCATTTTTGATGTCGTTTTTTTTGCATAGCTGTCATTATGTCTCATTATGGTTAAGACCTAAAAACCCTTAAAATGGCCAAAGCCTCTGAATCTTGGACTGTAATGCATAATCATGCATTCTGAACCCCTGTTCAGAATCTACCTCAGTGGGTTCTCCCAGAAGTGATGAAAGAATTACTGATGGATGATGGATTCAACAGCAAGAGGTAGATGTTGAGGCAGATGAAATAGATTAAATATGACTGATGTAAGGAGATACAAGATCCCAAGGGAGGAGCATGGGAGATTTGTCAAAAAGTCAGTAAGAGTTGAAATACTAAAAAGGGCAAGAGATGATGGATAGATATAGAATACTTAAGATGGCAATTGCTTCATTAAGGGTTAGAAAACAGGTAGAAAATAGAAATTGGGAAAATAGTATTCATACATAATAGAATACATTATAATTACTATGTATACATAAATGTTAGAAGTTGAAAGGTATTATTATGTATACCTAAACAGTATTGTTATTAGTATTGTGTATAAAGTACATTGACCCAGACTGTTCACTAAGCACTTACAGATATTTTTAAAAAAAACTTATTTAAAAATTATATTTAAAAAAAATCTACCCCAGTGGGAACTAATTATATTTATCAGCCATGGATTTCTGATTATTTGGGGGAATACAGTTGGACAGTAAGACAGGGAACAGAAGAACTTGGAAGAGCTTATGGCTTTGCTGGCTACCGCAAGAGTTCATTGCAAAGAATGTGACTTCTTTTTTCCTCTTGGAGATGTCTGATGCATAGAACCAAAGCCCCAGAAGGCAAGAAAGAGGGGGGCAATGGGTATGATTCCGAATATAAAAATAATAATAGTTTTATGTCATGATTAAGGATTAAGTGCAGATTATAAATAAATATTAATTGAATTTCAATAGACAAAGAATACACATTAAAACTAATACGAGCTAAAGAGCAGAATAAGGTAAAAGTTCCCCTCGCACATATGTGCCAACTCTAGGGGGAGGTGCTCATCTCAGTTTCAAAGCCGAAGATCAAGAGCTGTCCGAAGACGTCTCTGTGGTCATGTGGCCTACATGGCTAAACGCCAAAGGTGCATGGAACGCTGTTATCTTCCCACCAAAGGTGGTCCCTATTTTTTCTATTTGCATTTTATACGTGCTTTCAAACTGCTAGGTTGACAGAAGCTGGGACAAGTAACGGGAGCTCACCCCATTACACGGTACTAGGGATTTGAACTGCTGAACTGCCGACCTTTCGATCAACAAGCTCACCATGTTAGCCACTGAGCCACTGTGTCCCGATAATAACAGAATATCCAACCAAAAAAACCTCTTTCACAGCAATGCAGACAATATCTGTTTTTTCATTCTTAAAAGCTATTTAATGCATTTTTTTTTTAGAAAAGCAATATTTTCCATCATATAATTTCTTTTTCAAAGCTCCAACACCAAGGCAGTTGCAACAAATTTGTCAGCATCTTGGCGCTGCTACCACCGGGGTAACAAGCCGGCACCTCCAAGACTACAAAATCATAGCAAGAGGAGTTTATGAACCTAAGAACCCTGCACTCAAAACCACAATGCTTTTACTTCTTAAGCTACAACCTCTGTGCATATTTTTTTACCATGTAATTTTTTTAGAAGCTTCAGCAGCTTACTGGGACCACTCAGAAACTCTGCTTATGACTCACAGATAGTTTGTGCAAAGGATATGCTGGCTAAGAAATTCTGGCCTCCAAATCTGGAAGACATTCAGGATGCAGAAGGATGAAACTGAACGTTGCGTTTCTCTAAGACACATTAAAACTAGCATGAGGGGAATAGCAGAATATCAAAAAAAAATAAAAAAAAATACAACAACCCTCTACAATAAAAAGATAAATTAGGCACCCCTCCCAAACTTACTAACACTATATATCTAACAAAATTGAGCAAATTAAAAGGCAGCCCGAAACAAACACCAGAGGAGCTAGTCACAGGGCCAGGCAGAAGCCACTACCCAATCAGAGGAACCCTCCGTTTTCTCAGAAGAAAAGTATGAAACTAACTCAGATCGAAAGATGAAAAAGATCTGTTATCTGGAGAGTAAGGACGAGCCGGTTACAGAGTAAACTGAATTTTGAAAGTTGTAGCTTTCAATTTGCTGTTGAAGCAGCAGGAAGAGCTCAATGGGTAGATTTGTGGGGAAGAAGATGATCCAGGTTGGTGTAGTGGTGAAAGCTACAGGTTAGAGACTGGGAAATACTCAGTTGCAGTCCGCCTAAAGTGTGAAGCCATCTGTGCAGCTTTGGGCAGTCCTATCAGGTCTAGGCCTAAGAAAGAAAGGGGGAAACCACTTGACTGACTTGAAGGCACCAAACCAGGGGTGAAATGCTCCGGGTTCGGAACGGATCGCCTGATCCGGTAGCGATGGTGGCGGGTGGTTCGAACAACCGGTAGCAAAAATCCGTGCACAACCCCATGCCCACCTGAGCTGCGCGATATCAGAGGCTTTTTTTTTTACTTTTAAAAGCATTTTTTCTACAACCTGTTCAGCCGAAAAAATACTTTAAATGCTTTAAAAAAAAAAAAAGTTGGCCCTACCTTTCTAAAAAGATTAGCCTGGTGATCACTTAGCCATGTGGTTTGATGGGCTATTCTATTTTTGTCCTTTTTTTAAACAATTTTTTTGGGGGGGAAACATTTCTTCTACCATATATAGGCAATCAGGCCCTCTTTCTTAGGCTCCATTTTCTAGGCCCTGCTGCATATTTTTTCTGTAACCTAATGGAGACTTCAGTGCAAGCAAATTTACAGAATTTATACACGGCATTTAGGAGATAAAATTTCCTCCTTCAGGAATGACGCTTGGTGGTTGATGCTCTTGGACGCAGCCCTGGCCAGCAGGAGTGAAGCTGTCTCCCCTGCAGTGTCCAAAATCCTGGGAGCCACAGGAAATCAGATTTTGGGGTATTAGAGAGGTTTTGATCTCCACTGAGAGCCACCCCTAAGAAAGCTGATTGTGTAATTCTATAAAACCTTCATGAACTTTTACCACTGAACACATAGCTAATCTTTGTAAGATAAGCAGCATCACATTTCACTAGGCTCAGAAGACAAAAACGACTTGATAGCATTTAATCAGTGGAAACATGTTGCAAAGGCCTTAGACAGAGGCTGGAGAAGCATGTTTTTCTGTCTCCTGGTAGGAGATGGTGGTCAAACAGGCAACACCTGTGCCTAGAAAGCGGGTATCATCCGTGGTTGAGCTTAAAGGAGTTAAAACCATAGAGTACTTTATTGCTAGAAAGGTTGGAAGGCGAGGGAAGAGTAGAAGGCAGTCGAGTTTCCTTTTGAAAAAGCACCTTTGGGACAGCCGAACTTCCTCTTCCGGATGACTGATGGGAGGAAGTTGGTGTGCAGAGCGGCTTTCCTGCTGTTTCCATGGTGGAAGCAGCAGCTGGCAGGTGAGTGGAGGGCAGCAGGTGGGAGGAGAGTCCGGGAGCAACTTGGGCTGGAAGCGGAGAAGCAACTGGGCTGAAGCCTCTCAGCTGCGGCTGCTGCAGGTTCCTTCCCTCCCCAAATGGAAGCCCACTGGTGCTGCAGGCTGGGAAACTGGGGGCTGCAATTTCTGCTGGTGGGAAGCTTGAAAAAGCCTCTTTCAAGTGGAGGTTGGTTCTTTGGGAATGGCTTCCCTCCAGAGGTTGTGGCTGCTCCCATCACTGGAGGGTTTGTAACAGGGCTGGAAGGGACCTTGCAGGTCTTCTATTCCAACCTCCTGATCAAGCAGGAGACCTAATATCATTTCAGACAAATGTCTGTCCTGTCATACGGTGACCAAACCTGTATGCAATTTCCTAAGTGTGGTCTTACTCTTTATAAAGTGGCACTAGTACTTCACATGACCATGTTTCTCTCTCTCTGTTAATGCAGCCTAGTATTGAATTAGCTTTTTTTTTGCTGCTGCAATACATTGCTGGCTCATATCTAAATGATTGCCCAGTATGACTTAAAGGTCCCTCTGATTCTTGATGAACGTATCTTTTCTTTTATATACACTGAGAGCATATGCACCTAGACAAATTCCTTGTGTGTCCAATCACACTTGGCCAATAAAAAATTCTACTCTGTTCTGTTCTGTTCTGTTCCTGCTTGAGTCAGGTTCTACCTGTTCTGTAACAGTACATTTGGTTTTTCCTGCATAAGTATAAAACCTTATATTTTTCCTCCCTCGAACTTCATTTTGTTAGGTAGGGCCCAGTGTTCAAATCTATCGAGATTCTCTATCTTGAGCCTATCTTCTGAGGTATTGGCTATTCCTGCTACCTTGGTGTCATTTGCAAATTTGATGCGTTCCTGTTCGATTCCCTCATCTAAGGCATTTACAAAGATATTAAAGAGTACTAAAACAGAACCTTGGGGTAACCACTGCTTCCTTCCCTCCATATAGATATAGTCCCATTAAGGAATACACTTTGAGGGTGGTTTGTCAGCCAGTTACGAATCCATCTGTGTGGATGGATGTACCTATCCCACATTTTTCTAATTTACCAAGAAGTAGGTTATGGTCTACTTTGTCAACTGCATTACTGAAATCTATTTTTAAAAAATTTTTTAAATTATATTTTTATTGTTAAAGAATAACAGAAAGAAAAAAAAAACAATACAAAAATCAATAGTAAGGAAAGAAAATTTTTTCCCCCCAACGTGCTATACAAACGGAAAGGAAGTTTTAGGAAATTGAAGTCTTCAATTCTTCCAGAAATCTCTTTGATAAGGTACTGGTGCCGATTCATCCAATCTCCCAAGTGCAAAGTCCACAAATGGTTGCCAAGTGTTCCAAAAAACATTTTATTTGTATATAACACTTCTAATTTTAATATCACAAGTCAATTTATCATTTAATGCAAATTTCCATGTTTCATTATACCATTCTTCTAATTTTAAGTCAACATTTAATTTCCAATATCTAGCAATTATAATCCTCCCCATTATAACCAAAATCCTCACCAATTCACTTGGTGAACAACTGGATATCTCCACTTGTTAATGTTGTTTCATTCAATATTAATAATAATATGGTTTCCAATTTCAATTTGACCCTCTTCTTAATTATTTCAAATATTTCATTTTCTATCCTAGACCAAAAAAGTTCAACCCCATTACATTTACACCACATATGAGCATATGTCCCGAGTTCCACTTTACATCTCCAACACATTTTATCAACTTTATTATCCGTTTGAAAAAGTCTTATTGGGGTCAAATACCACTTCCAAATAACTTTATAGTTATGTTCTTTAATCCTTATTGATAATGTCCTCATTATTCTACTAACCCAGTTCATATTCCAATTTTGATCAGAAATTTCAATACCCAGTTCTTTTACCCAATTCTCTTTCATTACCCTTTGTGAATTATTATCAGAGTTAATAATTTTATAAATTTTACTAACTAATCCCTTTGGCCCAATTTCATCTTTTATTATTCGATATGTCAAATTTTCAAATTCCGTTTCCTTTCTACTCTCATCATTCCTTTCTTTACATTTCCTAGGTAGGTTATAGTCTACTTTGTCAACTGCATTACTGAAATCTAATTATACTACGTATTGCATTGGTCCACTAATTTAGTCACTTTGTGTAAGAATGAAATAACATTTGTTTGGAATGATCTCTTTTTGACAAACCCATGTTGACTTCTGATTATATACAGTATTTGCTTGCTTCTAGGTGTTTGCAGATCTCTTGTTTCATTATCTTTTCCAGGATCTTCCCAGGTAGTGATGTCAGGCTAATTGGCCTGTAGTTTTATGATCCTTTTTTGAAGATGGGAACTACCATATTTTTCGGAGTATAAGATGCACCTTTTCCCCTCCTAACTACATCAGCTCTTTTCCAGTCCACCGGTAGTTCCTTGGTGCGTGAAGATCTTTGAAATCTATGGTTCAATGGTTCTTAGATCACCTCTGCTGGCTCCTTCAGAACTTTGGGATGTAATCAATGTAGTCCTGGTGGTTAGAACTTGTCCAGAATGGACAGGCGTTTTCCTATCATTTTCTTGCCTGTTTTAATTTGTATTCCTAGTCTGCCTTTTACAGTTCTGTTTTTGGTAGGTTTGGCTATTTTTTCTTTTTGCCTGAAGATAGATGCAGATAATGAATTAAGTAGCTCTGCTGTGTCTCTACTGCCCGTCACTTCCTTGCCATCGTCTCCCATTAATGGACTGATTGTTTCCTTGACTTTTTTCTTGGTTTATACATGCTTTTAAATTATTTTTGACATTTGTTGCAAGTGTTAGTTCATTCTCAGCATGAGCTTCATTTCATCTTTGCAGATTCGGGCTATATGCTGGTATTCTGCCTTAGTTATGTGCCTCTCAGGTTGACCGTGCGAGACGCAATCAAAACACAGCAGCACCCCTTTCAGCTCTTTTTGGCACGCTGGTTTATTTGCGTCCGTGGACGGCTACACGCTGTGACTCGTAAAGACGAATGAAATCGGCGCTACAGTGTACTAAAAATGGGCGTTTATATAGCCCTCCCTTCTTATTAACCCTTTTAAACCATGGCCCTGTTTATCACCACACCCTTGTTAGCGCGTAAGTGTCCTAAGCTGGTTCTCAAAGGTGCTGGTTGCAGCATCATCTGGAGACGTCCTAAGCCCGTCGCACCCGATACCACCTCCCCTCGCCCCGCATATGGCTGCCTGCACCCAGTGCCACCACCACCAAGTATGTATATGTCCCTCGATGCTTTCAACACGCGTTAGCGGTGTCGAACAGGTTGCTAGGCTCGACAGGCAGCTCCCCGTTCACCAAGTGTCCTTCTGTAAGGGACAAATTACACATATTATCAGATTGTTGTGGTTTGTGAGGATATAGTTTATGAAATCGTCGAATTATACGACTCGCTTTCATTTGCTCTGCGGTATCCAGGAAGCCTCCTCTATTGGATAGCCCTTCCATTTAACCAGGTAATGGAGAACCCCCCGTTTCCATCTAGAGTCTAGGATGTCATCAACCTCGTAATGACCCTCTGTAATCGGACCAGGACGTTCAAATGTTTGGGTATGGCTGGTGGGTTTGAGAAGTCTACTATGAAACATGGGGTGAATCTTCCCCAGTAACGGAGGTAACTTTAAAACCACAGTCACAAGATTTATTGTCCTCACCACTGGGAACGGGCCTAAATATTTTGGTCCCAGTTTCCTACTAGGCAGTCGTAGTTTGATGTACTTGGTGGAGAGATATACCACGTCCCCCACCTTAAAAGGTTGGAATGGTGCACGTTTTTTATCCGCCTGGGTTTTATATACGCGATAACAGATTTATCCACTGCTAAGTCCCCATAAACGGCAGGTACACCAACAGGACATGTATTGCTATCTATCCCCAAAGCCACCCCTTGCTCTTTTGGGATCTTCTGGATATCTGGATCTGGACCTAGCGGCAAATGGAGTTTCCTGAATTCCCCCTCCCACCAGATCATGGGTTTCCATTTGTCTAGCCAGGCCAGACCCAGAATCACGGGCTCGATCATCGTATCCACCACCACAAACCGTATATACTCCCAATGGGCCCCTATTTCCATCCTTACCAACTCCGTGACCTGGGTTACCGGGGCCCCCCCTAACGTGGATCCATCCATTTGCTCGAACGTTATCGGGGGTTTTAGTGATCGTAACCGGATACCCAAACGGGTGGCTACAGTACGTCTCATCAAGCATCGTGTACATCCAGAATCGATAAGGGCCTCGTGTTGTACCCGTCCCGCCCCCTTTAACGGGATTAGTGTGATGGGTATGAGGAAGGGACGAATGGGCTCACTTACCATCGGGTCGCTGGTATCCTCTTCCTCATCGCTATCAGCCACTACCACGGGGACTACACCAGGGAGTATAGCAGGACCCGGTCCCCCTGTGTTGGTTCCAGTGGGACTCTGTCCTTGCTGTGACAGGGCCCTGGTTTTCTCTGGAGTTGGTCGCCCACGGAGCTTCCCACTGGTTGTCGGAACGTTTGGCCCAGGTGGTTGAACCGGTGGCCACGGGCACTCCAGAGCCCTATGGCCGGGCTGGTTGCATCGGAAACAGCGTAATGTTCGGCGTGTGGAGTCAGCCACACGGGGATCGAGCTCCCCTCTCCCTACTGCTCTGACGGGACCCGGTCAGTCTGGCTGGCGTCGGAGGGGGATCGCGCTCACAGCACCCTTCACCAGAAACTCTCAATCCCACATCTAGGTCAATAGCTGCTTTACACTACTCGGACAGGCGGGGTGGCATGCCCCAATATACGCAGGCCTGTCTTAGTTCACGATCCAAGCCAAGATGGAATTGATGAACAAGCATGCGTTCGGGCCAACCCCTCACCCTCCCTGCGAGCCGACAGAACTCCTTTACATATTCCTTTGCTGGATGTCCCCGTTGTTTCAGGGCTACGAGCTCCCCCTCAGCCACCTGGGTTTCTGTATCATCCTCAAACTGTACCCTGAGTCCTTCCAGGAACAAACCAACATCAGTGAGCTCTCGAGCGTGATCATTGTGAAGGTCCGCTACCCAGTCAGCAGCTTCCCCTGTTAAGGTTGTTGTTATGGCGACTACCATGGACCACTGGGTTGGATACAGACGCCCATATAGGTCAAGGTAGCTAAGTATCTGGCTCAGGAAAAGGGCCACACGGTCTGGGTTGCCATCGAACATGGTCTGCAAGGGGGGCGGTCCCCAGACCGGTTGGGGGCCCCACACCCCAGCCTGCCCAACCGGCACAGCTGGATAAGCCATCGGTCCAGCAGTCGGAGCCGTACCCGGGCCTGAAGGGCCCCGCATTAATCCAGACACTGTCCCTGTAGCCATGCCTCCCAATGGCCCAAATGACTGTGTTGTAGCAGAATGGGTAGCCGGGGGTTGGGTATCGCTTTGAGAGGGACCCAACCGTAGCTTGGGGCTAGCCAATCGAAACCTAGTCTCTGTCCCTGCAGAAGACGCTGGCCAGCCTGGGCTGGGCTCCGCCCCCGCCATCCATGGTTGCCAGGACTGCGCATCCCGGAAGCTAGCTTCCCCAAAACGCTCTTGAAGGACTTCTATAGTTGAGTGGCCCAAACCTGTTGAATAACTCCACTCGCCGTCGTCATCATCCACCCAACGACGCTCTCTCCAGCGGTGGAAACGTTCGCTGTAAGGGAGCAATGCTTGGCCCTTCGGGGCTCCTGTCGGGGCTGTCAAGGCAGGACTCTGCCACCACTCCCCCAACTCCGTCGGGGAGGGGGGCCTACTCTTTGCTGTGACAGCATTCTTCCCCTCCTCTCCTTGGCTGCGACCGGCAGCGCTCTTTCGGACGAATCGAAGGTGGATCCTCAGCTGGGCTTTCTCCTGATGCCGGCGAGTCCTCTTCCTCTGGGGGCGGTGTTGCAGCGGCGGTTGGGTCCACCCCCTCCGCCATCCCGCTGAAGCAAGTATTAAGAGCAGCGCCGATTTCCTCTCAGGTTGACCATGCGAGACGCAATCAAAACACAGCAGCACCCCTTTCAGCTCTTTTTGGCACGCTGGTTTATTCGCGTCCGTGGACAGCTACACGCTGTGACTCGTAAAGACGAATGAAATCGGCGCTACAGTGTACTAGAAATGGGCGTTTATATAGCCCTCCCTTCTTATTAACCCTTTTAAACCGCGGCCCTGTTTATCACCACACCCTTGTTAGCGTGTAAGTGTCCTCAGCTGGTTCTTGAAGGTGCTGGTTGCAGCGTCATCTGGAGACATCCTAAGCCCGTCGCACCCGATACCACCTCCCCTCGCCCCGCATACAGCTGCCTGCACCCAGTGCCACCACCATCAAGTATGTACATGTCCCTCGATGCTTTCAACACACGTTAGCGGTGTCGAGCAGGTTGCTAGGCTCGACAGTGTCTCTCTTTCAATTTTTTATACTTATCCTTTTTGTCTTTCAGTTTATCAGAGAGATCTTTCTGCAACCATGCTGTTTCCCATGCTCCTTGCATTGTTTTCTCCTTCAGGATTTTTATGCAAGAAATTTTGCTTAGGCTCCGAATTTGTTAAAATTAGCTCTTCTGAAGTTTAAGACACTTGTTGGATTATATTCTATTACTTGTATTTGCATTATACTGAATTCCATTAAGATGTGGTCACTCACCCAAGGTTCCGACAACTTCAACTCCTTCTATCACTTCTCTATTAGTAAGAATTAAGTCGAGTATAGTTTTTTCTCTAGTTCCCTCCTCTACCTTTTGGATGACGAAGTTGTCGCCTAAATTGGTTAGGAATCTGTTCAGTCACCTACTTGCTGTAGAGTTTATCTCCCAGTTTATATCACGACAGTAAAAGTCTCCCGTTAGAACTTGATGTTTGTTGCATTCATCCTGGTGGGCTTCTCATGAGTAGTCCAGATTAGAGAAAGCACAAGGACAGGTGTTTCTCGTGATGAGAGAGCCCAGAGCTGACTCTGTCACCCTCTTTTATTATGCAAAGGTATAGGGCGTATCAGAAGGCATGATTACAACTATACATTCTCATATTACATCTGTGATACAAAGGATTTTCTCCATATCTGGACATAACTTTCACATCCTACCATATTACAGTAAATCACGTGAATTCTAGGAAAGCAATACTTAAGGTGCAAAACAAAACTTAACTCTGGCTGTGTTATCATATTTGGCTTTGTTCCCAGCATCCCATCACCTGCCAACAGAGAGGCCCCGTTCTACAAGGAGATGTCTCTGCTTATGCAGGCACAGCCTATGTTATTAACAAAGAGAGAACGAATAGGGCCCTTCAGAGAGTATCCATATGAACCCGCTTTTCATAGTCAGATTATTTCGGTGCTAAGCTCCATACACGTGTCCAACCAGTTAAACTGGTCTATACATGTACTATGACCACCGCATTCCCACAGAGGTTGCCCTCTTGATATAGTTTGTAATCTACATGTGTATTGAAAATGACAGATGAATAAAATTTACAAGTTTTTTTTACTTCCATGTCTTGCCAATAAGTATGGTATTTCCTGTCCCACCATCCATGTATTAACCAGGTTCAATTGTGCTTAATCCAGCACTTCTAAGAAATAGCTATTGAGGATCTTTTGACATATTTGGTTGCACAGGTAGTCCTCACTTACCACTTCTTCCCTGAGACTTCAAGTTACTATGGCACAGTAGAAGCAGACGTGCACCTAGTCCACAGAATTTGTGGTAATCCTAGCACTTGTTCAGTGACCGCACGTCAGCAGTGACTCTAGTTTTGAAGGTTTAGGAAAAGAAATCACAGCAATTCGGGTTCTGCCAATAGTTTCACATTTATCATGGCTGCAGCATCCCACACTCACGATCCCAATTTGTGGCCTTCCCAGATAGCTTCTGACCAGCAAAATCAGTGGATATATTGGCAGGAATTTGCAAGTTACGGTCTCATGAAATTGCCTTTAACAACCCACAGTAATTTGCTTAACAACTACAGAGAAACAGATGTAAGTTGGCACTGTCATGTGACATCATGCTTAATGATTAGTGATGCTCAGTTCCAATTGTGGTAGGTTAAGTGAAGACTACTTGAATTGGAATTTCACCAGAGGGGTTGTAGACAGTATTTTCTGCTCTTATTTGCAGCTGAGGACTTCCATGAGCAAAAGTGGTGCTTCAAAGCTTGCAGAGGCTTTCGGCATCATTTCATCAGCTAAAGCCCCCACATCTCTAAATTTAGCTCCAAAGGTTTGACTGTAACCAAATTGGGACATTTTGTCAGGCTTGAAAGACATAGATTTTCTCCCTGTAAACATGTGTAGGTGGGTGTATCTTTATGTCTCTCTATGCATATATCTGCAATGATATAACCTATCCCCAACACTTCAAGATATATTTGATGATAATACTTTGCATTGCTAAGAATTTATGATTAACCCAACTAAATAACTGAATTTGATTGAATGGATATTTGAACATGGATCTCAATAGTACTCCATGTGTCATATGAATCATCAATAATGTAAGTGATTATTCTAGTATTGGGGCATGTTTGTTTTTTCATCGTAATATATACTTTTTTCTTTTCTCACATCATCTCTAATCATTTTATAAACAAAGTTACACTTTTCTTTGAATCTTACAGACAAAGAGGATGGCAATAAGAGCACTCTGGACAACTGTAAATAACAAGCAAAGTTGAAAAGGGAAGAAAATCAAGCCAGAAATCAAAATATGTTCCGTTTCCTTCAGAAAATCATACAATGATGCTCTTCCTCCAGCAGCTGTTAGACAAAAGAGAGAAAATCAAAAAAGAATAAGCAGATTATGCAGAACTGAAGGATACATTACATGAAAAGTGAAGAGAGATTATTTATCATTCAGAAAAAGAGGGAAATATCTGGAAGTCAGTGAGGAGGAAACTGTCAATAGTAAAGTCACGTAGAACAGACAGGAATACAGGCTTCTCCCTGTGAAGAAGAAAACGGCTTGAATGATAGCACCACTAAAGAAGGCATTGTCCATATTTGTTTACCTCCTCAAGAATACTGGCTGTAGAAAAGCTCCATAGATTTGCCTATTGTGGGAAAAGCACAGATTGCAAATGTCCTGATTATGGGAAAGTCACAATTCCTGCCTAGGATTAAACCAGAAGATTCACATAGGAGACAAATGCTTTGAATGTTCTGATTGTTGGGAAACTTTCAGTTATAATTCCAACTTGGTGATAGACCAGAGGAATCATAAAGGAGAAAAACCCGTTCAATGGCCGGATTGTGGGAGAAGTTTCAGTCATAATTCCTGCCTTACTCCATGGAGAAACCTTATGAGTGTCAAGATTGTGGGAAAGGTTTCATTAGAAATTCCAACCTCCTGAGACACAGGATCACGCACACAGAAGAGAAACACTTTGAATGTCCTGACTGTGGGAAAAGCTTTAGTAATAATTCCAATCTGCTGACACACCAGAGGACTCACACAGGAGAGAAACCCTTTGAATGTCTTGACTGTGGGAAACGTTACAGTCAGAAATCTCACCTGGTAATACACCAGAGGACTCACACAGGAGAGAAACCCTTTGAATGTCCTATCTGTGGGAAAAGCTTTAGTAATAATTCCAATCTGGTGACACACCAGAGGACTCACACAGGAGAGAAACCCTTTGAATGTCCTGACTGTGGGAAACGTTACAGTCAAAATTCCCACCTGGTAGCCCACCAGAGAACTCACACAGGAGAAAAACCCTTTGAATGTCCTATCTGTGGGAAAAGCTTTAGTAATAATTCCAATCTGGTGACACACCAAAGGACTCACACAGGAGAGAAACCCTTTGAATGCCCTATGTGTGGGAAACGTTACAGTCAAAATTCCCACCTGGTAGCACACCAGAGAACTCACACAGGAGAGAAACCCTTTGAATGTCCTATCTGTGGGAAAAGCTTTAGTAATAATTCCAATCTGGTGACACACCAGAGGACTCACACAGGAGAGAAACCCTTTGAATGTCCTATCTGTGGGAAACGTTACAGTCAGAATATCCAGATGCTATTACACCAGTGGACTCACACAGAAGAGAAACCTTTTGAATGCCCTCTCTGTGGGAAAAGCTATTGTGATACTTACAATCTTCTGAGACACCAGAGGACTCACACAGGAGAGAAACCCTTTGAATGTCCTGACTGTGGGAAACGTTACAGTCAAAATTCCCACCTGGTAGCACACCAGAGAACTCACACAGGAGAAAAACCCTTTGAATGTCCTATCTGTGGGAAAAGCTTTAGTAGTAATTCCAATCTGGTGACACACCAGAGGACTCACACAGGAGAGAAACCCTTTGAATGCCCTATCTGTGGGAAACGTTACAGTCAGAATATCCAGATGCTATTACACCAGTGGACTCACACAGAAGAGAAACCTTTTGAATGCCCTCTCTGTGGGAAAAGCTATTGTGATAATTACAATCTTCTGAGACACCAGAGGAGTCACACAGGAGAGAAACCCTATGAATGTCCTGATTGTGAGAGATGTTTCAGTCGCAATTACACGCTGGTGATACACCAGAAGACTCACACAGAAGATAAAGCTTTTGTATGTCCTATCTGTAGGAAACATTTTTGTTATAATTCCAGTCTTGTGAGACACCAGTGGACTCACACCATGAAGAAATCTTTGAAATGACTAGTCTCTAGACATTACTTCAAGCATAAATCATCCCTTATTGCACACAAGGTAATCTATATGAGGAATAGTAGATGAGTTTAGAGAATGCTGGAATTTCATTTGTGATCTCCCATTGAAAGTTTAGATGAGAAATTGATTGTTTGAATTTTGGCCTGATTCATTTTGCTCAAACATTTTTCAGGATTAAATTCGTAGGTGGAGAGAAAAGGAAAATGGGAAATGGTTAACTAGTTTCTGGTTATTAGCAGAAGCTTCTGGATATTTCCTTTTCCAGAAGTAGTTGAATTCCTCAAAAAGGAATTTTGGGTGGAGCTTTTGTATTTTGATTATGGAATTCCCACATGTGTAGTTTCAATCTTCTACCTTGGTTTCCACCCAGATTCTGAGCCCCAGAATTCCGCAGTCGGCATAAAAGTAGTCCTCAAGATATGACTATTATGGACCTTGAATTATGGGTGCATGTTGCAACGGCTGTTAAGCGAAATTGCTTTCCTTAACTACCCAAATCCCTCTGCTCTCCCTGAGGCAGCCATTAATCAAATATGTGAATCGCTTTTTTTTTTTAATTTGATTTATATGCCGCCCTTCTCTGGAGACTCAGGGCGGCTTACAATGCGTTAAGCAATAGCCTTCATACTTTTGTATATTTTTACACAAAGTCAGCTTATTGCCCCCACAAACTGGGTCCTCATTTCACCTACCTTAGAAAGGATGGAAGGCTGAGTCAACCTTGAGCCTTGGAGAGATTCGAACCAGCAGTAATTGCAGGCAGCTGTGTTAATAACAGGGTGCTTAGACCACTGTACCATCAAGGCTATGCTGAACACTGTCTACTCAGAGCTGGGGAAAACTCTTGGAGATCTAGTGCATGGCCAGGCTTGCGTGCCATAGGCATCTCTAGGCCCCCTCTCCCTCCAAGACATCCTTGTACTCTGTATCCTAACCCTTGTGTCCCCTGGGCCTTTCACTCCCTCCCAGCGTCCCCTTACACCTGACTCCCACCCCACCCAACCTCACACCCTCCTCCTTCTTACCTTTTGAATATCTCTGAACCTCATGGTGGGGACAGAGGGAAGGACATGCATCCTTGGGCCTCATGATTTTGTCCTGGAAGTAGCCACCATTTTCAGTGGACCCTGGATTCATCCCTGCTGTGAACTGTGGTAATGAACACGCCACACTACATCCTGCCACAAACGGCAGCTTGCATGGCCACTTGCGGCCACAGAAGACGTCAGATGGCTGTGCAACAAGTGTCGGGGTGTGCTTGCCCTGCTGCGATGGTCCTAAAGTAAGCGGCTAAGAAATCCTCCAAAACTAAGAAGTGGGGCTCATTTTGAGCCCCAAAAGAAAATAAAACTAGGTCTTATTTTCAGGGAGACGGGTATGTATATGCAATTCTATGAACTCACGATTGACCCAAGTCAACAAATAAATTTCATAACTGAATGGCTGTCAGGTTCCGAAATAAAAGACTGCAAATCTTGATGATAATGGTTAGAAGATGCTCTATCGGTACAGACTGACATCCATAAATAATGAAAGGAAATATTGTTGGAGTTATTGCTCTGTGCTCCCCACCACCTTATAAAGTCTTGTGCCTAAGCAGGGCATTAAAGCAGCCCCAATCTTCTACCCACCCTCCTAATCCAAGGGCTAGCCACCCACACACTGGTCATACCCACCTCATTCCTACCTACTTCCTACTGCAGGGAATGTCAGTAAGCCACAATCAGCCCTAACCAGCCCCAGTCCTGCCAGCACTTTCAGCTCTTTCAGCCCAGTCTTGCCAGCAGTTTCAGCTCCCAGTTTAGGCCAGCATGTCCAGGGCTGCTAGGCTTACTCCTTCCCTCTGGGAGCCTCCCATCGCTCGGAGATGCTTGCAATTCAACCCCGGAGAAGGCTGCTGGCTGCCTTATGATGTCATCCTTCCCTTGAGGAATGAGAGTAGGCTGTAGCAGTGGCTGGCGGCCTCCTGGAGACTAGGATCAAGGTTAGCTCGGTGGGCTGAGGCAGCGCTAGCTGCGCCGGGGATGACATGTGGACCCCTACCATGAGGACCACGCCTGGAATATAAAGATTACAGTGAGTGGTAGCACAGGTCAGGGGCCCCAGGTTTGTCTGGATTCTTCCTGTGGAATCTAGTGGTCAGTCTCGGGGCCTTGACGTCCTCCATCGGGACCCAGGATGCCTCTGACAGCAGATACCCTTTCCACATTATCAAATACTGGAGTTTCTTTCTGTGCCAGCAGGTATCTAGTATGTTCTCTACCTCATAGTGTTGTTCCCTTCCTACCATGGTAGGAGGTGAAGGGGCAATCCTGAGGCCCCTCAGGGGAGTTATATGGACTGGTCAGAGTAGGCTACAATGGAATACCGGATGGGTTTTCCCTAGTAATCGGGGAAGACGGAGTTGCACGCTTACCGGATTAATGACTCGTATTATCGGGAAGGATCCTATAAACCTAGGGCCTAGTTTCTTGCAGGGATATGGGAAGTTTCGGATACTTGGTAGAAAGGTACACTGGTTGACCCACCCTGAACGTGGGTGGGGCTCTTTTTGTCCCCTGGCTTTTTGTAACCTGTAGCCGTGTGGTTTAGGGCTTTGTTGACGCTTCCCCATACGTTCCTCATTCGGTCTGACCATTCTTTGACTCCTATATTGGCTGGATCTATACTAGGGCACTCTGGTATCGGCATGAACTCTCTTCCCGACACTGAAATGGAATGGAGTAAACCCTGTACTGCTATGTACAGCATTATTATATGCTACTTCAGCATATGGCAGTAGGTCTGCCCAGTCCATTTGCTGATGTTTGATATAGCATTTCAGGTAACATTCCACCATGGCATTGGCTCTTTCGGTTGCCCCATTGGTAGCAGGATGGAACGCTGAACTGAAACCCTGCGATGAACCAATTCTTGTCAGGAATTCCCGCCCAAATCTGGCGGTAAATAGCACCCCCCTGTCTGATATTATTTTCTGGGGTACCCCGTGGAGGTGATAGACATGAACTATAAACAACTTAGCTAACCACCTGGCAGAAGGGAGACCAGGACAGGGTATAAAATGGGCTTGTTTAGAGAACATGTCCAGATGACTGTATTTCCTTGACTCTCTGGTAGCTCCACGATAAAGTCCATGGCTATCTGTTCCCAGGGATGTGTGGGGTCTACTATTGTTTACAATAAGCCTAATGGTTTGCCTGGTGGGGTTTTTTTGGTAGCGCACACCACACAGCTCCGTACATATTCCGCTACATCTTTTTTCATAGAGGGCCACCAGAACTGGCGATTGATGAGGTGCAATGTCTTTAAATACCCAAAGTGTCCAGCAGGTCGATCGTCATGACAGCACTGGAGTACCTTTAACCGCACATCCGGGGGAACATACAGCTTTGACCCCTTCCAAACAAAGCCATCCCTAAGTGTAAGGACAGAGCAATTTTCACTATACCACTGGTCTCTTGGTAATGCGGTTTGGATGGCCTGCGGAACAGCCCCACTGGAACCTGCTGGGTTATAGTTGCCGACTGGGCGACAATCAGTGATTCGGTGGTTTCGGTATGATGGTATGATGGCTTGCACTACCTCCTCCCTGGTGCTCTCATATTGTGGCTTCCGGGACAGAGCATCAGCCAGGAAATTTCTCCCAGTGGGTATGTATTTCAAAGTGAAATTGAATCGTCTGAAATACAGAGCCCACCTCACTTGTTTTGGTGACAGCCTCCTGGGTTGTTGCAAAGCCCCCAAGTTCTTGTGGTCCGTCCACACTTCAAATGGTACTCCACCACAGGGGTGAAATCTAAAATTTGTTATTACCGGTTCTGTGGGTGTGGCTTGTGCAACCTTAAGAGGTTGCACAAAAAATACTTTTAAAAGCTTCTGACGATCAAGCAAGTCAGCTGGGATCACCAGAGGCTTTTAAAGGCATTTTTTTACAGCCTCTTCAGCTGAAGAGGTTGCAGAAAAAAATACTTTTAAAAGCTTCTGACGATCAAGCAAGTCAGCTGGGATCGCCAGAGGCTTTTATAGGCATTTTTTTCCTACACTCTCTTCGGCTGAAGGGGTTGCAGAAAAAAATGCTTTGAAAAGCCTCTGGTGATCCCAGCTGAGCCGTGCGATCATCGGAGGCTTTTTTTTAACTTTTAAAAGCATTTTTTTCAGCTGAAGTGGTTGTAGAAAAAATGCTTTTAAAAGTAAAAAAACCCAGCCTCTGATGATCACGCAACTGAGCTGGGCATGGGGGGGGGGGTGGCGCAGGAATTTTTGCTATCAGGTGATCCGGTCCGAACCAGGAGCATTTCACCCCTGCTCCACCATCTTCCAGGAGGTGTCGCCAGGTCACCAACACCCAGTTAACAGCAAAGGTCTCCTTTTCCCAGATTGGCCAATTATGCTCAGTCTCTGTTAACTTTCATGACGTGTATGCACATGGCTGCAGTGCTCCCTCCTCATTCCTCTGTAGAAGAACTGCAGCCACAGTCACATCAGGGGCATCTTTGGGATAAGCTGGTGTTAGAAGTTGGAGAACCCCAGAAAGCTTTGTAACTGCTTTCGGGTCTTAGGCACCTGCCAGTCTATCACCTGTCTCACCTTAGAAGTGTCCTCCATAATATGCCTCCCGGAGATCCAGTTTAGTAAACACGCTTCCCTCGGCCAACCGGGCCAACATGTCCTTCATTAACGGCAGTGGATACAGCTGTTTTATGCACACTGTTAATCCCTCAGAAATCCACACATAATCTCAACCCACCATCCTTTTTCTCTTGAAACAGGACAGGCGCAGCACTTGTTTTCACTAAAGGCGTCTTTTAGATCGGCCTAGACCTCTGGATAACCCAGGTCTCCGGGTTTCCCTGACTGTGTTAGAATATTATATTTCTCCAAAGAAGAAATGGAGAAACATGTTCTTAGAGGCAGAAAGCAGCCCCCAGTCTTTCTTAATAGCTTACAGCAGATGCTCATTAAGAAATCCTGGGCCAGCCTATTCACAAACAAAATACCTTCACCTCCAGGTGATGGGATTAAGGACAGGACATGACCTTAACCTATGCATTGGAAAAAGTGGAAACAATACTGGTCTATGAAGGAAGGAACACTGGAGGCAATAGATAATAGGGTAAAATCAATTACAGGGGTGAAATCCTCCATGGGTTACTAGCGGTTCGCCTGCTTGCACATGCACGGTGCCTGCAAGATGCATGATGTGTGCCCACAGACGCAAAATGCACACGCACATCAAATGCATCATTTGCACAGAGAAACAAACCATTTGACGGTAAGTACAACATGGAGGGGGGTAACAGCTGTGTCACTCAGTACAAATTCGCTAGAAAGCAAGATTTCCTGCTTTCTAGTGAATATATATCACGCGGCACAGTTGATCGTCTGATATACCAGTTCAGACCAACTGGTAGCTTTTTTTTACTACCAGTTTGCTGAACCAGTAGATTTTATCACTACCGGTTCACCTGAACCAGTCTGAACCGGTAGGATTTCACCACTACAAGGAAGTCATAATTAAGACCCATCATGAGCCTTTGCGAAACAAGTAAAACTAATCAAATAATAAAAGCAAACAAAGCAAAGCTCAAAATTACAAAATACTGTAAACTGTATAAAAATCCTTGCACTCATCAAGCTACTTTGTCAGCTGTCCCAGAACTGCATGCTGTGGTTCTGCTCATCAATAAACGTACCTTCTTTCCTAAGCAGCTAGCCTCCATTTTATTTCCAGAGCCTCTCTCCCCGCTTAGAACTGAACCAGATGGATATTTCTTCCAACATCCTGCTCTGATCTTTTCTTCTTGGCGATACCTGCTTGTTACCCCGGTGGTAGCAGCGCCAAGATGCTGACAAATTTGTTGCAACAGCCTTAGTGTTTAAGCTCTGAGAAAGAAACTCTACGATGGAAAATGTTTCATTTCTAAAAAAAGCATTATGCTGCTCTTTAAATAGCTTTTGAGAATGAAAGAAATGGGTATTGTCAGCATTGCTGTGAATGTGGGGGTAAAGCTGTCTTCCCAACACACAGGAGATGTTTCCATTTCTTTCATTCCTCTCTCAGGGCTTCTTAAAAATTTCCAAATAATCTCGACAAGTAAAGAGAGGAACAATAATTGGAGCAGAGAACTGGAATTTTAGCTCTGCAGTAGCTTCAAATTTCATCTTCTCTTGATCTGATTCCCTGTACCCTTCACATTCCATGTCATTATTTTTATTAAACCCATTTAAACTGTAACTTTTTTAATCCTTTCCCCTCCTCTTCCTTTCTGTGCCCAGATCCCAGCACCAATCTCCCACATTCCAAACAACATTCAACATAAAAAAAATAAAATAAAAAGGGACAAAAGACACATTGTGGTAGACAGGTAAATCCCATTATCGTTTTAAAGAGACAAAGACCGAAATAAGCCTGTACAGAGTTTATTCTTTGCAAAGGGACTTTCTCTCTAAAGTAGAGAAAGACGGAAATAAAACAATTTACACAAGTTTTTATAGTCTTCAGGACATTCAGAATACACGTCAATAAAGTACCTTGGGAATCAGTTCCAGATCTTAACATAACATCTTATATAACATATGCAGTACATAATTCCACCCTGGAAATTCCCCAATTCCCAACAGAAATACCCCTCAAAAACATCAATTGCGTACTTCCTTTAATTAATAAGGGCAAGTTAACCCAGGAACGTATTTCCTGCAAAACAAACATCTTCTCAAAAACAGGAATTACACATTTCCTTTCTCATGTTCTTAAATGTCAGCTAAATTATATAATCAGGTTATACAAGGTAAAACAAAACCTTAACATGATTTCAAAATGGCGTAACTCAGGTTATGCTTTTACAGGAATAATTCCTATTTTTCTCACAATCCCCAATTCTCCTCTTCATTATCTTTTATTTCTGTAAACTAAGAATATCCTGTAACAGTATAGAAACTCCTCTCTATACAATAGGTAATTTGGTCAATACCATGTTACCACATAAAAACATTAACTTGGAGGGAACTTGTATCCTTAGACATAGAAAATGTAACCCTTCCTCCAAAATCCAAAACTTCTTGTATGAAGGTATATAATTACCAAATAGCTCAGTACATTGCTTATATAAAAATTCCATTCTATTTGTAAGGCCAATGTATTGAGGAACTATCTCATATGTACGTTTGCACTTGGCACACACCATCTTCAAAAGATGACTTCCTCAGTGGTGTCTATTAGAGTTAGTGGTGTTTCTATAAAAGAATAACGGTGCTCGAATTCAGTATGGAAACATAGCTGCTACCATGTTATAAGGTAACTTTCCACCTTCCAATATCTCAATAGTGTCTCCATTCACAACTGCATCTCATCCAGTCTCATCCCATTCTCAATTCATTTATTCATAACCACACAATTTCATTCCACATCTTCCCATCTCTCTCTCCTATTGGTCAAGAGAACCAAACTCTCTTGAGACAATTTTAAAAACCTAGCATTTGTGCACCACCTTTTTAGTTCCCAGTTCACATGCAAACCAACATTCCTTTGGCTATACCATCTTCCACCACTACAAACAAGTGGAAATTTTTCCTTAAACCAGGCAAACATAACACTGGAGCAACACTATATTTTTACTTTCTTCAACTCTTCAACCTTCAACCTTTCTTCCAAACAACTTAGTTTAGAATTAACTATCAATAAATCAATAGAGTCTCAATAAATACTCAACTCTCCCCACTTCAGAGGAATCACACCACACTTCTATCAAAAATTAGCTAAACTATTTCCACAAGCTTCAAAGAAATGCAAAGCTTAATCTAAATTCACTAGTCTATACAGACAAACTTACAAGTAACTTCCTAGCTAACCAGACCAAAAGTCATCTTTACCTTTTACCAGTAATTCTTCCCTCAAGGAAACATCCTTTACCTAGACAACACTAAGCTAAAATAACATAGTCAACTATTCCCCAGACTATCCAGTATCTAGTATCTAGAAATCTCCTTCTCAGCATTCAAAATCATTCAAAATACACAGACACAAAAACATAAAAGAGGGTAATAAAAAACTTCAAAAAGCAAACGAAAATCACCTAATAGAGGTACTCCGGATCTCTACTCCCAAAAACTTTTCAAACTTTCAATGTCACTTCTCTAAAGCAGAACAGGAAATACATCTGCATAGCTGCCAATGCAGTCAGAAACAATGCAGGATCAAATCACCCATTCGCCCCTCCTTTCTCTCAGACAAACTCAACAAAGGAAAAAAAATGTGTAAAAGGGAAAACAAACCGCACCTTCCCTCCCCCCTTTCTTACTTCTCTTATTCAGAACAAAAAGACGGAGAAAAATATAGAGAAGAAAAATACTACTCCTGTCTCTAATGAACATCGCAAATACCTCTACCTAATCCTACTTCTCCATAGGATCTCTCTCATCTCTCACTTGCTCATTCACACACTTGCTATTACAACATAACAACAACTACAACAACAAACTCTTGCCACTCACTATTTCAATATACAAAAGGAAATTTCTCAGGGGTTCAACGCACAGGCATTCACAAATATCAGGATCACTTTACCACCCCCATTTAAGGGCTTACCACATACACTCATATTTATTCTGCAATCAGACCTTTTAGTGTATTCCAACGCACACATGCCTTTTCCCTACCAATACAAATACTTCAGGGAGTTTTATTATCATTCTCATTATTATTATTTCAACAAGACAATGAGCTCTATTGCCTAAACAACTCTCATTACACACACATACCATTTAACAACATTTGCAAACCTGGAATAAAACCTGGAAAGGTTCCATCCCTTCAGATACCCATTTCAGTTTTACCCTTGACATCTTGTAGCCCATTCCTCAAGCAGTGGAAAACTTCAGGATGCGGTTTTTAATCAAAAACTTGATTTTGGGCCCTAACCACACCTGTCCTCCACAGCTCCAGACTTAAGCCAAGAAGGTCACTTAATTAGCCAGCACACACATATCACCATCTCATCACATTAATCAAAGACAAAATATTCGCATTCAACCTCAGGTAAGAAGAACAATAAACCTTCCTTACTACATTCCTACAGAGTTTTCTGCCTCATCCAAGAACAATAAAGATTTGTATACCAAGCTCACATCCCAGAAGAGACAATGCATCTCTCCCAAGCAGATTAAGACCTACTTCTAAAACAAATATCACATCCAAACGTATAATACACTTTTTGCTTTCCAATCCACCAACACTAGACTTTTTTCCACTGGTGTAATCCTCTCCCAATTCCAGGACACTGTCGCCACATTGCAATCGAAGTTTCACAAAACCTTTTCCTTTTCTAGTCTTGGCCTCATCCCTATTCACATAGACCTTTTAAGCTTCTTTCAACAGAGCAGCAATATCAGTAGTAGCTTCTGTATGTCTGGCCATGATTTCATCACAAATTTCATTTTCATTAAGGACTCATAAGCCGGCGTTTCAGGAGAAAGACCAGTGTGCTTATTCAAATTGTCCTTAATATTTTCCAGAAACACAGACGGTGTTTCTTCCCACAACTGTTCCACCTCAAAAACTTTTGTTTCTTCCTTGAGGTACAGCTGTCTTAACTCCCTCCATTTGTTCCCGATCAGCTAAATTATCATTATCCCAACCAGGATCAACTAATGGAGACTTAACATCTGCAGCAACGGGCTGAACAGCCCCCACTTGGGTTTTTATCCAAAAAAAAACCATAGCTGCCTTTCAAATTTGTGACCTCTCCCCAGGGGAGAACAAATAACCCAATATACACTGTAACTCTGCAAAAGTATACAGATTGGGTCTCAAGAACAAATCCAATGGCTCAGACAACTTAATCAGATCCGCTTAGAAAGACGGCATATTTCTTTTATAATCTTCCAGATCAGAAGATGTCAAAGACTCATTCACAAAAGCCGCAATACCATTCAGCATTCCTCTTAAAGGAAACATTCCTTTAGTTTGTGAACATGTAACATGAGAAGAAGTGGATGGATTCTGTTTCACAGTTACTAACAATTCACCCAACTCCTTTTCCAGCTGCCTATATTACTGCCCTGCTAAAGTCTCTTCCTTTCGGCTCCCAGCAACAACATCAATTTCACCCACAACTTGGATTATACGAAGGAGTGGGAGGTGGGCATGTAGCATAAGCTAAAGGATCCCAACCTTCCTCTTCTTCTTCCTTCCCATACAAAACTCTAGAACTTCTCGGGGAAGAGGAGTTAAACTACTGAATATGGAACTGAGGTTCAACATATAACAATTGAACTTTCAACTTCTTCTTTCACCAAAACTTTCTTCAAAGCATTGATCCAATATGGGTCTGACTCCCCAAACTTACTCCACCTATAATTAGGCTGTATCAACACAAACGTCAGCCAAACCTCCTTACAATAATTAATCATAGTCACCTTATCTAATACCTTTGTACAAGCTTCCAACCAATCCTCTAACCACTAATGGAGATATGGGGGATGGAGGATATTTCAGTCTCAGCAGCACTTTTCCCTATTAAAGTCCCCATACTTTCCCCAACCTGTATTACACTAATTATACACACAAATCATACAGGCCACACACACAAACATACACAAATCCAAACCACCAAAAAGAAAACATATACTCACTCCTGGTGCACCGAAGTCTTCAGGAACGTTCCTCTCTGTCCAGGCATTCAGGTCTCTGCCTCAAGGTTCATAGAAAAGCAATTCCGGCTGGAAAGGAAATAACCCCATCTCACTGAAATCAGTGTTATGTGCGCACGCAGGGAAATCCCTTCCAGACAGAATGTTTTCAGTCCCTTCGGGCGCCAATTGTGGTAGACAGGTAAATCCCATTATCGTTTTAAAGAGACAAAGACCGAAATAAGCCTGTACAGAGTTTATTCTTTGCAAAGGGACTTTCTCTCTAAAGTAGAGAAAGACGGAAATAAAACAATTTACACAAGTTTTTATAGTCTTCAGGACATTCAGAATACACGTCAATAAAGTACCTTGGGAATCAGTTCCAGATCTTAACATAACATCTTATATAACATATGCAGTACATAATTCCACCCTGGAAATTCCCCAATTCCCAACAGAAATACCCCTCAAAAACATCAATTGCGTACTTCCTTTAATTAATAAGGGCAAGTTAACCCAGGAACGTATTTCCTGCAAAACAAACATCTTCTCAAAAACAGGAATTACACATTTCCTTTCTCATGTTCTTAAATGTCAGCTAAATTATATAATCAGGTTATACAAGGTAAAACAAAACCTTAACATGATTTCAAAATGGCGTAACTCAGGTTATGCTTTTACAGGAATAATTCCTATTTTTCTCACACACATCAAACATTAAATAACAATCAGTCTTCGTCCCCCACATCCTCAATTGGTTTCTGCCTCTATAAAGAGAGTGGGAGAGAGGGGACGTGCTAATGGTCGGGTCACTTCTTTCGGGTAGTCTACTTAAATTCATCTCTCAGAGAAAAGGGTGGTAACTTCTCCCCACACTCAGCTTCCTGCAATTCTTTTTCAAGATCCTTCAATTTCTTATCCGCTCCATCTCCCATTGTATCATCACGACTTTTCTTTTGTTCAACCATCGCAGGTGAGATTTCCTTCCGCTTTAATCCTTTAGGGTCTTGTCCTCCAGCAGCCCCTTTTTCTTCTGGTGTTGATGTTTTTGCATATGTTCCACCCATCTTGAGCATTTGATCTTTTATCTCTGTTATGTCCTCATACTTTACAATCAATCCAAGTTTATGTAAGTATAACACTGCATCTGTTTCCAAAGTAATTATTTGCATTCTTCCTGTATAAAAAAAATTTAGTTGCTGTGGTGGCCTCCAGTTATATTTAATTCCATTGTCTCTCAGAACCTTTGTAATTGGCTTCAAAAAAAATCTCCATGCTCTTTCTTCTCTTGATATATCCGGAAAGACTTGAATAATTTTCTCCTCAAATTTCAAAGCTTCACCCATCTCTCTCACTTTCACCATCACTTCCAGTTTGTCACTAAGATTTGCAAATCTGACAAGTACATTTCTATTTAAGCCGTTTTGTCTTTTATACCCAATTCTAAAAACGCTTGCCAGATTTGTTGCTGTAAATGTGATTTGTGTATCCAGGTCATTGAGCCATTTTAAAACTCGTTGTTTCAAATTGTCCACTTTTTCTTCTTGAATTCGTTGAATAACCAGATTATATTTCCTCGCTTCTTCTTCCAAAAGACAATTTTTTTTATCTTATTGTTCATTTTTAAAAAAGATTTCTCCAATTTGCCGATCTATCTTTGCATATGTGTATGAATCTGCTCAATTTCATCTTTAATTATTGTCATTTCTACTGTTTGCTTTGCAAAATTTTCATTCATTTCTTGCTTCATTCTTTTAATTTCCAATATCATATTATCCATATTATCTGACAGTCCTGATATCTTTTCACCGATTTTAGTTAAGGCCACAGCAACCTGTTGCATTTCTAAAGATTGTTGGGTCGCCATTTTTTAATAAGTTTTAATTGTCCACTTTTGCCAAGAGGGTCTGTAATGAAGATTAAGGGACAGCAATCCACAATTGAAGCTGAGACAGCTTATTATTGCACTCAAAAGGACCAACAATAAAAGTTTATAGTTCTCAATTCAGCTTGCGTAATTTCCCTTAAAAAAAAAAAAGAAAAAGCTAACATCCGTTGGAAGGCACTGCCCAGAAATGCGTTTTGCCGCTTCGACTCAGGCACTTTCACAAACAAAAGATCAACTTAGAATTCACATATTCTTCCAAGAAAAAAACCCCCTTTCCACCGGTCTTTTGATGTTCCGTGCCTTTACCCCACAGCAAAAACAAACACAGATCGCGGTAATAATGAGAACAAAGGCAGCTATTTGCTCCAAATACACAATCGCGACTGCCTATCTGGTCACCCCTCACTCCTTCCACTTTCCCACGCTATGAAAAGCTTCAAAATTCGAGTCGTTCAGGGTGACCTACCAGTTCCAAAGTCAGTCTGCTGGGCCAGTAGCTCTTCTGATACAATTTATAAAATTTTGGTCCTTATCGGTGCATTTCAAACACTTTAATCCACATTTACCTTCCGTAAAATGCCCTGCGAAGTGGAGAAAATGTCCTCACACCACCACGGCCATAACCACGCCCCCAGAAGGATTTCACCACTGCAAGGAAGTCATAATTAAGACCCATCATGAGCCTTTGCAAAACAAGTAAAACTAATCAAATAATAAAAGCAAACAAAGCAAAGCTCAAAATTACAAAATACTGTAAACTGTATAAAAATCCTTGCACTCATCAAGCTACTTTGTCAGCTGTCCCAGAACTGCATGCTGTGGTTCTGCTCATCAATAAACGTACCTTCTTTCCTAAGCAGCTAGCCTCCATTTTATTTCCAGAGCCTCTCTCCCAGCTTGGAACTGAACCAGATGGATATTTCTTCCAACATCCTGCTCTGATCTTTTCTTCTTGGCGATACCTGCTTGTTACCCCGGTGGTAGCAGCGCCAAGATGCTGACAAATTTGTTGCAACAGCCTTAGTGTTTAAGCTCTGAGAAAGAAACTCTACGATGGAAAATGTTTCATTTCTAAAAAAAGCATTGTGCTGCTCTTTAAATAGCTTTTGAGAATGAAAGAAATGGGTATTGTCAGCATTGCTGTGAATGTGGGGGTAAAGCTGTCTTCCCAACACACAGGAGTTGTTTCCATTTCTTTCATTCCTCTCTCAGGGCTTCTTAAAAATTTCCAAATAATCTCGACAAGTAAAGAGAGGAACAATAATTGGAGCAGAGAACTGGAATTTTAGCTCTGCAAATGAATCATCCTGATTGCTAAATTTAGAAGACACCAAAGAATTGCAGGTTTGTTCATTTTACTAACACAATTCAGAGGACTGGTAATATATATATATATTTTCTATCATTTTGCAAATGATCCCTCTGCAAACGGATGCCCACAACCAGGAGCAGGTCAGGGGTGAGGAGGAACCAAGAACCTCCTTTGGCCTGAGCCTCCAGCCCCAGGTAGCTTCAAATTTAAACATGTTTGAAAGTTTCTAAATTTTAAAACATTAACATATTTAATGTTTCCCTTCACTCATTTTTGATGTCGTTTTTTTTGCATAGCTGTCATTATGTCTCATTATGGTTAAGAGCTAAAAACCTTTAAAATGGCCAAAGCCTCTGAATCTTGGACTGTCATGCATAATAATGCATTCTGAACCCCTGTTCAGAATCTATCTCAGTGGGTTCTCCCAGAAGTGATGAAAGAATTACTGATGGATGATGGATTCAACAGCAAGAGGTAGATGTTGAGGCAGATGAAATAGATTAAATATGAGTGATGTAAGGAGATACAAGATCCCAAGGGAGGAGCATGGGAGATTTGTCAAAAAGTCAGTAAGAGTTGAAATACTAAAAAGGGCAAGAGATGATGGATAGATACAGAATACTTAAGATGGCAATTGCTTCATTAAGGGTTAGAAAACAGGTAGAAAATAGAAATTGGGAAAATAGTATTCATACATAATAGAATACATTATAATTACTATGTATACATAAATGTTAGAAGTTGAAAGGTATTATTATGTATACCTAAACAGTATTGTTATTAGTATTGTGTATAAAGTACATTGACCCAGACTGTTCACTAAGCACTTACAGATATTTTTAAAAAAAACTTATTTAAAAATTATATTTAAAAAAATCTACCCCAATGGGGACTAATTATAGTTATCAGCCATGGATTTCTGATTATTTGGGGGAATAAAGTTGGACAGTAAGACAGGGAACAGAAGAACTTGGAAGAGCTTATGGCTTTGCTGGCTACCGCAAGAGTTCATTGCAAAGAATGTGACTTCTTTTTTCCTCTTGGAGATGTCTGATGCATAGAACCAAAGCCCCAGAAGGCAAGAAAGAGGGGGGCAATGGGTATGATTCCGAATATAAAAATAATAATAGTTTTATGTCATGATTAAGGATTAAGTGCAGATTAGAAATAAATATTAATTGAATTTCAATAGACAAAGAATACACATTAAAACTAATACGAGCTAAAGAGCAGAATAAGGTAAAAGTTCTCCTCGCACATATGTGCCAACTCTAGGGGGAGGTGCTCATTTCAGTTTCAAAGCTGAAGAGCCAGCGCTGTCCGAAGACGTCTCTGCTCACGTGGCCTACAGGGCTAAACGCCAAAGGTGCATGGAACGCTGTTACCTTCCCACCAAAGGTGGTCCCTATTTTTTCTATTTGCATTTTATACGTGCTTTCAAACTGCTAGGTTGGCAGAAGCTGGGACAAGTAACGGGAGCTCACCCCATTACACGGTACTAGGGATTTGAACTGCTGAACTGCCGACCTTTCGATCAACAAGCTCAGCATGTTAGCCACTGAGCCACCGTGTCCCAATAATAACAGAATATCCAACCAAAAAAACCTCTTTCACAGCAATGCAGACAATATCTGTTTTTTCATTCTTAAAAGCTATTTAATGCATTTTTTTTTAGAAAAGCAATATTTTCCATCATATAATTTCTTTTTCAAAGCTCCAACACCAAGGCAGTTGCAACAAATTTGTCAGCATCTTGGCGCTGCTACCACCGGGGTAACAAGCCGGCACCTCCAAGACTACAAAATCATAGCAAGAGGAGTTTATGAACCTAAGAACCCTGCACTCAAAACCCTGCACTCAAGAGCTTACTTCTCAAGCTACAACCTCTGTGCATATTTTTTTACCATGTAATTTTTTTAGAAGCTTCAGCAGCTTACTGGGACCACTCAGAAACTCTGCTTATGACTCACAGATAGTTTGTGCAAAAGATATGCTGGCTAAGAAATTCTGGCCTCCAAATCTGGAAGA
This sequence comes from Pantherophis guttatus, assembly GCF_059756535.1. Lineage (NCBI taxonomy): Eukaryota > Metazoa > Chordata > Lepidosauria > Squamata > Colubridae > Pantherophis > Pantherophis guttatus. The sequence goes on from NC_142064.1 coordinate 265,010,219, forward strand.
CATTCAGGATGCAGAAGGATGAAACTGAACGTTGCGTTTCACTAAGACACATTAAAACTAGCATGAGGGGAATAGCAGAATATCAAAAAAAAAAAAAAAAAAAAATACAACAACCCTCTACAATAAAAAGATAAATTAGGCACCCCTCCCAAACTTACTAACACTATATATCTAACAAAATTGAGCAAATTAAAAGGCAGCCCAAAACAAACACCAGAGGAGCTAGTCACAGCGCCAGGCAGAAGCCACTACCCAATCAGAGGAACCCTCCGTTTTCTCAGAAGAAAAGTATGAAACTAACTCAGATTGAAAGATGAAAAAGATCTGTTATCTGGAGAGTAAGGACCAGCCGGTTACAGAGTAAACTGAATTTTGAAAGTTGTAGCTTTTAATTTGCTGTTGAAGCAGCAGGAAGAGCTCAATGGGTAGATTTGTGGGGAAGAAGATGATCCAGGTTGGTGTAGTGGTGAAAGCTACAGGTTAGAGACTGGGAAATACTCAGTTGCAGTCCGCCTAAAGTGTGAAGCCATCTGTGCAGCTTTGGGCAGTCCTATCAGGCCTAGGCCTAAGAAAGAAAGGGGGAAACCACTTGACTGACTTGAAGGCACCAAACCAGGGGTGAAATGCTCCCGGTTCGGACCGGATCGCCTGATCCGGTAGCGATGGTGGTGGGTGGTTCGAACAACCGGTAGCAAAAATCCGTGCACACCCCGCATGCCCACCTGAGCTGTGCGATATGAGAGGCTTTTTTTTTTTACTTTTAAAAACATTTTTTCTACAACCTGTTCAGCCGAAAAAATACTTTAAATGCTTTAAAAAAAAAAGTTGGCCCTACCTTTCTAAAAAGATTAGCCTGGTGATCACTTAGCCATGTGGTTTGATGGGCTATTCTATTTTTGTCCTTTTTTTAAACAATTTTTTGGGGGGGAAACATTTCTTCTACCATATATAGGCAATCAGGCCCTCTTTCTTAGGCTCCATTTTCTAGGCCCTGCTGCATATTTTTTCTGTGACCTAATGGAGACTTCAGTGCAAGCAAATTTACAGAATTTATACATGGCATTTAGGAGATATAAAATTTCCTCCTTCAGGAATGAAGCTTTTTGGTTGATGCTCTTGGACGCAGCCCTGGCTAGCAGGAGTGAAGCTGTCTCCCCTGCAGTGTCTGGCCTGATGGTGCTGCCATGTCTAAAATCCTGGGAGCCACAGGAAATCAGATTTTGGGGTATTAGAGAGGTTTTGATCTCCACTGAGAGCCACCCCTAAGAAAGCTGATTGTGTAATTCTATAAAACCTTCATGAACTTTTACCGCTGAACACATAGCTAATCTTTGTAAGATAAGCAGCATCACATTTCACTAGGCTCAGAAGACAAAAACGACTTGATAGCATTTAATCAGTGGAAACATGTTGCAAAGGCCTTAGATAGAGGCTGGAGAAGCATGTTTTTCTGCCTCCTGGTAGGAGATGGTGGTCAAACAGGCAACACCTGTGCCTAGAAAGCGGGTATCATCTGTGGTTGAGCTTAAAGGAGTTAAAACCATAGAGTACTTTATTGCTAGAAAGGTTGAAAGGCGAGGGAAGAGTAGAAGGCAGTCGAGTTTCCTTTTGAAAAAGCACCCTTGGGACAGCCGAACTTCCTGTTCCGGATGACTGATGGGAGGAAGTTGGTGTGCAGAGCGGCTTTTGTGCTGTTTCCATGGTGGAAGCAGCAGCTGGCAGGTGAGTGGAGGGCAGCAGGTGGGAGGAGAGTCCGGGAGCAACTTGGGCTGGAAGCGGAGAAGCAACTGGGCTGAAGCCTCTCAGCTGCTGGTGCTGCAGGTTCCTTCCCTCCCCAAATGGAAGCCCACTGGTGCTGCAGGCTGGGAAACTGGGGGCTGCAATTTCTGCTGGTGGGAAGCTTGAAAAAGCCTCTTTCAAGTGGAGGTTGGTTCTTTGGGAATGGCTTCCCTCCAGAGGTTGTGGCTGCTCCGTCCCTGGAGGGTTTGTAACAGGGCTGGAAGGGACCTTGCATAAGGTGACCAGATTTTAACATTGGTAAAGAGGGACATTGTGGGCGTGGCTTATTGTGTGGGCGTGGCTTGGAGGCCATGTGACTGGGTGGGCGTGGCTACCTGGTCATGTGACCGGGTGGCCATGGCTATGTGTATAGGGACTACTCAGAGGGCTGAAAAGTCATTTCTGACAGGTCCTCACACTTTTGACTGGTCCTCACACTTATGACCATCCTCACATTTATGCCCGTGCAGCATTCTTAACAACCATGTCACTCATTTCACAACTGCTTCTCTTCAACAAGGTGACAAGATAGGGCAAAAATGTAAAATGTGAGGACAGTCGTAAGTTCGAGGACTGGTCAAAAGTGTGAGGACCAGTCAAAAATAACTTTTTCAGCCCTCTGAGTAGTCCATATGCACAAAAGGACTAACCAGAGGGCTGAAAAAAGTCATTTCTGACAGGTCCTCGCACTTTTGATTGGTCCTCACACTTATGACCATCCTCACATTTATGCCCGTGCAGCATTCTTAACAACCATGTCACTCATTTCACAACTGCTTCTCTTCAACATGGTGACAAGATAGGGCAAAAATGTAAAATGTGAGGACAGTCGTAAGTTCGAGGACTGGTCAAAAGTGTGAGGACCAGTCAAAAATAACTTTTTCAGCCCTCTGAGTAGTCCATATGCACAAAAGGACTAACCAGAGAGCTGAAAAAAGTCATTTCTGACAGGTCCTCGCACTTTTGACTGGTCCTCACACTTATGACCATCCTCACATTTATGCCCATGCAGCATTCTTAACAACCATGTCACTCATTTCACAACCGCTTCTCTTCACCATGATGACAAGATAGGGCAAAAATGTAAAATGTGAGGACAGTCATAAGTTCGAGGACTGGTCAAAAGTGTGAGGACCAGTCAAAAATAACTTTCAGCCCTCTGAGTAGTCCATATGCATTAAAGGATTACAGCAATAGAGAGGGATGAAGGAATGGAAATTAGAGTAGGAGTGAGGGTAAGAGAGGGAGGAAGAGAGGAGGAGAAGGAGAAAGAAAGAGGAAGTAGGGAGGAGAAAAAGAGGGTGGGGGGAAGAGAAAGTAAGAAGGAAAGAAAAGAGAGAGGTGGTAGGTTTGAGGAGAAAGATTGCTGTACAATAAAAAAGATGAAAGGGAAGAAAGCCAACCCCAAGAAAATATAAAGATATTAAGATAAAGAATGAATTGTTAAACTTTAAAGAATAAAAGAGAACAAATATGAATAAATAGCAATAATTAGAAACACACATACAAACATACAATGTATTTTCTTTGAACAGAATATTTGGCTGGTTCACAAATTTAAACAGCGTTTAGTCATTTCAATTAAATTTACAATTTCTATATTTCCTTTTTGCCATATTTATTCCTCATCTATTTTTAAAAAAAACCAATATTACCCTTCATCCTCATCTCTAATCTTAATCAAATTCAATTTTTCCCTTCTATTCTATATTATACCCCTTCCCATTGTCATCTATTTTTATATCCATCCTCACATTGTTTAATTATGTAATTATGTAATACAGTTGTTTAATACAAATTCAACATTTTAATATAAATCAATTAGTTATAAAACTATCTTTTTTGTATATTAATCAATATGAACATGAATATTCCAATTATTTCCATGCAATCCAATTTCTTACAAATCAATTAATTATATTTACCAATAATAATAAACCAAATAATTTCTCCCATATATTCCTCCGAACCACAACTTAACCATTTCTGCTTTCAACACAATATACAATTAATAGTATCTCAATTATTACAATTCCCTAGTTAAATACAGCTTTTTTTCCTTTGTGTTTTAAAATCTTGAACTCTCCTCCTAAATTTCCCATTGTTTGCAGTTTTTCACCTACCTTTTTTGGGGAGGAAAAATAAAAATAAAAATAAATCTCTCTCTGCCTCATTTTGTCACGCTGCACCAAAGACCCTGGTTTCGGTTTAGTTTCTGAAGCTTAGCTAGGGGAAAAAAAAACTGCTTTACAAGAGTTTAAACAGTTTTTTTTTCTTCTAGCCATCAGCTGGGGCTCAAGAAAAATCGGGACTTTTTTGAAACGCCGCGGGACGCGGGACAAATTGCTCAAAAGCGGGACTGTCCCGCCAAAAGCGGGACGTCTTGTCACCTTAACCTTGCAGGTCTTCTATTCCAATCTCCTGATCAAGCAGGAGACCCAGTATAATTTCAGACAAATGGCTGTCCTGTCTCTGTTTAAAAGCCTCCAGTGATGGATCCCCTACAACGTCTGAAGGCAAATCCTTCCCCTGGTTAACTGTTCTCAGCGTCAGAAGTTTCTCCTTAGTTCTAGGTTGCTTTTCTCCTTGCTTAGTTTCCATCCAGTTTCTAGTCCTGCCTTCAGGGGCTTTGGAGAATAGGTTGACCCCTCCCCTTTTGTGGCAAGTCCTCAAGTATTGGAAGGCTATCATGTCTCCCCTAGTCCTTCCTTTCACTAGACTAGACATTCCCAATTCCTGCAACTTTTCTTCCTATGCTTGCGCTCCAGCCCCCTAATCATCTTTGTTGCTCTTTTCTGCATTCTTTCCAGAGTTTCAACATCTTTTTTATGATACGGTGACCAAACCTGTATGCAATTTTCTAAGTGTGGTCTTACTCTTTATAAAGTGGCACTAGTACTTCACATGATTTTGATCCGATCTCTCTGTTAATGCAGCCTAGTATTGAATTAGCTTTTTTTTGCTGCTGCAATACATTGCTGGCTCATATCTAAATGATTGCCCAGTATGACTTAAAGGTCCCTCTGATTCTTGATGAACGTATCTTTTCTTTTATATACACTGAGAGCATATGCACCTAGACAAATTCCTTGTGTGCCCAATCACACTTGGCCAATAAAAAATTCTACTCTATTCTGTTCTGTTCTGTTCTGTTCCTGCTTGAGTCAGGTTCTACCTGTTCTGTAGCAGTACATTTGGTTTTTCCTGCATAAGTATAAAACCTTATATTTTTCCTCCCTCAAATTTCATTTTGTTAGGTAGGGCCCAGTGTTCAAATCTATCGAGATTCTCTATCTTGAGCCTATCTTCTGCGGTATTGGCTATTCCTGCTATCTTGGTGTCATTTGCAAATTTGATGCATTCCCGTTCGATTCCCTCATCTAAGGCATTTACAAAGATATTAAAGAGTACTAAAACAGGACCTTGGGATACCCACTGCTTACTTCCCTCCATACAGATATAGTCCCATTAAGGAATACACTTTGAGGGTGGTTTGTCAGCCAGTTACGAAACCATCTGTGTGGATGGATGTACCTATCCCACATTTTTCTAACATACCAAGAAGGTGGCTATGATCTACTTTGTCAGCTGCATTGCTGAAATCCAATTATACTACGTATTTCATTGGTCCCCTAATTTAGTAACTTTGTGTAAGAATGAAATAACATTTGTTTGGAATGATCTGTTTTTGACAAACCCATGTTGACTTCTGGTTATATACAGTATTTGCTTGCTTCTAGGTGTTTGCTTCATTATTTTCATTAGCTTTTCCAGGATCTTCCCAGGTAGTGATGTCAGGCTAATTGGCCTGTAGTTTTATGATCCTTTTTTGAAGATGGGAACTACCATATTTTTCGGAGTATAAGATGCATCTTTTCCCCCCCTAACTACATCAGCTCTTTTCCAGTCCACCGGTAGTTCCTTGGTGTGTGAAGATCTTTGAAATCTATGGTTCAATAATTCTTAGATCACGTCTGCCGGCTCCTTCAGAACTCTGGGATGTAATCAATGTAGTCCTGGTGGTTAGAACTCGTCCAGAATGGACAGGCATTTTCCTATCATTTTCTTGCCTGTTTTAATTTGTATTCCTAGTCTGCCTTTTACAGTTCTGTTTTTGGTAGTTTGGCTATTTTTTCTTTTTGCCTGAAGTTAGATGCAGATAATGAATTAAGTAGCTCTGCTGTGTCTCTACTGCCCGTCACTTCCTTGCCATCATCTCCCATTAATGGACTGATTGTTTCCTTGACTTTTTTCTTGTTTTATACGTGCTTTAAAATTATTTTTGACATTTGTTGCAAGTGTTAATTCATTCTCAGCATGAGCTTCATTTCATCTTTGCAGATTCGGGCTATATGCTGGTATTCTGTGTTAGTTATGTGTCCCTCTTTCCATTTTTTATACTTATCCTTTTTGTCTTTCAGTTTATCAGAAAGATCTTTCTGCAACCATGCGGGCTTCTTCTTGGATTTCTTGTGTTTCCTTTTTAGTGATATTGTGTTGGACTGGGCTTTTATGATCATATTTTCCAGTGTTTCCCATGCTCCTTGCGTTGTTTTTTCCTTTAGAATTTTTATCCAATAAATATTGGTTAGGCTCTGAATTTGTGAAAATCAGCTCTTCTAAAGTTTAAGACACTGGTTGGATTATATTCTATTGCTTCTGTTTGCATTATATTGAATTCCATTAAGACGTGGTCACTCACCCAAGGTTCCGGCAACTTCAGCTCCTTCTATCGCTTCTCTATTAGTAAGAATTAAGTCGAGTATAGTTTTTCCTCTAGTTCCCTCCTCTACCTTTTGGATGAAAAAAGTTGTCAACTAAGTTGTTTAGGAATCTGTTCAATCTCCTACTTGCTGTAGAGTTTGTCTCCCAGTTTATATCAGGACAGTTAAAGTCTTCCATTACAACTTGATGTTGCCCTCTTGATACAGTTTGTAATCCACACGTGTATTGAAAAAGGCAGATGAATAAAATTTACACATTTTTTTTCTTCCATGTCTTGCCAATAAGTATGGTATTTCCTGTCCACCATCCATGTATTAACCAGGTTCAATTGTGCTTAATCCAGCACTTCTAAGAAATAGCTATTGAGGATCTTTTGACATATTTGGTTGCACAGGTAGTCCTCACTTACCACTTCTTCCCTGAGCCTTCAAAGTTACTATGGCACAGTAGAAGCAGACGTACATCTGGTCCACAAAATTTGTGGTACTTCTTGCAGTTGTTCTATGACTGCATGTCAGCAGTGACTGGTTTTGAAGGTTTAGGAAAAGGAGTTGCAGCAATTTGTGTTCTGTCAATAGTTGCACATTTATTTATTTATTTTGTAAAAGTTTTTTTTTTAATTTTTTACACAGACAAACATACAATATATTTTTTCTGAACAAAGTGTTGGCCGTTTCACAAATTTAAACAATTTTTAGTCATTTCAACACAATTTATATATTCCCCTTTTGCCATAGTATTTATTCTCTCTACCTTTTTTTAAAGACCAATATTACCCTTAATTTTCATTTCATTTCATTTTATTAGATTTATATACCGCCCTACTCCCGAAGGACTCAGGGCGATGAACAGCCAGAGAGATAAAACACACAAAATACAAAATTTAAAAGACAATGTAAAACCCATTAAGTAATTTGGCCCAGAACAATTTAAAACATCCCCAATGTTTTAAAACTAATTTTAAAAATTTCAGTTAAGGGAAGTTAGGCCAGGCCAACCTGTTGAAATAAATAGGTCTTGAGGGCCCGACGGAAGGTGCATAAATCCGGGATCCTCCGTATCTCTGGGGGGAGCTCATTCCAGATAGCAGGTGCCCCCACAGAGAAGGCTCTCCCCCTGGGGGCCGCCAGTCAACATTGTTTGGCCGACGGCACCCTGAGGAACCCCTCTCTATGTGAGCGTACTGGCCAGTGAGAGGCGACTGGTGGCAGAAGGCGGTCCCGTAAATACCCAGATCCTAAGCCATGGAGCACTCTAAAGGTGGTGACCAAAACCTTGAAGCACACCCGGAAGACCACTGGGAGCCAGTGCAGCTCGCGCAGGAGAGGTGTCACATGGGAACGCCATGTCGCTCCCATAGCCACCCGTGCGGCTGCACTCTGAACGAGCTGGAGCCTCCGGGTGCTCCTCAAGGGGAGCCCCATGTAGAGAGCATTACAGTAGTCCAAGCGGGAAGTTACAAGGGCATGAGTGACCGTGCGTAGGGAGTCCCGATCCAGAAAGAGATGCAACTGGCATATCAGGCGAACCTGATAGAAACCTCATCCTAATCTCTAATCTTAACCATTCAATTTTTCCCTTCATCTCTATTTTAAACCCCTTCAATTTTACATAATGTAATTCCTAATTTTTCCTTATATTCCCTTGATATAATCACTAATATTTTCATTTATCAATTATTTCAATATAATAGAATCCAGCCTCTTAATAAAAGTCAAATTAATTATGTAGTATTACAATCATTCATTTCTTATAAAAATAATAAACCAATTTTTTTATATCATACATTTCTTTAAATATTATTCCAAATGAGACAATCCATCATCTTAATAAAAATCAGTTAATAATATAACAATCTTTTCTCTTTATATAATATTTGTACCTCTTCAAACAACATCTTAATCATTTCTACTTTCATTACAACCTAATTAGTTCATAATACAATATCATTTCAACTTTTTTTCTTTTTTAGATTCCAAATATGCAATTAAAAATATTCCAGCTATTAGTTCCAACAGTACAATTTAAAATCTCATTTATTTTCTTATTCATATTCCAAAACCTATTTCAATTCATTCATATATTCATATAATTTTCCATTATTTTATATTACTTAATATCCCAATCTCATCTTTTTCTAACAAATCATTTCTTTCTCCCTTTCTTTTTTTATTACTTAATTAATATCCCAATCTCATCTTTTTCTAACAAATCTTATTTCAATTCATATTTCAATTCTAAATGTTTACAACATATATCTCTTCATTTCTTTCTCCCTTTTTTCTTTTTCTTCCCCTTTCTTTTCTTTTGTGCTTTAGAATCCTGAACTCTCCTATTTTGCCCTGAATTTCCCATAGTTTTCAATCGCTTTTCCCTCTTTCTTGTTTTCCCACTGTTAATCCCAGTGTAATCATTTAATTTTTTTGTATTCTTTCTGTTCGACCCTTTCTTCCATCTTTGTCTCTTTCCACCCTTTCTATTTTTTCCATTGTTAATCCCAATGTAATCTTTAACTTTCTCCTTTTTATTTTTACTACGGCAGCATCCCACACTCATGATCCCCATTTGTGACCTTCCCAGCTAGTTTCTGACAAGCAAAACCAGTGGATATACTGGCAGGAAATTGCAAGTCACGGTCATATGAAATTGTCTTTAACAACCCACAGTAATTTGCTTAACAACTACAGAGGAACAGATGTAGGTTGGCCCTGTCATGTGACAACATACTTAATGATTGAGCTGCTTATTGATGCAGATATCAGTTCCAGTTGTGGTAGGTTAAGTGAGGACTACTTGAACAAGGATGTCACCAAAGGGGTTGTAGAAAGTATTTTCTGCTCTTATTTGCAGCTGAGGACTTCCATGAGCAAAAGTAGTGCTTCAAATCTTGCAGAGACTTTTGGCATCATTTCATTTCGTCAGGCTTGAAAGACATAGATTTTCTCCATATATACATGTGTACGTGGGTGTATCTGTATTTCTGTCTGTGTATATCTGCAATTATATAACCTATCCCCAGCACTTCAAGATATATTTGATGATAACTCTTTGCATTGATAAGAATTTATGATTGACTCCACTAAATAACTGAATTTGATTGAATGGATATTTGAACATGGATCTCAGTAGTACTCCATGTGTTATATGAATCATCAATAATGTAAGTGATTATTCTAGTGTTGGGGCATATTTGTTTTTCATTGTAATGTATACTTTTTTCATTTTTCACATCTAACCATTTTAAAAACAAAGTTACACTTTTCTTTGAATCTTACAGGCAAACAGGATGGCAATAAGAGCACTCTGGACAACTGTAAATAACAAGCAAAGTTGAAAAGGGAAGGAAATCAAGCCAGAAATCAAAATATTTTCCTTTTCCTTCAGAAAACCATACAATTCTGCTTCTCCTCCAGCAGCTGTTAGACAAAAGAGAGAAAATCAAAAAAGAATAAGCAGATTATGCAGAACTGAAGGATACATTACATGAAAAGTGAAGAGAGATTATCATTCAGCAAAAGAGGGAAATATCTGGAAGTCAGTGGGGAGGAAACTGTCAATAGTAAAGTCACGCAGAACAGACAGGAATACAGGCTTCTCCCTGTGAAGAAGAAAATGGCTTGAATGATAGCACCACTAAAGAAGGCATTGCCCATATTTTTTTACCTCCTCAAGAATATCAGCTGTGGAAAAGCTTCATAGATTTGCCTATTGTGGAAAAAGCACTGATTGCAAATAACAGCTGATTATGCACAAGAGGAGCCAGAAAGGAGAAAAGCCATACAAATTACCTGATTGTGGGAAAAACTATGCTTTAGTGAGCATGGCAATATGTTGCTACATCAGATAACTCACAGGAGGGAGAAAACATATGACTGTGGAGATTCTGTGAAAGTTTCATTAGAAATTCCCAGGTCATGACACGCTAAAGGACACACACACAGGAATATAACCATTTGAACGTCCTTTCTGCGGGAAATGTTTCAGTGAGAATTCCATCCTTGTGAAGCACCCGAGGACACACACAACAGTGAAACCCTTTGAATGTCCTGATTGTGGAAAAAGTTTCAATCACAATTTCAGTCTGATGTGTCAGTAGATTGACTCCACAAAGAAACTATATGAATGCCTAGATTGTGGGGAAAGGTTCATTACAACTTTCCATCTCATGAGACACCAGAGAACTCACTCGGAAGAGAAGCCCTTTGAATGTCCTGATTATGGGAAAGTCACAATTCCAGCCTAGGATTAAACCAGAAGACTCACATAGGAGAGAAATGCTTTGAATGTCCTGATTGTTGGGAAACTTTCAGTTATAATTCCAATTTGGTGATACACCAAAGGACTCATAAAGGAGAAAAACCTGTACAATGTCCTGACTGTGGGAGAAGTTTCAGTCGTAATTCATGCCTGATTCCATGGAGAAATCTCATGAGTGTCGAGATTGTGGGAAAGGTTTCATTAGAAATTCCCACCTCCTGAGACACAGGATCACGCACACAGGAGAGAAACCCACTGAATGTCCTGACTGTGGGAAAAGCTTTAGTGATAATTCCAGCCTGGTGAAACACCAAAGGATTCACACAGGAGAGAAACCCTTTGAATGTCTTGACTGTGGGAAACGTTACAGTCAGAATTCCCACCTGGTGATACACCAGAGGACTCACACAGGAGAGAAACCCTTTGAATGTCCTATCTGTGGGAAAAGCTTTAGTGATAATTCCAATTTGCTGACACACCAGAGGACTCACACAGGAGAGAAACCCTTTGAATGTCCTGACTGTGGGAAACGTTACAGTCAGAATTCTCACCTGGTAACACACCAGAGGACTCACACAGGAGAAAAACCCTTTGAATGTCCTATCTGTGGGAAAAGCTTTAGTGATAATTCCAATTTGCTGACACACCAGAGGACTCACACAGGAGAGAAACCCTTTGAATGTCCTGACTGTGGGAAACGTTACAGTCAGAATTCCCACCTGGTGATACACCAGTGGACACACACAGGAGAGAAACCCTTTGAATGTCCTATCTGTGGGAAAAGCTGTAGTGATAATTCCAATCTGCTGACACACCAGAGGACTCACACAGGAGAGAAACCCTTTGAATGTCCTGACTGTGGGAAACGTTACAGTCAGAATTCCCACCTGGTGATACACCAGAGGACTCACACAGGAGAGAAACCCTTTGGATGTCCTATCTGTGGGAAATGTTTTAATAATAATTCTAGCCTTGTGAAACACCAGAGGACTCACACAGGAGAGAAACCCTTTGAATGTCCTGATTGTGGGAGATGTTTCAGTCGCAATTACACGCTGGTGACACACCAGAGGACTCACACAGGAGAGAAACCGTTTGAATGTCCTGATTGTGGGAAAAGTTTTAGTCACAGTTCCAGTCTGGTGACACACCAGAGGATTCACACAGGAGAGAAACCCTTTGAATGTCCTATCTGTAGGAAAGGTTTTTGTGATCATTCCAGCCTGATGAGACACCAGAGGACTCACACAGGAGAGAAACCCTTTGAATGTCCTATCTGTGGGAAAAGCTTTAGTGATCATTCCAATCTGCTGACACACCAGAGGACTCACACAGGAGAAAAACCCTTTGAATGTCCTATCTGTGGGAAAAGCTTTAGTGATAATTCCAATTTGCTGACACACCAGACAACTCACACAGGAGAGAAACCCTTTGAATGTCCTGACTGTGGGAAACATTACAGTCAGAATTCCCACCTGGTGATACACCAGTGGACTCACACAGGAGAGAAACCGTTTGAATGTTCTGTCTGTGGGAAAAGCTTTAGTGATAATTCCAATCTGCTGACACACCAGAGGACTCACACAGGAGAGAAACCCTTTGAATGTCCTGACTGTGGGAAACGTTACAATCAGAATTCCCACCTGGTGATACACCAGATGACTCACACAGGAGAGAAACCCTTTGAATGTCCTATCTGTGGGAAAAGTTGTAGTAATAATTCTAGCTTTGTGAAACACCAGAGGACTCACACAGGAGAGAAACCCTTCGAATGTCCTGATTGTGGGAGATGTTTCAGTCGCAATTACACGCTGGTGACACACCAGAGGACTCACACAGGAGAGAAACCGTTTGAATGTCCTGATTGTGGGAAAAGTTTTAGTCACAGTTCCAGCCTGGTGACACACCAGAGGATTCACACAGGAGAGAAACCCTTTAAATGTCCTGTCTGTAGGAAACGTTTTTGTGATCATTCCAGCCTGATGAGACACCAGAGGACTCACACAGGAGAGAAACCCTTTGAATGTCCTGACTGTGGGAAACGTTACAGTCAGAATTCCCACCTGGTGAAACACCAGAGGATTCACACAGGAGAGAAACCCTTTGAGTGTCCTGACTGTGGGAAAAGTTTCAGTCAGAATTCCCACCTAGTGATACACCAGAGGACTCACACCGTGGAGAAATCTTTGAAATGTCCTCCAGAAGTTAAAACTGTTTTAATCAGCTGAGAAACAGTTTGGACACAACTTGGATGGACTGCCCAAGAACCTATGCGAAGTCTGTCCACAAGCAGCTGCAAAAAAAGTCAGGCAGCAGTGCAACAGGTGTCAGGGTGTGGGAGGCCTGGCTGCGATGGTCCTAAGGAAAGCGGGTAAGATATGCCCCGAAACTAAAACCTGGTTCTTATTTTGGGGCCCAAAAGAAAATAAAACTGGGTCTTATTTTCGGAGAAATACAGGGTATGTATATATGTATAATCTATCTCCAGCACTTCCGGGTATATATGATGATAACTCTTTGCAATTCTTTGAACTCATGATTGACCCAGGTCAACAAATAAATGTCATAACTGAATGGGTATTTGACATGTCTATAGAAAATGTAAATAATTAATGTAAGAGGTTAAGTTAGCATTTTGGCATCTTTGTCTTTTATTGTATTGTATGCCTTTGGATCTGTTTTTTTAAAAATATTGTGCAGCCATTTTATAAACCATAATTAAACTAACCCTTTTATGTGAATCTTACAGGCAAAAAGAATGCCAAAGAGAGCACTGTGGAGAACTGAATCACAAGCAGAGCCGCTTATTGGCCCACACAGGGGAGAAAACTTTCAAATGTTCAATCTGTAGATGTTACTTCAGACATAAATCATCACTTATTGCACACTACGAAATACATATGAGGCAAGAGTAGATGAGTTTAGCGAAGGCTTTTCCTTTGTAATCTCCCATTGAAAGTGTGGGTGAGAAATTGACTAATTGAATTCTGGCCTGATTCTTTTTACTCAAACATATCTCAGGATTAGATTTATAGATAGAGAGAAAAGGGAAATGGAAAAAGGCTCACTTTTTTGGTTATCAGCAGAACGTTTTGTTTCTGGTTATTGGCAGCAGTGTCTGGATATTTCCTTTTGTAGAAGTAGTGAAATTCCTCATGGCTTCTGGATGATAGTTTTGAAGATTGATTATGTAACTCCCATATGTGGAGTTTCAGCCTTCTACCTTGGTTTCCTCTAGATTTTTAGTCCCAGAATTCCCCAGCCAACATATAAATAGTCCTCAAGATACAACTGTCATGGCCTTGCAATTACGGTTGCATGTTGCAATGGCTGTTAAGTGAGATTGCTTTTCTTAACTACCCGAATCATTTCTTACTCCCACTGGGTCCCTGCAGTCCTTAGGTCTGACTCCCACCCCACCAGGCCTCACACCCTCCTCCTCCTCATCTGTTAAAGATCTCTGATCCTCATGTCGGGGAAGGATGGGAGGACACGTATCCCTGGGCCTCATAACTGTCCTGGAAGCAGCCACTATTTTCAGTGGGCCCCTGATTCATCCCTGGGCCATGGGATGGACTTGTGGAAGTGGCTGCCATTTTGCCACACTGTCCACACTGTCGCGCAGAAGAGGGACAAGCCTCTCTGTTTGCTACCTTAACATGAGGAAAAACATGTACAGTTGAAAATCTTTCATTTTTAAAAATGCATCATGTTAGAAGTATCAGTAGCTTTTGACAAGGGAAAAAATGGGTTTGTCAGTGTTGCTATGAACATTAGGGCAAGGCAAGAAGCTCAGAGTTGCCTCAAACTGCAAGATGAACAGCGATTAAATTTAATAATAAATGAATTTAATAATAAAAAGGTAACGTAAAATTCATTTCCCAGCTCCTGCTGAGTGATGTGGATTCCACAGATACAGTGGATTTCTAATACACTACAATTGTTAACTTGTATTTTTCTTTAAAAAAATAGGTCAGGATTTCTTTAAAGTTTTCCAAATAATCCCTACAAGTAAAGAGAGGAACATTATTTGGAGCAATGAACAGATATTTAAGCTATGCAAATGAATGATCCTGATTTTGCTGACTTTAGGCGTCACCAAAGAATAGCAAGTTTGTTCATTTCACTAACACAATTCAGAGGACTGGTTCCAATTTTTTTTCTAGTGGATCATACTGTTGGTAGGTAGTGCAGGCTGTCTGTGGGTATATTGACCCTGTAAAGTACAGTATGCTACACAGGAAGTGCTTTGCATGGCATCTTGAGTTCCTGAATGAAAAGGAAATCAATAAAATATACCTTGCGGTTCATTTATTCCAGATTCCTCCATGCAACAGAGCTCAGATCCGATAGCTAAAAGACCACTAAAGGTAAAGGTTCCCCTCACACATATGTGCTAGTTGTTCCCGCCTCTAGGGGGCGGTGCTCATCTCCCTTTCATAGCCGAAGAGCCAGCACTGTCCGAAGACATCTCCGTGGTCATGTGGCCGGTATGACTAAACGCCAAAGGCTCACGGAACGTTGTTATCTTCCCACCAAAGGTGGTTCCTATTTTTTTTACTTGCATTTTTTATGTGCTTTCGAACTGCTAGGTTGGCAGAAGCTAGGACAAGTAACGGGAACTCACCTTGTTACGCGGCACTAGGGATTTGAACCGCTGAACTACCGACCTTTCGATCGGCAAGCTCAGTGTCTTAGCAACTGAGCCACTGTGTCTCTAAAAGACCACTATTACATTCCAAACCTTACTGGATCTGCACTGAAAATGACAGTGCAGGCTGTCCCTCTAAAAAGATTAGCCTGGTTATTAATCAACCATATGCTTTGGTGGGATATTTTACTCTTCCCTTTTGTTTTCTTTAAAATGTAAAAATATTTCTTCTACTATATATTGACAATCACCCCCTCTTTCTTAGCCTCCATTTTCTCAGCCCTGCTGCATACTTTCTGTGACCTAATGGAGATTTCCATGCATGTAGATTTAGAGAATTTACACATGGCATTTAACAGATATAAAATTTCCTCCTGGAATCAAGCTTCTTGCTGGGAGCTCTTGGATGCAGCCCTGGCCAGCAGGAGTGAAGCTGGCTCCCCTGAAGTGTGTGGCCTGATGGTGCTGCCATGTCCTAAAATCTTGGTGTCTGCAGTGGAGAGCAAAATCCAGATTCTTCTCTGCTATAGTGCGGCATCAGGACATTGGTATCTGCAATGCAGACACTGGTGTCTGCAATGGAGAGCAAAATCCAGCTTCTTCTCTCTGCTGTAGTGCGGCATCAGGATTACACCTTGGTATATTTGCGGTACAAGGCAGCCCTCATTTCCTGCCGCTTGGGACTTGGAACAGTAAACAGCGTCAGGTTCAGGGAGCAGCTGGATTTTGCTCTCCATTGCGGACGAGAGACGAAAGCTTGCAGGGGCCCAATCTGGCATCTGTAATGGAGAGTAAAATACAGCTGCTCCCCAAACCAGATGCCGTTTACCGCTCCGAATCCCAAGCAGCAGGAGATGAGGGCTGCTTTGCACCACCGGCTGGCGCAAACATACCGAGGCGAATGCTGATGCCGCACAAGTTCAAGTAGTGCTGTGCTCCCGCACTTCTTCGCCTTCCCTGTGAAGAAGGCAAGAGTAATTTGAATCAATGCTCCATCCAACAAGGGATTGAGAGTATTTTTGATGTCCTTGAGAATCCAAGAATGTCAGTAGTGGAAAAAGATCCACAGATCTGCCTATTATGGGAAAGCAAAGGTTATAGAACACAGCAGATTATGCCCGGGAGGATCCACACTGGGAGTGGTTGGCACAGCAAGTCTTCAGACTTCTGTCTGGAAAACGGGAGAATTATCAAGAATGTTTGTACTACCTGTCTTGTAGGAGTAGCTGCACACCGACACTATTCAAAGATACACAAAGGCTATCCCCTTCACCTACTTCCACATAACGCAAGGGTCCTCAAACTTTTTAAACAGGGGGCCGATTCATGGACCCTCAGACTTGTGGGGGGCGGACCAGCTGGGTCTGGCTAGGTCATGTGAATGTGTGAGCATGGCTTCTTGTCATGTGACTGTGGGCATGGCCAATTTAGCAGTCCATTAAACAATATACAGTGACCCTTTTTTCTATTCTTTTTATGCATGAAGTTTTTGCTCTAGGGGGGAGAGGTTGGCAATGCCTGGGGAAGGAAAGGCATGCTTTCTGCAGGTCTCATGACTATATTTAAAGAGCCAGCTGATGTCATTGGTGTTGGGAGATTCATTGGTGAGATGATAGTGACTGGATTAGCGATGTTCACTGGTGCGGTAACGAGTTGGTAAATTGACATGTGGTGAGTATTAACAGAGAAGTCATGGACAAAGCAAGGGCTGACCAAACAGGATGGCCTAAGTTCATTGGGCTGGAGATGTTAACCACACTCCAAACATTGGCTGGACTTCTCATATTTTTTTTTTAAATTTGATTTATATGCCGCCCTTCTCCGGAGACTCAGGGCGGTTTACAATGCGCTAAGCAATAGCCTTCATTCTTTCGTATATTTATACAAAGTCAGCTTATTGCCCCCACAACTGGGTCCTCAATATTCATTGCAGCAGCCACAATACAAGGAGCTGCTCCTTTGGTACTCGCCTCCCCCAAATTGTCAGCAGCTGTGCTGCTTTCTCTGGGGAATCGGCTGCTTCCCAAGCACTCAGAAACTCTGCTTATGACTCATAGATATTTTATGCAAAGGATATGCTGGCTAGGAAGTTCTGACCTCAAAATCTGGAAGACATTCAGGATGCAGAAGGATGAAACTGAATCTTGCATTTCTCTAAGACACATTAAAACTAACATGATGGAAATAGCAGAATATATAAAAAACAATCCTCTGTACAATAAAAAGATAAATTAGGCACCCCTCCCAAACATACTAACACTATATATATCTAACAAAATTGAGCAAATTAAAAGGCAGCCCCAAACAAACGCCAGAGGAGTTAGTCACAGGGCCAGGCAGAAGCCACTGTCCAATCAGAGGAACCCTCCGTTTCCTCAGAAGAAAAGTCTGAAACTAACTCAGATTGAAAGACGAAAAAGATCTGTTTTCTGGAGAGTAAGGGCGAGCCGATTGCAGAGTGAACTGAATTTTGAAAGCTGCAGCCTTGAATTTGCTGTTGAATCAGCACGAAGAGCTCAATGAGTAGATTTGTGGGGAAGATGATGATCCAGGTGAGTGTAATGGTGAAAGCTACAGGTTAGAGCAGTGGTTCCAGTGGTGAGATTCAAAATTTCTTACTACCACCTCTGTTGTTGGGCTGTAATCTGGTCTCTTCTACTACTTTTCTCTTTGCAGACATCTTGTCTGTTGCTCTGGTCACTGCAAACAGCCAGTCTGTTACATTTCTCTCTATGGTCCTTGGACCCCCACCTCAGGAATTTCTCCTTGTGGCTTTTCCTAAAATGGTGCTTGTTCTCCTTAGCAATCAAACAAGGTTTCAGGGTTTCCAAACGCAATTCCTGCTCTGGTTTGCAAGCAAATACTGCAGACACTATGTCCCACGTTTCATCCAGACTTTTTAACACCAACAGCACCCTCTGAGATTCAGGAATCTGCACCCCATGCTGTTCTAACTCAATAAATAAAGTCTACATGTGTACAAAATGCTGCTCCACAGATTTATGTGGTGCAAGCTGGGCTCTGTATAATTGTCTTGACAATTGCACAATATTGCATGCTGACACATTCACATGCACACTTCTCAACTTCAGCCAGACTTCATGTGCAGTTTTTAAATTAGCCACACTGATAAATAGTTCATCTTCTAAACTCAAGATTATGTAGGACATTGCTTTATCATGCTGCTTCTGATCTGCAGCTGCTAATGGTGCCTGGGGTGGATTAACAACAATACGCTAGAGCTCCTTAGCCTTCAGGAAACATTCCATCTTTGCAGCCCAAATAATATAATTCTTCTGACCCAATCGAGGCAGAGAGCTCTCCTTGAATTCAACAGCCATCCTGCAATCCTTCTCTGCCTGGTTTCTCTTTTAACACAGGCAGTCCCTTAGCTTAATTACAGTTCAGACTTTCTGTGTGCTCTGGGCCCATAACCTGTCAGAGTTTGCAGCAATCCTCTCTTCTGTTCCTGTTAGTATCTTACTATATCTAATTCTGTCAACACCATATAAAAGCCATATAATTTAGCATCTTTTTCATACCTAGATTCAGTGGTGGGTTGCTCCCGGTTCGCACCGGTTCACAAGAACCGATAGTAAAAAAATTTAGTAGTTTGGAGAACCAATAAGATTGGCTGGCCACACCCCTGAACCGGTCCCCGGCCCAGTTCCCCCTCGCTTACCCTGCCCACCTCATGAGAGGCATTTTTTTTAACTTTTAGAAGCATTTTTTCTACAACCTCTTCGGGTGAAAAAATGCTTTTAAAAGTTAAAAAAAAGCCTCTGATGATCGCGCGGCTCAGCTGTGATCGTCAGAGGCTTCTGAAAGCATTTTTTTTTTTGCAACCTCTTCAGCTGAAGAGGTTGTAGGAAAAAAATCCCTTTAAAAGCCTCCGGCGATCCCAGATGATTTGCCTGATCATCAGAAGCTTGAAGAGGTTGCAGAAAAAAATGCTTTTAGCAGCTTCTGACAATCAGGCAAATCTGCTGGGATTGCCAGAGGCTTTTATGGGATTTTTTTTCCTACAACCCCTTGGGCTGAAGAGGTTGTAGGGGAAAAAAAATCCTTTTTGGGGGATTTTTTCCCCCTACAGCCGATCCCAGATCGTCAGAAGCTTCTAAAAGCATATTTTTCTTCTCACCCAGATCAATCATACCTTCCTTCCATCTTCTCGCTCTTTCGGTGACTGCCCCAGCTTAATAGCAGCATGCAATGGCCGCTTTCCCAGCTGTCAGTTTGAGGGACTTTCTCTGAATCGATCAGGGAGTTTGCGGGCTCCCTGAGATCAACAGATGGTGCGCTCCCCTTGTTTATCATCCCTCCGAGACATTTAGACCCAGTTTGGGCCACTCCGGCAGCTGGGATTTTGACAACCATGAGGTTCCCTGAAGCACATCATATCGCTGTGAACTCAGCCCCGCCCCCTAACAAAAATAGAAGAGAGGATAATAAAAAAACCATATAGCTATTTACCGAGTATTAAATTAGAAGAACAAGTAAAGGAAACAATGATAGCCTGGGCAAAACATTTTGGTTATACGATAGAACTAGCAAAATGACAGCAATTATGGGATAGAAATTACAAACTAACAATGTCAACTGAGTATAAAGAGAATTTGTATAAGATGTTCTACAGATGGCATTTGCCACTGGCACGATTGGGGAAGATGTTTAAAGATAAATCAGCTAAATGTTGGAAATATCATCAGACACCCGGCTCATATTATCATATGTGATGGGCATGTGTAGAAGATTAAAAAAAATTGGACAAAAATATGTACATGGTTGGAAAAGATGATACAACATATTGATTTGAAACCTGAAATATTTTTGTTGGGGATACTGCCAGAAACGTATAGTAAAGAAAATGTATATTTGATTATTCATGTAATAACTGCAGCTAGAATTGTATTTGCACAAAATTGGAAAAGTGAAGATTCCTAGAGAGGAGAATATGATAAGGAAAATACTAGAATGTGCAGAAATGAATAGATTAACACTGGCAATTAAAGAGAAAGAACAAACTGGTTATTATGCGATATGGAAAACATTTTATCGATGGTTAGAGGACAAATATAAAAATTAGAAATAAAAGTAGATGAGTAAAATATAGAAAATAGTCAATAGAGTTAAGCAAACTAAGAGGATGTAAAGTATCAGATATTTAATGTATTGGTATTAAGATAAGAATAGATTAAATAACGAATATGATTGTAAATTTTAATTGTTATTGCACAAATATTTGAACCCCAACGACACACTGTTTAATGGAAGATGGATTATTTGTACTAAAATAAAATTTTTAAAAGTTTTTTTAAAAAAGAGTTTGCGGCAATGACATCCAGAAAGCACACACAGGTAAATGATTCAGCAGGATTCATTAACTTCTTTATATACATAACAACACATAAGGCATATATACAATACTAAAACCAGGTTTTCCAATGTGGTAGAGAGGAGAGATTGTAAGTAGGTAGAAACATAGGCAAGAGTTTCAGTTCATTTCAGAGCTAAGCCACGCCCAGGCTCCAACTGTTTCAGCTCCCATTAGCTGATCTGTTGTTATGCCTATTCATTGGCTGACCTTGTTACCATGTCTCTGTCAGTCATGAATACACTGACACTCGACTGGACTACTGCAATGCTCTCTACATGGGGCTCCCCTTGAAAAGCACCCAGAGACTCCAACTGGTCCAGAATGCGGCCGCACGGGTGGTTATGGACGCAACTCGTTGTACCCACGTGATACCCCTCCTGCGCGAGCTGCACTGGCTCCCAGTGGTCTTCCAGGTGCGATTCAAGATGTTGGTTACCACCTTTAAAGCGCGTCATGGAATTGGACCTGGATACCTTCGAGACCGTCTTCTGCCACCAGTAGCCTCCCACCGGCCAGTTCGCTCCCACAGAGAGGGTCTCCTCAGGGTGCCATCGGCCAAATTATGCCAGATGGCGACACCCAGGGGGAGGGCCTTCTCTCTGGGAGCCCCTGCCCTTTGGAATGAACTGCCCCCAGAAATTCGTAAAATCTCTGATCTCCGTGTATTTCGCTGTGCCCTCAAAACCATGTTGTTCCGCCAGGCTGGGCTATCAATGTAAAGATTTTAATTGGTTTTAAATGGGATTTTAAATTTGAGGTTTTATAAATTGGGCCTATTATTTAATAATTTTAATTATTAAATAATTTTTAAATTTTGTCTGTCTTTGTGTTTTTAATTAGGCTGTACACCGCCCTGAGTCCTTCGGGAGAAGGGCGGTATAGAAATAAAATTAATAAATAAATAAAATAAATAAATGACTGAAACTCTTCCTACAGATAGCACATTCAAAGGATTTCTCTCCTGTGTGAGTCCTCTGGTGTTTCAATAGGTTGGAATTCTTAATGAAACTTTTCCCAGTCAGGACATTCAAAGGGTTTGTCTCCTGTGTAAGTCCTCTGATGTGTAACCAGGCTGGAATTATCACTAAAATTTTTCCGACAAATAGGACATTCAAAGGGTTTCTCTCCTGTGTGAGTCCTCCGGTGTATCACCAGTTGGGAATTACGACTGTAACGTTTCCCACAATCAGGACATTCAAAGGGTTTCTCTCCTGTGTGAGTCCTCTGGTGTATCACCAGGTGGGAATTCTGATTGTAACGTTTCCCACAGTCAGGGCATTCAAAGGGTTTCTCTCCTGTGTGAGTCCTCTGGTGTGTCACCAGATTGGAATTATCACTAAAGCTTTTCCGACAAATAGGACATTCAAAGGGTTTCTCTCCTGTGTGAGTCCTCTGGTGGTTCACCAGGCTGGAATTGTAATAAAAACCTTTCCTACAGATCGGACATTCAAAGGGTTTCTCTCCTGTGTGAGTCCTCCAGTGAATCACCAGTTGGGAATTACGACTGTAACGTTTTCCACAGTCAGGACATTCAAATGGTTTCTCTCCTGTGTGAGTCCTCTGGTGTATCACCAGGTGGGAATTCTGATTGTACCGTTTCCCACAGTCAGGGCATTCAAAGGGTTTCTCTCCTGTGTGAGTCCCCTGGTGTGTCACCAGATTGGAATTATCACTAAAGCTTTTCCCACAGATAGGACATTCAAAGGGTTTCTCCCCTGTGTGAGTCCTCTGGTGTTTCAGCAGGCTGGAATTATCACAAAAACCTTTCCTACAAATAGGACATTCAAAGGGTTTCTCTCCTGTGTGAGTCCTCTGGTGTTTCACCAGGCTGGAACTCAGGCTAAAACTTTTCCCACAATCAGGACACTCAAAGGGTTTCTCCCCTGTGTGAGTCCTCTGGTGGGTCACCAGGCTGGAACTCAGACTAAAACTTTTCCCACAATCAGGACATTCAAAGGGTTTCTCTCCTGTGTGAATTCTCTGGTGTGTCACAAGGGTAGAATTCCGACTAAAACCTTTCCCACACTCAGGACATTCATATGGCTTGTCTCCTGTGTGAATCCACTGGTGTGTGACCAGACTGGAATTCTGACTGAAACTTTTGCCACAGATAGGACATTCAAAGGGTTTCTCTCCTGTGTGCGTGGTCTTGTGTCTCAGGAGGTTGTAATTTCTAATGAAACCTTTCCCACAATCTTGACACTCATAAGGTTTCTCCATGGAGTGAATCTTCTGATGTATTACGAGGCAGGGATTACGACTGAAACTTCTCCCCCAGTCAGGACGTTGAATGAGTTTTTCTCTTTTATGGTTCCTCTGGTGATCACCAAATTGGAATTATAATTGAAAGTTTTCCAACAATCAGGACTTTCAAAGCACTTCTCTCCTATATGAGTCCTCTCCTGTATCACCAGGCTGGAATTGTGACTTTCCCACAATCAGGACATTTAAAGGGTTTCTCTTCTGTGTGAGTTCTCTGGTGTCTCATGAGATTGAAATTTCTAATGAAGCTTTTCCCAAAATCTAGACACTCATACAGTTTCTCCTTTGACTTTTCAAGTAACGTATCCTTGAGTTCTCCATAATCTGCTTATTCTTTCTTAATTTTCTCTTTTTTGTCTAACAGCTGCTGGCGGAGGAAAATTGTGCGGTTTTCTGAAGGAAATGGAAAATATTTTGATTTCTGGCTTAATTTTCTTCCCTTTTCAATGTTGCTTGTTATTTACAGTTGTCCTGAATGCTCTTATTGCCATCCTCTTTGTCTGTAAGATTCAAAGAAAAGTGTAACTTTAATTATTTATAAAATGGTTAGAGATGTGAAAAATGAAAAAAGTATATATTACAATGAAAAAGCAAACATGCCCCAATACTAGAATAATCTCTTACATTATTGAAGACTCATTTGATACATGGAAGACTACTGAGATCCACATTCAAATATCCATTCAAATTCAGTTGTTGATTGGGGCCAATCATAAATTCTTAGCAATGTAAAGTGTTATCATCAAATATATCTTGAAGTACTGGGGATAGGTTATGTAATTGCAGATATATGCATAGAGAGAAATACAGATACATCCACCTACACGTGTATATATGGAGAAAATCTATGTCTTTCAAGCCTGACAAAATGTCCCAAAATAGTTAGTCAAACCTTCTGAGCTAAATTTAGAGATGTGGGGGCTTTAGCTGATGAAATGATGCCGAAAGCCTCTGCAAGATTTGAAGCACCACTTTTGCTCATGGAAGTCCTCAGCTGCAAATAAGAGCAGAAAATACTGTCTACAACCCCTCTGGTGACATCCCAATTCAAGTCATCCTCACTTAACCTACCACAATTGGAATTCAGCGTCACTAAGCAGCTTAATAATTAAGCATGATGTTACATGACAGGGCCAACTTACATCTGTTTCTCTGTAGTTGTTAAGCAAATTACTGTGGGTTGTTAAAGGTAATTTGATATCACCATGGCTTGCAATTTCCTGCCAGTATATCCACTGATTTGCCATGTCAGAAGCTAGCTGGGAAAGTCACAAATTGGGATCATGAGTGTGGCCGCCATCATAAATGTGCAACTATTGGCAGAACCTGAATTGGTGCAACTACTATTCCTGCACCTTCAAAATCACAGTCACTGCTGATGTGCGGTCACTGAAAAACTGCTAGAAGTACCACAAATATTGTAGACCAGGTGCACGTCTGCTTCTACTGTGCCATAGTAACTTGAAGTCTCAGGGAAGAAGTGGTAAGTGAGGACTACCTGTGCAACCAAAGATGCCAAAAGGTCCTCAATAGCTATTTCTTAGGAAGTGCTGGATTAAGCACAATTGAACCTGGTTAATACACGGATGGTGGGACAGGAAATACCATACTTATTGGCAAGACATGGAAGTAAAAAGACTGGTAATTTTATTCATCTGTCATTTTCAATACACGTGTTGATTACAAACTGTATCAAGAGGGCAACATCAAGTTGTAATGGGAGACTTTAACTCTCCTGATATAAACTGGGAGACAAACTCTACAGCGAGTAGAGATCAAACAGATTCCCAACCAACTTAGCTGACAACTTTTTCATCCAAAAGGTAGAGGAAACAACTAGAGGAAAAACTACACTGGACCTAATTCTTACTAATAGAAAAGCTATAGAAGGAGTTGAAGTTGTCGGAACCTTGGGCGAATTCCACATCTTACTGGAATTCAATATAATGCAAACACAAGCAACAGAATATAATCCAACCAGTGTCTTAAACTTTAGAAGAGCTGATTTTAACAAATTCAGAGCCTAAGCAATATTTCATGGATAAAAATCCTAAAGGAGAAAACAACGCAAGGAGCGTGGGAAACACTGGAAAATATCATATAAGCCCAGTCCAACACAATATCACTAAAAACAAAAAACCAGAACTCCAAGAAGAGCCAGCATGGTTGCATAAAGATCTCTCCGATAAACTGAAAGACAAAAAGGAGAAGTACAAAAAATGGAAAGAGGGACACATAACTAAGGCAGAATATCAGCAGATAGCCCAAATCTGAAAAGATAAAGTCAGGAAAGCAAAGGCTCAGAATGAACAAAGACTTGGAACAAAAGTTAAACATAACAAAAACAAGTTTCTTTCAACATATATGTACAGTACTAGCTGGACGCCTGTGCTTTGCTACGAAACTATGGGGCTTGATAAATTGAGACTTACAGCCTGAAACATAATGTAGAATGCGTAACTCTGTAGCATTAGAGTATGTTGGAACAGAGGGGAAGGGGGAGTAGAATGTCCCAGCCCGCAGCATCCATCGGTATTCATCTGGCTAGCAACCTGTCAGTGTGTGAGAGAGTTGAGGGGTATTTGGAAACTCAAGCAGTATTTGCAGTGTGAGCAAAGAGGAGACAGGAAAGAGGCTGGGTGTGGGTTAGCTCAACTGTTCTGTAGTAAAGCTGCTTGCTGCTGTGAAAGTAAAACAAAGTAAAACTCCTCTCCTCTGCTTGTGTTTTGCATTTCGAACAGATTTCTTTTGAGGTGAGGAGCGGGAGTAGAACTCCTTAGCATCAGAGAGAGGAACAGATTTCTTTTCAGGTGGGGAGGGGGAGTAGAACTCCTTAGCATCAGAGGGCTGTTTGGAAAGTGAAACAGAATTTGCTGTTTGAGCAAGAAGGAGACAGGAAAGAGCCTGGCCGTGGCTTTGCTCAAGTGTTTTGTATTAAAGCTGCTTCCTGCGGTGAAAGTAAAACTGAAAGTGAAACTCCTCTCTTCTACTTGCTTTTTGCATTTCAAACAGATTTCTTTTCAGGTGGGGAGGGGGAGTAGAACTCCTTAGCATCAGAGCATGTTAATATTAATATAGGAAATATTAATGCTCTGATGGTCATTTCAAAAAATCCTTTCTTAGTGAGCACCTAGAAGCCAAGAGGAACATACGTGATAAATTTCAAGTTTTTAGGCTTTATGGTTTTGGAGGTTTCATGATTATGGCATGAGTGGTTTTCACTTTTATATATAAAGATATATAACAAGAAAAATGTCAAGGAAACAGTCCATTAAAGAGAGAAAATGGCAAGGAAGTAAGAAACTGTAGAGAGAAAACAGAGCTGCTTAAGTCATTCTTTGCATCAGTCTTCATACAAAAAAAAAACTATAGCCCAACCAATCAAAAACATAACTGTAAAAGACAGAGTAGACATAAAAATTAAAATAAGCAAGAAAATGGTAAGTGTCTGACCTTGAGGAATATAAATCACCAGGACCTGATGGATTACATCCCAGAGTTCTGAAGGAGCTGGCAAATGTTATCTCAGAACCATTGTACCTTATCTTTAAAAAATCCTAGAGCACCAGATACTACCAGAGGATTGGAAAAGAACTAATGTGGTTGCCATCTTCAAAAAAGGGAAAAACACAGACCCAAGAAACTACAGACTAATCAGCCTAACATCAATACCTGGGAAGATACTGGAAGAAGTAAAGAAAAAACAGGTCTGCAAAGGTGAAGTCAGGAAAGTTCATGCTAGAATGAACCAAGACATGCAAGATATGTCAAGAAGAATTTAAAAAGCAAAATACAAGAAAAAAGTCAAAGAAACAATTGGTCCACTAATGGGAGATGTTGGCAAGGAAGAGACAGCCGTTAGAGACAAAGCAGAGCTCCTTAATTCATTGTTTACATCTGTCTTCAGGCAAAAAGAAAAAGTAGCCCAACTTAGAAAAAACAGAACTGTAAAAGATAAGACTAGGTACACAAATTAAAATAGGCAAGAAAATGCTAAGAGAACACTTGTCCACTCTATATGAGTTTTAATCACCAGGACCAGATTGATTACATCCCAGAATTCTGTGACAGCTGGCAGATGTGATCTCAGAACCATTGAACCATATCTTTCAAAGATTATGGCGCACTGGAACTACCAGTGGACTGGAAAGAGCTGATGAAGTTCTCATCTTTAAAAAAAAAGGGGGGGGTAAGAATGGATCTACGAAACTGCAAACCAGTCAGCCTGACATCAATACCTGGGAAGACCCTGGAAAAGATAATCAAGCAACAGATCTAGGGGTGGGATGCTGGGGGTTCGCAGAACCCTCAAATCCCACTCCTGGCTGACCCCATCCATCCCACCCCTTCCAGGAGTCTCCACACGGCCCATTTTGGATGCAAGTAAGTGCAGGACACGCATGGAGGCTTGGGGAGGGCAAAAAATGGGCTATTGGAAGTTCGTGAAGGCTGGAAATGGGCCCATTGGGGAAGCCGTTTTCGCCCTCCCAGAGGCTCAAGAAAAGCCTCCAGAGCCTGGGGAGGGCAAAAATGCCCCCCCACCATGGTGCAGAAGGCTGACTAGGCCACACCCACCAGGGCCACGCCCACCCAGCAACCGGGCAGAGAATCCGTTGCTAAAATTTTTGAAGCCTACCCCTGAACAGATCTGAGAACATCTAGAAGCAAGCAAAGTTGTAACTACTGGTAGAAGCCAAGAAGGGTTTATTAAAAACAGATCGTGCCAAAGAAATCTTATTCTATTCTTCAACAAAATGACTAAATTAGTGGACCAGTAAAATGCAGCACACATGGTATACTTAAGATTTCAATAAAAAGCATCTGACAAAGTAGATGGTAAGTTTTTGTTATATTAAAAAAAATGTGGCACAGACACATCCATCCACACAGATGGATTCAAAACTCGCTGACAAATCGTACTCAACAGGTAGTCCTCAATGGAACTACACCCACATGGAGGGAAATAAGCAGTGGGGTTGCATTTTAGACCCAGTACTGATCAACATTTTCAGAAACTATCTAGATGTGGGAACAGAAGGGGAACTCAATCAAAATGGAGCTGGAAGGGAATTTGGAGGTCTTCTAATCCAACTTCAAGGGCCATGGGCCAGATGTGGCCCACAGGGTGCTTAGATCTGGCCCACGGCCCAGTCTGGAAACAGCAAAGGACCAGCCTGCAGTACCTCTGCTAGCAAAAACAGAGCTCAGGGAGGGCCGTGTGCTGCCCTCCCAGGCTCCGTTTTCGGCCATGACGGCCTTCTGCAACCTTCAGCCAGAGAAAAGCTTGGGGAAGCACATGCGGTCCTCCTGGGCTATGTTTTCACTGGCAGAGGGCTGCAGGAGGCTGTTGTGGCCAAAAATGGAGCACAGGCAGGCCTCACACAGCCCCCCCCAGCTCTATTTTTTGAGGCAGAGCACTGCATGAGTCCGTCACGGCCAAAAACAGAGCCTCAATGTGTGACATTGTTGGCCAAGCCCCCCGTAGCCACACACACCCCAGCCCACCGACATCAAACACAACCCTGATGCGGCCCTCAATGAAATTGAGTTTGACATCCCTGCTTTAGTTCCAGGTTGCTTCTCTCCTTCATTAGTTTCCATCCATCCTTTCAATTACTAGAATACCTCTATCATGTCACCCATAGTCCTTCTTTTTTCTAGACTAATCAAACCCAAATCCTGCAACCATTCTTGATACATTTTAGTCTCCAGGCCTTTAACCATCTTGGTTGCTCTTCTTTGTACTTTCCCCAAAGTTTCAGCATCTTTTTTGTAATGTGATAGCCAAAACTGGATGAAGTATTCCAGGTTTGGTCTTACTAAGGCTTTATATAAAGCAGTACTAAACATTCACATGATTTTGATTCTATTCCTCTGTTTACATAACCAAAAATTGTATTAGCTTTTTTGGCGGCTGCTGCATACTGCTGGTTCATATTTAAGTGATTGTCCATTAGAAGTCCAAGGTCATTTGGCTTTTCCTATAAAATCTTGCTTTTCTCCACATTAAATTTCATGTTGTTGGATAGGGCCCATTGTTCAACTCTGTCAAGATCTTTTTGGATCTTAAGCTTGTCTTCTGGGGTGTTGGCTATTCCTGCCAGCTTAGTGTCAT
Organism: Pantherophis guttatus; assembly: GCF_059756535.1. Lineage (NCBI taxonomy): Eukaryota > Metazoa > Chordata > Lepidosauria > Squamata > Colubridae > Pantherophis > Pantherophis guttatus. Next base: position 265,039,385 of record NC_142064.1, read on the forward strand.
CTGCAAATCTGATGAATTCCCCTTCTATTCCCTCATCTAAGGCATGTATTGAACATACCGAAGAGTACTGGGTCTAAGACAGAACCATGTGGCATATGGTTCACCTCACCTCCCTCCATGTAGATGTAGTACTATTAAGGACAACTTGTTGAGTACATTTTGTCAGCCAGTTAGAAATGCATCTGTTGGTGACGTTGTCTATCCCACATTTTTCTAGCGTATCAAAAAATAGGTTATAGTCTACTTTATTGTATGCCTTGCTGAAGTATAAATATATCATGGCCACAGCCTAACCCTAACCCTAACCCTAACAAGAGCCTGTAGTACAGTGGACTAATGCACTGTTATTAACATCTGCTGCTTGCAATTACTGCAAGTTCAAATCTCACCAGGCTCAAGGTTGACTCAGCCTTCCATCCTTTCTAAGGTAGGTGAAATGAGGACCCAGATTGTGGGGGCAATAAGTTGACTTTGTATAAATATACAAAAGTATGAAGGCTATTGCTTAACGCATTGTAAGCCGCCCTGAGTCTCCGGAGAAGGGCGGCATATAAATTAAAGCAAAAAAACAAAATAAAAAAACAGCATTTCTCTGGTCTACTAATTTAGTCACTTTGTCAAAGAATGAAATAAAATTGGCATGATCTGTTAACAAATCCATGCTGGCTTTTAACTAAAACTTTTTTTGTTTCTAGATGTTCGCAGATCCGTTTTTTAAAATTATTTTTTCCCAGTATCTTCCCAGGTATCAGTGCTAGGCTGATTGGTCTGTAGATTCCTGGCTCTGTTTTTTTCCCCTTTTTTGAAGATGGGAACTACATCAGCTCTTTTCCAATCCTCAGTGTTCCAGGATTTTTGAACGATACGCTACAAGGGTTCTGAGATAACATCTGCCAGCTCCCTCAGAACCCTGGTGTTCTGAGAATCAGGTCCTGGTGATTTATATTCGCCAAACTCCTCAAATTTGAGATGACACCAAGCTGGCAGGAATACCCAACACCCCAGAAGATAGGGTCAAGATACAAGAGAATCTCAATAGCCATTCCCAAAGAACCAACCTCCACTTGAAAGAGGCTTTTTCAAGCTTCCCACCAGCAGAAATTGCAGCCCCCAGTTTCCCAGCCTGCAGCACCAGTGGGCTTCCATTTGGGGAGGGAAGGAACCTGCAGCAGCCGCAGCTGAGAGGCTTCAGCCCAGTTGCTTCTCCGCTTCCAGCCCAAGTTGCTCCCGGACTCTCCTCCCACCTGCAGCCCTCCACTCACCTGCCAGCTGCTGCTTCCACCATGGAAACAGCACGAAAGCCGCTCTGCACACCAACTTCCTCCCATCAGCCATCCGGAAGAGGAAGTTCCTCTGCGCCTCTCCTCTCCTTCCATCCTTTCTAGCAATACAGTACTTGATGGTTTTAACACTTTAAAATCAACCACAGAGCCCGCCTACTATATTGTCTGCTTTCTAGGCAGATATTGTCCTCTTGACGTCCATCTCCAGATAGGAAAGGCTTGTGCCGTCTCTACCTAAGGGGTCTGCAAGATGTTTTCACTGATTAAAGGTATCAAGTCGTTTTTGAGTTCTAGCAACCGACCTTTGCAACTGAGCCAAGTGAAATAGTGAGATGTGATGCTACTTAACCTTGCGAAGATTAGCTATGTGCTCAGCCTTAAAAGTTAATGACTTTTTTTTTTTTTTACAGAATTACACTATTAAATTTCCCTGGTGGTGTCTCAGTGGAGATCAAAGCCTCTCTTTATGACTTATTTAATGTGGCTCTCAAGGATTTAGGACATTGCAACATCGTCAGGTGAGAGTCTCCAGGGGAGCCAGCTTCACTCCTGCTGGCCAGGGCTGCATCCAAGAGCACCCAGCATGCCATGTTCATTCCTGAAGGAGGAAATTGTATATCTGCTAAGTGCTAAATGCCATGTTCTTCTGTAAATTGGCCTGCATGGAAGTCTCCATTAGATCACACAGAGAGAAAAGGTATGCAGCCTAGAAATTGGGGTCTAAGAAAGAGGAAGTGATAATCTATATTTGGTAGAAATGTTTCCAAAAAGGATTTGTAAAAAAAACAAGAGGCAAAATAGTGTAGGAAGTTAGCATCCACCCTTTCCTGGAAGAGTGAAATATTTTAGGAAATATGAAAAAGGTAGAATATTATATTTCCCTGGGATAAGCATGTTTTGAAGCAGCTCCCATCTTCCTGCCCCCACCCTTTGTCAATGGGCCATTAAGGCTTGGGCCAGTCTATTCTACATAACAAAGATCTACCTCCTTCAGGCAGAGCCATAGTAGGAATTGCCAAAGATCCAACAAAGATAGGATTAGCTCTCTACACAATATCAGCAGAAACTCACCACATGCGACCTGGGAAGCACATGTGACCATCGGCTAGCTAAGACCCCCACCCCCTGGGAGTCTGACAACCAATCAGAGTTCTCTTTCTAGGCCCCAGGAAGTTCAAAGCCAGAGAGAGCATAAAACCTGAAAAACTCGCTGTATCTGCCCTTTTCTGTTCAGGAACTCAAGCCATGTGATCCTGTCCACCATTAAACCATCTTTCCAAGCAGTCTCCATGTTTCCAGTGTCTGTTTCCCCACTTGGAGCAGAACCCAGAAGGATGTTTCTTCCAACAATAGAATAGCTCATCAAACCACATGGCTAATTGATCACCAGGCTAACCTTTTTAGAAGGACACCCTACAATGCAATTTTTAATGCTGACCTAATAAGATATGGGGGGTGGTGGGGGGTGATGATGACAGCAGTATTCCAGTATTTGAATATATACTGCCACAAAGGGGAGAGGGTCAATTTATTTACCAAAGCCCCAGAAGGCAAGACAAGAAACAATGGACGGAAACTAATCAAGGAGAGAAGCAACCTGGAATTGAGGAGAAACTTCCTAATAGTGAGGACAATTAACCAGTGGAACCAATTGCCTTCAGAAGTTGTGGGTGCTTCATCCCTGGAGGTTTTTAAAAAGAGATTGGACAGTCAGTTCTCTGAAATGGTATAAAGTTCCCTGCTTGAGCAGGTTGGACTAGAAGACCTCCAAGGTCCCTTCCATTTCTATTCTATTCTGATGATATTGGCTCTGAGCTCTGTTGTGCGAAGGAACCTTTAGGTTTACCTTTAATGGGGAGAGAGAGAGTGTCAGATCCCTAAAAGTGATACTGCCATTCAATTGGGAGAAGGGAGAGACTTGGATTCGATTTACTAGCATTGCCTGTGTCAACAGATATTTTACAACCTATATCCTGGTGCCAAAGAGCCCTGAGATCCCCTTAACGTTGAGGAATGTTTATGACAGCCATGTGGGCTGTTTCACTTTAAAGAAAAAAGGAGAAACGATGTGAATGCATACTTATCCAGTTCTCAGGGCAGGTGTTAAAGAAAACATCTTCACACTTGTGTATTGGCTAAAATCTGCATTTTGGCTTAAGGGAGGGTTCCTTACTGCTTTAATCCTACTTGTCTTGCCTAAGGGTATTCAGACTTTGCTTTGAATCCATTGCTGTCACTTCTGCTTAATAAAAGGGTCCTTTTGAAATACTATGTTTCAAGAGTTTTTACTTTCTTAAGTTGAGAGGAGAGGCAATCCTTACAGAGGGAGGGAGGGAGGGAGGAGGTAGAAACAGGGAAATATATGGAAGTATTAGTGACATATGGAAGATACGTTAACTTGGTTAAACAAATATTATGAATATATTATTATTATTGATATTAATGCAATGAATATTGTTGTAAACACTTTATTATTTTCTAAAATGATTTGTACCCAGCCAATACACTGTTCAATTGAAATTGGAATGTTTGTATGCTATAAAATAAAATAATTTATTACAAAAAAAAGCTAAATATTTGGGAATATATCTAACAGCAAGATGCGCAATAATAAAAGAAGATAATTATATTAAGCTATTAAACCAAATAAAATGATTTGGTAAAATGGAAGAATTTGCAATTATAAAAATGAATATTCTACCAAAACTACTTTTTTTGTTCCAAACGATTCCTATAAAAACAGAGAAAAAGTATTTTGATGAGCTAAATATAATAATTTTGAAATTTATATGGCAAGGGAAAAAAGCTAGAATTAGGTTGAAAATGTTGCAAGAATCTAAAAATAATGTAGGATTTGGATTACCAGATTGGGCATTATTTATTTATTTATTTACTTATTGGTTCGATTTATATGCTGCCCTTCTCCAGAGACTCAGGGCAGCTTACAATGCATTAGAGCCTTCATACTTTTGTACATACCTGCTTAGTAGGGCTTTTGGCCCCCGTAAGAGGTGTTCTTTTTTATACAAAGTCAGCTTATTGCCCCCACAATCCGGGTCCTCATTTTACCTACCTCGAAAGGATGGAAGGCTGAGTCAACCTTGAATTATATTACCAACCACCCATGTACTAACATGAGTGAAAGAATTAATAAATCTCAGACATAAAAGATTATTGTATTTAGAAGGTCACAATCTGCAACTAGGATGGCATGCTTTCTTATGGTATGATAAGAATAAAATTCATAGATAATTCCAAAATCACTATGTAAGAAATGTGCTATTTTTAGTATGGGAAAAGGTGAAAGTGAAAATATATATGAAAATAACAGGATGGCTTTCAACAATGGAAGCATTTGTTCATCCAAACCTAGTAAACTTTGAAAAAATTCTAACATATAGATATGGAAGGGAAACTAAAAACCAAACCAGAACTACAAGAACAGAGATCTATCGTGGTGGCCACGAATGCAAATGCAATTGAGGTACAATAAAGACGCTAAGATATATGGCTTTTATAAAGAACAAACAACATTTGACCAAATACTGTTAATGGTAGATGAAAAGTTAATTAAGAAACTATATAATTTTTTATTAAGCCTAAAAATGGAAGACGAATAGGTGAAAGAGACAACGAGAGTATGGGCAAAAACATTTGGATATAATATAGAACTAGATAACTGGCAAAAACTTTGGGAAAGAAACTACAAATTGACGATGGCAACCACTTATAAAGAAAACTTGTATAAAATGTTTTATAGGTGGCACCTACCACCGGCGAGGCTAGCAAAAATGTTTAAAAATATGTCTACCAAATGTTGGAAATGTAATCAAAAACCGGGCACCTATTATCACTTGTGGTGGATGTGCCCAAAAGCAAACAACTTTTGGACAAAAGTGCATACTTGGTTAGAAAAAATGAATATAGATTTTAAGACAGAACCATTTTTGTTAGGCATAATACCAGAAAAATATGATAAAGGAAATGCATATTTGATATGGCATGATTTAACCGCAGCAAGAATTGCACAATATTGGAAAAGTGAGGAAGCAACTATGGAAGAAGATATAATTTAAAAAATATTAGACTGTGCAGAAATGGACAGAGCAACACTGAAGATAAAAGAAGGCACAGAATATTTTCGAACTTGGCACTTTTTTTTATCAATGGCTGGATAAAAGAGCTGGAAATTAGGAAATTAGTATTACTATGTAAACAAATTGACTGAGACAGTATGCTGTTCATTAAGCACACACACACACACACACACACACACACACACACACACACACACACACACACACACACACACATATATATAAAAGGCAAATCCACTCACTCATCACAAAATCTCCAGAACTGCAAAACCTACAAACCTGAAATTTTGCACATATGTTCCTCTTGGCTTCTAGGTGCTCACTAAGAAAATATAAGATATACTTTGTTAGTGATGATGACAATGAGATGGACATCCGTGGAATCTACCCAGGCACTAATCCAGAACTGGTTAGCCAACTGCAGAAGTTGCTGTGTGAAGACAAGTATATTCTGGAATTTAAGGCTGCTGTTGATTCTGTTCCTAAGAGCCACAAGGACTTCCAAGTGGTGATTAACACCGATAGGAAGCCTTCTGGAAAACAATGAAATCGTTTCAATGCCTCCTTCTCATTAGGTGGCCAAAGTATTTGAGTTTCATCTTCAGGATCTGGCCTTCTAAAGAACATTCAGGGTTGATCTCCTCTAGGACTGACCGGTTTGTTTGCCTTGTAGTCCAAGGAACTCACAGGAGTCTTCTCCAGCACCATAGTTCAAGGGCCTCAATTATTTGGAGCTCAGCCTTTCTTTATGGTCCAACTTTCACAGCCATATATTGAAACTGGGAAAACCATAGCCTTGATTATACGCACTTTTCTTGGCAGGGTGATGTCTGCTTTTTAGAATGCTGCCTAGATTTGCCATAGCTTTCCTCCCCAGGAGCAAACGTCTTTTAATTTCTTGGCTGCAGTGCCCATTTGCGATGAACTTGAAGCCCAGGAAAATAAAATCTGTCACTACCTCCATTTCCTCCCCATCTATTTGCCAGGAATTGAGAGGGCTGGATGCCATAACCTTAGTTTTCTTAATGTTGAGTTCCAAACCAACTTTTGTACGCACCTCCTTCACCTACATCAAGGAGCTTTACGTTACCTTTTTATTATTAAATTCATTTATTATTAAACCTAATCGCTGCCCATCTCAGTTTGAGGCAAATTTGAGCATCTTGCCTTGCCCTATTGTTTATAGCAACACTGACAATACCTGTTTTTTACATGTCAAAAGCTACTGATAATTGTAACGTAATGCATTTTTTAAAAAATAACATTTTCTACTGTACATTTTTTTTCTCGTGTAAAGGCAGCAAAACAAAAGTTTGTCACTTCCACAAGTCCACCACATGGCTCAGGGACAAATCCAGGGCCCACTAAAAATGGTGGCTGCTTCCAGGACACAGTCATACTCACACGGGGGGAACACACTCTGGACTTGATTTTTGTCTCTAGTCAGTGGTTGAATGATCTGGAATTAGGGGATCTAGTCATCAAATCCCTGTCATGGTCAGATCATTCACTCCTTCAACTAGACTTCCGAACCGCTTCCCCCCGCCGCAGGGAGTCAGAACCACCTAGGTGGTTCCATCCCAGGCACCTGATGGATCCTGATAGGTTCTTGATGGAGCTTGGGCCATTCTCTGAGGCTCTGGCTCACAACTCGACTGAAGAACTGGTGGCCGCCTGGGAAAAGGCGGCCGCTGGAGCCTTGGATTGAGTCGCACCTTTGCGGCCTCTAACCCGGTGCCGATCCCATCCAGCTCCCTGGTTTTCAGAGGAGCTAAGGGAGAGGAAGCGCTGGAAAAGACGCCTGGAGAGTGATTGGAGGGCCAGCCGCTCCGAATCCGACCGAACACTGATAAGATCTCATATTAAGACCTACCTAGTGGTGATAAAAGTGGCAAAATCAAATTATTTTTCCGTTCTTATTGTGTCTGCAGAAAACCGCCCAGCCGCCCTGTTTAGGATGACCTGCTCCCTCCTTCATGCGGGAGCACGGGAGGACCCCTTGCAGGAGAAGGCTGAGGATTTTGCACAATTCCTGCACGACAAAATCGCTCAGATTCGGGAAGGCTTGAACTCCGATTGGGTAGATCCAGAGGGGGTGACGGGGGTGAGTCTTGAGAGTATTATCTGGGAGGAGTTTGACCCTGTGGCTCCCAAGGATGTGGACAGGATTCTGGGTAGGTTGAGCTCTGCCACATGTTTATTGGACCCGTGTCCCTCCTGGTTGGTGCTGGCCTCCCGGGAGGGTACACGAGGCTGGCTCCAGAGGATTATAAACGCTTCGTTGAGTGAGGATTTCCTCCCCGCTGCCCTTAAAGAGGCGGTGGTGAGGCCCCTCCTCAAGAAGCCTTTTCTGGACCCAGCGATATTAGCAAACTATCGTCCAGTCTCCAACCTCCGCTTTGTGGCGAAGGTTGTTGAGAGTGTGGTGGCGCAACAACTTCCCCGGTACCTGGATGAAGCTGTCTATCTAGATCCATTCCAGTCGGGCTTCAGGCCGGGATACAGCACAGAAACGGCATTGGTCACTTTGGTAGATAATCTCTGGAGGGTGCGGGACAGGGGATGTTCCTCTGTCCTAGTCCTATTGGACCTCTCAGTGGCTTTTGATACCATCGACCATGGTATCATGCTGCGCCGGCTGGAGGGGTTAGGAGTGGGGGGCACCGTGTTGCGGTGGTTCTCCTCCTTCCTCTCCGGTCGGACGCAGTCTGTGTTGGCAGGGGGACAGAGATCGACCTTGAGGTGCCTCATGTATGGAGTGCCGCAAGGGTCTGTCCGCTCGCCCCTTTTGTTCAACATTTATGTGAAGCCACTGGATGAGATCATCTGTGGTTTTGGGGTGGAGTGCCATCTATACGCTGATGACACTCAGCTGTACATCTCCACCCCGGACCACCCCAATGATGCCCTTAACATGATGTCTTGCTGTCTGGAGGCCGTGCGGATCTGGATGGGGAGAAACAGGCTCAGACTCAACCCCTCCAAGACTGAGTGGCTTTGGCTTCTGGCGTTCTGGTATAGCCAGCTGGTTCCATCGCTGGCTATTGGGGGTGAAATCTTACCCCCCTCGGAGAGGGCTCACAATCTGGGCATCCTCCTGGACGCACGGCTGTCCTTAGAAGAACACATGACAGCTGTGGCCAGGGGGGCTTTCTATCAGGTTCGCCTGATGTACCAGTTGCGTCCCTTTCTGGACCAGGATGCTCTACGCAGTCACTCACGCTCTCGTCACATCCCACCTGGACTACTGTAACGCTCTCTACATGGGGCTCCCCTTGAAGAGCACCTGGAGGCGCCAACTGGTCCAGAATGCGGCCGCGTGGGTGATTATGGGTGTGACTTGACGCACCCACGTGACACCTCTCCTGCGCGAGCTGTACTGGCTCCCAGTGGTCTTCCGGGTGCAGTTCAAGGTGTTGGTTACCACTTTAAAGCGCTCCATGGCCTAGGGCCCGGATACCTACAGGACCGCCTTCTGCCGCGAGTAGTTTCCCACCAACCAACATGCTCCCACAGAGAGGGGCTCCTCAGGGTGCCGTCAGCCAGACAATGTAGGCTGGCGACCCCCGGAGGAGAGCCTTCTCTGTGGGGACACACACCCTCTGGAATGAACTACCCCCTGGGATACGTACGATCCCCGACCTCCGAACCTTCCACCGGGCCCTAAAGACCCTGCTTTTTCAACAGGCTGGCCTGGCTGAATAAGACCCTCGATGGGATATTTTAAATTATGGGTTTTAAAAGGACAAGGCCAATTTGTTTAATTCTTTTTAACTGGTTTTAATTTTTGTATGATTCTGTGTTTTATTATGGCTGTGCACCGCCCTGAGTCCTTCGGGAGAAGGGCGGTATAGAAATCTAATAAACTGAAACTGAAGTCATATGTCCCAGGGATGTGTGTCTTCCCCTCCTTCTTCAACATGAGGACCAGAGATCTTCAAAGGTAAGGAGGTGGAGGGTGTGAGGGATGGAGGGGTGTGAGTCAGGCGTAAGGGGATCCTGGGTGGGGGTGGGGAGAGGCCTGTGGGGACCAGGGGGGGGGAGAGAAAGGACTGGTGGAGGAACCGTGTGGAGGAGTAAAGGGCTGAGTGGAAACAAGGGTTAAGAAACAGAACACAGGGTGTCTTGGAGGGTGGGGGAGGCCTAGGGATGACTATGGCAGGCAAGTCTCGCCCTGTGTTAGGCTTCCAAGAGTTTTCCCCAATGTTGAGGTAGCAAGTATTCTGCTTAGCAACTTGCACATTCAATTAATAGCTGCCTCAGGGAGAGCAGGACGATTCAGGTAGTTAAGAAAAGTGGCCTCACTTAACAGCTGTTGCAACATGCAACCATAATTGCAAGACCCATAATAGTTCTATCTAGAGGACTACTTTTATGCTGGCTGGGGAATTCTGGGGTTAACATCTGGGTGAAAACAAGGTAGAACACTTGAAACTCCAAATGTGGGTCCATAATCAACATACAAAAAATTCCTTTTTGAAGAATTCCACTACTTCTGCAAAAGGAAATACCCAGAAGCTTCTGCTGATAACCAGAAAATGGCAGTTAGCCATTTTCCACTTTCCTTTTCTCTCCACCTACAAATTTAATCCTGAGAAACGTTTGAGTAAAAAGAATCAGGACAGAATTCAAACAGTCAGTTTCTCAACCTACACTTTGAACAGGAGATCACAAATGAAATTCAAGCCTTCTCTAAACTCTTCAACTTTTGCCTCATATGGATTTCCTTGTGTGCAGGGATGATTTATGCTTGAAGTAATGTCCACAGACTGGACATTTCAAAGATTTCTCCATGGTGTGAGTCCTCTGGTGTCTCACAAGGTGGAAATTCTGACTAAAACCTTTTCCACAGTTAGGACATTTAAAGTGTTTCTCTCCTGTGAGTCCTCTGGTGTTTCATCAGGTAGGAATTCTGAAACTTTTCCCACAGTCAGGACATTAAAAAGGTTTCTCTCCTGTGTGAGTACTCTGGTGATATTTTTTATAAACAATTTTTTTAATTTTTCCATATAAACATACATATTTTGTGGACTGTACATTGACTGGGTCAAGTCTTTTTTAAACAATATTAACAACAATAATACAAATCAATATGTGTAATCCTATTGTTCCAACTTCAACAATACTATTCTCATTTCATAATCTTTTATCATTTCCCCATTAATCCATTTAAATATAAATAACATTTCTTTATGTCATTTATTTGTTCCCCTACTAAAATGCTATTATTAACTTTCATCCAAATGTGTAGGATTATTAATAACACCAAATATTAACAATATTAAATCAATCCCGGAGTATATCTCAAAGTCCCCCCAATTTCCAATCCTTAATATAAACATTTGCAATATATTTTAACAGACTATAAATAAATTTATAGTCTAAATTTCCTAATTCCAAATTTCCTTCGACTAATCTTTATTTTATATATATACTACTATTTCCCCTATTAGTAATTTATATTTTCTTACATTTTCTTATTTCCATCATCTCTTAACCTTTTTCCATATTAACAATAATACAAATCAATATGTATAGTCTTAGTCTTCCAATTTCAACTGTTATTCTCTTTTCATAATCTTTTATCATTTTCCCATTAATTCATTTAAACATAAATATTTCTTTACGCCATGTATTTATTCCACTACTAAATGCTATTATTAACTTCCATCCAAATGTGTATAATTACTAATGACACCAAATATTAACAACATTAAATCAATTCAGGGTGTAGATCTCAAAATCCCAATTTTCAATCCTTAATATAAAAATTCACAATATATTTTAACATACTATAAATATTAATAAAACCGCTAAATTTCCTAATCCTAAATTCCCATCTATTGATCTTAACTTATTCTGTATATATACTACTATTTTCCCTTTTAGTAATTTCTTATATTTTCTTTTATTTTCTTAGTATCCATCATCTCTTAACCTTTTTACAATCCCATCATCTATTGACTTTTTAATCAGCCATTTATCTCTCTCTCTTGGAATCCTAAAGCTCTTTTTGTTGTGTTTATGTCTACTGAACATTACCTTCTGGATATCCTTTATCTGTTTCTGCTGTATTGTTTGAACACCCCAACAAAATTTCTTTCTTTTTTTAAAAAGATTTTTTTTTTAATCTTTCTTTTTGGGGGGAGAAGTTTTCTCTTTTCTATTCTTTTGTAAGCTTTTGAGGAGTTCTCTAACTGGTTCCTCTTTATTCCTTTCTCTTCTTTAGCTTCTTGCGTCTCATTTTGAATTTCTTCTAAATTCTCACCTATTTCTTGAGTATCTTTTCCCCCCACTTGTTGAGTAGCTTCTACATTCATTTTTATCATTCTTTAAAGATTCCCTCATACTTTTTATCATCAAAATTATATCTTCATGTACCTCTATATCCATTTTGACAATTTAATGAAAATTATTCAATATATTTCTATAATTCCAATATCCCAATATTTTAAACCTCCTTTTATACTCTTAAGTTTTTAATTCACAACTTTGAAGTTTCCCTATTATATATTTTCCCAATTGTCCAAATTTTCTTCCTTTCTCCCCCTTTTCCTTTAACACCTTTCTTCTTTTGGCTCGTAGAGTGTTCTGTTAAATAACATTAGAAGTCCAAGTCCAGATTAGTCCACTATATTTCTCCAATCTTTCAAATCTATGATCCAATAGCCAATTTTAATAATGTTTAGTTATGTGTAAGTTCCTTTTGAAGTCTTCAGAAGAGAAAAAAAAGGAAAAAAGGAACTCATCAGATATTCTCACAGTTATCCAAGTCATAACATAAAATCAAGGTCAGGTCGTCTTCCAGATGTTATTGCTTCTATTCTGTGTATTAGACTTTGTGTATATTAAATTCACTTTCACTAAGTATGCTGCAATTGCTGTAGTACTTCACTTCATCCAATAGGTGGTACTCTTATTGCCAAATCTCACATTATATAGTCTGTCAAAAACAGCTGATTATCAATAAATCCAGGGGGTTTAAAAATACAAATAGACAAAACAATTTCTCCCAAGAATCACTTTTCAAATTGTCTAAGCTTTTTTTTCAAGTGTTCTATGCTTTTTAGCGTCTCTTGGGCTTCTTTTGCCTCTTAATTGTCTGCAGTTTTTTTCTCCGTGTGTCAATCCACCGCTATCTTAGAGTTATCTAAGATAGTTATCTATCTTGCATTTGCATCAGCTCTTTAAGGTAAAAGTCTCTATTATCTCACCCAGTTTCAATGCTCTGTCCATACACCGCTCCAGCACAAATCTTGTGGTCCCGTTGTCCCAGAGAAAAATGGCAGTCGTCCCTGCTGTCATTTGGGAGAGGTTGCTTCGGACCAAAACAAGGAATTTGCAGATTCCTCGTGGTCAGTGAAGCGCTTCTCCTACCTTCACCGCCCCGTCAAGGTGGTTATGACCCCATAGGGTCCCCCAGCAGCAGTTACCAGCTGGATTTCACAAGGAGCCTGCTATTTTCCAGCCGTTCTCGCCGCTATCTCAACTGGAAGTCCACTCTGGTGATATATAAGGTGGGAAATGTTGAATGTTGTGACTGAAACTTTTCCCACAGTCACAACATTCAAAGGGTTTCTATCCTGTGTGGCTCCTCCTATCACCAGGTGGGAATTATGACTGAAACTTCTCCCAGTCAGGACATTCAAAGGGTTTCCCTCCTGTGTGAGTCCTCTGGTGTTTCACCAGGCTAGAATTATTACTAAAACTTTCCCCGCAGATATGACATTCAAAGGGTTTATCTCCTGTGTGAATCCTCTGATGTATCACCAGTTGGGAATTCTGACTGTAATGTTTCCCACAGATAGGACATTCAAAGGGTTTCTCTCCTGTGTGAGTCCTCTGGTGTCTCACCAGGCTGGAACTCAGACTAAAACTTTTCCCACAATCAGGACATTCAAAGGGTTTCTCCCCTGTGTGAGTCCTCTGGTGTGTCACCAGGCTGGAATTATCACTAAAGCTTTTCCCACAGATAGGACATTCAAAGGGTTTCTCACCTGTGTGAGTCCTCTGGTGTATCACCAGATGGGAATTCTGACTGTAACATTTCCCACAGTTAGGACATTCAAAGGGTTTCTCTCCTGTGTGACTCCTCTGATGTCTCATGAGGTGAGAATTCTGACTAAAACCTTTTCCACAGTCTGGACATTCAAAAGGTTTCTCTCCTGTGTGAATACTCTGGTGATATATAAGGTGGGAATTCTGACTGAAACTTTTCCCACAGTACCAACATTCAAAGGGTTTCTCTCCTGTGTGAGTCCTCTGATGTCTCATGAGGTGGGAATTCTGACTAAAACCTTTTCCACAGTCTGGACATTCAAAAGGTTTATCTCCTGTGTGAATACTCCGGTGATATATAAGGTGGGAATTCTGACTGAAACTTTTCCCACAGTCACAACATTCAAAGGGTTTCTCTCCTGTGTGAGTCCTCTGATGTATTACCAGGCAGGAATTCTGATTGAAACGTTTCCCACAGACACAACATTCAAAGGGTTTCTCTCCTGTGTGAATACTCTGGTGTCTTGTGAGGTTGGAATTATCATTAAAACCTTTTCCACAGTCTGGACATTCAAAGGGTTTCTCTCCTGTGTGAGTCTTCTGATGTTTCACCAGGCTGGAATTATCATTAAAATTTTTCCCACAGATAGGACATTCAAAGGGTTTCTCTCCTGTGTGACTCCTCTGGTGGTTCATGAGTTGGGAATTTCGACTAAAACCCTTTCCACAGTCAGGACATTCAAATGGTTTCTCTCCTGTGTGAATACTCTGGTGTTGAACCAGGCTGGAATTATGACTGAAACCTTTCCCACAATCAGGACATTCAAAGGGTTTCTCTCCCGTGTGAGTCCTCTGGTGTCTCAGCAGCCTGGAATTATCACTAAAACTTTTCCCACAGATAGGACATTCAAAGGGTTTCTCTCCTGTGTGAGTCCTCTGGTGTATCATAAAGTGGGAATTTCTAATGAAAGTCTTTCCACAATCAGGACATTGAAAATGTTTCTCTCCTTTGTGAGTTCTTTGGTGTTTCATCATTGTGGAATTATCACTAAACATTTTCATACAAATAGGACATTCTCTCCTGTGTGAGTCCTCTGGTGTCTCATGAGGTAGGAATTTCTAATAAAACATTTCCCACAATCAGAACATTGAAAGGGTTTCTCTCCTGTGTGAGTCTTCTGGTGTCTCACCAGCCTGGAATTATCACAAAAACTTTTCCCACAGATAGGACAGTCTCCTTTGGGTTTTCTCTGGTATATCACCAAGGTTTGAATTACAACTGAAAGTTTTCCCACTATGCGAGTCGTCTGGTATTTGTTGAAGCTGGAAGTTTCAATCAGGAAACTTTTCCCCACAGAAAGGTCATTCAAATGATTCTTTTTTCCTGTGGAGTTCTCTGAGTTTCCTGTCCGTCTCTGAGATGGACATTTCTAATGAAGCTTTTCCCACAATCTAGACATTCGTACAGTTTCTCCCTGGAGTCAATCCACTAATGGATCACCAGACTGGAATTGTGACAGAATTTTTTTACGCAGTCGGCACATTCAAATGGTTCCCTTCTTTGTGGGTCTCAGGTACTTCACCAGATTGGAATTCTCACTGAAACTTTGCCCACAGAAAGGATGTTCAAATGGTTTTATTCCTGTGTCTGCGTCCTTTAGTGTCTCAGGACCTGGGAATTTCTAATGAAACTTTAACACAATCTGCAGTTGCCATACTCACTATAGCATTTACTGTATTGGGAGCACTTTTATGGCTTCCCCCTTGTGTGGTTGTTTCCATGAACCACAAGGGAGTTGTTCTGACCAGTTTTTGCTACATTGAGATAATGTGTATGGCTTTTCTCCTGTCTAGCTCCTCATTACATAATCAGCTGTGATTTGGAATCTGTGCTTTTCCCACAATAGGCAAATCTATGGAGCTTTTCCACAGCTGATATTCTTGAGAAAGTCAAAAATATGTTCAACGCCTTGTTTAGTGATGCTTCCATTTAAGCCGTTTTCTTCCTGACAGGATGTGGCCTGCATTCCTGTCTTCTCAACGTGGCTTTACTATTGACCTTTTCCTCCCCACTGACTTCCAGATATTTCCCTTTTTTGCTGATTGAAAAATAATCTCCTCTGACTTTTCATGTAATGTATCCTTGAGTTCTGCATAATCTTCTTATTCGAGTTTGAAATCTTTCTTGATTTTCTCTTGTTTGTCTAACAGCTGCTGGAGGAGGAGGAGGAGAATTGTGTGGTTTTCTGAAAGAAATGAAAAATATTTTGATTTCTGGCTTGATTTTCTTCCCTTTTCAACGTTGCTTGTTATTTACAGTTGTCCCGGGTGTTGTTATTGCCATCCTCTTTGTCTGTAGGATTCAAAGAAAAGTGTAGCTTTTATTGTTTATAAAATGATTAGAAAGGTGAAAAAAGAAAAAAAGTATATATTACAATGAAAAAGCAAACATGCCCCAATGCTATAATAGTCTCTTATCTTATTTATGATCACTTACAACATTGATGATTCATTTGATACATGGAAGACTACTAAGATCCATTCAAATTCAGTTGTTGATTGGGATCAATCACAAATTCTTAGCAATTCAAAGGACTATCATCAATTATATCTTGAAGTGTTGGGGATAGATTTTATCATTGCAGACATATCCCTACAGAGAGAAATACAGATACATCCACATGTATACATGGAGAAAATCTATGACTTTCAAACCTGACAAAATGTCAGGTTACAGTCAAACCTTCTGAGCTAAATTTAGAGATGTGGGGGCTTTAACTGATGAAATGATGCCAAAAGCCTGTGCAAGATTTGAAGCACCACTTTTGCTCATGGAAGTCCTCAGCTGCAAATAACAGCAGAAAATACTGTCTACAACCCCTCTGGTGACATCCTTGTTCAGATAGTCCTCACTTAACCTACTCCAATTGGAACTAATATTTGCGGCACTAAGCAGCCTGATTATTAAACATGATGTCACATGACAGGGCCAATTTACATCTGTTCCTCTGTAGTTGTTAAGCAAATTACTGTGGGTTGTTAAAGATAATTTAATATGATCGTGACTTGTAATTTCCTGCCACTATATCCACTGATTTTGCTAATTAGAAGCTAGCTGGGAAGGTCACAAATGGGGATCATGAGTGTGGGATGCTGCCACCATCATAAATGTGCAACTATTGGCAGAACCCGAGTTGGTGCAACTCCTTTTCCTGCACCTTCAAAACCACAGTCACTGCTGACGTGCGGTCACTGAACAATTGCTAGGATTACCACAAATTTTGTGGACCAGGTGCATGTCTGCTTCTACTGTGCCATAGTAACTTTGAAGGCTCAGGGAAGAAGTGGTAAGTGAGGACTACCTGTGCAACCAAAGATTCCAAAAGGTCCTCAATAGCTATTTCTTAGGAAGTGCTGGATTAAGCACAATTGAATCTGGTTAATACATGGATGGTGGGACAGGAAATACAATACTTATTGGCAAGACATGGAAGTAAAAAAACATTGATCAGTTGAACAGTGTTCCAATACTGGAAGAGTTCACATAAAGAAGAGGGTGTCAACTTAAGTTTCCGAAGCACCAGAGAGCAAGACAAGAAGCAATGGATGGAACTAATCAAGGAGAGAAGCAACCTAGAACTAAGGAGAAACTTCCTAACAGTGAGAACACGTAACCAGTGGAACAGTTTATGTTCAGAAGTTGTAGGTTCTCCATCACTGGTGGCTTTTAGAAGGGATTGCACAGCCATCTGTCTGAAATGAGCAGGGGATTGGGACAGAAGTTTCAGTTCATCCCAGTGACGGAGCACCCAGAACCATTCCCAAAGAATCAACCTCCACTTGAAAGAGGCTTTTTCAAGCTTCCCACCAGCAGAAATTGCAGCCCCCAGTTTCCCAGCCTGCAGCACCAGTGGGCTTCCATTTGGGGAGGGAAGGAACCTGCAGCAGCCGCAGCTGAGAGGCTTCAGCCCAGTTGCTTCTCCGCTTCCAGGCCGTGGAGGGAACCGAACAGCCCGACTTGCTCCCGGACTCTCCTCCCACCTGCAGCCCTCAACTCACCTGCCAGCTGCTGCTCCGACCCTGGGAAGAGCACAAAAGCCGCTCTGCACACCAACTTCCTCTCATAAGTCTTCCGGAAGAGGAAGTTGCTCTGCGCTTCTCCTCCCATCCCATCCTTTCTAGCCATACAGTACTTGATGGTTTTAACTCTCAAGAGTTTAAATTTAGAGCCCGCCTACTGTATTGTCAGCTTTCTAGGCACAGATGTTGTCCCCTTGGCCTCCATCTCCTGATAGGAAACATTTGTCCCGTCTCTACCTAAGGCGTGTGGAAGGTGTTTTCACTGATTAAATGCTATCAAGTCGTTTTTCTCTTCTAGCAACCGACTTTTGCAACTGAGCCAAGTGTGATGTGCTCAGCTGTTAACTTGAATAGAATAGAATAGAATTCTTTATTGGCCAAGTGTGATTGGACACAATAAGGAATTTGTCTTTGTGCCGAGCTCAAAAGTTAATGACTTTTACAGAATTAGCTTTCTTGGGGGTGTCTCTCAAGCCTCTCTGCACCCTAAATCTTTATGACTTATTTAATGTGGCTCCCAAAGATTTAGGACGGGGCACCAAACCCTCCAGGGAGCCAGCTTCACTCTTGCTGGCCAGGGCTGCATCCAGGGGCACGGAGGATAAAGCTTGATTCCTGAAGGAGGGAATTGTATATCTGCTAAATGTTAAATGCCATGTGTAAACTCTGTAAATTTACTTGCGGGGAAGTCTCCATTAGGTCACAGATAGAGGAAAATATGCAGCAGGGGTTAGAAAATGAGGGCTAAGAAAGGGGACAATTGTCAATATAGAGTAAAAGAAATGTTTCTAAAATGCATTTAAAAGAAAAAGGAAAAATAGAATATCCCACCAAAGCACATGGCTGACTGATCACCAGGCTAACTTTATTACAGGGACACCCTACGCTGCCATTTTTAATAAAGATCTAGTAATTTTAGATGGTGATAGTGGCGTTTTAGCTATCGGCTCTAAGCTCTGTTGTATGGAAGAAACTGAAATATAAGAGCCTCAAAATATACAGGTAGTCCTCAATTTACGACCATAATTGAGCCCAAAATTTTTGTTGCTATGTGACTCTGGACACTGCAAATAAATGTAAGTCAGCTGTCAAGCATCCGAATCTAAATCACATGACCATGGGAATGCTGCACTCAGTCATGAGTGTGAAAAATGGTCATAAGTCGCTTTTTCAGCGCCATTGTAACATTGAACGGTCACTAAATGAACTGTCCTGAGTAATTGTTCTAATATCTGCTTCCTTCTGGGTCACTTACAGCAAGCTTTCTTCGGATAGCCTGCTCTCAGCCACGGTTACCTGAGCTTCTTCTCTCCAAGCGTCCCAGGCAATCCTGATTGATTTTAAAAGGAGAGCAGATCTGTTGTCAAGGTTGCGACAGATGCCCTAATTAACTCATGAGTCTCGAGCCAAGTTTCAAAAGGAATCCAATGATTTATTTATTTATTTATTTTGTAAAAAGTTTTTCTTTATTTTTTACACATACACACACACACAAACATACAATGTATTTTTGCTGAACAGGCTATTTGGCCAGTTAACAAACTTAAACAGTTTTTGCTCCTTACAATTAAAATTACAATTTCTATACCTCTTTTTTGCCATAGTATTTATTTTCATCTATTTTTTACCAATATTACCCTTCATTTCATCTCTAATTTTAACCAAATTCCAATTTTACCTTCTATTCTATATTAAGCCCCTTCTCATTGTCATCTGTTTTTATATCCGTCATCAGAATAATTAATGTTGTGATGCTACAATTGTTCAATTCTTATAGGAATAGTGGACCAGCTTATTTTATAGCATATATTTTCTTAAGTAATACAGTCCAACATTTTAATATAATCAATTACTTATGTAAATATCTTTTCCATTTATATTAATGGAACAAAAATGGAACAAAAAAAAAAAGATATAAACGTGCCTATTCCAATTAGTTCCATTTTCATACATTAAATAGTTTTCCCATATGTTCCTCTGAATCACATCTTAATCCTTTCTACTTTTACCACAATATACAATTAAAAATATTTCATCTATTTCAATTTCCTTAATTAAATTTAAAAATATTCTGGCTGTTATCCTCTCATATTGCTTCCCCCATGTATTGTTTCAAGTCCTCACTTAATCATTTCTATACACACCACCATAAACCATTAAAAGTATTTCAATTATTACAATTTAAACTTATTTATATTTCTAAAAAAAACCCTCATCATTATCTAGATTTCAAAAATACAAATGCTAATATTCCAATCATTGTTCAATTCATTTTCACCATCATATGATTTACCATTATTTCTTACTACAATTCATATTTCAGTTCTAGATGCATACCTCATATTCCTTTCATTTCTTTCTCCTTTTCTCCCTTTTCGTTTTTATTTTTACCTTTTTCTTTCCCCTTCTTTCTGTGCTTTAAAATCCTGATCTCTCCTATTTTGCCCTATATTTCCCATTGTTCCCTCTCTCTTTTCCCTTTTTTTAATTTCACCACTATTTAGCCCGCTGTTTAGCCCAAAATTGTCATTCTGTATCGGTGGGTTCCTCCCGGTTCGGTCCGGTTCCGCCAAGCCAGTAGCGGTGACAATATGACGTCACCGAACCGGTTCTCCCCCCCGCCTTCCCACCCCCTCACCCCCCCACGTTATTCTTACCTTTTATTTGGTCCCACCCCCAATCTATTGCTGCTTCCTGAGTCCCAGCTGATGACTAGAGGGAAAAAAACTGTTTAAACTCTTGCCGCGGGGCTTCAAAGGGCCGTCCTACAGCTGATCAGTGTTAAAAGCAAACAAATGAGTCGGGTCGTAAGTGTGAGGACTTTCCAGAAATGACTCTGACCAGCTAGCCACGCCCACCTAGTCACATGACCTCCAAGCCATACCCACAAAATAAGCCACGCCCACAGAACCGGTAGTAAAAAAATTTAGAACCCACCCCTGTTCTGTATGTCAAAGTCCTGGATTCTTCTCTTCTGCCCTATATTTCCTGTTGTTTTCCACCCTTTTTCTCTTTTTTGTATTTTCCCTGTAAATCCCAGTGTAATCATTTAAATTCTTTATATTCTTTCTGTTCTACCCTTCTTTCCATGTTTGTCTCTTTCTATCCTCCCTATTTCTTTCATTGTTAATCCCAATGTAATCTCTAAAAACCTCCTTTTTATTATTACTACTATCCATATATTCAATTACTTTTTCATATTTAATCACATTTTCTTTATTTTCAGCCTCTGTGTCTTGCTTCTCCGTCTTTGTTTCTTTGTCAGCTTGCATATGCTCTATCTCGTTTTTTATGTCCTCAGATTTTAATTCCCCATGCATCATTGTACTTATTTCTCTTATTTCCATTTTCCACGACAAGTACATCGATTTGATCATTTCTCTAATTTCCTGTGCCATTTTATTCTTTTTGATTTAGTATTATTCCAATTTTAAAAGTTCAGTTGTATTCCTTCCCCCCGCCCCCCAAAGTCAAACCGCTTGCAAGCAAAGGAATCCTCCCCAAAAGTTCTCACGGCTGTTGTCTGTAACGTTCACAATTTTCCAAAACACAAACCAAGTTACAGAGTTTCTTTTTGCTCCTGAAGGTGTCTCTCTGCAATCCACAATTTCCAGTTATCTAACAAGTATCCATTTTGTTTCAATCTACATTAACAATCTTCTCTTTTTCTTTTTAGCTTTAAGAATACCAAATCAGTTTTGTAGTCCAGTCCAAATTTAAACAGCTCTTTTCACTTCTTTTTTCCTTTTTCCTTTTATTTATACAGCACTTCTATTACAGGGTTTATTGGCCATTTTCTTTTATTTTTCTTTAAATTCACAAGAAAGTAGAGAAAAAGGATCTATTTATTTCTTTCCGATCCTTTAATCAATCTTGGGGTAATTTATTTCATTTTAAAAATTTTCCAAAAATTTTTTTCCAAGTCGTTTGGTTCAACAATCAGTTTTTTATTTGGGTTTTTATCTCTTTACAATTACGCTTCAACATCCTCTTTTCTTCCTCCCATGCTTATTAGCCACCGGTTTTTTGCTAGGGGTCTTCAGTTTTTTTTTTTTTTTTCTTATTGTGAATTGGCTGTCACTCACCCAGCTTAAAAAACTCCGTTCCATTCACTACTCCTGCTCAATGCCTAGTCCGGTTGCCCCAGTTTCATGACAGCCGCAGATACGCCTGGAATGTGCTCCCCCCTTACTTCTAATGGCAACTCGAGAGCACACTAGAAATGCTTTTGCAAGTCAACACATAAATTTACAAGGAGTCAACCTTAACATGAAGGTTTTAAAACTCCCAACACAAAGAAAAATGCAGGCACCAGTTTTAAAGCATGTGCCACCAGTGGAATACAATCTGGGGAAGGAAGGAATTTAGAGCAGCTGACATATCTCAGCCTTGTTGCTTGTCTGCTTTTATAGCTGGAGAACCCAAACAGCCCTACTTGCCCTCCGGCCTCTCCTCCACCTGTCCACACCTCACCTTTCAGCTGCTGCTTCCACCCTGGGAAAACCAGGAGGGCCATCCTCCCCGCCTCCACCCTCTCAGAGGAGAGCCGGAAGAGGCTGTTCTCTTCTCCTCCAAATCCTCTCTAGAAATCTACTGTTGGAATGTTTATTTATTTATTTATTTTTAACAATTTTTATTGAACAATTTTTTAAAATTTTGACAATTTTCTTCTTTGCAACATTTCCACATCAGTATACTTCCACTATATACATATCCATTTCCCCCCTTACATCTATATACATGTGATTCCATTATCTTTTATACATATTAACATATTAATATACTAATTTATATTTAAATAAATTTAAAGGGATGCAGTGGCTCAGTGGCTAAGTCGCTGAGCTTGTCGATCAAAAGGTCGGCAGTTCAGCGGTTCGAATCCCTAGTGCCACGTAACGGAGTGAGCTCCTGTTACTTGTCCCAGCTGCTGCCAACCTAGCAGAAAGCACATAAAAAATACAAGTAGAAAAATAGGGACCACCTTTCGTGGGAAGGTAAATGCCTTTGGCATTTAGTCGTGCCAGCCACATGACCACGGAGACGTCTTCGGACAGTGCTGGCTCTTCGGCTTTGAAACGGAGATGAGCACTGCCCCCTACAGTTGGGAACGACTAGCATATATGTGCGAGGGGAACCTTTACTTTTACCTTATACTAATTTATAAACATACATTTTGTGTATTAAAGTTGTTTTTGACTTCAGTGGTCACATCGATAGACTTTCTCCATGATGATTATCCCTAACTTTTCTTTTCTGGCCTCCCAAGTATTCACTCATCATCATTGTAACAGAGCAAGAAGCTTCCCATGCATATTCTAATGGGGGTGACTTTGGGATCTAGGTTGAACGAAATAGGGGTTTCCCTATACTCACCTAAAGTCCCATCAAATACCGTGTTTCCCTGAAAACAGGATATCTCCCAAAAATAAGGTCAAACCTGTTTTTTGGGGTGGGCCTAAATATACACCCTCTCCTGAAAATAACCCCCCCCTCTCATACACACACACGCACACACAGGTCCCTCACCCCCACAAGGCAGCCACATCCCTGCAAACTCCTGCACCCCCGCCCCTTTCATTGCCTGCGGCACTGACTGTAGACATCAAGTGCCTGCTCCTGTGCCATGGTGGCAGCCCGCCCGCTCTTGCCCCCTCTTCCAGGCACCGCATCTGCATAGCCTGCACTACCAAGCGCCTGCCACAGCAGCCCCAGTGCAAGCATTGCCATCCCAGGGCTTCCTTTACAGGGTGGCCACTGGCAGCAAAGCTCAACCGTGGGTGAGGAGCGTTGGCCATGGCTGGGCCAGACGAGCTGTGTCTGTTGGTGCTGCCCTCAGTGTGGCTGCCTGGCGTCTCACTGCCGGGCTCCTGGAAAGAGTAAATTGGACCTGCAGGATCTCTGGCGGGTGCTCCAGTCAGTCAGCGCTCAGGCAATCGGAGTGGAGAGGAGCAGGGGGGGGGGAAGGGAAGGCTTCAAGCCACTGTCACCATAGAGTGGGAAGCACACTCCCAGAGTGGCCGCTGTCCTGGCTGGGATTTGGAAGCCACAGAGGCAGTTTCGGGGAGAGAAAGAAAGACGTCTACTGCTTCTGCTTTTGGCTGTATGCAAGGAAATCAACCAAGACATGATGGTCAAATAGGACCCCCTGTCCAATTCCATGTCACGGTGATCCCTCAATTTGAACTGTGACATGTAATTTCTTGGTGCGATAGGTGCGATAGGTGTCTGAATGTCCAATGATTGCTTGATGAGTTCCCTTGTTTCCTCGGTTCGATTTTCTCTCCATTTATACTTCTGAAACCGTGTTTTCTGGAATGCCGTTTGGGTAGCATATAGTCATGGCAGGGAAACTGGTTGTTGGTTTTGGTTAATAAAAACTGGCTGGGTTCTGGCTATTTGCTCTTGTGGTGCACGGTGGCCACTTCTCTTTGCTTATGGCTGCTACTTTGTTTCTTCATTGCTGCTGATTTATTGGAGGATTTGTTTGCTCTGGCTTTGTCCAGCGCTACTTAGAACGTGATGCCTGGTTTGCTGAATTCAGTCAGCTGCGATTTCTCTTATTTTTGCAACAAAGTCATTAATTGTCTCCCTCTCTCTTTGATAACTCCGGTAAAAGTAATTCCTCCTTACCAGGTTCAAGGTGGCTGGTGCGTAGTGTTTTCGCAGCTCTTAGAACTGAAAAAAAAAAAAAATTGCTACTAACCTGCCTTCCATTGAGGACCTGTATACTGCACGAGTCAAAAAGAGGGCTGTGAAAATACTCACATCCTGGACATATATTGTTTCAACTCCTACCCTCAAAACGACGCTATAGAGCACTGCACACTAGAACAACTAGACACAAGAACAGTTTTTTCCTGAACGCCATCACTCTGCTAAACAAATAATTCCCTCAACACTGTCAAACTATTTACTAAGTCTTCACTACTATTAATCTCCTCATCGTTCCCACTACCCATCTCTTTCCACCTATGACTTACGACTGTATCTTTCTTGCTTGTATCATTACAATTTATATTGATATTGTTTCCTGATTGCTTATTTGTACCCTATGATTATTATTAAGTGTTGTACTTTATGATTCCTGATTAATGTATCTTTTGCAATCCCCACCCCGAATCCAAAACGGTTCCCAGTTCCCCCGCTGCACATTGCAAGGGAACTGCCCGGCCGCCGCCTGAAATGCGGCTCTGAAAATTGGATTGGGGAATCCAGGCAGCGGTGGCTGGAAAGGAGGGGCGTTTTACTTTAGGAGCTCCCGTTCGTCTTGGCTTGGATCCTGGGCGCAAAGAGGGTTTAGGCAGTGGCGGCGGCGGCTCCTCACATTGCTGGGGGGTGAAGTCATCACGAACATTGTCTGCCCTGAGCTGCCCGCTGGGTGGCCAGAGGGGTGACCAGCCTCAAATCGTGGCACCTGCCTTGTTTCCCGAAGCTGCCGGGTGGATTCCCACCCCCCTCAGACCGTCCCAAAGAGGTTTGTTCCTCAGGCTGTGCCCCGACCCAGATCCCCGTCGCCTGGAACTGCCCAAAAATGGCCGAAGGTTGGGGGCCGGTGGGTGGGCGGGGCTACATTCGGCGTATAAGACGCACCCAGATTTTCACCCCCTTTTTGGGGGTAAAAAGGTGCATCTTATACACTGAAAAATACGGTAATTTGAGCCATCTCTTTCTGCCTCATGGAGTCCAAGAACATAGTCATATAGCTACTCGTTTCATCCAGTTTACACTTTAAAAGGGCATCTCTGGCGGCAACAAGTGTGAAAACTCGTGCTTTGGGTAGCTTGTGCAAAATGTCATCAAGTGTTGGCATTAAGTAGTGTGACCGTTTCAGGGCCATATTCAGAAACTTAGGATCAATGCAGATTCTAATCTTCTCCGGCCTGCTAATAACAACCATGTTGCTTATCCAATCAGTGGGCTCAGATATTGAAGTAATATGTCCGTCTGCCTCATACTTATCTAGTTGTGCTTTACCCTGCAGCTTAATAGCTATAGGCACATTACGTGGAGCACTTTTATTGGAGAAATGGTAGAATCAAGTTCAAAATGAACCTCTCCTGGAACAGATGCTATGGGGCCCTCAAATACCTCCTTGTAAACTTGGGAGGATTTGCTATTTTGTTAATGGTCTCACCAGTGGTTTCAGGGGATAACTCATAATATTGTGTAACTCGGCCGGAATGGTGAACTGCATCAACCCCAAGTGCTCACATGTTGATCCTGACAGTAACGGCTTCTGATCAGCTTCCACAATCTCAAATTCAAGTTTATAAATATCCCCACGTATGCTGCATTCTGTTTGAAATACGGACAGTGATTCCATTAGTTCCCCTGAATATAACTTCAGTTTAGTACTACTAGGCCGAAGAAGTATCTCGGGTGCCAGTTTCATTTTATCCTTTAGCCTCATTACATCACATGTTGTACCTGAGTCCAGCTGGCAGGGTTGAATTATGTTATTAAACCTGAGATTTATAAACCATTTTTTTGCCCTTAGAGTGTACTGTGCATTATTTCCTATAAACCACATCGGTTCATCCGATTCATCCTCCGAGTCTGACATTTGCTCAATTGTGTGCAGCTTCCTCACTTCCATTTTACGTGCCCAACACACTCCTGCGAAGTGATTTAACTTCCAACACACACTGCAGGTTTTTTCATCTGCAGGGCACTGCTCTCTCTCTTGTATATGCACACTGACGCAATACTTGCATGCTACTTGATTATTTGCAAACGAATTATAAAGCTACATTTTATGTTTGTACTGATAGTTCATCATACTCAGCTGTTGTTTAGAGACTGTATTGACACAATCATTAACATGCTCTAGAGCTTTCAGCCATTTGTCAGTAAGTTCTATAGTCCAACACATCTCAATTGCTGCTTATAAACTTAAATTATGCTCCCTCAAGAGGCAGCAGCGTGTGCTTTCACTGGTAACGCCTAAAACTATTTTGTCCCGAATAAGTTCGTCTCTTAAGGGGCCATAATCAGAGCTTGCAGCCTTTTCCCTTAAGCATTTGACAAAGTTATCTATTGTTTCACCTTCTTCTTGCTTTCAGCTGCTGAATATATATCTTTCATAAATGACATTTTAAGAGGTCTAAAACAGACCTCTAAAGCATCTAGGATAACTTTGATGTTGCTTTTTGCTCCTCAGTAGGGATTGTATTTATAAATGTGGAGGCATTCACTACCCATCAATCTCCTCAATGTGGTGGCTTGTAATGCTGCCGGTTTATCTATCAAGCCTCTAGCTAAGGAATAGTCTTCAAGCTCTGCCCTGAATGTATCCCAATTGCTGTTTCAGTCTCCACTCACCCTTATTTATTTATTTATTTTTCAAACTTTTATACCGCCCTTCTCCCGAGGGACTCAGGGCGGTGTACAGCCAATGATAAAAACATCAATACAAAAGTTAAAACAATTTAAAACTAATTAAATAATATGGCCAATAATTAAAACCCCAAAAAACTAAAAACTAAAACCCATTAAAATTCTCATGCCGCCAGACCAGCTTGCTGAAATAATAAAGCCTTAAGGCCTCAGGCAGAGGTATGTTGTTAGCAGCTCCCATTCTGATGAATTCCTTGCTTCAACTGCTTGGCTTTTGGGAGTATGCCTCAAATGTATCAGGAAGACATAGATTGAGACTTCTGACACCAGCAGTTAACAGTGATAAGCCATCATTAGCAGTATATATGACAGAAACCGGAAAATGCCTCACAGGAGCAGCTAAAGGCAACTCCTAGAGAGGCAGGAAATGCATCTCAGAATAGAGCTTACACAGCAGACAGAACCACTGTAACAATTAACACCAGTAGGAAGTCTTCAGGAGAGCACCGAGAATATTTCAGTGCCCCCATGACTACAGAAGTGGCTGTTCTCATTGTTGGCCAGGATTTGTCAATTTATCAAGCCCAATTACATAGTTCTGTAGTGAACTATGTGTGTTTGTGTACACACACACACACACAAACAGTATGTGTGGAGCCCTCATCACTGAGCAAGAGTTGGGAAATGAGCTTTACATTATCTTTTTTATTATTAAATTCATTTATTATTAAACTTAATCACTGTTCATCTCATAGTTTGAGGCAACTCTGAGCAACTTGCCTTGCCCTAATGTTCATAGCAACACTGACAATACTCATGTTTACATGTCAAAAGCTACTGATAATAGTAACATAATGCATTTTCTTAAAAAGAACATTTTCTACTGTACATTTTTTCTTGTTAAGGCAGCAAAACAAAGTTTGTCACTCTTCTACACAACAGTGTGGCAAAAGAGCAGTCACTTCCACAAGTCCACCACATGGCCCAGGGACATCCAGGGCCCACTGAAAATGGTGGCTGCTTCCAGGGCACAGTCATATGTTCCAGGGATGTGTCCTCCCCACTGCCACAGCATGAGGATCAGAGATCTTCAAAGGTTAGGAGGTGGAAGGTGTGAGGGATGGAGGAGTGTGAGTCAGGTGTAAGGGGACCCTGGGGGTGGGGGAAGAGAAAGGACTAGGTGGGACCCTGTGGAGGAGTGAAGGGGCTGAGGGGACACAATGGTTAGGAAACAGAGTACAGGGTGTCTTGGAGAGCAGGGGAGGCCTAGGGATGACTATGGCAGGCTAGGCTTCCAAGAATTTTCCCCAACGTTGAGGTAGCCAGTGTTCTGCTTAGCACCTTGCACATTCAAATAATAGTTGCCTCAGGAAGAGCAGGGAGATTTGGGTAGTTAAGACTTAACACTTAACGGCCATTGCAACATGCAACCGTAATTGCAAGGCCCATAATAGTTCTATCTAGAGGACTATATTTCTGCTGGCTGGTGAATTCTGGGGCTTAAAATCAGGGCAAAACCAAGGGAGAAAACTGAAATGGACCACATGTGGGTCCATAATCAACATACAAAAGCGCCATCCAAAATTCCTTTTTGAAGAATTCCACTACTTCTGCAAAAGGAAATATACAGAAGTTTCTGCTGATAACCAGAAAATGGCAGTTAGCCACTTCCCTTTTCTCTCCACCTACAAATTTAATCCTGAGAAACATTTGAGTAAAAAGAATCAGGCCAGAATTGAAATAGTCAGTTTCTCACCTACACATTGTGAATGGGAGATCACAAATGAAATTCAAATCTTCTCTAAATTCTTCAACTGTTGCTACATGTGAATTTCCTTGTGAGCATTAAGGGATGATTTATGCTTAAAGTAATGTCCACAGACGGGACATTTGAAAGATTTCTCCAATGTGTGAGTCTTCTGGTGCCTCATGAGATTGGAATTCTGACTGAAAACTTTTCCACAGTCAGGACATTTAAAGCGTTTCTCTCCTGTGTGAGTATTCTGGTGTTTCACCAGGCTAGAATTATCACAAAAACTTTTCCCACAATCTGGACATTCAAAGGGTTTCTCTCCTGTGTGAGTCCTCTGGTGTCTCTTGAGATTGGAATTCTGACTGAAAACTTTTCCACAGTCAGGACATTTAAACCGTTTCTCTCCTGTGTGAGTTCTCTGGTGTTTCACCAGGTTGGAATTCTCACAAAAACTTTTCCCACAATCAGGACATTCAAAGGGTTTCTCTCCTGTGTGAGTTCTACGGTGTTTCACCAGGCTAGAATTATTACTAAAACGTCTCCCACAATCTAGACATTCAAAGGGTTTCTCTCCAGTGTGAGTCCTCTGGTGGTTCACCAGGCTGGAATTATCATAAAAACTTTTCCCACAATCAGGACATTCAAAGGGTTTCTCTCCTGTGTGAATTCTACGGTGTTTCACCAGGCTGGAATTATCATAAAAACTTTTCCCACAATCTAGACATTCAAAGAGTTTCTCTTCTGTGTGAGTCCTCTGGTGGTTCACCAGACTGGAATTATTATAAAAACCTTTCCCACAGATTGGACATTCAAAGGATTTCTCTCCTGTGTGAGTCCTCCGGTGGTTCATGAGTTGAGAATTTCGACTGTAAGCTTTCCCACAATCTGGACATTCAAAAGGTTTCTCTCCTGTGTGAGTCCTCTGGTGGTTCATGAGGTGGAAATTTCGACTATAAGCTTTCCCACAATCTGGACATTCAAAAGGTTTCTCTCCTGTGTGAGTATTCTGGTGTCTCATGAGGTGGGAATTATAACAAAAACCTTTTCCACAGTCTGGACATTCAAAAGGTTTCTCTCCTGTATGAGTACTCCGGTGACATATAAGGTGGGAATTATTTCTGAAACTTTTCCCACAATCAAGACATTCAAAGGGTTTCTCTCCTGTGTGAGTCCTCTGGTGGTTCATCAGGCTGGAATTATAACTGAAAAGTTTTCCACAGTCAGGACATTCAAAGGTTTTCTCTCCTGTGTGAAGTCTTTCGTGTTTCAACAGGTTGGAACTCTGAGTAAAACATTTCCCACAATCAGGACATTCAAAGGGTTTCTTTCCTGTGTGTGTTATATGGTGTTTCACCAGGCTAGAATTATAACTAAAACTTTTCCCACAATCTAGACATTCAAAGGGTTTCTCTCCTGTGTGAGTCCTCTGGTGTTTCACCAGGCTGGAATTATCACTAAAACCTTTCCCGCAATCTAGACATTCAAAGGGTTTTTCTCCTGTGTGAATACTCTGGTGTCTCATGAGGTGGGAATTCTGACTAAAACCTTTACCACAGTCTGGACATTCAAAAGGTTTCTCTCCTGTGTGAGTATTCTGGTGATATATTAGGTAGCAATGCTGACTGAAACTTTTCCCACAGTAACAACATTCAAAGGGTTTCTCTCCTGTGTGAGTCCTCTGGTGTATAACCAGGTAGGAATTCTGACTGAAACGTTTCCCACAGTCACAACATTCAAAAGGTTTCTCTCCTGTGTGAGTCCTCTGGTGTCTCACAAGGCGGGAATTATCGTTAAAACTTTTCCCACAGATAGGACATTCAAAGGGTTTCTCTCCTGTGTGAGTCCTCTGGTGTATTACCAGGTCGGAATTCTGACTGAAACGTTTCCCACAGTCACAACATTCAAAGGGTTTCTCTCCTGTGTGAGTCCTCTGGTGTCTCACAAGGCGGCAATTATCGTTAAAACTTTTCCCACAGATAGGACATTCAAAGGCTTTCTCTCCTGTGTGAGTCCTCTTGTGTATTACCAAGTAGGAACTCCGACTGAAACTTTTCCCACAATCACAACATTCAAAGGGTTTCTCTCCGGTGTGAGTTTTCTGGTGTCTCATCAGGTGGGAATTATAACTGAAACTTTTCTCACAATCAGGACATTCAAAGGGTTTCTCTCCTGTGTGAGTCCTCTGGTGGTTCATGACTTGGGAATTTTGACTGTAAGCTTCCCCACAACCTAGGTATTCAAAGGGTTTTTCTCCTGTGTGAATACTCTGGTGTCTCACCAGTTTGGAATTATCAGTAAACATTTTCGCCCAGATAGGACATTCAAAGGGTTTCTCTCCTTTGGGTTTCCTCTGGTGTATCACCAAGGTTCAAATTACAACTGAAAGTTTTCCCACAATCAGGACATTCAAAGCATTTTTCTCCTCTGGTGTATCTCAAGGTTGGAATTCTGACTGAAACTTTTCCCACAGAATGGTCATTCAAATGTTTTTTTTCCTGTGGAGTTCTCTGTTGTGTGAGATGGACATTTCTAATGAGGTTTTTCCCACAATCTAGACATTCGTACAGTTTCTCCCTGGAGTCAATCCACTGATGGATCACCAGACTGGAATTGTGACTGAATTTTTTTACGCAGTTGGCACATTCAAATGGTTTCTCTTCTTTGTGAGTCTCCGGTGCTTCACCAGATTGGAATTCTCACTGAAACTTTGCCCACAGAAAGGATGTTCAAATGGTTTTATTCCTGTGTCTGCATCCTTTAGTGTCTCAGGACCTGGGAATTTCTAATGAAACTTTAACACAATCTGCACACTCATGTTTTCTCATTGTGGCGAGTCCTCTGATGTATCTCCATGTTGCCATTCTCACTAAGACCTTCCTGAGGAAGCATTGTCCAAAAATATGGACAATGCTTTGTTTAGTGGTGCTTCCATTTAAGCCATTTAAGCCATTTTCTTCCTGACAGGGTGTGCCCTGCATTCCTGTCTCCACTCCGTGGCTTTACTATTGACCTTTTCCTCCCCACTGACTTCCAGATATTTCCCTTTTTTGCTGATTGAAAAATAATCTCCTTTGACTTTTCATGTAATGTATCCTTCAGTTCTGCATAATCTGCTTTTTCGAGCTTGAAATCTTTCTTGATTTTCTCTCTTTTGCTGGAGGAGGAGGAGGAGAATTGTGTGATTTTCTGAAAGCAATGGAAAATATTTTGATTTCTGGCTTGATTTTCTTCCCTTTTCAACGTTGCTTGTTATTTACAGTTGTCCCGGGTGTTGTTATTGCCATCCTCTTTGTCTGTAGGATTCAAAGAAAAGTGTAACTTTTATTGTTTATAAAATGATTAGAAAGGTGAAAAAAGAAAAAAAGTATATATTACAATGAAAAAGCAAACATGCCCCAATACTAGTATAGTCTCTTATCTTATTTATGATCACTTACAATATTGATGATTCATTTGATACAGGGAAGACTACTAAGATCCATTCAAATTCAGTTGTTGATTGGAGTCAATTACAAATTCTTAGCAATGCAAAGACTATCATAAATTATATCTTGAAATGCTTTGTATAGATTTTATCATTGCAGACATATCCCTACAGAGGGAAATACAGATACATCCACCTAGACATGTATATATGGAAAAAATCTATGTCTTTCACACCTGACAAAATGTCCCTAAATGGTTTCAGTCAAATCTTCTGAGCTAAATTTAGAGATGTGGGGGCTTTAACTGATGAAATGATTCCAAAAGCCTCTGCAAGCTTTGAAGTACCACTTTTGCTCATGGAAGTCCTCAGCTGCAGATAACAGCAGAAAATACTGCCTACAACTCTTCTGGTGACATCCTTATTCAAGTAGTCCTCACTTAACCTACCACAATTGGAACTGATATTTGCATCCCTAAGCAGCTCAATTATTAAGCATGATGTCACATAACAGTGCCAACTTACATCTGTTCCTCTGTAGTTGTTTAGAAAATTACTGTGGGACTTCCGGCTGTACTTCTGGCATCTTCGGAGCAGGAACTGCAACCTTCATGGTCCCGTTACAAGCTCTCTTTCGAGGGCTGAAATGTGAGCCAAAGCCATTCTGGAGGAGTGGTGAAGTAAAGGGAGAAAATACTTTTAATTGCAATTTGACCCCAAAAAATCAAAGGGAATATACATTTAGAGATATTTGTTAAAGCAGCGACCAGGCATCCAGAAAAAAACCCAGACTTTAAAGAAGGATTTTTTTTTTTTAAATACAAATAGAAATCTGCATTTTGAAAGAGAAAAGGCATGACATGGCGAAGGCCTTTTAAATGTTGGAATTATAACTACAAACTTTTGTTTCATCATTATCGCTCATTTATTGGATTTACAACTTTAAATAATTGAAATTGGATTTTTTAACAATAAAGCAGAGAGGCTGGAGCAGACTGAAGTGAGAGCACCAGCTGCTGATAAAACATGAACTAAGCAACTTTGGAAATAACTACTTAAAAAGACTGAAAATACTTGTTGGATAAGCTTCTAATTTAAGACCACTGGAGATTTAAATAAAAGATTCTTGAATATTACTGAACATATAAAAGTGACTTGAAGAGGGTGGAAAACTCCCTGGTGCACCAAGATTGAATAGACTGTATTGATGAAATATTTAAAAACTGTGGTCTGGAAATCTTGTAAGCTAAACGGATTGGAGCCATCTCAAAGCACTAGGGAACTACTTGGTCACATGGGCCAAATGTTTGATTGCGTAGTTGAAAGACTGGAAAATATAACGCAAGAGATAATGAGCAAAAATTTGGATAATGAGAGGGCAATGGAGTTATTAGAAGACATGGGAGAGAAAGCAGAAGTTAGATGCCAACAAGATGAAGATAACAAGAGATACCACTAAAATTAATAATGATTAAAAATTAAAACAGCAGGGAAATAATGTAAAAGTTTTTAAGAGGGAATGGGAGAAACAGGAAGAGAATTGGGGAAAAGAGAAGGGGCATGGAATAGATAGTTTCGAAATCAGACAGAGAGGAAAGGTAGAGGGAGGAAAAAAACCTACGTTATATAATGTAGAATATATAAAAATATATTCTACATTATAGAATATATAATGTAGAATATAAAAATCTATATACAGAATATAGATTTTGAAACAGAAGGAGAAAAAGGCTTAAAAGAAGAACACCGGAAGCAAGTTTAAGAAAAAAAAGACTAAAAACTTGGAAGCAGCCAAGAGATGATGGATAAGAGGGGTAAAAAGAGTAAAAAATTATTGTTGAATATATATGAATAATGTATACCATTATTAGAATTATATAGGTTGGAAAATTACTTTGTAAATTAGATAACTAGAATTTGTATGAGGGTATAATTAAATGTGTATAAAAATGTGATTAGCAATGAAAAGCTAAAATTAAACAATTTGAGATCAGACAATGAAAGAACATATTTTAATGAAAACATGTGTATAGATTCTAGAATTATAAGGATTGAAGGATTGGAAATAATATGAATATGAATAAATGTACATTAAATGTTTGAATGATTATGGTTGGAAATAGAAGTGTATACTGAAATATTGAATAATGAAAGAAAGAGGGATCACACCTTTGAATATTAGAGTATGGGAGGGGGGGAAGTTAACATAGAGGTAGAAGTAAGAGGGGAATAATAGTAAAAAATAGACACAAAAATGTTACAATGAATGGAAGAACTATGAGAAGGTTTAGAATTGAAGGACGATAGTAAAGATTATATGTTAACAAAATGAAAAATGAAAATGAAATGTAATTATTAGGAATAATAATGTTATGTTTATTTGCATTGAAACGTATGATACCCAGATACACCATTCACACAATAGATGTATAAAATTAAAAATAATAAACTTGGAAAAAAAAATTCTTAGCAATGCAAAGGACTATCATCAATTATATCGTGAAGTGCTGGGGATAGATTTTATGACTTTCAAGCCTGACAAAATGTCCCAAAATGGTTACAGTCAAACCTTCTAAGCTAAATTTAGAGCTGTGGGGCTTTAGCTGATGAAATGAGCCTGATTATTTATTTATTTATTTTAATTTTTATATCGCCCTTCTCCCAGAGGACTCAGGGCGGTGCACAGCCAACAATAAAACACACCTATACACAAAATTTAAAAACAGTTTAAAAACATATTAAATAATTTGGCCCAATATCATTAAAAAAGACAACCATTAAAATACATGTTTAGACCAGCCCAGCTTGTTGGAACAGTAACGTCTTGAGGGCACGGCGAAAGGTGTTATTAATCATTATGTCACATGATAGGGCCAATTTACATCTGTTCCTTTGTAGGTGTTAAGCAAATTAATGTGGGTTGTTAAAGGAAATTTCATATGACTGTGACTTGCAATTTACTACCAGTATACCCACTGATTTTGCTTATCAGAAGCTAGCTGGGGAGGTCACAAATGAGGATCATGAGTGTGGGATGCTGCCGCCATCATAAAGGTGCAACTATTGGCAGAACCCGAGTTGGTGCAACTCCTTTTCCTGCACCTTCAAAACCACAGTCACTGCTGATGTGCGGTCCCTGAACAAGTGCTAGGATTACCACAAATTTTGTGGACCAGGTGCACGTCTGCTTCTACTGTGCCATAGTAACTTTGAAGGCTCAGGGAAGAAGTGGTAAGTGAGGACTACCTGTGCAACCAAAGATGTCAAAAGGTCCTCAATAGCTATTTCTTAGGAAGTGCTGGATTAAGCACAATTGAACCTGGTTATAATACATGGATGGAACAGGAAATACCATACTTATTGGCAAGACATGGAAATAAAAAAACATTGATCGGTTGAACGGTGTTCCAATACTGGAAGAGTTCACATAAAGAAGAGGGTGTCAACTTAGTTTCCGAAGCACCAGAGAGCACGACAAGAAGCAATGGATGGAACTAATGAAGGAGGGAAGCAACCTAGAACTAAGGAGAAACTTCCTAACAGTGAGAACACGTAACCAGTGGAACAGTTTATGTTCAGAAGTTGTAGGTGTTCCATCACTTTTAGAAGGGATTGCACAGCCATCTGTCTGGAATGAGCAGGGGATTGGGACAGAAGTTTCAGCTCATCCCAGTGACGGAGCACCCAGAACCATTCCCAAAGAACCAACCTCCACTTGAAAGAGGCTTTTTCAAGCTTCCCACCAGCAGAAATTGCAGCCCCCAGTTTCCCAGCCTGCAGCACCAGTGGGCTTCCATTTGGGGAGGGAAGGAACCTGCAGCAGCCGCAGCTGAGAGGCTTCAGCCCAGTTGCTTCTCCGCTTCCAGGCCGTGGAGGGAACCGAACAGCCCGACTTGCTCCCAGACTCTCCTCCCACCTGCAGCCCTCAACTCACCTGCCAGCTGCTGCTCCGACCCTGGGAAGAGCACAAGAGCCGCTCTGCACACCAACTTCCTCCCATCAGCCATCCGGAAGAGGAGGTTCCTCTGTGCTTCTCCTCCCATCCCATCCTTTCTAGCCATACAGTACTTGATGGTTTTAACTCTTTAAACTCAAGAGTTTAAACTCAGAGCCTGCCTACTGTATTGTCAGCTTTCTAGGCACAGATGTTGTCCCCTTGACTTCCATCTCCCGATAGGAAACGTTTGTCCTGTCTCTACCTAAGGCGTGTGGAAGGTGTTTTCACTGATTAAATGCTATCCAGTCGTTTTTCACTTCTAGCAACCCACTTTTGCAACTGAGCCAAGTGTGATGTGCTCAGCTATTAACCTGAATAGAATAGAATAGAATAGAATAGAATAGAATAGAATAGAATAGAATAGAATAGAATAGAATAGAATAGAATAGAATAGAATAGAATAGAATTGAATTCTTTATTGGCCAAGTGTCATTGGACACATAAGGAATTTGTCTTTGTGCCGAGCTCAAAAGTTAATGACTTTTACAGAGTTACAGAATCAGCTTTCTTGGGGGTGTCTCTCAGTGGAGATCAAAGCCTCTCTACACCCTAAATATTTATGACTTATTTAATGTGGCTCCCAAGGATTTAGGACGGGGCACCAAACCCTCCAGGGAGCCAGCTTCACTCTTGCTGGCCAGGGCTGCATCCAGGGGCACGGAGGATAAAGCTTGATTCCTGAAGGAGGGAATTGTATATCTGCTAATGTTAAATGCCATGTGTAAACTCTGTAAACTTACTTGCGGGGAAGTCTCCATTAGGTCACAGATAGAGGAAAATATGCAGCCTCAATATATACAGGTAGTCCTCAATTTACGACCACAATTGAGCCCAAAATTTTTGTTGCTATGTGACTCTGGACACTGCAACTGTCATAAATATAAGTCAGCTGTCAAGCATCCGAATCCAAATCACATGACCATGGGAATGCTGCACACAGTCATAAGTGTGAAAAATGGTCATAAGTCGCTTTTTTCAGCGCCGTTGTAACTTTGAACGGTCACTAAATGAACTGTCCTGAGTAATTGTCCTAATATCTGCCTCCTTCTGGGTCGCTTACAGCAAGCTTTCTTCAGATAGCCTGCTCTCGGCCACAGTTACCTGAGCTTCTCTCCAAGCGCCCCAGATATCCGGGAGCGATTGAAGAGTCCGGGATTTAGGAAGCCCGGCAATCTGATTGATTTTAAAAGGAGAGCAGATCTGTTGTCAAGGTTCTGACAGATGCCCTAATTAACTCATGAGTCTCGAGCCAAGTTTCAAAAGGAATCCAATGATTTATTAGGAGCAGCATGTCGGCCTCTAGGCATCTACTCAAGTGAGGTCTGCTCTGCTGCATGTAAGTTACAGCTCACCTTTGACCCTGTCCCCCCCCTCCTTTCAGTTTGTGTCATAAATGACATTCTCCAATGAGGTACTCCCGCGGGCTGTAGAGACACGCCTCACAACCCGGCTTTGGTAATTCAAAGTTGGAAGAAGGTACGCATGGAATGTGCCCCCCCCCCTTGCTTCTAATGGCAACTCAAGAGCAGACTAGAAATGCTTTTGCGAGTTGACACATAAATTTACAAGGAGTAAACCTTAACATGGAGAGTTTTAGAACTCCCAACACAAAGAACAATGCAGGCACCAGTTTTAAAGCATGTGCCACCAGTGGAATACAATCTGAGGAGGGAAGGAATTTAGAGCAGCTGACATGTTTCAGCCTCTTGCTTGTCTGCTATTACACCTGGGGAATCCCAAACAGCCCTACTTGCTTCCGGCCTCTCCTCCACCTGTCCACACCTCACCTTTCAGCTGCTGCTTCCACCCTGGGAAGACCAGGAGGGCCATCCTCCCCGCCTCCACCCTCTCAGCAGAGCCGGAAGAGGCTGTTCTTCTTCTCCTTCAAATCCTCTCTAGGAATCTACTGTTCAAATGTTTGTTTGTTTATTTATTTACTTTTAACAATTTTTATTGAACAATTTTTAAAATTTTTGACAATTTTCTCCTTTGCAACATTTCCGCATCAGTATACTTCCACTATATATCCATTTCCCCCCCTTACATCTATATGAAGGAACAGGCAGACGAGATCTCAGAACCACTGAACTACATCTCTCAAAGATCCTGGAGCACAGGGGAACTGCCAGAAGTCTGAAAAAGAGTTGATGTAGTTCCCATCTTCAAAAAAGGGAAAAAAACAGATCCAGGAAACTACAGACTTATCAGCCTGACCTCAATGCCAGGGAAGCTTCTGGAAAAGATAATCAAGCAACAAATCATCAAACACCTAGAAGCAAACAAAGTAATAACCAAAAGCCAACATGGGTTTGTCAAAAACAGATCATGCCAGACTAATCTTATTGCATTCTTTGACAAAGTGACAAAATTAGTGGACCAGAGGAATACTGTCGATATAATTTACTTGGACTTCAGTAAAGCATTTGATAAAGTAGACCATAACCTACTACTAGATAAAGTAGAAAAATGTGGGTTAGACAGCATCACCACCAGTTGGATTCGTAACTGGCTGACCAACTGCACTCAACGTGTAGTCTTCAATGGAACTGCATCTACATGGAGGGAAACATGCAGTGGAGTACTCCAGAGCTCTGTTTTAGGCTGAGTATTCTTCAACATCTTCATCAATGACTTGGATGAGGGGATAGATGGGAAACTCATCAAATTTGCAGATGACACCAAGCTGGCAGGAATAGCCAACACTCCAGAAGATAGGCTTAAGATACAGAAGGATCTTGACAGACTTGAACATTGGGTGTTATCTAATAAAATGAAATTCAACATTGAAAAAAGCAAGGTTCTACATTTAGGGAAGAAAAACAAAATGCACAGGTACCGTATATGTCAGTGATGGCAAACTTTTTTGGCATTGTGTGCCAAAAGTCTAAGCGTGCCTGCGCTGTCACGCTCCCGCGTGCCGGAACCCATAATGCAATGCGTGCCATTTATGCATGTGTGCACGACAACCCCCACGCTCCCTCTACACATGCGCCCACACTGTGCATGCATGCCCCCCCAATGCACCCCCCCCCCACTTTTTCCAAGTGGGCCGGCATACCTCTTACCAGAGGACAACTATCTTCTGTTCAACATTTATGTAAAGCCGCTGGGCAAGATCATCCATGGTTTCGGGGTGAAGTACCACCAGTACGCTGGTGACACCCAGCTGTACATCTCCACCCCAGACCACCCCAACAATGCCCTTGAAGTGATGTCCCGGTGTCTGGAGGCCGTGCGGATCTGGATGGGGAGGAACAGGCTCAGGCTCAACCCATCCAAGACCTAGTGGCTGTGGTTTCCGACGTCCCGATATAGTCAGTTGATGCCATCGCTGACTATTGAGGGCGAATCGCTGGCCCCCATGGAGAGGGCTCGCAACTTGGGCATCCTCCTGGATTCACGGCTGTCTTTAGAAGAGCACTTGACGGCCATGACCAGGAGGATTTTTCATCAGGTTCGCCTGATTCGCCAGTTGCGTCCCTTTCTGGATCGGAACTCCCTACACACAGTCACTCATGCCCTCATCACCTCCCGCCTGGACTGTTGTAATGCTCTCTACATGGGGCTCGCCTTGAGGAGCACCCGGAGGCTCCAACTGGCACAGAGTGCGGCCGCGCGGGTGGTTATGGGAGCAACATGGCGCTCCCGTGTGACACCTCTCCTGCGCGAGCTGCACTGGCTCCCGGTGGTCTTCCAGGTGCGCTTCAAGGGTTTGGTTACCACCTTTAGAGCGCTCCATGGCTTAGGACCTGGTTATTTACGGGACCGCCTACTACCACAAACAGCCTCCCACCGGCTGGTACGCTCTCACAGAGAGGGTCTCCTCTGGGTGCCGTCAGCCAAGCAGTGTTGACTGGTGGCTCCCAGGGGGAGGGCCTTCTCTGTGGGGGCACCCACTATCTGGAACGAGCTCCCCCCCGGAGATACGGAGGATCCCGGATCTGCGCACTTTCCGCCGTGCTCTTAAGACCCTCCTATTCCAGCAAGCTGGCCTGGCCTAATTTTCTCCCCCTTTTTTAATTTTTTAAACTGAAATTTTAATTTGTTTTAAATTATGGGGTTTTTTAATTGTCTTGGGCTAAATTATTTAATTTGGTTTTAAATTGTTTCTAACTTTTGTATTTATGTATTTTATTCTGTGCCTGTTCACCGCCCTGAGTCCTTCGGGAGTAGGGCGGTATATAAATTTAATAAAACATAAACAAACATAAACAAACTAGGTACCGGCCCGTTCCCTGGTGAGACAGCTGTTCCCTGCCCTGGCGCATGGTGCTGCCAAGATGGCTTGGCTGATGATCAGGCAACTCCAAAGTTTCCTGCTAAACGGGTTCGTTCTCTTGCCCATCTTCTTTCCCTGTTTAAAAGAGCTGCGCTTGTAGGGGGGAGAGATCTGACTAAAGAGCTGTGCTTTAGCTGTGCTAAAGAGCTGCCTCCTGCCTTCCACGATCTCCAAAGTTCCTCCCCCATGGAATCCTAGCTTTTTCCTGCCTTCCACGATCTCCAAAGTTTCTCCCCCATGGAATCCTGGCTTTTTCCTTCCTTCCACGATCTCCAAAGTTTCTCCCCCATGGAATCCTGGCTTTTTCCTTCCTTCCACGATCTCCAAAGTTCCTCCAAAGTTCCTCCGCCATGGAATCCTAGCTTTTTCCTGCCTTCCACGATCTCCAAAGTTTCTCCCCCATGGAATCCTAGCTTTTTCCTGCCTTCCAGGATCTCCAAAGTCTCTCCCCCGATTGAGTGCCTCCTGCCTTCCGTGCCTCCTCAGATCTTTGCAGTTTCTCCCCCCATTGCGTGCTAGCTTTCTCCTGCTTTTCTGCCACGGTGAGGCATCTGCAGAGGGTAGAACCTGCAGAGATCGGGAAAGGAGCCTGGATTAGCTCAGCAGACTAATGCATTGTAATTTAACTCCAGCTGTCTGCAATTAAGTTCGAATCTTGCCAGGCTCAAGGTTGACTCAGCCTTCCATCCTTTCTAAGGTAGGTAAATTGAGGACCCAGTTTGTGGGGGCAATAAGCTGACTTTGTAAAAATATACAAAAGTATGAAGGCTATTGCTTAATGCATTGTAAGCCTCCCTGAGTCTCCGGAGAAGGGCAGCATATAAATCAAAAAAAAAAAAAGGCCCTGGCTCCGTTCATGCGTGGCAGAGACCAGAAGACCAGCTGGCCGATTGGAGGTGCGTGCATGTGCGGTGGACCTGGGCTGAGGCAACGGCTGGCGTGCTGGCAGAAAGGGCTCTGCATGCCACCTGTGACACGCATGCCATAGGTTCGCCATCACGGGTATATGTGGTACCTTGCTTAATAGTAGTAACTGTGAGAGGGATCTTGGAGTCCCAGTGGACAACCATTTAGATATGAACCAGCAGTGTGCAGCAGCTGCCAAAAAAGCCAACACAGTTCTGGGCTGCATAAACAGAGGGATAGAATCAAGATCACGTGAAGTGTTAATATCATTTTATAATACCACTTTGGTAAGGCCACACGTGGAATATTGCATTCAGTTTTGGTCACCACGATGTAAAAAAGATGTTGAGACTCTAGAAAGAGTCTCAGAGAAGAGCAACAAAGATGATTAGGGGACTGGAGGCTAAAACATATGAAGAATGGTTGCAGGAACTGGATATGTCTACTTTGATAAGGAGGAGGGGTAGGGGAGACATGATAGCAGTGTTCCAGTATCTGTCAGGTGTGCTTCCTTCAAAGTCCAGGAAAGAATGACCCAAACTCCATGTTTTATAGAGAAAGGTACTTTTACTAGAAATGAAGTGAACGCAACCACGGCTAAGCTGAAATTAAAGCAATAGGCGCGAAAAGTGCATATAGAAAGCATCCCCTCCCACTATCCATCGTAAATCATCCAATCCAAAGGTCTCCCAGGGTCAGGTGGAAGCACGTCTGGCAGCATCATCAATCAGGAATGCCACAACGGTTGACCCGATAGCCACTTCAAGGATTCAGTTTTGTTTCTTCCGAAGCCATGCCCCTCCTCTAGCACGCTTCCCCCCCAAGCTCCCTAGCTCTCCCCCCTCCCAGTTCCTATGGCAGCCAAAGCAGCCAAAATGGAGGCTGACATTCGGCCCCTCTGCAGAAGAGATGTTAGTCCTAAACAGGGAAGAGAAAAAAATGCAACACAGAAATTACGGTTTATCAGGGTATTTTGTATGAAACAATTGTACTTTCCTGGGCGCCTGAACATCACGTTTATTCACTCATTCAGTTTGAGATAAAGGAAAATGTTTCCAAGCCACCAGATATTGCACTTTACCATGGTGTTTCCTAGAGTCTAGAATTTTCTTAACTTCAAAATGTTGTTCCCCTTCTATCAGTATAGGGATCGGGGGAGAACCTTGGTCCGGACACAAAGGGGACGAGTGTTCTGGTTTCAACAAGCTGACATGAAATACAGGGTGTATTCATCTCAGAATTTTTGGCAATTCCAATTCAACTGGGTTTATGAGTCTAGTGATTCAGAAAGGACCCACATACTTGGGTCCAAGCTTTTTTGATTTCTGGGAAGTCTATAAATATTTGGTGGAAAGATAAACCCTGTCACCCACTTGGTACACTTGGATTTTTTTTGTCAACCTGGGTTTTATGTGCTCGATGTGTGTCATCTAAAGCTTTTCGAGTTACTGCCCAAGTACCCCGTAGCTGTTCTATCCACTCAATCAAAGAGGGGTTCTGTGGGTCATCCTGTGGTAGCTCAGGGATTGGCACAAACTCCTGACC
Organism: Pantherophis guttatus; assembly: GCF_059756535.1. Taxonomy (NCBI): domain Eukaryota; kingdom Metazoa; phylum Chordata; class Lepidosauria; order Squamata; family Colubridae; genus Pantherophis; species Pantherophis guttatus. The sequence continues at coordinate 265,082,083 of NC_142064.1, forward strand.
AGACGCTACCTTAAACGGAGTGAATCCAGTGCTGCTATGTATGGAGTTATTGTACGCCACCTCTGCAAATGGCAATAGGTCCACCCAATTATCTTGCTGGTAATTTACGTAACATCTCAAGCACTGTTCTAACATGGCACTGGTTCTCTCACAAGCCCCATTAGTTTGGGGGTGGTGGGCGGAGCTTAACCCCTGGGCAGAGCCTATCAACTTTAAAAACTCCTTCCAAAAGTGGGAAGTAAATTGTACACCCCTGTCCGAAATTATACGTTTTGGAATCCCATGTAATCGGTAAACATGACGAATAAACAATTTTGCAAGGGTTTTAGCTGAAGGGATTTTAGAACAGGGGATGAAATGCACTTGTTTGGAAAACAGGTCTGTTACCGCCCAAATGACGGTGCAGCCTTCACTTACTGGTAGGTCTACAATAAAATCCATGGATATTTCTTTCCAAGGGGCATTCGGCCTTGCCACACTCTGAAGCAAACCGGGCGGTTTATTGATTACACGCATCAGTTGTTAGTTGTTTTTGACTTCAGTAGTCACATCAATAGACTTTCTCCATGATGATTATCCCTAACTTTTCTTTTCAGGCCTCCCAAGTATTCACTCATCACCCCAGAAACAGAGCAAGAAGTTTCCCATGCAAAAAGTGAGAACTACGCCAAGGGGGGGGGACCTTTCATGGCTGAGGAGGGACTGAAACTTTGGTGTCTCCACTCCTAGTCCAGCAACAGCACCTCCCCCCTAACAGGAAACCACCCAGAGACACTCCCTACTACACATTCAATCACAGGAAGCAGCAGCATGGAGGGTGGTGATGAATGAATGCAAATAGTCCTCATTTAGTGATCAAAACTGTGATGGGCAATTCTGGCAAATCACTTTATTGCAACATTTTTAAGCCTAAAAATGGAAGACGAATAGGTGAAAGAGACAATGATAGTATGGGCAAAAACATTTGGATATAATATAGAACTAGATAACTGACAAAAACTTTGGGAAAGAAACTATAAATTGACGATGGCAACCTCTTATAAAGAAAACTTGTATAAATTGTTTTATAGGTGGTACCTACGACTGGCAAGTCTAGCAAAAATGTTTTAAAATATGTCTACCAAATGTTGGAAATATAATCAAAAATTGGGCACCTATTATCACCTGTGGTGGATGTGCCCAAAAACAAACAACTTTTGGACGAAAGTGCATACTTGGTTAGAAAAAATGAATATGGATTTTAAGCCTGTACCATTTTTGTTAGACATAATACCAGAAAAATATGATAAAGGGAATGTATAATTTGATATGGCATGATTTAACAGCAGCAAGAATTGCACAATATTGAAAAAGTGAGGAAACAACTAAGGAAGAAGACATAATTAAAAAAATATTGGACTGTGCAGAAATGGACAGATTAACCCTGAAGATTAAAAAAAAAAGAAGACAGAATATTTTTGAACTTGGGACTTGTTTTATCAATGGCTGGATAAAAGAGCCAGAAATATTACTATGTAAACAAATTGACTGAGACAATATGCTGTTCATTAAGCATGTGCGCACACACAGACATATTCGGCCAAAAAGGTTTCAAATAGGATGGCTGTGAATTGGGGCCCATTATTGGAAACTACAATGTCCGGCAGGCCGTGTGTGGCAAACAGCCTCTGTAATACCCTGGTAACTGCTTCGGCCATCGTAGTGGGCATCTTAACTATCTATAACCATTTGGAATATGTGTCCACTATTATTAAGAATGTTTGCCCCTGTACCGGCCCTGCAAAATCAAGATGCACCTGTGACTGTGCTTTAGGTTTCTCCCATTCATGTGCTGGGGCAATGGTGGTGCCGGTCTGGACTCCTGACAAGGTGTGCACGTGGCAACTCATTCTGTTATGTCTGTGTCCATGCCGAGCCCAAACATAGCTCCTGGGTAATGCCTGCATTCTTATAATGCCAGGGTGCCCCCCATGTCATGTTTCTAATATTGATTCCCTTAACGTTTATGGTACTACGACTCTATCCCCCACAACAGACACCGCTTTTGCACTGACAGCTCATGTTGGGGTTAGGGTTAAAGGGTTTCCATTAGCCCACCCCACTGGGGGGGGGGAGAAGAGAAAGGACTAGGGGGGACCCTGGGGAGGAGTGAAGGGGCTGAGGGGACACAATGGTTAGGAAACAGCATACAGGGTTTCTTGGAGGGTGGGGAAGCCTAGGGATGACTTTGGCAGGCTAGCTTCCAAGAGTTTTCCCCAATGTTGAGGTAGCCAGTGTTCTGCTTAGCAACTTGCACATTCAATTAATACCTGCCTCAGGGAGGGCAGGGAGATTCAGGTAGTTAAGAAAATGATCATTGCAACATGCAACCGTAATTGCAAGGCCCATAATAGTTTTATCTGGAGGACTACTTTTATGCTGTTTATGCTGGGGAATTCTGGGGTTAACATCTGGGTGAAAACAAGACTTGAAACTCCACATATTGGTCCATAATCAACATACAAAAGCACCATCCAAAATTCCTTTTTGAAGAATTCCACTACTTCTGCAAAAGAAAATATACAGAAGCTTCTGCTGATAACCAGAAAATGGCAGTTAGCCCTTTTCCACTTTCCTTTTCTCTCCACCTACAAATTTAATCCTGAGAAACGTTTGAGTAAAAAGAATCAGGCCAGAATTCAAACAGTCAGTTTCTCACCTACAGTTTGAGAATGGGAGATCACAAATGAAATTCAAGCCTACTCTAAACTCTTCAACTGTTGCTGCATGTGAATTTCGTTGTGTGCTATAAGGGATGATTTACGTTTGAAGTAATGTCCACAGACTGGACATTTGAAAGATTTCTCCATGGTGTGAGTCTTCTGGTGTCTCATGAGATTGGAATTCTGACTGAAAACTTTTCCACAGTCAGGACATTTAAAACGTTTCTCTCCTGTGTGAGTCTTCTGGTGTTTCACCAGGCTGGAATTATCAGAAAAACTTTTCCCACAATCTAGACATTCAAAGGGTTTCTCTCCTGTGTGAATCCTCTGATGTCTCATGAGATTGGAATTCTGACTGAAAACCTTTCCACAGTCACGACATTCAAAGTGTTTCTCTCTTGTATGAGTCCTCTGATGTCTCATGAGATAGGAATTCTGACTGAAACCTTTTCCACAGTCAAGACATTTAAAAGGTTTCTCTCCTGTGTGAGTCTTCTGGTGTTTCACCAGGCTGGAATTATCAGAAAAGCGTTTCCCACAATCTGGACATCCAAAGGGTTTCTCTCCTGTGTGAGTCCTCTGGTGTTTCATGAGGTGGGAATTCTGATTAAAACCTTTTCCACAGTCTGGACATTCAAAAGGTTTCTCTCCTGTGTGAGTATTCTGATGATATATAAGGTAGCAATGCTGACTGAAACTTTTCCCACAGTAACAACATTCAAAGGGTTTCTCTCCTGTGTGAGTCCTCTGGTGTCTCATGAGATTGGAATTCTGACTGAAAACTTTTCCACAGTCAGGACATTTAAAGCGTTTCTCTCCTGTGTGAGTCTTCTGGTGTTTCACCAGGCTGGAATTATCACAAAAACATTTCCCACAATCTGGACATTCAAAGGATTTCTCTCCTGTGTGAATACTCTGATGTCTCATAAGGTTGGAATTATCATTAAAACTTTTCCCACAGATAGGACATTCAAAGGGTTTCTCTCCTGTATGAGTCCTCTGGTGTCTCATGAGATTAGAATTCTGACTGAAAACTTTTCCACAGTCAGGACATTTAAAGGGTTTCTCTTCTGTGTGAGTCCTCTGGTGGTTCACCAGGCTGGAATTATCACAAAAACATTTCCCACAATCTGGACATTCAAAGGATTTCTCTCCTGTGTGAATACTCTGATGTCTCGTAAGGTTGGAATTATCATTAAAACTTTTCCCACAGATAGGACATTCAAAGGGTTTCTCTCCTGTGTGAGTCCTCTGGTGGTTCATGAGTTGGGAATTTCGACTGTAAGCTTTCCCACAATCTGGACATTCAAAGGGTTTCTCTCCTGTGTGAATACTCTGGTGTCTCATGAGGTGGGAATTCTGACTAAAACCTTTTCCACAGTCAGGACATTCAAAAGGCTTCTCTCCTGTGTGTGTACTCTGGTGATATATAAGGTGGGAATTCTGACTGAAACGTTTCCCACAATCAAGACATTCAAAGGGTTTCTCTCCTGTGTGAGTCCTCTGATGTATCACTAGGTGGGAATTATCACTAAAACGTTTCCCACAGTCACAACATTCAAAGGGTTTCTCTCCTGTATGAACCCTTTCGTGTTTCAACAGTGTGGAATTATCATTAAAACGTTTCCCACAATCAGGACATTCAAAGGGTTTTTTTCCTGTGTGAGTTCTATGGTGTTTCACCAGGCTAGAATTATAACTAAAACTTTTCCCACAATCTAGACATTCAAAGGGTTTCTCTCCTGTGTGTGTCCTCTGGTGGTTCACCAGGCTGGAATTATCACTGAAACATTTTCCACAATCTAGACATTCAAACGGTTTCTCTCCTGTGTGAATACTCTGGTGTCTCATGAGGTGAGAATTCTGTCTAAAACCTTTTCCACAGTCTGGACATTCAAAAGGTTTCTCTCCTGTGTGAGTATTCTGGTGATATATAAGGTAGGAATGCTGACTGAAACTTTTCCCACAGTAACAACATTCAAAAGGTTTCTCTCCTGTGTGAGTCCTCTGGTGTATTACCAGGCAGGAATTCTGACTGAAATGTTTCCCACATTCACAACATTCAAATTGTTTCTCTCCTGTGTGAATACTCTGGTGTCTCATAAGGTGGGAATTATTACTAAAGCTTTTGCCACAGATAGGACATTCAAAGGGTTTCTCTCTTGTGTGAGTCCTCTTGTGTATTACCAGGTAGGAATTCTGACTGAAACTTTTCCCACAGTCACAACATTCAAAGGGTTTCTCTCCTGTGTGAGTTCTCTGGTGTCTCATCAGGTGGGAATTATGACTAAAGCTTTTCCCACAGATAGGACATTCAAAGGGTTTCTCTCCTGTGTGAGCCCTCTGGTGGTTCATGACTTGGGAATTGCTTCGGCCTGACTGTAAGCTTTCCCACAATCTGTGGGTTTCTTTCCTGTGTGAATACTCTGGTGTCTCACCAGCATGGAATTATCACAAAAACTTTTCCCACAGATAGGACATTCAAAGGTTTCTCTCCTTTGAGTTTCCTTTGGTGCATCACCAATGTTCGAATTACAACTGAAATGTGAAAAAAGAAAAGAAGTATATATTACAATGAAAAAGCAGACATGCCCCAATGCTAGAATAGTCTCTTATCTTATTTATGATCACTTACAATATTGATGATTCATTTGATACATGGAAGACTACTGAGATCCATGTTCAAATATCCATTCAAATTCAATTGTTTAGTTGGGTCAATCACAAATTCTTAGCCATGCAAAGGACTATCATCAATCACTGTATATCTTGAAGTGCTGGGGATAGATTTTATCATTGCAGACATATCCCTACGGGGAGAAATACAGATACATTCACCTACACATATATATACATGGAGAAAATCTATGACTTTCAAACCTGACAAAATGGCCCAAAATGGTTACAGTCAAACCTTTGGAGCTAAATTTAGAGATGTGGGGGCTTTAGCTGATGAAATGATTCCAAAAGCCTCTGCAAGCTTTAAAGCACCACTTTTGCTCATGGAAGTCCTCAGCTGCAAATAAGAATAGAAAATACTGTCTATAACCCCTCTGCTGATATCCTTGTTCAAGTAGTCTTCACTTTACCTACCGCAATTGGAACTGATATTTGCATCATTAGGCAGCTCAATCATTAAGCATGATGTTATATGACAGTGCCAACTTACATCTGTTCCTCTGTCGTTGTTTAGCAAATTAATGGGGGATTTCCGGCTGTACTTCTGGCGCCTTTGGAGCATGAACTGTGAGCCCCACGGTCCTATTCCAAGCTCTGTCTTTCGGAGGGCTGAAATGTGAGCCACAGCCTCTCTGGAGGAGTGGTGAAGTAAAGGGGGACTGCCTGGCAGGTCGAGGAGAGCCGCATGTCTCTTCTCTGCTCAGGAAAGCCACCTTATTCGAAGACAAAGAGCAGCAGCAGCAAAAATATCTGCCATTAAGCTGTGGACAGTCAGAATACGTAGGACTGTGCTGGAGCGGAGAAAGTGAATGGTGTGCAAACTGGGTGAGAAAATGCTTTTAATTGCAATCTGACACCAAGAAAATGGAGAAGGCATTTTAAATGTTGGAATTATAACTACAAACTTTTGTTTCATCATTATCGCTCATTTATTGGATTTACAACTTAAAATAATTGAAATTGGATTTTTTAACAATAAAGCAGAGAGGCTGGGGTAGACTGAAGTGAGAGCGCCAGCTGCTGATAAAACATGAACTAAGCAACTTTGGAAATAACTACTTTAAAAAGACTGAAAATACTTGTTGGATAGGCTTCTAAATTAAGACCACTGGAGATTAAATAAAAGATTTAATTTTTTAAATTTGAATAATGAAGAAAAAATGGAGTTATCAGAAGAAATGGGGGAGAAAGCAAGTGAGATGCCAACAAGATGAAGATAACAAGGAAGAGATACCACTAAAAATAAATATTGATTAAGAAATTAAAACAGGAGGGAAATAATGTAAAAGATTTAAAGAGGGAATGGGAGAAACAGGAAGAGAATTGTGGGAAAGAGAAGGGGCATGGAATAGATAGTTTTGAAATCAGACAGAGGGAAAAGGTAGAGGGAGGGAAAAAAAACCTTGATTATATAGTTAGAATATAGATTTTGAAATAGAGGGAGAAAAAGGCTTAAAAGAGGAACACTGGAAGCAAGTTAAAAAAAAAGACTAAAAATTCAGAAGAGGTCAAGAGATGATGGATAAGAGGGGTAAAAAGAGTTAAAAATTATTGAATATATATTAATAATATATTAGAGTTATATAGGTTGGAATATGAATATGAATAAATGTATATTAAATGTTTAATGATTGTGTTTGGAACTAAAGTGTGTACTAAAATATTGAATAATGAAAGAAGGAAGGATCACGTCTCTGAATATTAAGAGTATGGAAGGGGGGAAAGGTTAACATAGAGGTAGAAATAAGAGGGGAATAATAGTATAAATAGACACTAAAATGTTACAGTGGATGGAAGAACTATGAGAAGGTTTAGAACTGAAGGACAATAGTAAAGATTATGTGTTAACAAAATGAAAAATGAAAATGAAATGCAATTATTAGAAATAATAATGTTAAGGATGTGGATTCACCTCCCTGTATTACAATCTCTGCACAAGAACTGGACGTTGTCCATGACTTTATGTACCTCGGCTCAGCTATCTCTGACACTCTTTAGATACTGAGCTGAATAAACGCATTGGTAAAGCAGCCACCATATTTTCCAGACTTACAAAGACAGCATGGCTTAATAAGAAGCTGACAGAACATATAAAGATTCAGGTCTATAGAGCCTGCGTCCTGAGAACACTCTTGTACTGCAGTGAGACTTGGACCCTTTTCGCATAGCAGGAGAGAAAGTTGAACACATTTCATAAATGCTGTCTCCGACGTATTCTTGGCATCACCTGGCAGGCAAAGTTCCAAATAGCGCAGTGTTGGAACGTGCTAGAATTTCTAGCATGTATACACTATTGAAACAGCGACATCTACGCTGGCTTGGGCATGTCGTGAGAATGGCTGATGGTCAGATTCTGAAAGATCTCCTGTATGGAGAATTAGTGCAGGAAAAGCGCCTCAGAGGGAGACCACAGCTGCAATATAAGGATATCTGCAAGAGGGACCTAAAGGCTCTGGGAATGGACATTAACAACTGGGAAACTTTGACCTCCGATTGTTCAGCTTGGAGGCTAAAGACGCAGCATGGCCTTCTCCAATTCGAAGAGACACTTGTTCATCAGGCTGAGGCAAAGAGGCAGTCCCGGAACCAGTGAAATCTGGAGGCTGGGCAGGGGACAGAATATATCTGCCCTCAGTGTGGAAGGGATTGCCACTCTCGAAATGGCCTTTTTAGTTGCACTAGATACTGTTTTAGGACCTCTTTCCAGAGCACAATACCGTAGTCTTTTGAGACTGAAGGTTGCCAATGATGAATGTTATGTTTATTTCTATTGAAATGTATGATACCCAGATACCACACCATTCACACAATGAGATGTATAAAATAAAAAATAACAAACTTGGAAAAAAAACCAAATTCTTAGCAATGCAAAGGACTATCATCAATTATATCTTGATAGACTTTATAGGGAGAGATATCCCTACAGAGAGACATACAGATACATCCATCTACACATGTGTATACATGGAGAAAATCTATGACTTTCAAACCTGACAAAATGTCAGATTACAATCAAACCTTCTGAGCTAAATTTAGAGATGTGGGGGCTTTAACTGATGAAATGATGCCGAAAGCCTCTGCAAGATTTGAAGCACCACTTTTGCTCATGGAAGTCCTTCAGCTGCAAATAAGAGCAGAAAATACTGTCTACAACCCCTCTGGTGACATCCTTGTTCAAGTAGTCCTCACTTAACCTACCACAATTGGAACTGATATTTGTGTCACTAAGCAGCCTGATTATTAAGCATGATGTCACATGACAAGGCCAATTTACATATGTTCCTCTGTAGTTGTTAAGCAAATTACTTTGGGTTGTTAAAGGCAATTTCATATGACTGTGACTTGCAATTTACTACCAGTATACCCACTGATTTTGCTTATCAGAAGCTAGCTGGGGAGGTCACAAATGAGGATCATGAGTGTGGGATGCTGCCGCCATCATAAAGGTGCAACTATTGGCAGAACCCGAGTTGGTGCAACTCCTTTTCCTGCACCTTCAAAACCACAGTCACTGCTGAAGTGCGGTCCCTGAACAAGTGCTAGGATTACCACAAATTTTGTAGAACAGGTGCATGTCTGCTTCTACTGTGCCACAGTAACTTTGAAGGCTCAGGGAAGAAGTGGTAAGTGAGGACTACCTGTGCAACCAAAGATGCCAAAAGCTCCTCAATAGCTATTTCTTAGGAAGTGCTGGATTAAGCACAATTGAACCTGGTTATAATATATGGATGGGACAGGAAATACCATACTTATGGGCAAGACATGGAAATAAAAAAACAAACATTGATCGCTTGAACGGTGTTCCAATACTGGAAGAGTTCACATAAAGAAGAGGGTGTCAACTTAGTTTCCGAAGCACCAGAGAGCAAGACAAGAAGCAATGGATGGAACTAATGAAGGAGGGAAGCAACCTAGAACTAAGGAGAAACTTCCTAACAGTGAGAACACGTAACCAGTGGAACAGCTTATGTTCAGAAGTTGTAGGTTCTCCATCACTGGTGGCTTTTAGAAGGGATTGCACAGCCATCTGTCTGGAATGAGCAGGGGATTGGGACAGAAGTTTCAGTTCATCCCAGTGACGGAGCACCCAGAACCATTCCCAAAGCATCAACCTTCACTTGAAGGAGACTTTTTCAAGCTTCCCACCAGCAGAAATTGCAGCCCCCAGTTTCCCAGCCTGCAGCACCAGTGGGCTTCCATTTGGGGAGGGAAGGAACCTGCAGCAGCCGCAGCTGAGAGGCTTCAGCCCAGTTGCTTCTCCGCTTCCAGCCCAAGTTGCTCCCGGACTCTCCTCCCACCTGCTGCCCTCCACTCACCTGCCAGCTGCTGCTCCGACCATGGAAACAGCACAAAAGCCGCTCTGCACTCCACTTTCCTCCCATCAGCCATCCGGAAGAGGAAGTTCCTCTGCGCCTCTCCTCTCCTCCCATCCTTTCTAGCAGTACAGTACTTGATCGTTTTAACTCATTAAACGCAAGACTTTAAACTCTGTGGCTGCTGAGCTATCAATTAGAATAGAATAGAATTCTTTCTTGGTCAAATGTGACTGGACACAATAAGGAATTTGTCTTTGTGCCGAGCTCAAAAGTTAATGACTTTTACAGAGTTACAGAATCAGCTTTCTTGGGGGTGTCTCTCAGTGGAGATCAAAGCCTCTCTACACCCTAAATCTTTATGACTTATTTAATGTGGCTCCCAAGGATTTAGGACGAGGCACCAAACTCTCCAGGGAGCCAGCTTCACTCTTGCTGGTCAGGGCTGCATCCAGGGGCACGGAGGATAAAGCTGGATTCCTGAAGGAGGGAATTGTATATCTGCTAAATGTTAAATGCCATGTGTAAACTCTGTAAATTTACTTGCGGGGAAGTCTCCATTAGGTCACAGAGGAAAATACGCAGCAGGGGTTAGAAAATGAGGGCTAAGAAAGGGGACAATTGTCAATATAGAGTAAAAGAAATGTTTCTAAAATGCATTTAAAAGAAAAAGGAAAAATAGAATATCCCACCAAAGCACATGGCTGACTGATCACCAGGCTAACTTTATTACAGGGACACCCTACGCTGCCATTTTTATTTATTTATTATTTAAATTTTTATACTGCCCTTCTCCCGAGGGACTCAGGGCGGTACAGCCACAATAAAACAACATATACCCATAAAATTTAAAAACAGTTTAAAACATATTAAATAATTTGGCCCTTATATTAAAAAATGAAGATCTAGTAATTTTAGATGGTGATAGTGGTGTTTTAGCTATTGGATCTAAGCTCTGTTCTATGGAGGAAGCTGCAATATAAGAACTTCAACATATACAGGTAGTCCTCAACGTACGACCACAATTGAGCCCAAAATTTTTGTTGCTATGTGACTCTGGACACTGCAACTGTCATAAATATAAGTCAGCTGTCAAGCATCCGAATCTAAATCACATGACCATGGGAATGCTGCACACAGTCATAAGTGTGAAAAATGGTCATAAGTCACTTTTTTCAGCGCCGTTGTAACTTTGAACAGTCACTAAATGAACTGTCCTGAGTAATTGTCCTAATATCTGCCTCCTTCTGGGTCGCTTACAGCAAGCTTTCTTCAGATAGCCTGCTCTCGGCCACGGTTACCTGAGCTTCTCTCCAAGCACCCCAGATATCCGGGAGCGATTGAAGAGTCCGGGATTTAGGAAGCCCGGCAATCTGATTGATTTTAAAAGGAGAGCAGATCTGTTGTCAAGGTTCTGACAGATGCCCTAATTAACTCATGAGTCTCAAGCCAAGTTTCAAAAGGAATCCAATGATTTATTAGGAGCAGTATGTCGGCCTCTAGGCATCTACTCAAGTGAGGTCTGCTCTGCTGCATGTAAGTTACCGCTCACCTTTGACCCTATTCCCCCCCTCTTCCTTTCAGTCTGTGTCATAAATGACGTTCTCCAATGAGGTACTCCCGCGGGCTGTAGAGACACACCTCACAACCCGGCTTTGGTAATTCAAAGTTGGAAGAAGGTACGCGTGTAATGTGCTCCCCATTTATTTATTTATTTATTTATTATTTATCTATCAAATTTCTATACAGCCCTACTCCCGGAGGACTCAGGGCGGTGAACAGCCAAGATAAAATACAGATAATACAAACATTAAAAGTCCATTAAAATTATTAAATATTTTGACCGAAAACAAATTTAAAACACCCAATTTATAAAACACATTAAACGATTTAAAAATTTAAAAGGGAGAGTTAGGCCAGGCCAGCCTGCTGAAATAAAAATGTTTTGAGAGCATGACAAAACGTGCGCAGATCCGGGATCCTCCGTATCTCCGGGGGGAGCTCGTTAGGTGCCCCCACAGAGAAGGCTCTTCCCCTGGGGGCCGCCAGTCGACACTGTTTGGCTGACGGCACCCTGAGAAGCTCCTCTCTATGGGAGCGTACTGGTCGGTGAGAGGCTATTGGTAGCAGAAGGCAGTCTCGTAAATACCCCTGTCCGATGCCATGGAGTGCTCTAAAGGTGGTAACCAAAACCTTGAAGCGCACCCGGAAGACCACCGGGAGCCAGTGCAACTCGCGCAGGAGGGGGGATCACATGGGAGCGCCACGCCGCTCCGATAACTACCCGCGCAACCGCATTCTGGACCAGCTGGAGCCTCCAGTGCTCCTCAACGGGAGCCCCATGTAAAGAGCATTGCAGTAGTCCAGGCGGGAAGTAACGAGAGCATGAGTGACCGTATTTAATGAGTCCCGATCCAGAAAGGGACGCAACTGGACAATCAGGCGGACCTGATAAAAAGTCCCCCTGGCCACAGCCGTCAAGTGCTCTTCCAAAGACAGCCGTGAATCCAGGAGGACACCCAAGTTGCGAGTCCTCTCCGTGGGGGCCAATGACTCGCCCCTAATAGTCAGTGATGGCACCAACTGACTATATTGGGATGTCGGAAACCACAGCCACTCGGTCTTGGATGGGTTGAGCCTGAGTCTGTTTCTTCCCATCCAGATCCGCACAGCCTCCAGGCACCGGGACATCACTTCAAGGGCATCACTGGGGTGGTCCAGGGTGGAGATGTACAGCTGAGTGTCATCAGCGTACTGATGGTACTTCACCCCGAAACCACGGATGATCTCACCCAGCGGCTTCACATAAATGTTGAACAGAAGGAGCGAGAGGACCGACTCTTGTGGCACCCCCCATACAAGGGGCCTCGGGGTCGACCTCTGCCCCCTGTCAACATGGACTGCGACCGGTCAGAGAGAAAGGAGAACCACCGTAGGACTGTGTCCCCCACCCCTAACTCCTCTAGCTGGTGCAGCATGATACCATGGTCAATGGTATCAAAAGCCACTGAGAGGTCTAATAGGACTAGGACAGAGGAACAACCCCTGTCCTGAGGCCTCCAGAGATCATCAACCAATGCAACCAATGCCGTTTCCGTGCTGTACCCAGGCCTGAAGCCTGACTGGAACAGATCCAGATACGACGATTCATCCAGGTACTGAGGGAGCTGTCGCGCTACCACACTCTCAACAACCTTCGCAACAAAGCGAAGGTTGGAGACTGGATGGTAATTTGCCAACACTGCCGGGTCCAGGGAAGGCTTTTTGAGGAGAGGCCTCACCACCGCCTCTTTCAAGGTGGCGGAGAAGACACCCTCACTCAGAAAAGCATTTATAATCCCCTGGAGCCAGCCCCGTGTAACCTCCCGAGAGGTCAGCACCAGCCAGGAGGGACACGGGTCTAGTAAACATGTGGCTGCGCTCAGTCTGCCCAGTATCCTGTCCACGTCTTCGGGCGTCACAGAATCAAACTATTTCCAGATAATATCACAAGACCTGTCTCTGTCCTCCCCCCTGAATCTACCCAGTCAGAGTCCAGGTGTTCCCGAATCTGAGCGATTTTGTCATATAGATACTGTACAAAATCCTCGGCTCTACCCTCCAAGGGGTCCTCCATCGCTTCCTGGTGGAGCAGCTAGCGGGTCACCCTAAACAGGGCGGCCGGGCGATTATCTGATGATGCAATAAGAGCAGCAAAATAGTTATACTTTACCGCTTTTATCGCCATCAGGTAGGTCTTAATATGAGACCTTACCAGTGTTCGGTCAGATTCAGAATGGCTGGCCCTCCAACCGCTCTCCCAGCGTCTTTTCCAGCGCTTCATCTCCCTCAGTTCCTTGGTGAACCAAGGAGCCAGGCGAGATCGGCGCCGGGTCAGAGGCTGCAAAGGCACGACCCAATCCAAAGCTCCAGCGGCCACCCTATCCCAGGCGGCCACCAGGTCCTCAGTCGAACTGTGTGCCAGAGCCTCAGGAAATGGCCCAAGCTCCGTCTGGAACCTATCTGGATCCATCAGGCGCCTGGGGCGGAACCATCTCAACGGTTCCGCCTCCCTGTGGTGGGGTGCGGCAGTTCGAAGGTCAAAGCGAAGGAGGGAGTGATCCGACCATGACAAGGGCTCGATCACTATATCCCCTATCTCAAGATCACTCAACCACTGATCAGAGACAAAAACCAGGTCCAGCGTGTTTCCTCCCGTGTGAGTAGGGCCATGAACTAACTGGGTCAGGTCCATGCCGTCATGGAAGCCATGAACTCCCAAACCACCTCAGACGCCTCACTGGCGGATGGCAGGTTAAAATCCCCCATGACCATAAGCCTTGGGGTGTCAACCGCCACCGCAGCTATAACGTTGAGCAGTTCGGGCAGGGCTGCCGCTACGTGGCAGGGAGCCAGGTACGTAACCAGCACGCCCATCTGCGCCCCATGACCCCACTTCACCAGGAGGGACTCACATCCAGCCGTCTGAGGAACAGTGGCCTCCCTCGGACCAAGACCTTCTCTAATGACAACCGCCACCCCCCTCCCCTCCCCTGTGCCCTCGGCTGATGAAATGCATGAAAACTGGGTGGGCACATCTCAACAAGGGGGACCCCTCCCTCCGGGCCCAACCAGGTCTCCGTAATACCCGCCAGGTCCGCTCCTCCCTCCTGAACAAGATCATAAATGAGGGGGGCTTTATTTACCATGGACTGGGCGTTGCACAGCATCAGCCGAAGGCCAAGGGCCTGAGGGTCTGTGCAACCTGGGGAACGAGAGGAGCATTGGAGGCCGGAGCGCACCACCGCTTGGAGCCAGCGGGCACGCGCTCCCACAACCTGATGTGGCCCTCTGCTCCCGCCATATCTGCCCCTCCCACCCACAGTACTGATATAATATCCATCCACAACACAAGCTCTAACCCCCTCCTTGACCCCGGTTCCCGCACTTTTTGTGCCACGCTCTTCAGCCGGCTCTGGCCTCCTCCCCGACAGGTTCTCCCCCAAACCCACAGAGCCCACCCCCCTCCCAGAACCCTTTAAAACCTTATCTAAAAATTTCCCCCAAAAACCCCACAACCCCCTCCTCGCCGCATGCCACCTCTCGGGATTCCAAAATCCGTCATCAAGGTAGGCCCTCGATAGTGAGGAGGGCCAAACCTGTGAGAGGGGGGAGTCTCGCAGTGCAAGCAGGTCAGCAGCCGTAAACATCACAAAAAAACAGAGGTGGAGAGTCAACTGGTCAGGGCTTCACCAGATTGTCCAATAATACTGGGTCCAAGTAGATCTTCATATCAGGAGCTGGTTCACTGCCCTCTCACAGCAGTGGGAGGGGCCAGTGTCATCCCCCCACGTCCGGAGGATAATTATCCCAGTCACCCTCTCACAATGACTGGGCCAGATGACACCGACAATAGAGTCACAATAGTCCATCCTTTCATCCGGCGGATGACAACAGCCCCCTCAGCACCTGCACACCGTTTTGCCCAGTTCTCCTCCAGTTTGGAGTCGCATATGAAGCCAGCAGTTTGTAAAGTTATTAAGGGCAATGATGATAATCCCACGGGCACAAGCTCTTCCCTGAGGTGAGAGTAGGGATAGCAGACAGAAAACCCAGTCCAAGGGTGGGTGGCCATCGAAGGCCAACACCCACCCATACCTGGGGGAAAGGGGGGAGGAGGAGAAGCCACCCGAGGTGACCAATAAACCAACCCTGGTCAGCCTCCCGCCTCTCCTGCCCCAAAACTCCCCAAACCCCCAGTCTCAGCTCTGATGACAAAAAACCCCGGATAGTAGGGGTCACAATCCAAAATAGAGCAGATGGTAATCCTGAGGGCAAGACTCTCCGTATTTCCCCCAACCACCTACTGCAAGCTATTTCCTTAACCGGGTGGTCCGTGGCTGCCATTGCCTCCAGCCGCCGCCGCCATCATCGCCGGCTCGTAACCGGCACCCTAGGCTCCTTGCTTCTAATGGCAACTCAAGAGCACACTAGAAATGCTTTTGCGAGTTGACACATAAATTTACAAGGAGTAAACCTTAACATCAGGGTGGATTTGATTTAAATCGAGTTGATTTAAATCATGATTTAAATCATGATTTAAATTACAATTTAAATCACTAGTAAAAAGGCTTGATTTAAATCAACTCGATTTAAATCATAATTTTTAAAGAGCAACTGTCACTCCTTTGACCCACTGTTGACTCACCGTCAGTCCCAGTGTTGCAGAATATACAGCCTCATACTACATAACTAAGCTCCATTTCATGCTGAATAAACTAAATTATTTATGTATCTTAAATAGAAAACTACCTTACGATAGATTTTTACCCCAAAAGTTTTTTATTAAAATAGATTCGATAAAAATCAAAAAAATCCGATTTAAATAAAAAAAATCTGATTTAAATAAAAAAAATCTGATTTTTTTGATTTTTTTAAAAAAATCATTGATTTTTATCCACCCTGCTTAACATGGAGACTTTTTAAAACTTCCAACACAAAGAACAATGCAGGCACCAGTTTTAAAGCATGTGCCACCAGTGGAATACAATCTGGGGAGGGAAGGAATTTAGAACAGCTGACAAGTTTCAGCCTCTTGCTTGTCTGCTATTACACCTGGGGAATCCCAAACAGCCCTACTTGCTTCCGGCCTCTCCTCCACCTGTTTACACCTCACCTTTCAGCTGCTGCTTCCACCCTGGGAAGACCAGGAGGGCCATCCTCCCCGCCTCCACCCTCTCAGCAGACAACTGGAAGAGGCTGTTCTCTTCTCCTTCAAATCCTCTCTAGGAATCTACTGTTCAAATGTTTATTTATTTATTTACTTTTAACAATTTTTATTGAACAATTTTTAAAATTTTTGACAATTTTCTCCTTTGCAACATTTCCGCATCAGTATACTTCCACTATATATCCATTCCCCCCCCCCCCTTTACATCTATATGAAGGAACTGGCAGACGAGATCTCAGAACCACTGAACTATATCTCTCAAAGATCCTGGAGCACAGGGGAACTGCCAGAAGTCTGAAAAAGAGTTGATGTAGTTCCCATCTTCAAAAAAGGGAAAAAAACAGATCCAGGAAACTACAGACCTATCAGCCTATAACCAAAAGCCAACATGGGTTTGTCAAAAACAGATCATGCCAGACTAAAAAAGCCTCTGCCGATCAGGGAACTCGGCTTGAATCATCAGAGCATTTAAAAGAAAAAAAAGGGTTTTTTTCTCCTGTTCTGGCCACCCAGTCAGAACGATAGCCTTCAGTGCCTGTAAAGGTACATCAGTACCTGTGTGCTGCCTAAGCTGTCATAGCTGCTGATTTGTAATATTAAGATGGTCTACTTTAGTGATGGCTAACCTTTTTGCCATTGCCTGCCAGGAGGGGGAGGCGGGGGAGGTTCGCGTGCGTGCATGCCCACACCCATAATTCTATGCGCCCTGCACTGCGCATGCGCGCGCAAGCCCCCTCCCCCCCAGACTCCTAGTCTCTAGAGGCTGGGGACAGTAAAAAACGTCACTTCCTGTCCCACCGGGAGTTCAGAAATGGGCCCTTTCAGGCCTCCGGAGGGCTCTGGCGGAGTGGGAAAGGCTGTTTTGGCCCTTCCCAGATGCATAGAGAGGATCTGGAGCCAGGTAAGAAAGAAAAATGGGCCTTCCCCACCCACCCCCCAGGCCCTCCGGAGGCAGGAAACAGCCTGTTTCCCTACTTCTGGTGGGCCCAGAAGGCCTGAAAATCAGCTGGCCAGCACGCGCATGCACACCAGAGCTGAGCTGGCGTGCCCACCGATATGGCTACGCGTGCCTCCTGTGGCACGCGTGCCATAGGTTCACCATCACAGGTCTACTTAATTAACAATTTATCAAGCCCAATCACATAGTTCTGTGGCGAAGCATGGGTATCCAGCTAGTATGTGTATGTGTGTAAACACAGAGAAACACACACACAGTATGTGTGGAGTCTTCATCACTGAGCAAGAGTTGGGAAATGAGCTTTACATTACCTTTTTATTATTAAATTCATTTATTATTAAATTTGAATGCTGCTCATCTCACAGTTTGAAGCAACTCTGAGCAACTTGCCTTGCCCTAATGTTCATAGCAACATTGATAATACTCATGTTTACATGTCAAAAGCTACTGATAATAGTAACATAATGCATTTTCTTAAAAGGAACATTTTCTACTGTACATTTTTTTCCCATGTTAAGGCAGCAAAACAAAGTTTGTTAGTCTTCTGCACAACAGTGTGGCAAAAGAGCAGCCACTTCCACAAGTCCACCACATGGCCCAGGGACAAATCCATGGGCCACTGAAAATGGTGGCTGCTTCCAGGACACAGTCCCAGGGATGTGTCCTCCCCACTGCCACAGCATGAGGATCAGATATCTTCAAAGGTAAGGAGGTGGAGGGTGTGAGGGATAGAGGAGTGTGAGTCATGTGTAAGGGGACCCGGGGGGGGGGGGAGAAAGGACTATGGGGGACCCTGTGGAGGAGTGAAGGGGCTGAGGGGACACAACGGTTAGGAAACAGAGTACAGGGTGTCTTAGAGGGTGGGGGAAGCCTAAGGATGACTATGGTAGGCTAGGCTTCCAAGAGGTTTCCCCAACGTTGAGGTAGCCAGTGTTCTGCTTAGCAACTTGCACATTCAATTAATAACTGCCTCAGGGAGAGCAGGGAGATTCAGGTAGTTAAGAAAAATGATCTTACTTAACAGCCATTACAACATGCAACCATAAGGCCCATAATAGTTCTATCTGGAGGACTAATTTTATGCTGGCTGGAGAATTCTGGGGTTAACATCAACATACAAAAGCACAATCCAAAATTCCTTTTTGAAGAATTCCACTACTTCTGCAAAAGGATGTAGGAAGTTAGCACCCACCCCTTTCCTGGAAGAGTGAAATATTTTAGAAAATATGAAAAAGGCAGAAATATGAGAAGCATATTTTACAGACAAAGTAGCTCCCACCTTCCTGTCCCCCACCCTTTGTCAATGGGCCATTAAGGCCTGGGCCAGTCTACTCTACATAACAAAGATCTACCTCCTTCAGGCAGAGCCATAGTAGGAATTGCGAAATATAGGATTAGCCCTCTACACAATAGCAGTAGAAACTCACCACATGTGACCTGGGAAGCACATGTGACCATCAGCCAGCAAGGCCCCCACCCCCTGGGAGTCTGACAACCAATCAGGGTACTCTTTTGGGGCCCCAAGAAATGCAGAGCCAGAGAGAGCATAAAAACCCGAGGATTTTACTGTATCTGCCCTTTTCTGTTCAGGAACTCAAGCCATGTGATCCTGTCCACCATTAAACCATCTTTCCAAGCAGTCTCCATGTTTCCAGTGTCTGTTTCCCCACTTGGAGCAGAACCCAGAAGGATGTTTCTTCCAACAATTGGCGACCCAGCGGGACTCCAAGCTAACCTAACCAATGGACCAGGCCCAGGTAAGCCTCCCTTGCTGGCAGCAGACCCATTGAGTCTGTGGGTATGTTTTCATGGACCTTGGCCATTTGGAACTAGGTTTTAAAGGGGTTTTGAGTTTGAGCTCAAAGGCTGCTTGGAAAGAAGGTGAGTACCTCTAAATTTTAATTTTAAAGTATGGAAAAGCATGGGAAATTTGTGTATGCCTGCATGTGTGTGAGTGAAGGCCCTTCTCCCAAGTACAGCTGGATCTTGCTTCCTCTGTGCATTTCCTAGCCGCAGAAAGACTAACAGTCTGGAGAGCATGGGGGTTTTGCCAGAGCACAGGACCTTCTGTTAGGGAAGGAGGAAGTGTGTGTGTGGGATTCCACCTGGAAAACAGTCTGATTTCACCTCTTTGAATGACCTCTAGCCGCACCTCTGCCTACTGCTAGCTCCACCGAGCCATGACCGGTAGGATAGAGAAAGCAAGGGGGGGTTGCCAAATGTGGAACTTTGTGTTTAAAAGGAATGGAAGCCAAGCGAAAGCCAAGCGTGTGAAAAAGGGGGGATTAATAAAATTGTGAAAGGGAAACCCGGTTTTGTCCAGCCCAGACACGGGGCGAGCGTGTGTGTGTGAGAGGAGGTGCCAGTACCACCTGCTGGGGTCAGCAGGTCCTCCCGGATCCCCTTTTTGGATCTGAAAAACTACGGCGATTCCCTAAGAGGAAGGGGCCCATACTTCGTAAGGGAATCGAAGTCCTTCCCAGAGCTTTTTCTCTGAAAACTGACGGCGTGCCACCCGGCTAAGTCGAAATGATCCTTCCGGAGAAAAGGAAAGGGTCATGGGTAGCGATAGTTCGCGGGTGGCGGGGACCCCTGTGGAAGAAGTGCTCGCGGCCTGGGACGCCAGGCGGGTGCCCATATTGAGGGGCATGGATAAAAGGAAATTAGGAAAATTGTGTCAAAAATGGGCTTTGCTAAGAGACAACACCGGGAGACAAATTTGGCTAAATAAAGGTACTTAAAAGAAAAGGGAAATATATAAATAGGAATGTTGGGTTTTTGTTTGTTTGTTTGTTTGGTTTGTTTGTTTGTCTCTGTCTTCTATGCAACCACGTGGTATGTTTAAGATTTGTGCCTTCCCTAATTTAACTGAGATTTATGTGGGAATGATCAGTGTGTGTGAAATCTCAGAGTTCTGTTGTCTTCTCTTTGTCTTCCTTGTTTTATGTGTGTGTGTCTTAAGTCTTTGTGCACCCTCGAGGTAATTGTAACTATAAAATGTATCTGATCTCTAGAGACAAGAATTTTAAATTGTTAGAAAAGAAAAAAAAAAAAAAAGGTTGAAGCAATGAAAATGGGGGAGAGAGAGAAAAAAAGAAAGAAAGAGCCTTTGCCCTGTGTTTGTCCGGCCAACAAACACAGATTAAAGAGAGCATTTTATTTCATTTCTGTTTTTTTTTCTCCTCCTCTCTCTGTATCTTAAAGTAACAACTCAAGTTTATGAGGAAACGTTTTAAGTTTGTTTACAAGAAAAAAAAAATCAGTCTTGCATTTACTGTATGTGTTTAAATGGGTTTACCTGTTCATCTCTTTCCTGAAGCATGTGAATCCAGTTTTTTTCTTATCTGTTGTGTCTCCATTTTGTTGAAACTGCTTTATCTATTTAGTAACTGCAATACTGTTGTGTTGTTCCTTTTCAAACTCTGCCTGCAAGCTATCTACCCCCCCCCCCATCTCTAATCCTGTTACAATGCCTTTCCTGGGAAGATTACCCACAAAAGGTGGGAGGGGACCCTGTTCTAATGTCTTTCAGCCCTGCACAAAGGACTCTGCAACCTGTGGAAGCAGAGCACATGGATCCAGATGCTGCCTCCAAAGGAGACCTTCCATCTGATTGAACCAGGAATTGGGTTTGAATCCAGTCTCCACTGAAAGTCAGCACAGCAACCAGAGTGGAGCAGACCTTCCCAAGCCTGACTGACCAGCCTTACCACCAAGCATTTTACCAGCAGACATGAAAGAAAAGACCCTGAGATGTACAAGTAAAGACCAAAAGACTCTTTTCAATTCCCAGAAGACAGCTGGAAAGACTATGGGGGGAGGGTGGAAATTCATTGTAAGGTTTTCTTTCTTGTCTCATTTATATTGTAATCAGTTTATTGTAAGAATTGTATTTGAGAGTGATTGCCACAGCAAGTTATGTACACTCTAGATTTCTGTCTGGTGGAGAGGAGAAATATGTCCAAAATGTTTGTATTGTCTGTATTGTAAAAGTAGCTGCATACACATGCACACACAGAGAGACACACATCATTCAGAATTAGACTGAAACTATTCCCTTCACTTACCTCCACACAAAGCTTCTCCTAGGTTGATTTTTGCTCTGTGGCACTGAAAGCCCAAGGAGTCTTATCTCCCTGCTAATTCGATGGGGGAGGGGGCAATCCCCCCTCAGGCAATTCCCTCACTTGAAGAGATAGCAGAAAAGTGATCTCCAAAACCCAAGCCCTGACTGACTCACAAATGATGCTGCCCAGTTGCCCAGTAAAGGAAGATATATTGCACTGGTGGTCTCATGAGTAGAAATCCCAGGGCTCATTATGTGTAACACCAAAAAAAAAAAAAAAGAATGGATATTGTACACTGGCTAACCTCAATTTGGACTCACAAATCCTGGATGCAATAAAGAGCTAGGGCAGGTTCAGTAACCAACCCTTGGAAATGGGCAGCCTGCAATTTAAAGGAAAATCATGGCTGTGAAAATTTTTGGGACATGTGTTTGCTTGAAACCTGACTGGAAGCTCACAGAAAGTAATATCTGAAGTCTGAAATTAATTGGCATGGAAAATTGGATACTGTAAAATTCTTACCAGAAATTTTTTCCTGGCTGCTAGACCTTCATGGTTGAAAGCTTTTGGAAGCCACTGAAGGAATCCTTTTCTGTTGCCTCTATCAATGCCTCCCCTTTGCATTAGAAAATTAAAAGCACCCATTAAGGCTCCCTGATGTGATCAATTTTAATCTTTTGCCAAGAACTTGTTTCAAAACTCACGTTTTGAAAAAAAAAAGAGTAGGGATTGTAGGAAGTTAGCACCCACCCCTTTCCTGGAAGAGTGAAATATTTTAGAAAATATGAAAAAGGCAGAAATATGAGAAGCATATTTTACAGACAAAGTAGCTCCCACCTTCCTGTCCCCCACCCTTTGTCAATGGGCCATTAAGGCCTGGGCCAGTCTACTCTACATAACAAAGATCTACCTCCTTCAGGCAGAGCCATAGTAGGAATTGCGAAAGATAGGATTAGCCCTCTACACAATAGCAGTAGAAACTCACCACATGTGACCTGGGAAGCACATGTGACCATCAGCCAGCAAGGCCCCCACCCCCTGGGAGTCTGACAACCAATCAGGGTACTCTTTTGGGGCCCCAAGAAATGCAGAGCCAGAGAGAGCATAAAAACCCGAGGATTTTACTGTATCTGCCCTTTTCTGTTCAGGAACTCAAGCCATGTGATCCTGTCCACCATTAAACCATCTTTCCAAGCAGTCTCCATGTTTCCAGTGTCTGTTTCCCCACTTGGAGCAGAACCCAGAAGGATGTTTCTTCCAACAAGGAAATACCCAGAAGCTTCTGCTGATAACCAGAAAATGGCAGTTAGCCCTTTTCCATTTTCCTTTTCTCTCCACCTACAAATTTAATCCTGAGAAACATTTGAGTAAAAAGAATCAGGCCAGAATTCAAACAGTCAGTTTCTCACCTACAGTTTGAGAATGGGAGATCACAAATGAAATTCAAGCCTTCTCTAAACTCTTCAACTGTTGCCGCATGTGAATTTCCTTGTGTGCAATAAGGGATGATTTACGTTTGAAGTAATTTATTTATTTATTTATTTATTTTTCGTATTTCTATGCAATCCAACTCTCCGAGGACTCTGGGCGGCTTACAACAAAGACAGCATAAACAATATACAATAAGAGACGTTAAAAACCCATACACACCGCTCATGGCCGGATCTCGCAAGATCGCAATGGTGAGATCAACGGCCCCAAGCCTGCTGGAAAAGCCAGGTTTTCACCATTTTCCGGAAGGCCAGTAGGGTGGGAGCGATCCTGGCATCAGGAAGTAGCTGATTCAAGAGAGCTGGGGCAGCCACAGAAAAGGCCCTCCCCCGCGGACCCACCAGACGACATTGTTTAGCTGACGGGACCCGGAGGAGGCCAACTCTGTGGGATCTTACCAGTCGTTGGGAGCTATGCGGTAGAAGATGGTCTTGAAGATAACCTGGCCCTAAGCCATATAGGGCTTTAAAGGTAATAACCAACACCTTGAATTGTGACCGGAGACCAATAGGAAGCCAGTGCAGCTCATGGAGGATTGGTGTAATGTGGGAGTACCTAGGTGCACCCATGACCGCTCGAGCGACTGCATTCTGGACCAACTGTAGTCTCCGAATACTTTTATTTATTTTATTTATTTATTATCAGATTTATATACTGCCCTTCTCTCGAAGGACTCAGGGCGGTGCACAGCCAAAGTAAAAACATAAATACAAACATTAAAATACAGTTAAAAAGATATAAATGCGCTTGGCCCCATAGTTAAAAAAACAACAACAACAAATCTATTAAAAACATGTTAAAAAGTGTTAAGCCAGCCCGGCTTGCTGAAAAAGAAAGGTCTTAAGGGCACGGTGGAAGGCACCGAGGTCTTGGATTCTTCGTATCTCTGGGGGCAGGGGTAGCCCCATGTAGAGCACGTTGCAATAATTCAACCGTGAGATGACAAGGACATGAGTGACTGTGAGAAGAGCCTCCCGATCCAGATAGGGTCGCAATTGATGTATAAGGCAAACCTGTACAAAGGTCCCCTTAGCCACAGCTGTCAGGTGTTGCTCTAATCTCAGCTGTGGGTCAAGGAGGACGCCCAAATTGTGAACCCGTTCTGAGGGGGACAGCTTCTCCCCCCCCAGGGCTAAGGATGGACAATCGACATGGTCCTTGGGAAGCAATACCCACAGCCACTTGGTCTTGTCTGGGTTAAGTACAAGAGCCTGGTGGTGCAGCAGACTAATAGCCTGTTATTAACATTCAGCTGCCTGCAATTACTGCATGTTCGAATCTCACCAGGCTCAAGGTCGACTCAGCCTTCCATCCTTTCTAAGGTAGGTATAATGAGGACCCAGTTTGTGGGGGCAATAAGCTGACTTTGTATAAATATACAAAAGTATGAAGGCTATTGCTTAACGCATTGTAAGCCGCCCTGAGTCTCCGGAGAAGGGCGGCATATAAATCAAATTTAAAAAAAAAAAAAAGTCTGAGCCTGTTTACTCCCATCCAGACCCTCACAGCCTCCAGGCACTGGCACATCACATCCACTGCTTCACTGAAATGATGCAGAGTGGAGATATACAGATGGGTGTCATTGGCATACTGCTGATATCCCACCCCGTATCGTCGGATGATCTCCCCCAGCAGTTTCATGTAGATGTTAAATAGAAGGGGAGAGAGGACCGAGCCCTGAGGCACCCCACAAACGAGGGGCCTAGGGGTCGACTTCTGTCCTATTAACACCGATTGTGACCGACCAGAGAGATAAGAGGAGAACCACCATAACACGGTGCCTCCCACTCCCAACTCCCTTAGTTGGCCTAGTAGGACACCATGGTCGATGGTGTCGAAAGCCGCTGAGAGGTCAAGTGGCACCACGATAGAGGAATGACCTCCATCATGGGTTCATCAGAGATGGTTCATCAGCGTGACCAAAGCAGTTTCCGTGCTGTAGCCAGGTCTGAAGCCAGATTGAAAAGGGTCCAGATAATCCATTTCATCCAATGTCCATAGGAGCTGATGTGCCACCACTTTCTCTACAACTTTCCCCACAAAGGGTAAGTTGGAGATTGGACAAAAGTTCTTTAATTCTGCTGGGTCCAAGGAAGGCTTCTTGAGGAGGGGCCTTACAACCGCTTCCTTTAATGGTTGCAGAAAAGACCCCTCCCTTAAGGAAGCGTTAACTAAAGTCAGGAGCCAGCCTCGTGTCACCTCCCTGCTGGCTGAAACTAGCCAGGAGGGGCACGGGTCCAACAAACAAGTGGAGGAACTCATCGCACCCACAGCCTTTTCCACTTCCTCAGGAGTCACAGGCTCAAACTCATCCCACACAATATGACTAAGACCTGCCCTGGTCATCTCAGTCGGAATTGCCCAATCAGCATCCAGGTCCATCCGAATCTGAGCGACTTTATCCGACAGAAACTGCTCAAATTCCTCAGCTCTACCCTGTAAGGGGCCCTCCGCTCCCCCTACATTAAGGAGAGAGCGAGTCACCCTAAACAGTGCGAGAATTAGCGGATGCAATAAGTGTGGAAAAATGCAAACATTTTGCAGCCCGTATCGCCACTAAATAAATCCTAATAAAGGCTCTTAAGAGTGTTTGGTCAGATTCAGATTTACTGGTCCTCCAGCGCCGCTTTAGACGTCTCTTCTGGCGCTTCATCTCCCGGAGCTCCTCGGTAAACCAGGGAGCTTTCCACTGCTCTTGAGAGGTCGCAAAGGCACAATCTGGTCCAGTGCCCCAGATGCGGTCTTATTCCAGGCAACAACCATGGTCTCTGCCGGGCTGTGGACAAGGGAGTCAGGTAACTTCCCAAGCTCCTTCTGGAACCCTACAGGGTCCATTAGGCACCTGAGGCAGAACCATTTAATCGACTCTGCCTCCCTGCGATGAGGGAGTGGCATACTAAAGTCCAACCTCAGCAGGAAATGATCTGACCACGACAAAGGCGAAACATCTATAGCCCTTAATTCCAGATCACATCTCCACTGCCCCGAGAGAAACACCAAATAAGCATGTGTCCCCCCCCTATGGGTCGGACCCTGAACTACTTGGGTCAGGTCCATGGTTGTCATGGAAGCCACGAACTCCTGAGCCACATCTGAGGGTTTGCCAAGTGACAGCAGGTTAAAGTCCCCCAGCAACATGAGCCTGGGGAATTCCACCGCTAACCCGGCTACTGCCTCTAGTAGCCCAGATAGGGATGTTGTAACGTAGCTGGGAGGCAGGTACGTCAACAACAGACCCAACTGAACCCTTGAGTCCAACCTCAAGAGGAGGGACTCACATCCGACAATCTCTGGGGCAGGGATCCTGTGAGGGCAAAATCTCTTACGGACAATGACTGCCACTCCTCCACTCCTTCCCTGGAGTTGCGGCTGATGCAGTATCTGAAACCTCTCTGGGCACATCTCTGATAGGGGAACACCCCCTCCTGGCCCAGCCAGATCTCAGTTATGCATGCCAGGTCAGCCCTCTCCCCCAGGATTAAATCCCAAACGAGGGGGGGCTTTATTAACAACAGACCTGGCATTAAATAGCAGCAGACTGAGACCAGGGCCCTGATTTCCCAAGTCACCAGGTATACAGGATGAGCCTTGCGAACCAAAACCAGAGGGGCCGGAACACGTAATCGCTTTGACATAGCAAGTCCTAGTTGTCTGGACATTTGAAAGATTTCTCCATGGTGTGAGTCTTCTGTTGTCTCATGAGATTGGAATTCTGACTGAAAACTTTTCCACAGTCAGGACATTTAAAGCGTTTCTCTCCTGTGTGAGTCTTCTGGTGTTTCACAAGGCTGTTATCACAAAAACATTTCCCACAATCTGGACATTCAAAGGATTTCTCTCCTGTGTGAGTCCTCTGGTGTCTCATGAGATCGGAATTTTGACTGAAAACTTTTCCACAGTCTGGACATTTAAAGCGTTTCTCTCCTGTGTGAGTCCTCTTGTGTATTACCAGGTAGGAATTCTGACTGAAACTTTTCCCACAATCTGGACATTCAAAGGATTTCTCTCCTGTGTGAATACTCTGATGTCTCATAAGGTTGGAATTATCATTAAAACTTTTCCCACAGATAGGACATTCAAAGGGTTTCTCTCCTGTGTGAATACTCTGGTGTCTCATGAGGTGGGAATTCTGACTAAAACCTTTTCCACAGTCAGGACATTCAAAAGGTTTCTCTCCTGTGTGAATACTCTGGTGTCTCATGAGGTGGGAATTCTGACTAAAACCTTTTCCACAGTCAGGACATTCAAAAGGTTTCTCTCCTGTGTGAGTCCTCTGATGTATCACTAGGTGGGAATTATCACTAAAACATTTCCCACAGTCACAACATTCAAAGGGTTTCTCTACTGTATGAACCCTTTCATGTTTCAACAGGGTGGAATTATCATTAAAACGTTTCCCACAATCAGGACATTCAAAGGGTTTCTTTCCTGTGTGAGTCCTCTGATGTATCACTAGGTGGGAATTATCACTAAAACATTTCCCACAGTCACAACATTCAAAGGGTTTCTCTCCTGTATGAATCCTTTCATGTTTCAACAGGGTGGAATTATCATTACAACCTTTCCCACAATCAGGACATTCAAAGGGTTTCTTTCCTATGTGAGTACTCTGGTGATATATAAGGTGGGAATTCTGACTGAAACGTTTCCCACAATCAAGACATCCAAAGGGTTTCTCTCCTGTGTGAGTCCTCTGATGTATCACTAGGTGGGAATTATCACTAAAACATTTCCCACAGTCACAACACTCAAAGGGTTTCTCTCCTGTATGAACCCTTTCATGTTTCAACAGGCTGTAATTATCATTAAAACCTTTCCCACAATCAGGACATTCAAAGGGTTTCTTTCCTGTGTGAGTTCTATGGTGTCTCACCAGGCTAGAATTATAACTAAAATTTTTCCCACAATCTAGACATTCAAAGGGTTTCTCTCCTGTGTGAATCTTCTGGTGGTTCACCAGGCTGGAATTATCACTGAAACATTTTCCACAATCTAGACATTCAAAGGGTTTCTCTCCTGTGTGAATACTCTGGTGTCTCATGAGGTGGGAATTCTGTCTAAAACCTTTTCCACAGTCTGGACATTCAAAAGGTTTCTGTCCTGTGTGAGTATTCTGGTGATATATAAGGTAGGAATGCTGACTGAAACTTTTCCCACAGTAACAACATTCAAAGGGTTTCTCTCCTGTGTGAGTTCTCTGGTGTCTCATCAGGTGGGAATTATGACTAAAGCTTTTCCCACAGATAGGACATTTAAGGGTTTCTCTCCTGTGTGAGTCCTCTGGTGGTTCATGACTTGGGAATTTCGACTGTAAGCTTTCCCACAACCTGGACATTCAAATGGTTTCTCCTCCTGCGTGAATACTCTGGTGTCTCACCAGCATGGAATTATCACAAAAACTTTTCCCACAAATAAGACATTCAAAAGGTTTCTCTCCTTTGAGTTTCCTTTGGTGTATCACCAATGTTCGAATTACAACTGAAATGTGAAAAAAGAAAAGAAGTATATATTACAATGAAAAAGCAGACAGGCCCCAATGCTAGAGTAGTCTCTTATTTTATTTATGATCACTTACAATATTGATGATTCATTTGATACATGGAAGACTACTGAGATCCATGTTCAAATATCCATTCAAATTCAGTTGTTTAGTTGGGTCAATCACAAATTCTTAGCAATGCAAAGGATTATCATCAATTATATCTTGAAGTGCTGGGGATAGATTTTATAATTGCAGACCTATCCCTGCAGAGAGAAATACAGATACATCCATCTACACATGAGTATACATGGCGAAAATCTATGTCTTTCAAACCTGACAAAATGGCCCAAAATGGTTACAGTCAAATCTTCTGAGCTAAATTTAGAGATGTGGGGGCTTTAACTGATGAAATGATGCCGAAAGCCTCTGCAAGCTTTAAAGCACCACTTTTGCTCATGGAAGTCCTCAGCTGCAAATAAGAATAGAAAATACTGTCTATAACCCCTCTGGTGATATCCTTGTTCAAGTAGTCCTCACTTTACCTACCTCAATTGGAACTGATATTTGCATCATTAGGCAGCTCAATCATTAAGCATGATGTCACATGGACTTCCGGTTTGGTGTCCCAGCGATGCAGTTAGAGAAATTGCGGGCTCTGACGAGCCCCGCGAAAACCCTGACTGACGAGCCGCCACCGATGGGTCTTTGGACCAAACCTGTCTTGTAGGGACAGGGGAAGGAGAGGGGCACCTCGGAGGACCGAGAGGAACAGGCAAGTTCCTTGGAGGCCGGAAGGAACTTTCTGAGTCGGCAGCGGGGGGAGGCAGCCATGGCGGCTGCCACGAAGCTGGGACAAACCATGAAAGAATTGTGCAGGAGGAAAGAAGAAAGAACAATGTCCTTTGAAGCCGGGTGAGTGACACCAACCCAGGCGAGAAACAACGTTAGATTATGGACTTTTACTAATAAGACCCCTAGCCTTAAACAGCGGCTGCAGATTTGTGGGGCTTGAAGATTTTGTAAAGTAACAATAGGGGATAACGACCTATTAAGGAATTTACTTTAGTACTGATTGTTTTGGATGAATTGGCTATTAACAAATTAGAAAACTGAGTTTTCCTTCAAATTGGAACAGATTCGATCTTTGGAAAAAGAGAAAAGAGATAAATAACGACTTAACACCTTTAAAAGTTAGATGAAGCAATGCAAACGGATGGTTACCTAATTGCTACAAAATGGAGATTGCTGTGACTAAGCGAAAATGTAAATTGTGGAAACTCTCCTTTTGCTTGAAAAAGAACTATTTTGACTGGCTATTTACCCTGGATTACTTAGAAAATAACTATGGATTTTTGGATTTTGGAGATTTCTATTCTGCCTATGGGTGGTTTTATAAGGAAAGAAGAAATATAATGGAACTAATAAAATCGAAACTAACTGGTGCAGGGACAAAAGTGGCACAGGAACAAAATAAGGAAACTGATGGATTCTACATGGAACAGACTTTACAATAAAAATAAAATGATATATAGATTTTCAAACATGGATATACTGATTTTGACGTGGAATACTTATGGACAGATAGGGAAATCAAGAAATAAAATAGATAAACTTAAAATGTAATGTTTAAATGAGTTTTAAATACAAGCAGGAGGTCTCTATGGAGAAATAAAGATGGAAAATAAAAGAAGGTAACTAAAATAGAAATGTGATGTTAAGGTGGTTAAAAATGACATTTTTACAAAAGCATAGGAGTATATATTAATATGAGACAAACTTAAGAAAATTTATTAGACTATGGGAGAATAAGTGGAGAATGTCTGATGCAATATGTTGTAATTTTAAATTGTAAAATTTATTAGACTATGGGAGAACAAGTGGAGAATATGTTTGATGTAACATGTTTTAATTTTAAACAGTAAACAAAGGAGAATGGTAAATATGATTAAATGTGAATGATTAATGAATTATTGGATGATAAAATAAGAAATGCAGACTTAAGTAACAATTTGAGATTGAATTTAATGTATTTTGGAAATGATCAACATTAAGAAATAGGTTGGGAAATACCCTGGAAGAGTATATTTAGAAATAATTAAATAATAGATAAATATACTGAAAAGAAAACACTCAAAACAAGATATGCTGGGTATCAGCCAAACAAGAGATGGAGATGTGGAGGAGAATATGCTGGAAATCAACCAAAATAAAATATGCTGGAAATCAGCCAAACAATAGTTGGAGGTAGGGGGGAAAATATGCTGGAAATTAGCCAAAATAAAAAAAATGCTGGAAACCAGCCAAACAACAGTTGGAGTTATTGAGGAGAGTATGCTGAAATTCAGCTACAATAAAATTTGCTGGAAATCAGCTAAACAATAGATGGAGATATAGAGGAGAATATACTGGAAAATAGTCAAATTAATATGGGGTGAAAAAGAATATGTTGGAAGACAATTAAAATGAAGTGAAATGATTTTGAGATTATTCTGTATAAAATGAAATGTGTAATAGAGGATAAATTCAAGAAAATTAAGTGTAAATTGACAAAGTTTAAGATCTAAAGATTGAATGAAATGGGTCCAGACATTAAGAAATACAGATAGAATTTTGATTTATAAATTGAAATAAAAATAGAGTTGTATATATTGGAAATTAAGATTTGTGGTGATAAAATAGTAAGGTAAATACTTAGATCAAGAGGTTATAATAATATTTCTTAAATTTGTGTTTTGATATTGATGTTAAAAGAAGTAATGGAGAAAATTTAGGAAAGAGTTGGAATGAACATTGATTTATATTTGGATATAAAAATGAGTGGAGTTTATTTAGGAATTAAGATTTGTGGTGATATAATAGTATGGCCTAAATTAACATGTTAGAATTTATGTTAAAAATTTTTGTTTTGATTTGTAATTTTAAAAGATGCAAAGATCCCGTCTGGACTATTGTAATGCTCTCTACATGGGGCTCCCCTTGAGGAGCACTCAGAGGCTCCAACTGGCGCAGAGTGCGGCCGTGCGGGTAGTGATGGGAGCGACGTGGCGCTCCCATGTAACACCTCTCCTGCGCGAGCTGCACTGGCTCCCGGTGGTCTTCCGAGTGCGCTTCAAGGTTTTGGTTATCACCTTTAGAGTGCTCCATGGCTTAGGACCTGGTTATTTACGGGACCGCCTGCTACCACCAATAGCCTCCCACCGACCAGTACGCTCCCATAGAGAGGGGCTCCTCCGGGTGCCGTCGGCCAAACAATGTCGACAGGCAGCCCCCAGGGGGAGAGCCTTCTCTGTGGGGGCACCTACTATCTGGAACGAGCTCCCCCCGGAGATACGGAGGATCCCGGATCTGCGTACCTTCCGTCGCACGCTCAAGACTTTCCTATTTTGTCAAGCCGGCCTGACCTAAGTCTTTCCCCTTTTTAATGGAAATTTTAAATTTGGTTTTAAATTATTGGGGGTTTTAAATTCGTTCAGCCAAATTATTTAATTCGTTTTAATCTATTTTAAATTTTGTATTTATATGTTTTATTCTATTGCTGTTCACCGCCCTGAGTCCTTCGGGAGTAGGGCGGTATACAAATTCAAATAAATAAATAAAATAAAATAAAATAAAATGAAGGAATTTTGATTGGAGTTTGTTAAAAAATGTAAGCGATTGTACCTATTTATGACTGGATCAAGACTTCGTTCTTAAAAGATATATTTTATGTTTATGTTTGAAAAAAAATAAAAAATATTTTTTTAAAAAAAATTAAGCATGGTGTCACATGACAGTGCCAATTTACATCTGTTCCTCTGTCGTTGTTTAGCAAATTACTGAGGGATTTCCGGCTGTACTTCTGGCGCCTTTGGAGCATGAATCGTGAGCTCCACGGTCCTGTTCCGAGCTCTCTCTTTCGGAAGGCTGAAATGTGAGCCACAGCCCCTCTGGAGGAGTTGTGAAGTAAAGGGGGACCGCCTGGCAGGTCGAGGAGAGCCGCATCTCTCCTCTCTGCTCAGGAAAACCCCCTTATCTGAAGACAAAGAACAGCAGCAGCAAAAATATCTGCCACCAAGCTGGGGACAGTCAGAATACGTAGGACTGTGCTGGAGCTGAGAAAGTGAATGGTGTGCAAACTGGGTGAGAAAATGCTTTTAATTGCAATCTGACCCCAAGAAAATGGAGAAGGCATTTTAAATGTTGGAATTATAACTACAAACTTTTGTTTCATCATAATCGCTCATTTATTGGATTTACAACTTAAAATAATTGAAATTGGATTTTTTAACAATAAAGCAGAGAGGCTGGAGTAGACTGAAGTCAGAGTGCCGTCTGCTGATAAAACATGAACTAAGCAACTTTGGAAATAACTACTTTAAAAAGACTGAAAATACTTGTTGGATAGGTTTCTAAATTAAGACCACTGGAGATTAAATAAAAGATTCTTGAATATTACTGAACATATAAAAGTGACTTGAAGAGGGTGGAAAACTCCCTGGTGCACCAAAATTGTATTGATGAAATATTTAAAACTGTGACCTGGAAATCTTGTAAGCTAAACGGATTGAAGCCATCTCAAAGCACTAAGGAACTACTTGGTCACATGGACCAAATGTTTGATTGCATAGTTGAAAGACTGGAAAATATAATGCAAGAGATAATGAGGAAAAATTTGAATAATGAGGGAAAAATGGAGTTATCAGAAAAAATGGGGGAGAAAGCAAGTGAGATGCCAACAAGATGAAGATAACAAGGAAGAGATACCACTAAAAATAAATATTAAGAAATTAAAACAGGAGGGAAATAATGTAAAAGATTTAAAGAGGGAATGGGAGACACAGGAAGAGAATTGGGGGAAAGAGAAGGGGCATGGAATAGATAGTTTTGAAATCAGACAGAGGGAAAAGGTAGAGGGAGGGGAAAAAAATCTCGATTATATAGTCAGAATATAGATTTTGAAATAGAGGGATAAAAAGGCTTAAAAGAGGAACACTAGAAGCAAGTTAAAAAAAAAGACTAAAAATTCAGAAGAGGCCAAGAGATGATGGATAAGAGGGGTAAATAGAGTTAAAAATTATTGAATATATATTGATAATATATATTAGAATTATATAGGTTGGAATATGAATAAATGTATATTAAATGTTTAATGATTGTGTTTGGAACTAAAGTGTATACTGAAATATTGAATAATGAAAGAAGTAAGGATCAGGCCTTTGAATAAGAGTATGGGGGGGGGAAAGGTTAACATAGAGGTAGAAATAAGAGGGGAATAATAGTATAAATAGACACTAAAATGTTACAATGTTGACGGCCGTGACCGGGAGGATCTTTCATCAGGTTCGCCTAATTTGCCAGTTGCATCCCTTTCTGGATCAGGACTCCCTACACACAGTCACTCATGCCCTCGTCACTTCCCGCCTGGACTACTGTAACGCTCTCTACATGGGGCTCCCCTTGAGGAGCACCCAGAGGCTCCAACTGGCGCAGAGTGCGGCCACGCGGGTGGTTATGGAAGCAACATGGCACTCCCGTGTGACACCTCTCCTGCGCGAGCTGCACTGGCTCCCGGTGGTCTTCCAGGTGCGCTTCAAGGTTTTGGTCACCACCTTTAGAGCGCTCCATGGCTTAGGACCTGGTTATTTACGGGACCGCCTACTACCACAAGCAGCCTCCCACCAGCCGGTACGTTCTCATAGAGAGGGGCTCCTCCGGGTGCCGTCAGCCAAACAATGTCGACTGGCGGCCCCCAGGGGGAGGGCCTTCTCTGTAGGGGTACCCACTATCTGGAACGAGCTCCCCCCAGAGATAGGGAGGATCCCGGATCTGCGCACTTTCCGCCGTGCTCTTAAGACCTTCCTATTCCAGCAAGCCGGCCTGGCCTTATTTTCTCCCCTGTTTTAAAATTCTTTTAAATTGAAATTTTAATCTGTTTTAAATTATTGAGATTTTTAATTGTCTCGGGCTAAATTATTTAATCTGGTTTTAATTATGTTTCTAACGTTTGTATCTATGTATTTTATATTGTGCCTGTTCACCGCCCTGAGTCCTTCGGGATTAGGGCGGTATATAAATTAAATAAAAACAAAACAAAAACAAAACAAAAAACAATGGATGGAAGAACTATGAGAAGGTTTAGAACTGAAGGATAGTAAAGATTATGTGTTAACAAAATGAAAAATGAAAATGAAATGTAATTATTAGGAATAATGTTAAGGACGTGGATTCACCTCCCTGTATTACAATCTCTGCACAAGAACTGGAGGTCATCCATGACTTTATGTACCTCGGCTCAGCTATCTCTGACACTCTTTAGAGATGTGGGGGCTTTAACTGATGAAATGATGCCGAAAGCCTCTGCAAGATTTGAAGCACCACTTTTGCTCATGGAAGTCCTTCAGCTGCAAATAAGAGCAGAAAATACTGTCTACAACCCCTCTGGTGACATCCTTGTTCAAGTAGTCCTCACTTAACCTACCAGAATTGGAACTGATATTTGTGTCACTAAGCAGCCTGATTATTAAGCATGATGTCACATGACAAGGCCAATTTACATCTGTTCCTCTGTAGTTGTTAAGCAAATGATTTTGGGTTGTTAAAGACAATTTCATATGACCTTGGCTTGCAATTTACTACCAGCATACCCACTGATTTTGCTTATCAGAAGCTAGTTGGGGAGGTCACAAATAGGGATCATGAGTGTGGAATGCTGCCACCATCATAAATGTGCAACTATTGGCAGAACCCGAGTTGGTGCAACACCTTTTCCTGCACCT
Source organism: Pantherophis guttatus (assembly GCF_059756535.1). Taxonomy (NCBI): domain Eukaryota; kingdom Metazoa; phylum Chordata; class Lepidosauria; order Squamata; family Colubridae; genus Pantherophis; species Pantherophis guttatus. Next base: position 265,117,239 of record NC_142064.1, read on the forward strand.
TCAAAACCACAGTCACTGCTGAAGTGCGGTCCCTGAACAAGTGCTAGGATTACCACAAATTTTGTGGACCAGGTGCACGTCTGCTTCTACTGTGCCATAGTAACTTTGAAGGCTCAGGGAAGAAGTGGTAAGTGAGGACTTATTGGCAAGACATGGAAGTAAAAAAACGAACACTGAATGGTTGGATTGGGACAGAAGTTTCAATTCATTCCAGTGATGGGGCAGCCACAACCTCTGGATGGAAGCCATTCCCAAAGAATCAACTTTCCCTTGAAGGAGACTTTTTCAATCTTCCCACCAGCAGAAAATTGCAACCACCAACTTCACAGCCTGCAGCACCAGTGGGCTTCATTTTGGGGAGGGAAGGAACCTGCAGCAGCAGCAGCTGAGAGGCTTCAGCCCAGTTGCTTCTCTGCTTCCAGGCCGTGGAGGGAACCGGACAACCCAACTTGCTCCCAGACTCTCCTCCCACCTGCAGTCCTCAACTCACCTGCCAGCTGCTGCTTCGACCCTGGGAAGAAAAGCCACTCTGCATTCCACTTTCCTCCCATGAGCCCTCCGGAAGAGGAAGTTGCTCTGCGCGTCTCCTCTCATCACATCCTTTTTAGTCGTACAGTACTTGATGGTTTTAACTCTTTAAACTCAAGAGTTTAAACTCAGAGCCTGCCTACTGTATTGTCAGCTTTCTAGGCACAGATGTTGTCCCCTTGGCCTCCATCTCCTGATAGGAAACATTTGTCCAGTCTCTACCTAAGGTGTGTGGAAGGTGTTTTCACTGATTAAATGCTATCAAGTCGTTTTTCACTTCTAGCAACCCACTTTTGCAACTGAGCCAAGTGTAATGTGCTCAGCTATTAACTTGAATAGAATAGAATTCTTTATTGGCCAAGTGTGATTGGACACATAAGGAATTTGTCTTTGTGCCAAGCTCAAAAATTAATGACCTTTTTTTACAGAATTACAGAATCAGCTTTCTTGGGGGTGTCTCTCAGTGGAGATCAAAGCCTCTCTACACCCTAAATCTTTATGACTTATTTAATGTGGCTCCCAAGGATTTAGGATGGGGCACCAAAGTCTCCAGGGAGCCAGCTTCACTCTTGCTGGCCAGGGCTGCATCCAGGGGCACGGAGGATAAAGCTTGATTCCTGAAGTAGGGAATTGTATATCTGCTAAATGTTAAATGCCATGTGTAAACTCTGTAAATTTACTTGCGGGGAAGTCTCCATTAGGTCACAGAGGAAAATACGCAGCAGGGGTTAGAAAATGAGGGCTAAGAAAGGGGACAATTGTCAATATAGAGTAAAAGAAATGTTTCTAAAATGCATTTAAAAGAAAAAGGAAAAATAGAATATCCCACCAAAGCACATGGCTGACTGATCACCAGGCTAACTTTATTACCGGGACACCCTATGCTGCCATTTTTAATGAAGATCTAGTAATTTTAGATGGTGATAGTGGTGTTTTAGCTATCGGATCTAAGCTCTGTTGTACTTAGGAAGCTGAAATATAAGAACCTCAACATATACAGATAGTCCTCAAGTTACGACCACAATTTATCCCAAAATTTTTGTTGCTATGTGACTCTGGACACTGCAACTGTCATAAATATAAGTCAGCTGTCAATCATCCGAATCTAAATCACATGACCATGGGAATGCTGCACACAGTCATAAGTGTGAAAAATGGTCATAAGTCGCTTTTTTCAGTGCCGCTGTAAGTTTGAACGGTCACTAAATGAACTGTCCTGAGTAATTGTCCTAATATCTGCCTCCTTCTGGGTTGCTTACAGCAAGCTTTCTTCGGATAGCCTGCCCTCGGCTATGGTTACCTAAGTTTTTCTCCAAGCGCCCCAGATATCAGGGAGCGATTGAAGAGTCTGGGATTCAGGAAGCCTGGGAGTCCTGATTTATTTTAAAAGGACAGCAGACCTGTTGTCAAGGTTCTGACAGATGCCCTAATTAACTCATGAGTCTCAGCCAAGTTTCAAAAGGAATCCTATGATTTATTAGGAGCAGTATGTTGGCATCTACTCAAGTGAGGTCTGCTCTCCCACATGTAAGCTACGGCTCACCTTTGACCCTGTTCCCCCCCTCCTCCTTTCAGTCTGTGTCATATATCACATTTTGGGAGAGTAGCAGGATTACTAATTAACGAGGAAAAAATGAAAATATTAGTTAAAAACATGACACAGAGGCAGAGATGTCAGTTGGAGGGACTCCTGGGAATGCAGATAACCAATAAAATAAAACATTTGGGAATTTGGTTGACAGCAAGGTGTTCTTCGGTAAAGGATAATTAAGCTCCCCTTTATAATCAGACAGTTAGAGATTTGGAGGTGGAAAAATTTACAGCTATCACTTATGGGAAGGATTGCTGCCATCAAAATGTATGATCTCCCCAAATGGTTGTTTTTGTTCCAAACTGCCCCGGTAAGTCTGGATAGGGAATTGTTCAACACCTTGAACTGAGTTATTTCTAAATTTATTTGGCAAAGTAAAAAATCAAGGTTTAAGCTCAGGATGATGCAGGAACCTAGACTTAGAGGGGGATTTGGACTCCCAAATTAGGAGCTTTACCATCAGGCAGCCATTCTGATATGGGTGAAGGACTGGATCGCCCTGAAAAGGAGGCGGCTATTGGCGGCAGAAGGCCACGGCCTTCAACACAGTTGGCACCACTTTTTATGGCCAGAATAGTCAGCCCGAGCGAGGAATTTTTGGAATCATTATTTACGTAAGATCCTAGGGGGATACCTGGGAAAGACTTAGGAGAAAGTTGTATCTGAAGATACCATGTTGGATCTCGATTCAGGAGGCCCTGGTATACCCGACATTATATAAAGGAGAGAAGGTCTTGACCTGATATTTTGGATACTCAGGGCAGACTGAAGACATGGGAACAACTGAGGTCGGAGGGGTGTAACATAGATGGGTGGGCCTATACCCAAATACTCAAGGTGGAAGAAAGATCAGGAGAGTGAAGGGATATACCATGGAAAACAAGAATTGGATAAAATCTTATTGGGTAATGACAGGAAAGTTTTATTGAAATGCTATTCTTACCTATTATCATGGAAAGCGGGGGAGGAAGTCGTTAAAGGCTCCATGATTGCCTGGTGGCGAAATATGGGTTATTCATTGGATTTTCAAAAATGGGAGGAGATTTGGCTTAAAAATTAAAAAGAGCCTTGATAGTACAGTGGTCTACGCACCCTGTTATTAACACAGCTGCCTGCAATTTCTGCTGGTTCGAATCTCTCCAAGGCTCAAGGTTGACTCAGCCTTCCATCCTTTCTAAGGTAGGTGAAATGAGGACCCAGTTTGTGGGGGCAATAAGCTGACTTTGTATAAAATATACAAAAGTATGAAGGCTATTGCTTAATGCATTGTAAGCCGCCCTGAGTCTCCGGAGAAGGGCGGCATATAAATCAAATTTAAAAAAAATAAAATAAAATTAATTTATAATCTCTTATAAAGAGAATATTTATAAGATGGTTTATCGATGGCACCTGCCTCCAGCAAGATTAGCTAAAATGTTCCCCGGGACATCTCCATAGTGTTGGAAATGTGGGTACAGCAATGGAACCTACTTCCACCAATGGTGGACATGCCCGTTGGCAGTTAAATATTGGATGAAAATACGATGATGGTTGCTTGAAATCACACACTGTGAATCCACTGTAGAGTGGAACTGAAACCGGAAACCTTTTTGTTGGGGGTTAGACCCGCAAATATTGGATTGACTAAATGGTATCTGATGTTGCACATAATCACTGCAGGGAGACTGGCATTTGCACAAGAATGGAAGAATGAGGATTTACCAACGGATTCAAAAATAATTTATAAAATCATGGATTGTGCGGAGTCCGATAGACTTACAAAACTGATCTGGTTAATACATGGATGGGACAGGAAATACCATATTTATTGGCAAAACATGGAAATAAAAAAATGAACACTGAATGGTTGGATTGGGACAGAAGTTTCAGCTCATTCCAGTGACGGAGCACCCAGAACCATTCCCAAAGAACCAACCTCCCCTTGAAAGAGGCTTTTTCAATCTTCCCACCAGCAGAAATTGCAGCCCCCAGTTTCCCAGCCTGCAGCACCAGTGGGCTTCCATTTGGGGAGGGAAGGAACCTGCAGCAGCCGCAGCTGAGAGGCTTCAGCCCAGTTGCTTCTCCGCTTCCAGGCCGTGGAGGGAACCGAACAGCCCGACTTGCTCCCGGACTCTCCTCCCACCTGCAGCCCTCAACTCACCTGCCAGCTGCTGCTTCCACCATGGAAACAGCACAAAAGCCGCTCTGCACACACCAACTTCCTCCCATCAGTCATCCGGAAGAGGAAGTTGCTCTGCGCTTCTCCTCCCATCCCATCCTTTCTAGCCATACCTTACTTGATGGTTTTAACTCGTTAAACTCAAGAGTTTAAACTTAGAGCCCGCCTACTGTATTGTCAGCTTTCTAGGCACAGATGTTGTCCCCTTGACTTCCATCTCCCGATAGGAAACATTTGTCCTGTCTCTACCTAAGGCGTGTGGAAGGTGTTTTCACTGATTAAATGCTATCAAGTCATTTTTCTCTTCTAGCAACCGACTTTTGCAACTGAGCCAAGTGTGATGTGCTCAGCTATTAACTTGAATAGAATAGAATTCTTTATTGGCCAAGTGTGATTGGACACATAAGGAATTTGTCTTTGTGCTGAGCTTTTTTACAGAAATACAGAATCAGCTTTCTTGGGGGTGTCTCTCAGTGGAGATCAAAGTCTCTCTACACCCTAAATCTTTATGACTTATTTAATGTGGCTCCCAAGGATTTAGGAAGGGGCACCAAAGTCTCCAGGGAGCCAGCTTCACTTTTTTTTTATTAAAAAGTTTTATCAAGTATTACAACAATTTTACCCATACCCATTTTTTTTGTTTCATTCATAAGCTATTTGAAATTTTTTAGTCCAATATTTGTTTTGAATATAGTCAATCCATCTTCTCCATTCCGATATATATCTTTCATTTGAATGGTCCTTCTCTGCTAAATTCACTACTTTTAATGTCCATTCTTCAATAGTAGGTAAGTCTTCCTTCTTCCAATACTGCACTACCAGAAGTCTGGCTGCTGTTATTAAATTTAAAATCAATTTAGTCTCTATAACCGTACAATCTGTAATTATTCCCAACAGAAAGAACTGTGGAGTAAATTTTATCTTCTTTTTGAGAATATTTTGGATAATCCACCATATTTTTATCCAAAATGCCTTAATTTTTTTACATGTCCACCATATATGATAATACGTGGCATCATCAGATTCGCATCTCCAACACTTAGCTTGCAAACTTGGATACATACAGGCTAACTTTTTAGGATCTAAATGCCATCTATAAAACGTTTTATAAAAATTCTCTCTTAAATTTTGGGCTTGTGTAAACTTTACATTTCTAACCCATATTTTTTCCCACATTTCCATCATTATTGGTTCTTCAATATTTTGTGCCCATTTTATCATACAGTCCTTAACTAGCTCCCTTTCTGAATCTATTTCTACCAATGCATTATACAACCTTTTTATATGCGTTTGACTTTGGTCTCTAATTTGTTTTACCAAGTTCTCCTCATTCAACAAAATACCAGTTTTCTGGTATCCATCTAGCTTGCAGCTGTCCATACTGAAACCATGTTCGAATTATCTTTTCTTCTCTTAATTGATTCAAAGATTTTAATTATAGTATACCTCTTTCCTTAATAAGAAGCTCTTTATAGGTAGTCACATCTTGTTTTTGCTCTACACTTATATTCTCTATCGCGTCTGGGTATTGCCCACATTGGTAACTTATCATTTAATTTATACTGATACTTTTTCCAGACACGCAATAAAGCATTCCTTAATATGTGACTTGTAAAAGTCTTATCCACTTTCTTATCATATAATAAATAAGCATGCCAACCATAAACCAAATCATATCCCTCAATATTCAATATTCTTTCTTCTGTTGAATTCATCCAGTCACTAATTACTGATAGGGCAGCTGCCTCATAATATAATCTTAAATTGGGCATTTTGAGACCTCCTCTTTCACGTATATCCTGCATTATTTTTTGCTTTATTCTCGGTCTCTTTCCTGCCCAAACAAAATTATTAATACCCTTCTGCCATATCTTCAAATTTTCATCTTTCTTAAGTATTGGTATCATTTGAAAAAGAAATAAAAACTTAGGCAAAACATTCATTTTTACTGCTGCTATTCTTCCCAACAAAGATAACTGTAATTTTTTCCAATTTTCCATCTCTCTCTGTATTTTTTGCCACAACGGATCATAATTATGCTTAAATAATTTCGCATTTGATGTCATAATATAAACCCCTAAATACTTAACTTTTTTTACTATTTCAAATCCTGTTAGTCTTTCTAACTCTTCTTTTTGATTTGTAGTCATGTTTTTAGTTATTATCTTCGTTTTCCCTGCATTTATTTTAAATCCAGATACTTGTCCATATTGATTAATTATATCCATTAAAGCTACAAACGACTGTAATGGTTGGGTTAAAGTAACAACCAAGTCGTCTGCGAATGCTCGTAATCTATAGTCATACTGCCTAATTTTAATTCCACTTATTTTATTCGATCCACGTATTTTACTCAGCAAAAATTCCAAAGTCAAAATAAACAATAATGGAGACAAGGGACATCCTTGTCTTGTTCCTTTTTCTATATTAAAAGTATCTGTTAAACTACTATTAATTATTATTTGCGCTGTTTGTTTCTGATATATTGCCTTAATAGATTTGTGTAAAATATTCTCCAAACTGCATCTTTTGTATTATTTTCCATAAGAAATGCCAATTCAATCGATCAAATGCTTTCTCCGCATCAAGAAATATTAGCACCGCAGGGATTTGGTTGTTCTTCCCCAAATACTCTAATAGGTTAACAACTTGCCTTACATTACTCTTCATTTGTCTACCATTTATAAAACCAGTTTGGTCATTATGAATCATTTGTTGCATGACTGTCATTAAGCTATTTGCTAGTATTTTAGCAAAAATCTTATAATCTGTATTTAAAAGTTATATAGGCCTATAATTTTTTGGCTGGGTGTGGTCTTGATCCTCCTTTGGAATCAGAGAAATAAAAGCTGTCCTCCAGGTTGGGGGTACATCTCCTCCAGATTGTATATTAGTAAATAATTTCTTAAGTGGTCCCACCATTTCTACCTGCAAGTATTTATAATAAGCGGCTGTCAAACCATCTGTCCCAGGTGCTTTACCCACTTTCAACTGCTTAATTGCAAACATAATTTCCTCAGAAGTTATCGGTTGATTTAAACCCTCCCTTTGCTCTTTTGTAATTATAGGAATATTCTTTTTCTGTAAATATCTATCTATATCTATATTTTGAATTTTATCACTAGCGTATAACCTCGTGTAAAATTCTAAAAATGCTTTTTTAATCATATTTTGCTGATAAACCTCTTTACCTTTATATTCTATTTTCTCTATAGTCCGTGACTTTTGTTTTTTCCTTAACAGATATGCTAACCATCTCCCTGGTTTGTTAGCATTGCAAAAAGTATTGTGTTTAGCATATTGCAAGTTAGTTGCAACCTGATCTGCCATTAACATATTAAACTGCCCTCGCAGTAAGTTAATTGCCTCTTTTATTTTCTTGTCTGTTGGGTTCAATATCAAAGCTATATATAAAAGCCTGGTGGCGCAGCAGACTAATAGCCTGTTATTATCATTCAGCTGCCTGCAATTACTGCTAGTTCGAATCTCCCCAGGCTCAAGGTTGACTCAGCCTTCCATCCTTTCTAAGGTAGGTAAATTGAGGACCCAGTTTGTGGGGGCAATAAGCTGACTTTGTATAAATATACAAAAGTATGAAGGCTATTGCTTAATGCATTGTAAGCCGCCCTGAGTCTCCAGAGAAGGGCGGCATATAAATCAAATAAAAAAAAAAAAAGCTTGTTCTTTTTTTTTTAATTTCCTCTTCTAAGTCCTTCCTTTTTTTTTCCAGAAAAGCAAGGAAAAATCAAGCTGCTAACAAGGAACCTGCTGATACTCATTCTACATTCCTGCCAGCTGCATAAAGGAAACTTTGTAAGAAAACAGCTACTAGTGCTTAGAGATAATAGAAGTTGGAAGTCAGAAGTTCGGCTCCATTTACAAGTAGGCAGAAAACTCATTCAAGATAGGATATTTCACAATGGAAATCGCCCAAACCTTTTTAGAAACACAAAGCCCATGTTGCACAAAGCCCATGTTGCACAAAACACAGAACCATATAAGAATCCTTTCTCTTATCCGGTTTGTTGTTCAGCTAACCCAGAAACGAACTGCTGAATGTCACTTCGCTTCTGCAAGTAAAAACCTCCTTCCAACAGCTGCTTCTTGGTTTGTCAATTTAAAGCTATGGCCGTCCTGTTTTTTTTTTTCTCTTCTTTGTCAAGTAAGCCCTGATTTTTTCCTTCTAGCCAAACAGCTGAGAGACTGGGAGGCAGCGAATAGATTGGGTGCAGGGCCAGGCAGAGGTGGCATTTACCGGTCGTAAGAGCCAGGGAGAACATTTAGCAACCCACCACTGATTTGATTGCATTTTAGTTTACTCAATTTTGTTAGATACATAGAGTTAGTAAGTTTTTGGGGTCTATTTTATCTCTGTTATTGCAAGGAGATACCTTGTTGGGTATTTTGCTATTTCCTTTGTGTTAGTTTTAATGTTTCTTTCTTCTTTGTATATTGAAATTCAGTTAATATTTCTCTATTTCTGCTCTGCACTTAACTCTTAATCATGACATAAATTATTAGTTTTATCCTCATATTGATCCCCATTGTTCCCCTTTCTTGTCTTCTGGAGGTTTTGTTGTGTGCATCAGACATCTCCAATACCCACCCACCCCCAAGGAAAAATTGCAGAATTGGAATAAAAAGAAAAAAGACTCTTGGCAATGAACTCTGTAGTATCCAGCCAACCACAAAGTCTTTCAATGTCTTCTGTTCCTTGTCCTATTTTATTCAGAAATCTGTGTCCACTAAATATAATTTATCTTCACGGGGGTGATTTCTGAGCATTGTTTTAGAAAGCAAGATTATGCCCTATGGTGTAGCCCTGTCAAAGATTCAGAAACTTTTGGTCCAAATGTTGATCCCTCTGGAATTGTTAGCAAAAGATAAACTATTTCTCTTTCATCTCCTTTTCTCCTTATATGAGGAACCACAATCTCTAACTGCAGCCTGAGTGCTCTTATCCTGAAGAGATGCTGCCTGGGGAATTTTGGGGCTGAAAATCTCGAAGATACGCAGGGAGAATAAGGCTGAGACCCTTATTATTTCTATTCCAGTTATGAAGGGAGGAGTGTCAGAGTATATTCATCAACCGGAATAGGACATGTTAACAAGGTCAGCCAATGTATAGGCATAGCAACTAAGTAAGCCAATGAGGGCTGTTTGGGAGCTGAGAGAGACTGGAGCCAGGGTGTGTCTTACTCTGCAACTTCTGAGTCTGTGCAGAGAAACTGAAATTAGTCTGCTCTGCTGAAATGAAACTAACTGTTCTCTCCTGCTGTGTGTTTTGCTTGTAATTGCTACTACGTTGAAGAAGAATCTATATTGGTATTGCACATTTAACTTCATGTATTATAGGTATATAGAGAAGTTAATGAATCCTGCTGAATCAATTATCTGTGTGTGCAGATTTCTGGATTTGATTTTTGCAAGAAACTCTGATAGGTTATGGGCCCAGAGCACACAGAAGACTGCATTGTAATTAAGCTGAGAGACTGCCTGTGTTTAAAAGAGAAAGAAGGCAGAGAAAGCTTGCAAAATGGCTGCTGTTGAATTTAAGGAGAGCTCTCTGCCTTGTTTGGGACAGAAGAACTATATTATTTTCTCTGCAAAGTTAGAATGTTTCCTGAGGGCTAAGGAACTCTGGGATATTGTTGTAAATCTACCCCAGGCATTTGCAGCTGCAGAGCAGAGGGAGCATGATAAAGCAATGGCTTATACCATCTTGAGTTTAGAATATGAACAATTTATCAATGTAGCTAATTTAAAGACTGCACATCAAGTCTGGATGAAGTTAAGAAGGGTGCATGTGAGTGTGTCAGCATGCAAAATTGTACAATTATCAAGAAAATTATACAGAACCTGTTTGCAACCAGGTGAATCTGTGGAACAACATTTTATACAAATGCAAACTTTGTTTGTGGAGTTAGAACAGCATGGGATGCAGTTTCCTGAGTCCCATATGGGTGCTGCTAGTGTTAAACAGTCTTGATGAAATGTGAGACATTGTTTCTGCAGTGTTTGAGTGCACACCAGAGCAGGAGTTGCGTTTAGAGGCTTTAAAGGCTTGTTTGATTGCTGCGGAGCAGAAACACCATTATGTGTTACAGACTGGCTGTTTGCAAAGAGAAACGTAGCAGCAGAAGAGACCAGAATGCAGCCCAGCAAGCCCAGCAACAGGGGTGATGCTTCATTTGTGGTGTAAATACACATTTAAAGAAGGACTGTTTGCAAAGAAAAGGTTATTTGCAAGACAAAAATTATTTGCAAGGAAGACAATTGCAAGATGGACAGGTTGCTGTTGCAAAAGTTGGCTATTGCAATAGCAGAGACAAATGGTTAATAGACAGTGGGGCAAGTCAAACAATTATTAATATTTCTAAATTGTTTTACAGAATGGATCCAGCTGCTAGAGATGCAGTAGCCTTGGCAAATGGTCAGAAGGCTAAAGTCATTGAAAGAGGCAGTGTGCAAATTCCATATCTGAAAAAGAGGTTTAATGATGTATTATGTGTGCCTGAAATGGAGCATAATTTACTGAGTGTCTCTAGTTTAGACAAGCAAGGATTTGAGACCACATTTGCAAATGGGAGGTGTCTCATAAAGAGAAATGGGAATGTATGTGCACAGGGCATAAAAAGATAATCTTTATGTGTTGCAGGGACAAAAGGTTCAATGTGCACAAATATTTGGAAATGTGCCACAACATGATTCCTGAGTTCATCTCTTGCACAGGAGGCTTGGCCATGCTAGCTTCAGAGTTTTGCAACAAATGCAAGATTTTGCAATATCCTTCCCCCAGGAGTGGGGAGGGAATGGGGATTTTGCAGTATCCTTCCCCTGCCATGCCCACCAAGCTACACCCACAGAACCAGTAGTAAAAAATTTTGAATTTCACCACTGGATTGGAGGTATTCCAGGAGGCTGATCCACCCACCAATCAGCGGCTCATGCTAAATCAGGCTGCAATAATGTGCTGAAGCTGACCTGGCTGTTTGCTATTTGCTGCAAGGAAGCTAGCCAGATGAATACCGATGGATCCTGGTAGGCAGAGGCAGAATTTTTTTCCTCCCAAAAATTAAAGTGCGTCTTATACTCCGGAGTGTCTTATACTCCAAAAAATACGGTATTTCTCTTCTCCTCTCGTTTTCTCATTATATGAGTAGTCACAATGTCTAACTATAGCCTGAGTGCTGTTATCCCAAAGAGATACTGCCTGGGGAATTCTGCGGCTGAAAATATCGAGGACACCTAGGGAAAAGAAGGCAGGGCCTCTGCATATGGCATTTCTATCATTTGTTATGATAAAATTGGGAAGGACACTCCTAAGAAGATGTTTGCAGCTTTCTACAATTTTTGCAAAAATAAAATATCCAGCAATTTCTGCTGCTAATGGCCAAACAGTCCTTATCAAATTAACATGTTCCACTTTTTTCTTTCCTCCTTCCCATCTAATACCATGACCTATTTGATGACAAAAAATCAGGCAAATTCTTTGTACTCAAATTAAAGAGTCAATTTCCCAGTTGAACTTACAATGGGACATTTGAAATGAAATTCAAGCCTTCTCTACACTCATCACTTTGGGCCCCACGTGCATTTTCTTGTGTGCGATAAAGCTGGAAGGTTTCCTGAAGCATCATGCACACTCAGGGCACTTAAATGGTTTCCCCCCCCCGTGTGTATGATTTAGAAGGCTATCTAAAGTACTAAAGTAGAAGTACTGAAATTTTTGCCACAGTCTGGACACTCATATGGTTACTCTCCTATGTGAGTCCTCTGGTGACTCACCAGTTGAGAATTCCAAAGGACCTTTTCCTACTATCTGGTCACATATGCTTTTTCCCTGGAGTGAGTCCTCTGGTGTCTAACCCAGCTGGAATTATCACTGAAACTTTCCCCACAATCAGGACATTAAAATGGTTTCTCTCTTGTGTGAGTTCTCTAGTGTATCACCAGGTTGAAATTTTGACTGAAACCTTTCCCACAAACAGGACATTCAAAGGGTTTCTCTCCTGTGTGAGTCCTCTGTTGTATCACCTGGCTGGAATTTTGACTGAAAGCTTTTCCACAGTCAGGACAATCAAATGGTTTCTCTCCTGTGTGAGTCCTCTGGTGTGTCATCAGGCTGGAATTGTGATTGAAACTTTTCCCACAATCAGGACATTCAAAGGGTTTCTCTCCTGTGTGACTCCTCTGGTGTGTCACTGTTGTGTGCTGTTGTGTGAAACTTTTTTCACAATCAGGGCATTCAAAACACTTCTCTCCTATATGAATCCTCTGTTGTCTCATGAGGTGGGAATTTCCAATTAAACTTTCACACAATCTGGACATTCATACATGATGTGAGTCCTTTGATGTATCACCATGTTGCCATGCTCCCTGAAGTATTTACCATGTACGTGTTATGGTGGTTCTCCTCCTACCTCTCTGGTCGGTCACAGTCGGTGTTTGTAAGAGGACAGAGGTTGACCCCTAGGCCCCTCGTTTGCAGGGTACCTCAGGGCTTGGTCCTCTCTCCCCTCCTATTTCACATCTACATGAAGCCGCTGGGTGAGATCACCTGGCGATATGATGATATCGACGCTGATGATACCCAGCTGTATATCTCTACCCCACGTCAATTCAGTGATGCAGTGGATGTGATGTGCTGGTGCCTGGAGGCTGTGAGGGTCTGGATGGGAGTCAACAGGCTCAGACTTAACCCAGACAAGACCGAGTGGCTGTGGGTATTGCCTCCTAAAGACTATGTTGATTGTCCATCCTTGGTTCTGGGGGGGGGGGAGAAATTGTCCCCCTCAGAACGGGCTTGCAATTTGGGTGTCCTCCTATACTCACAGCTAAGATTAGAGCAACATCTGACTGCTGTGGCTAGGGGGACCTTTGCACAGGTTTGCCTGGTGCACCAATTGTGATCCTACTTGGATCAGGAGGCTCTCCTCAGTCACTAATGCCCTTGTCACCTCACGGTTAGATTATTGCAACACGCTCTATATGGGCCTACCCTTGAAAAGTGTTCGGAGACTACAGTTGGTCCAGAATGCAGCCGTGCGAGCTATCGTGGGTGCACCTAGATACACCCACATTACACCAATTTTCCGCGAGCTGCACTGGCTCCCTTTTGTTCTCCGGGCACAATTCAAGGTGTTGGTTATTACCTTTAAAGCCCTACATGGCTCAGGGCCAGGTTATCTTCGAGACCACCTTCTACCATATAACTCCCAGCGACCGGCAAGATCCCACAGAGTTGGTCTCCTCCGGGTCCCATCAGCTAAACAATGCTGGCTTGCGGGCCCGTGGGGGAGGGCCTTCTCTGTGGTTGCCCCAGCTCTCTGGAACCAATTACCTCCTGAGGTCCGGACCACCCCCACCCTATTGGCCTTCCGAAAAGTGGTGAAGATGTGGCTTTTCTGGCAGGCCTGGGGCCGTTGATCTCGCTGTTGCGATCTTACAAGATCTGTCTATGAATGGTGTGAATGGGTTTTAATGTTTTAATTTTTAAATATTTTTATAATGGTTTTTTTTTAAAACGCATTGTAAGCCGCCCTGAGTCTCCGGAGAAAGGCGGCATATAAATTGAACTAATAAATAAAATAAATAAATATATACCACATTGGGAGCACTTTTAAAACTTGTTTCCTGTGTGGATGTCCTTGTACATAATCAGCTGCGATTTAGATCCTGTGTTTTTCCCACAACAGGCATATCTATGGAGCTTTTCCAACACTTAAATTTTTGAGGTTAAAAATATGTGTGATCCATTGTTTAGTCGTGTTTTGATTAAATCCGGTTTTTTCTTCCCAATGAGGGAACACTCCCCAGTGACAGAAGCAGTGAGGCCTGCTTCTGTCTGCCCTACGTGGCTCTCCAAATGATCTTTTTCCTTCCCAGTAACTGCCAGATATTTCCCTCTATTTCTGGAAAAAAAAGTCTCCCTTGACTATTCATGTAATGTATGCTTGAGTTCTGTATAATCTACTTATTCCAGTTTGAAATCTTTCTTAATTTTTTCTCTTTTGTTTATCTGCTGCTGGAGAAGGAGAATTGTGTGAAAGAAACATTTTGATTTCTGGCTTGATTTTCTTTCCTTTTCAAAGTTGCTTGTTATTATCAGTTTTCCAGTGTGTTCTTATTGCCATCTTCTTTGCCTATGGGATTCAAAGTAAAGTGTAACGTTAATTGTTTATAAAGTGATTGTAGAAAATGTGAAAAAAGAAAAAAGTTTACGCTACAATGAAAAAGCGAATATGCCACATTGCTAGAATAACGTCTTACATTAATCATGATCCATTTGATACAAAATGCTGTGGATACAGTATATTGGAATTTCAGTAAGGCATTTGATAAAGTAGACCTCAATCAACTTCTTGGCAAGTGAAGAAAATGTGGGATAGATAGCTCTTATTGTGAAGGGATGCTGCCTGGAGAATTGTGGGGCTGAAAATCTCGAGGATACCCAGGGAGAAGAAGGCTGGTACTCTGCATGGGGCATTTCTATCATTTATTATGATAAAAAAGGCAAAGAACACTCCTAAAAAGATTTTTGCAGAATTGTACAATTTCTGCAAAAATAAATATCCAGCAACTGCTGCTCCTGATGGCCAGACAACATTATCAAATGAACATGTTCCAATTTTTTTTCTTTCTTCCTTCCCATCTAATACCATATCATATTTGATGACAAAAAATCAGGCAAATTGTTTGTATTCAAATTAAAGAGTCAATTTCTCAGCTGAACTTACAATGGGACATTTGAAATGAAATTCAAGCCTTCTCTACACTCATCACTTAGGGTCGTAGGTGGATTTTCTTATGTGCAGTAAGGGTGGAAGGGTTCCTGAAGCACTGTCCACACTCGGGGCACTTAAATGGTTTCTCCCCTGTGTGTATAAGCACATGATTTAAAAGGCTAGCCCTAGTACTGAAATCTTTCCCACAGTCTGGACACTCATATAGTTTCTCTCCTGTGTGAGTCCTCTGGTGTGTCACGAGGTTGGAATTCTGACTGAAACTTTTCCCACAATAAGAACATTGAAAGGGTTTCTCTCCTGTGTGAGTCCTATGGTGTTTTAGCAGATCGGAATTCCGATAGAAACTTTTCCCACAATCAGGACATTGAAAGGGTTTCTCTCCTGTGTGAGTCCTATGGTGTATCACCAGGTCGGAATTCCTACTGAAACTTTTCCCACAATCAGGACATTGAAAGGGTCTATCTCCTGTGTGATTCCTCTGGTGTATCAGTAGGCTGGAATTATCGCTGAAATGTTTCCCACAATCAGGACATTCAAATTGTTTCTTTACTGTGTGAGTCCTCTGGTGTTTCACCAGGCTGAAATTCTCACTGAAACATTTTCCACAATCAAGACATTGAAAGGATATCCCTTCTGTGTGAATCCTCTGGTGGCTAATCAGGTGAGGATTTCTAACGAAACTTTTTCCACAATCGGGGCATTCAAAGAGTTTCTCTCCTGTGTGAGTCCTCTGGTGTATCACCAGGTTCGAATTTTGACTGAAAGCTTTCCCACAATCAGGGCATTCAAAGGGTTTCTCTCCTGTGTGAGTCCTCTGGTGCCTAACAAGGTGGGAATTTGTAATGAAACCTTTTCCACAATCAAGACATTCAAAGGGTTTCTTTCCTGTGTGTGTCGTCTGGTGGTTCATTAGGCTGTAATTGTGACTGAACCTTTTCTCACAGATAGGGCATTCAAAGGGTTTCTCTTCTTCAATTTTTTTTCTTCCTGTTGTGAGTCCTTATGCTTAGTATAGTATTTACCACATTGGGAGCACTTTTAAGACTTTTCTCCTGTGTGGATGATCTTGTGCATAATCAGCTGTGATTTGCAATCTGTGCTTTTCCTCACAATAGGTTCATCTATGGAGCTTTCCCAACATTTATATTCTTGAGGTCAAAAATTCATGTGATCCCTTGTTTAGAAGTATTTTGATTAAAGCCAGTTTTCTGCCAGAGCGAGGCCTGCATCTCTGTCTGCCCTACGTGGCTCTCCAAGTGACTTCTTCCTCCCCAGTGAGTTCCAGATATTTCCCTCTTTTTTCTGAATAAAAAATAATCTCCCTTGACTTTTCATGTAATGTATCCTTGAGTTTTGCATACTCTACTTTTTCCAGCTCGAAATTTCTTCTTAATTTTCCTCTCCTTTATCTCTCACCTGATCAGGAAGAAGAAGAATTTTGTGGTTTTTTAAAGGAAATGAAAAATATTTTGATTTCTGGCTTGAATCTCCGCGGGAAGTTTCTGCCCTCTCTGAGCTCACCTTAGGACACTTGCGTTACAGTTTGACAGGTGTACCACCCCAGTCAAACTCCTCACCTGATGCTGTCCCCGAAGTGGGTCATACATAGCATGTGCCAGGAGCTTGGGCCACAAGCGAGCCCCCCTCGGGGCTTGTCCACCCGTTTTACTGGGTAAGTGAAAAAATGTTCAGATTTTTGTGGTCAGTCCAGAGTTCAAACGGTTTCTGCCCCTCTTCCAGCAGGTGGCGTCAGGTTAGCAGTGCCCATCTTACTGTAAAAGCCTCTTTTTCCCATGCGGCCTCTCTGTGTCCATGAGCTTGTAGGAGATGTAGGCGCAGAGCTGTAGTTTTCCTTGGCTATTTCTTTGGATAATAGCCAATTTCTTTGCTCCCAGTGTCACGTCACTGGCTTGGATAATGAAGGGTTGTTCGGGGTCAGGATGCTTCAGCACCAGTCCTTTGCAAAAAGTTCTTTTAGTGTTTCAAATGCCTTTGGGCAGGTTAGGTCCCACTGTAGGGGTTGCCCGGGGTGGGGCTTCGTCTCCTAATAAGTGGAATTATTTTGAAGCTTGACTCAAGGCTCATGATTTAATTAGGGAATCAGTTGGAACCCTGACATTATCATCAGTTGTCCAGTGTGCTTTTATTGCCATCTTTTCTGCCTATAAGATTCAAAGAAAAGTGTAATGTTAATTGTTTATAAAATTGTTGTAGATATGAAAAAAAGAAAACAATGAAAAAACAAACATGCCACAATGCTAGAATGACCACTTAACATTAATCATGATTGATTTGACACATGGAAGACAACCAAGATCCAAGTTCAAATGTCCATTCAATCATGAAATTCTCTTGTTGATTTGGGTCAATCACAAATTCTTATAGTGTAAAGCCAAATGTATAACTCATTTTGCTCATGGAAGTCCTCAGCTCCAAATATGGGCAGAAAATACTGTCCACAACCACTCTGGTGACATCCCAATTCAAGCATCTCCACCCCGGATCACCCCAACGATGCCCTTGATGTGATGTCCCGATGCCTGGAGGCTGTGCAGATCTGGATGGGAGAAACAGGCTCAGCTCAACCCATCCAAAACCGAGTGGCTGTGGCTTCCGGCATCCCGATATAGTCAGTTGGTGCCATCGCTGACTATTGGGGGCGAGGCGTTGGCCCCCACAGAGAGCGCTCGCAACTTGGGCATCCTCCTGGATACAGGGCTGTCTTTAGAAGAGCATGTGACGGCTGTGGCCAGGGGGGCTTTTTATCAGGTTCGCCTGATTCACCAGTTGCGTCCCTTTCTGGATCGAGATGCCTTATGCATGGTCATTCATGCTCTCGTCACGTCCTGCCTGGACTACTGTAATGGTCTCTACATGGGGCTCCCCTTGAAGGGCACCTGGAGGCTCCAGCTGATCCAGAATGCGACTCAGCGCTCCCATGTAACACCTCTCCTGCGCGAGCTGCACTGGCTCCTGGTGGTCTTCCGGGTGCGCTTCAAGGTATTGGTTACCACCTTTAGAGCACTCCATGGGTTAGGACCTGGGTATTTAGGAGACCGCCTTCTGCCACCGATAGCCTCCCACTGACCAGTACGCTCCCAAAGAGGGGCTCCTCAGGGTGCCGTCAGCCAACAATGTCAACTGGCGACCTCCAGGGAGAGAGCCTTCTCTGTGGGGGCACCTACCCTCTGGAATGAGCTGCCCCTGGAGATACGGCGGATCCCGGATCTACGTACTTTTCGCTGTACCCTAAAGACGTTCTTATTCCAACAAGCCAGGCTGGCCTAACTCTTTTAAATTTTTTAAATTTTTAACTGTTTAATTATGGGTTTTAATATAGGGGTGCTTTTAATTGTGGGCCAAATTAATTTAATCGGATTTTAATATTGTTTTTAATTTTGTATTTCTTGTGTTTTATCTGTTGGCTGTTCACCACCCTGAGTCCTTTGGGAGAAGGGCGGTATATAAATATAAACAATAAATAAATAAATAAATAAATAAGCAGTTCTCACTTACTGACCACAAGTTGAACTGGCATCTGCATCACTAAACACTCTGATCATGAGCATGATGTCAATTGAGAGTGCCAACTTACATCTGATCCCCTGTAGTTCTTAAGCAAATCTTAGTTGTTAAAGGGAATTTCACATGACTGTGACTTGAGAATTCCTGCTGATAGCTCCACTGATTTGCTTGTCAGAAGCTAGTGCAATCATGAGTATGGGATACAGCGGCAATCGTATATGTGCACTGGTTGGCAGAATCCAAATTGGTCCATCTGTTTTTCCTGCACCTTCATAACCACAGCAACTGTGGACGTGCGGTCACTGAACATGTGCTATGATGACCACAATTTTGGGGATCAGTATGTATCTGCCTTTACAGTACCATAGTAACTTTGAAGACTCAGGGAACAAATAGACAAGTACTACCGACACAACTGAACATCCCAAAAGATCCTCAATAACTATTTTTGGAAAGCACAATCAAACCAAGTTAATACATGGATGCAGCACTAATAGGAAACACTATGCTTACTGCGAAGACATGGAAGTTCAAAAAAACAAGCAGACCAGCTACAGCCAGCCAGCAGAGATGAGAGTCTCCAGACCACCTCTGATTAAGAAGAACTGCTCCTCCACTCGATCCACGGGTGATGAGAGCAGACCGGAGGGAGGCACGGAGGAGGTCAGCAAGGCTACTTGAGAGGAAGCAGCTCCAGCTCTCCACACAAAAAACAGCTGTGGAAGGGTGATTTAACCAGATGCTGGGTAAAAGTGTGTTTCTTGGGAACACCTGCTTGTTTTGATGTGCACTTTCCAGCTTTACTTGATCCCGTCTCTTGAACTTTGGACTGTGTTTTTGTACTCTAAACCTCAGATAGTCAGTCCTTGTGGACTTGACTATTGGACTGTGCTTTTGTTATTGAAAACCTGGACTTGTGGGTATCATTACTTCCCTCTTTGCCTCATGTTCAGCTAGGGCCTACTTTTACAGCAGGGGAATCCAGACTGGGAACAGAGGGCTGGTGTGGAGCTTCACTGGCACCATTGGTGTTTCATTTGACACGGTGATAAGTGAGCAATAAACAGACACTACCTAAACCTTGCCTTGCCAGTGTGACTTGGTGCAGAACACTGATGCAGTTCCAATCTTCAAAAAAGGGGAAAAAATGGATTCACAAAACTACAAACCAATCAGCCTGACATCAATGCCTGAGAAGATCCTGAAAAAGAACCAAACAATTGATCTACGAACATCTGGAAGCAAGCAAACTTATAACCAGAAGCCAACATCGGTTTGTTGAAAAAAGACTGACAAAAAAAATCTTATTTCCTTCTTTGAGAAAGTGTCTAAATTAAATCAGCAAAATGCTATGGACACATTATACTGGAATTTCAGTAAGGCATTTGATAAAGTAGACCACAATCTACTTCTTGGTAAGTGAAGAAAATGTGGAATAGATAGCATCACCATCCAATGGATTTGTAACTGGCTGACAACTGCACTCAACCGTTAGTCAATGGGACTACATCTATATGGAGGGAAGTAAGCAGTGGGGTACTATAAGGCTCCCTCTTAGGCCCATTATTCTTCAGTATCTTCATAAACAATTTCGATGAATGAATAGAAGGGAAACTCATCAAATTTGGAGACAACACTAAGATGGCAGGAATAGCCACCATACTAGAAGACAAACTCAAGATACAGAAGAATCTCTATAGATTTGAACACTGGGCCAACAAAATGAAATTCAACGGAGAAAAAAATTAGGTTGTACACTTAGCCAAGAAAAACCAAATGGCAATGTACAGAATAGGTACAACCTGGCTCAATAGCAGTAACTGTGAGATGGATCTTGAAGTGCTAGTGAACAGCTAAAAAGAGCCAACAGTGTGATGCAGTGGCCACAAAAGCTAATGCAATCATAGGCTGCCTTAACAGAGGGCTAGAATCAAGATCATGTGAAGAATTAGTATCAATTTATAATGCTGTGTTAAGATCACACTTGGATTACTGCAACTAGTTTTGATTGCCACAATATGCCAAAATATGTAGAGACTATTTAAAGAGGGCAGAGAAGAGCAGCAAGGATGATTAGAGGGCTGGAGGCTAAAACATATAAAGAAGGGTTGCAGCAATTGGTTATGTCTAGTCTAGTGAAAGGAAGGACTAGGGGTGACATGATAGCAGTGTTCCAATATTAGAGGGGTCAAGAAAAAGGGGGTCAACTTATTTTGCAATGCATCAGAAGGCAAGACAAGAAGCAGCGGATGGAAACTAATCAAGGAGAGAAGCAGCTTAGAATTAAGAAACAATTAACCAATTGTTTGAAATTATATTGGGTCTCCTGCTTGAGCAGGGCATAGGAATAGTAGACCTGCAAGGTCCCTTCCAGCTCTGTTATAAACCCCCAGTGATGGAGCACCTCTGGAGGGAAGCAATTCCCAAAGAATCAACCTTTACTTTAAAGAGGCATTTTAAATCTTCAGACCAGCAGAAACTTGCAGCCACCAGTTTCACAGCCTTGACTTCTAGCAACCGACCTTTGCAACTGGGCCAAGTGAAATAGTGAAATGTGAGGCTACTTAGCTTACCTGCTGAGTACTAAAAGGTCAACAACAACAACAAATAAAATAAAAGCAACAACACACACCCAATATTTCCCAGTTGTACTACAGACAATTACAACGATTACAGTGATCTTATACATATTGATTCTACAGAAGGCAATGTTGAAAAGGCACTACGTAATCTAAACCCATCTCTATCTATTGGCCTGATGGACTATGTGCATACTTCTTAAAAAAGCTTTCCACTGCAATTGCAGAACCTCTAAGCATAATTTTTGAAAAATCTTTCAGTACCAGCACCTTGTCCTACCAATGGTCACAAGCCAGGATCATCCCTATCTTCAAAAAGGGAGACCCTAGCCTTGTTGAAAATTGCAGACCAATCTCTTTATGCAAAGTCATAGAATCAATCATTAACCAATCTATTACTCTACCACCTAGAGACAAACTACCTACTTTCTAACAAACAATTCGGTTTCAGAAAAAAATTATCCTATAATCTACAACTACTACATTGCAAAAATATATGGACTACACATCTCGATCAGAGCAAAGCAATAGATGCAGTTTACATAGACTTCTGTAAAACTTTTGATTCAGTGGTACACGACAAATTACTTATAAAACTAAAATCCTATGGCATTTCTGGACTTCTACATAAATGGATAGCTGCCTTCCTGTCAAACAGACAAGTGGTCAAAATAGGAAGCGCTCTATTAAATCCTGTACCTGTTAACAGTGGTGTTCCCCAAGGCAGTGATTTAGGTCCAGCACTCTTCATACTTTACATAAATTACCTTTGTGATCATATTAAAAGCAACTGTGTTCTCTTTGCTGATGATGTTAAATTATTCAAAACCCAAGACAATGCAACTACCCTTCAAAAAAACCTTGACTATGTGCCAGATTGGTCTAACAAGTGGCAACTTCAAATCTCAACCAATAAATGCTCTGTCTTGTACATTGGCAAAAAAAATCAAAATATAAAATACAAATTAGATGGACATGATCTTGTAGATGACCCTCACTCTGTCAAGGACCTTGGAGTACTCATTTCTAAAGATCTAAATGCCCGAGACCACTGTAACAACATTGCCAAAAAGGCATTTAAGAGTTGTTAACTTAATCTTGTGTTGCTTCTTCTCTGGTAATGTTGTAGTACAAACTAGAGCATACAAAACATTTGCTAGACCAATTTTTGAACACAGCTCATCTGTCTGGAACATGCACTGCATATCGGACATAAACACAATCAAGAAAGTCCAAAGATATTTTATGAGAAGAGTCCTCCATTCCTCTAACTGCAATAAAATACCTTATGCTACCAGACTTCAAATTTTGGGCTTAGAGAGGGGGTGTGGCTGGCATCGGGCAATATGGTGTTGATTCTGGAGCTCCAGGAGAACACCGATATCCTAGCCGATTTTGGGGATCCCTAGGGATCATAGCTGTCTTGTGGAGACAGCAAAGAAAGAAGAGGCTGGCTGGCATGGATAGAGAATGAGCAAGTTCCCTGAAATGCTGGCATTAGTCTTCGACCCGTTGGCGAAGGAAGGCAACCATTAAGAAGCTGTCACAAGCCAGAATGGCCACGATCAGAAAGAGGGAATGTAGGAGTGGTAATTGAACAGAGTATTGTTACCAGGTGAGTAATTGGCCAACTCACAGGTAAAAGAAAAAAAATCTTTGACAGCTTGAAAAAATTGTAGTGGAAGATTGGCGGCTAATTGGCACAGAAGGACTAAATCGGAGAGGAAAAAAAAGGAACTTTAACAATCAAACCTAAAGCCCTGGAAAAAATATTCCATTTGGATTTAAAACTGGATTTGGGGGGAAAAATAAGACAAGGAAAAGAAGATAGAAAAACATTTTAAATAGCAGAAGAATTTAATGTGGAAAAGAGAAAGTGAACGCTTTTGTGTATTACAAGATGGCTATTTTGTTATGGAAAGGATTGTGAATCGGAGAGACAGCTGCTGGCAGAGAGCATGAGAAAGAGGTGTGAAAGAATTTATACAGCTCTACCAAGATAAGAGAATAAAGGAACAAAGACTGAAACAGTGCTGGCTCAAGTGAAGATCTGAATTGGACATTATTTAAAGGGGGAAAAAAGAACATTATATGGACTTGGAAATTTGAAATATATTTAAAGGAAAAGAATAAATGTAAAAATCGCAGCCTTTTAAATTGAAAATATGGAGAATTGGGAGGAGGAATATGAGACATTGAGGGAGATGTTTCAAAAAATAAGAGAAGCATTTAAGGGAAACAAAGAAGCAGAAGATTGGTTAGAATGCAAAAAGAGAAAGAGAACTGAAGAATGAGAAACAAAAGAAACAAAGAGATAATATTGGAGAAGAAATAATTGAAAATAAAGATAAAGATGATTACGCTGGGTTTAGCAGTGACAGAATAAGAATGGATAAGGGAAAATAAATCTCAAATAAGAAAAAAAGAGAAATAAATGGGGAAAGATTGAGAAAGAAAATTAATAAAGTTAAAATTAAAGAAAAGAGGCTGAAGGGAAGATACAAGAAAAGGAAAAAGAGGAAGGTAAGGGAATGGGAGAAAGGGAGAAAAATACCAAGAAATGGAGTTGTGGAGAGACTAAAGGAAAATGGTTAAGAGTCAATGAAAATGTTAATTTGTTAATAAAGAGAATTATGTTAGTGGTAGAAATTATATGTGAAAATGTTGTTAAATGAAATAGACCAGTAGGTGCAATGAGAAAGAAAGAATGATTTTGGAGAAAGCATTAAATGGAGAGAAATAAATAACATAAGCATTAATTGAAATTATGATGGAAAATTGAAATTGAATGTAAAATTGAATGAAATTGAAATGTTAAAAAATGATTTAAGTGTTATACTTGCAAGAAGTAAAGAAGAAAAAATATATTGTTAAAAGTAAAGAAGATAAAGGATTGGAAGACTGTTTGGGTAAAAATTTAAAGGGAAAAATGGAATAAGATGAAATATACTGTTTATAATTAAAAAGATAAGAGGAATTTTGTGAAATATACTTGATAAATGAAAGATCAGGGTTGCCTGGACTCCATAGTGGAAAATATTAAATCGAAGATGAATACAGCAATAGAGAGAGATGAGAAGAGAGATGGAAGGGAAGAGGAAGGAGAGAGAGGGAAGGAAGAGTAGGGAGGAAGGAAGGGAAGGGAAATTAGAGTAGGAAAGAAGGAAAGAGAGGGGGAAGAGAGGAGGAGAAGGAGAAGGGGAGGGGAAGTAGATAAGAGAAGAAGAGGAGGGGAAGAAAAAGTAAGAAAGAAAGAAAAGAGGGAGATGGTAGGTTGGAGGAGAAAGATTGCTGTACAATAAAAAAGATGAAATGGAAGAAAGGCAACCCCGAACAAATACAAATATATTAAGATAAAGAATGAATTGTTAAAGAATAAAAGGGAATAAATATGAATAAATAGTAAAATTAGAATTTAAGGGCAAATGAAGTTATTGTGTATGTAAGTAAGCATAGAAATAGTGAGATATGATAAAAAAGGGGGGGGGGAGATTTTGACAAGAATTGTAATTGAGTAAAATATATTTGAATTTAATTAATTGTATAAGACAAGAAACAGCCAATACTCTGTTCAAAAAAGATGTAGGGAAATGTGGGAAAAAACCAATAAAACTTGTTTTTAAAAAAAGTTGGGGTTTAGACAACTTAGAACTATGCCGACTTCTGTCTAACCTAAACATAGTTCATAAAATTATCTGCCACAATGTCCTTCCTCTCAATGACTACTTCAGCTTCAACCACAATACACGAGCAAATAGTAAACCGTTCCAAACTTGATTGCAAAAAATATAACTTCAGTAACAGAGTGGTCAATGCCTGGAATGCACTACCTGACTCTGTGGTTTCTTCCCCAAACCCCCAAAACTTTAACTTTAAATTGTCTATTGTTGACCTCACCCCATTCCTAAGAGGTCTGTAAGGGGCGTGCATAAGTGCACCAGCGTGCCTACCGTCCCTGTCCTAATATTCCTTTTTTACTAACTCTTTTCATGTATTCCAAATATGTATATACTTTTCCCTGTTTTCTTATATATGCTTGAAAAAATAAACTTATGATTATGATGTTTTTTTTTTACAGAATTACAGAATAACCTTTCTTGGGGGTGTCTCTCAATGGAGGTCAAAGGTTCTCTGCACCCCAAATCTTTATGACTTATTTAATGTGGCTCCCAAGGATTTAGGACATGGCAGCACCATCAGGTGAGACGCTCCAGGACAGCCAGCTTCACTCCTGTTGGCCAGAGCTGCATCCAAGATCACCGAGCCTGAAGCTTTATTCCTGAAGGAGGAAATTGTATATCTACTAAATGCTTAATCCCATGTGTAACTTCTGCAAATTTATTTACAGGTAGAACAGAACAGAAAGAGTTGGAAGGGACCTTGGAGGTCTTCTAGTCTAACCCCTTGCTTAGGCAGGAAACCCTACACCATTTCAGACAAATGGTTGTCCAATCTCTTCTTAAAAACTTCCAGTGTTGGAGCATTCACAACTTCTGGAGGCAAGGTTCCACTGATTAATTGTTCTACCTGCCAGGAAATGTCTCCTAAGTTGCTTCTCTCCTTGATTAGTTTCCACCCATTGCTACTTGGCCTGCCCTCAGGTGCTTTGGAGAATAGTTTGACTCCCTCTTCTTTGTGGCAGCCCCTGAGATAGAACACTGCTATCATGCCTCCCCTAGTCCTTCTTTTCATTAAACTAGACATACCCCATTCCTGCAACCCTTCTTTATATATTTTAGCCTCCAGGCCCCTAATCATTTTTGTTGCTCTTCTCTGCACTCTTTCTAGAGTCTCAACATCTTTTTTTACATCGTGGCGACCAAAACTGGATGCAGTATTCCAGGTGTGGCCTTACCAAGACATTATAAATTAGTATTAACACTTCACATGATCTTGATTCTATCCCTCTGTTTATGCAGCCTAGAACTGCGTTAGATTTTTTGGTGACTGCATCACACTGTTGGCTCATATTTAGATGATTGTCTACTACAGGCCTGTTAAACTGGTGGCTGGCAGGCCAGATGTGTTACACACAGGCCACACCCACCCCAGCTCCACAGAAGAAGCCTGATAGTACAGTGGACTAAAGCACTGTTATTAACATCTGCTGCTTGCAATTACTGCAAATTCAAATCTCACCAGGCTCAAGGTTGACTCAGCCTTCCATCCTTTCAAAGGTAGGTAACATGAGGACCCAGATTGTGGGGGCAATAAGCTGACTTTGTATAAATATACAAAAGTATGAAGGCTATTGCTTAACGCATTGTAAGCCGCCCTGAGAAACCAAAGGGCGGCATATAAATTAAAGCAAAAAAAAAAAAAAGTTGCAATACGTCACATGACAGAATCAGGTTTGACACTCGTGGTCTACTAGAACTCCAAGATTCCTCTCACAATTACTACTATTTCTAAACTTATTTTAAATGTATTTCTAAAATACATTTTAAAAAAATGAAATAGAAAAATAGAATATTCCACTAAAGGACATGGCTGATTGATCATCAGGATAACTTTATTACAGGGGCACTCTACACTGCCATTTTTATTGAAGATCTAGTAAGAATTTCGGACTTTTCTTCTGAGGAAATGGAGAATTCCTCTGATTAGGGACTGGTGGCTTCTGGCCTGGCCCCATGGATCATCTCCTCTGGCATTGGATTGTCTTTTAGTTTGCTCAATTTTGTTAGATATGTGGTGTTAGTAAGTTTTTGGGGTCTCATTTATCTTAAGAAATATTTTGTTGGGTATTCTGCTATTTCCTTTGGGTTAGTTTTAATGTTTCTTCTTTGTATAATGAAATTCAATTAATGTTTATTGTTGCTCTGCGCTTCACTCTTAATCATGACATAAATTATTTTTATCCTCATATGATACGTGTGGTAAGAAGATGGAACAGTGTGGGTTGTGTAAAGTCAGAACACACCATTACAGCTGATTGAAGAGAACTGGCTACTGCATGAGGCAATCTGAACTGTGATTGGCTGCCTTGAGTGAAAAGGGAGAGTTTCCTTGTTTCCCGCCTTTTTACCCTGTGTGCTCTCTGTTTTACCTGATGTTTCTGTCGTGTTGATTTTACCTCACTTTGCTCCCATTTGCCTGTCTTTACTGTAAATATATTTATTTACATAAAGCCACAAGTTCTTGTCAGCATCTGACTCCATTTGGACACAGGCTGCACAATTCCCTGACACAAGAATCTTCCTTGTACCTTCTCCCATCTTCTTATACTCCTCTGAATTAGATAGGTTTTTCTGTGAGTCTCTTCTGAATAGGATCCGTATGCTGTGAACTTGGGGAGATATTTTCCCCTCATCTCTTTAGTAATGGAGTTTGCATATCTCCCAAGATATTTTCTTTAGTCTGTGCACTGGGGCTTCTGGGCATAGGGTAGAGCGGGTGACAGTGCTGGGCTAAGAGCAGGGAGATACAGTTTGTGTTCTCCACTCAGTCATGGAAAGTCCTGTGATTATCCAGACAGACCACTGAGTTACATCTTGGTTTCTCCACACACTAGTCCTGATCTGCTCCAATGAAAAAGGATAAATGTTTGAAAAAAATTAAGGCGCTCTGGGAGAGAAACAGAAAACAGGAAACGCCTCGCATGTGTTGGGAAGAGTGTTGGATTACCTTGTCTCAATGTTTACATAAATGCTGACACTTTCCTTTTTTTCTCTCAAAATCTATTCATGATTCTTATGCAAAGCTGCTTTAGAAATTGAAACATTATTTACTGTACAATTTTTCTCACATTTTCCAACCAAGGGTGGACCACAAAATGTCAGATCCTTGGTGCTGCTCTCACACGCCAGCCATCAAAGACTAACAAGAAGGCAGGCACCTCCAAGCGAAGGAGATCACAACAGGAGTTGCGAATAAACCTGGAGATCCTGTGCTCAAAAACACAATGTAAGGACTTG
Organism: Pantherophis guttatus; assembly: GCF_059756535.1. Taxonomy (NCBI): domain Eukaryota; kingdom Metazoa; phylum Chordata; class Lepidosauria; order Squamata; family Colubridae; genus Pantherophis; species Pantherophis guttatus. The sequence goes on from NC_142064.1 coordinate 265,145,285, forward strand.
CCTCTCCTCTCTCTTCAAGAAAGCAGGACTCTTGAAACAGGAGGGATTTCAAAAGGAAACATTTATTGAGAGACAGTGGCAGTAAGTAGAGCAAGGTAGGATCTGAACTTGCCGCTCAGAACAGTTAGGTAAAAAGTTGTAGAAACCCCTCCCCTCTGCCCAATCCACGGGGAGCCAATCCACAGGTGCAAAATAGTTGTGAGACCTCTGAGTTGAGAAGGTGGTAAGAAGTTGTTCTCAGGCGCTGCTTGCTCCTTCTGCTGGAGCTGAGACAAAACAGATGGCCACAAACAATTCCTCCCCCCTCCCATTCCCAGGAAAGTACATCAAAGTTAAGAAAAGAGCAGAAACAAGAAAAGGTCATAAAATGGCATTCAGGCCCTCCCTGCCAGAATGACAGCATCCCCATAAGGATCTATGGGGACCTGACACACAATCCCTTTTCTCCTCAACTCAATATTCCTACAGCTCTTCCCCATGAAGGTCACCTGTAGGGCAGAACATTTACATCTGAAATTCTGCACTGCTTTTGTCACTGCCCCAAACTCCCCCAATATATTTGCTATTTGTATGGTTTCTTCCACTTGCATGCCTCATTCTTGACAAAATTTGAGCAGAGATGCTTGGCGCAATGAATTTCTGTAATTGTTAGGAAAGGATAAATGTTGATACCTCTGCAATTGTTAGGAAAAGATAAACTACCGTGTTTTTCAGAGTATAAGACACACTTTTCTCCTCCTAAGAAGGTGAAAATTTGGCTGCGTTTTATACACTGAATGTAGCCCCGCCCATCCGCTGGCCCCGCCCTTTGGTCATTTTTGGCCTCCAAGCATCGCATTTTAGACTTATACCAGGCTGCAGGGAGTGGAGTGCCACAGACCATCGCCACCTCCATGCCTTGCATTTTTGGTTTCTGTGCCTTGCGTTTTTAGCCTCCTAACATTCTATTTCAGACCTGTTCAAGGCTGTGAAAATTGCCAGAGCACATCATCACTGATTGCCGCCTCTGCGCATCGTGCATTGCATTTTCAGCCTCTGCGCATCACATTTTTGGCCTCCGCACGCCCCATTTTTGGCCGCTGTGCATTGCGATTTTGGGCGGGATGAGTGGCCTGGAACCACGCAGAAACGGGGCTGTAGAGGCTGAAAACACAATGCAGAGGCAGAAAATGCAATGCACAGAGGTGGCAATTGGCGGCAATATGCTCTGGCGATTCCTGCAGCCTTGAACAAGTCTGAAATGGAGCATTCAGAGGCTGAAAATGCGAGGCACAGAGGCCAAAAATGCAAGGCACAGAGGCAGTGATGGTCTGTAACAATCTCTGCAGCCTGGAACAGCTGATTGAGGGTATTCCGGGGGCGGGGGGTTAATCCACCCGCCAATCAGCTGTTCATGCTGAATCAGGCTGCAAAAATGTGCTGAAGCTGACCTGGCTGTTCGCTATTTGCTGCAAGGAAGCTAGCCAGATGAATACCGATGGATGCTGGTAGGCAGAGGCAGAATTTTTTTTTCCTCCCAAAAATTAAGGTGCGTCTTATACTCTAGAGCGCCTTATACATTGAAAAATACAGTATTCCTCTTCTCCTCTTGTTTTCTCATTATATGAGGAGTCACAATGTCTACATGTCTATAACTATAGCCTGAGTGCTCTTATTCTAAAAAGATGCTGCCTGGGGAATTCTGGGGCTGAAAATATTGAGGACACCTAGGGAAAAGAAGGCAGGGCCTCTGCATATGGCATTTCTATCATTTATAATGATAAAATTGGGAAGGACACTCCTAAGAAGATGTTTGCAGATTTCTACAATTTTTGCAAAAATAAAATATCCAGCAATTTCTGCTGCTAATGGCCAAACAGTCCTTATCAAATTAACATGTTCCACTTTTTTCTTTCCTCCTTCCCATCTAATACATTGACATATTTGATGACAAAAAATCAGGCAAATTCTTTGTACTCAAATTAAAGAGTCAATTTCCCAGTTGAACTTACAATGGGACATTTGAAATGAAATTCGAGCCTTCTCTACACTCATCACTTTGGGCCCCAGGTGCATTTTCTTGTGTGCAATAAGGTTGGAAGGTTTCCTGAAGCACCATGCACACTCAAAGCACTTAAATGGTTTCTCCCCTGTGTATATAAGCTTATGATTTAGAAGCCTATCCTTAGTACTGAAATCTTTGCACAGTCTGGACTGTCATATGGTTACTCTCCTATGTGAGTCCTCTGGTGACTCACCAGTCGACAATTCCAAAGGAAACTTTTCCCACAATCTGGACACTTATATGGTTTTTCCCCGGAGTGAGTTTTCTGATGGTTCACCAGGTCATAATTCTGACTGAAGCTTTTCCCACAATCAGTACATTCAAAGGGTTTCTCTCCTGTGTGAGTCCACTGGTGTTTCACCAGGTTGGAATTCTGACTGAAACTTTTCCCACAGTCAGAACATTCAAAGGGTTTCTCTCCTGTGTGAGTCCTCTGGTGCCTTACCAAGTAGGAATTCTGACTGAAACTTTTCCCACAGTCAGGACATTCAAATGGTTTCTCTCCTGTGTGAGTCCTCTGGTGAATCACCAGATTGGAATTATCACTAAAGCTTTTCCCACAGATAGGACATTCAAAGGGTTTCTCTCCCGTGTGAGTCCTCTGGTGTATTACCAGGCTGGAATTCTGACGGTAACATTTCCCACAGTCAGGACATTCAAAGGGTTTCTCTCCTGTGTGAGTCCTCTGGTGTGTCACCAGGTAGGAATTTTTACTGAAACCTTTTCCACAATCAGGACATTCAAATGGTTTCTCTCCTGTGTGAGTCCTCTGGTGTCTCACCAGACTGGAATTGTCAATGAAACCTTTCCCACAGTGAGGACATTCAAAGGGTTTCTGTCCCGTGTGAATCGTCTGGTGTGTCACCAAGTGTGAATTCTGTCTGAAACCTTTCCCACAGCCAGAACATTCAAAGGGTTTCTCTCCTGTGTGAGTCCTCTGGTGTGTCACCAGGTAGGAATTTTTACTGAAACCTTTTCCACAATCAGGACATTCAAATGGTTTCTCTCCTGTGTGAGTCCTCTGGTGTCTCACCAGACTGGAATTGTCAATGAAACCTTTCCCACAGTGAGGACATTCAAAGGGTTTCTGTCCCGTGTGAATCGTCTGGTGTGTCACCAAGTGTGAATTCTGTCTGAAACCTTTCCCACAGCCAGAACATTCAAAGGGTTTCTCTCCTGTGTGAGTCCTCTGGTGTGTCACCAGTTGGGAATTCGTAATGAAACTTTTCCCACAATCAGGACATTCAAAGGGCTTTTCTCCTGTGTGAGTCCTCTGGTGTATTACCAGGCAGGAACTCTGACTGAAACTTTTCCCACAGTCAGAACATTCAAAGGGTTTCTCTCCTGTGTGAGTCCTCTGGTGTGTCACCAGATAGGAATTTGCAATGAAACATTTCCCACATTCAGAACATTCAAATGGTTTCTCTCCTGTGTGAGTCCTCTGGTGCCTTACCAGGTAGGAATTCTGACTGAAACTTTTCCCACAGAAAGGACATTCAAATGGTTTCTCTCCTGTGTGAGTCCTCTGGTGTGTCAGGAAATTGGAATTATCACTAAAGCTTTTCCCACAATCAGGACATTGAAAGGGTTTCTCTCCTGTGTGAGTCCTCTGGTGTCTTACCAGGCTGGAATTCTGACTGTAACGTTTCCCACAGTCAGGACATTCAAATGGTTTCTCTCCTGTGTGAATCGTCTGGTGTTTCAACAGGCTGGAATTCTGACTGAAACTTTTCCCACAGTCAGGACATTCAAAAGGTTTCTCTCCTGTATGAGTCCTCTGGTGTGTCACCAGGTGGGAATTCGTAATGAAAGTTTTCCCACAGTCAGGACATTCAAAGGGTTTCTCTCCTGTGTGAGTCCTCTGGTGTGTTACCAGGTGGGAATTTGTAATGAAAGTTTTCCCACAGTCAGAACATTCAAAGGGTTTCTCTCCTGTGTGAGTCCTCTGGTGCCTTACCAGGTAAGAATTCTGGCTGAAATCTTTACCACAGAAAGGACATTCAAAGGGTTTCTCTCCTGTGTGAGTCCTCTGGTGTATCAGCAAATTGGAATTGTCATTAAAGCTTTTCCCACAGAAAGGACATTCAAAGGGTTTCTCTCCTGTGTGAGTCCTCTGGTGCCTTACCAGGCTGGAATTCTGACTGTAACGTTTCCCACAGTCAGGACATTCAAAGGGTTTCTCTCCTGTGTGAATCCTCTGGTGTATTACCAGGCTGGAATTCTGACCGTAACGTTTCCCACAGTCAGGACATTCAAAGGGTTTCTCTCCTGTATGAGTCCTCTGGTGTATTATGAGGTGGGAATTTCTACTGAAACTTTTCCCACAATCAGGACATTCAAAGGGTTTATCTCCTGTGTGCATGGTCTCGTGTCTCATGAGTTGGGAATTTTTAATGAAACTTTTCCTGCAACCTCGACACACACAGAGTTTCTCTGTGGAGTGAATCCTCTGATGTATCACCAAACTGGAAGTTCAACCAAAACTTTTTGAACAATCAGGACATTCAAAGCATTTCCCTCCTATGTGAGTCTTCTGGTGTATCACCAGGCTGAAATTGCAACTTTCTCATAATTAGGACATTCAAAAGGTTTCTCTTCTGTGTGAGTTCTCTGGTGTCTCATCAGATGAAAATCTCTAATGAAGCTTTTCTCACAGTCTAGACACTCATACAGTGTCTCCGTGGAGTCAATCCACTCATGGATCACCTGGCTGGAATTCTTACAATGCCTTGTTTAGTGTTGCTTTCATTGAAGCCGTTTTCTTCCTCACAGGAAGAGGCCTGCCTTATTGTCTGCTCTACATGGCTTTACCATTGACCTTTTTCTCCCCACTCAGTTCCAGATATTTCCCTTTTTTGCTTATTGAAAAATAATCTCCTTTGACTTTTCATGTAACGTATCCTTGAATTCTGCATAATCTGCTTATTCTTTCTTGATTTTCTCTCTTTTGTCTAACAGCTGTTGGAGGAGGAGGAGGAAAATTCTGTGTTTTTCTGAAGGAAATGGAAAATATTTTGATTTCTGGCTTGATTTTCTTCCCTTTTCAACGTTCCTTGTTATTGACAGTTGTCCAGAGTGCTCTTATTGCCGTCCTGTTTGTCTGTAAGATTCAAAGAAAAGTGTAACATGGTTTATAAAGTGGTTAGAGATGTGAAAAATGAAAAAAGTATATATTACAATGAAAAAGCAATCATGCTGCAATACTAGAATAATCACTTAAATCAGGGGTCCCCAACCTTTTGGACCTCAGGGACCATCAAGTTCATAATTTTAAATTTTGCGGACCACTAATACAAATCCAGCGCACCCTTGCTGAAGCACCTGGATTCCCAGTGACGGGATGGGTCCTTCAGGCACTGTTCTCCCTCCTCTCTCTTTGTCTCTCTCTTTCTCTCTCCCACTCTTTCTCTCTCATTCTCTCATTCTCTCTCCCCCCTCTCTTTTTCTCTCTCTTTCTCTCTCTCTCATTCTGATTATTTCTTTTTTTTTTTTTGCTTTAATTTATATGCTACCCTTCTCCGGAGACTCAGGGCAGCTTACAATGCATTAAGCAATAGCCTTCATACTTTTGTATATTTATACAAAGTCAGCTTATTGCCCCCACAATCTGGGTCCTCATTTCACCTACCTTAGAAAGGATGGAAGGCTGAGTCAACCTTGAGCCTGGGGAGATTTGAACTTGCAGTAATTGCAAGCAGCAGATGTTAATAACAGTGCTTTAGTCCACTGTACTATCATTCTGATTCTATCATTCATTTTGTCTCTCTTTCTTTCTGATTCTTTCATTCTGTCTCTCATTTTCTCTCATTCTTTCATTCTCTCCCTCTGATTCTCTGTCTCTGTCTCTCTCTCTCATTCTCTCTTTTTTATTCTCTCTCTGATTCTCTCTCCCTCTCATGGGCCAGCCAGTATCTTGAGGCTGAGATAAAGTGAATCATCTCCCTGAAAGGCCGAGGTGCACGGAGCACCAACGAAGGCTGGAAGAAGAAGATTATCTCATTCATTTTGTCTCTCTTTCTCTCTCTGATTCTCTCTTTCATTCTGTCTCTCATTTTGTCTCATTCTCCCTCTCATTCTCTCTCTTTCATTCTTTCTCTCTTTCATTCTCTGTCTCCTTCTCTCTCTCTCTCTCTCTCATTCTGATTCTCTCTCTCTCTCTCATTCTCTCTTTTTCATTCTCTTTCTGGTTCTCTCTCCTTCTCATAGGCCAGCCAGTGTCTTGGGGCTGAGATGAAGTGAATCATCTCCCTGAGAGACCGAGGTGCACAGAGCACCAACAAGGGCCGGAAGAAGTGCGGGAGCGAAGCACTACTTGATCTTGTGAAGCATGAGCATTTGCCTCGGTGTATTTGTGCCAGCTGGTGGCACAAAGCAGCCCTCATCTCCTGCCACTTGGGACTCAGAATGTTAAATGGCGACTGGTCTGGGGAGCAGCTGGATTTTGCCCTCCATTGCAGATGCCAGATTGGCCCCATGCAAGCTTTCTTCTCTCAAGGAGCGCTCCCTGAAGCGGCGTGGGAAACTTTGGTCAAGCTCCTCGAGAGACGAGAGCTTGCAGGGGGCCAATCTGGCATCCACAATGGAGAGCAAAATCTGGCTGCTCCCCAAACCAGACACTGTTCACCACTCTGAGTCCCAAGCAGCAGGAAACGAGGGCTGCCTTGCGCCGCAAATATACCAAGGCGGAATCCTGATGCCGCACTACAGCAGGGAGAAGAAGCTGGATTTTTCTCTCCATCGCAGACACCAGATCGGCCCCCTGCAAGCTCTCGTCTCGAGAAGCCCGACCAAAGTTTCCAGCGCCGCTTCAGGGAGTGCTCCTCGAGAGACGAGAGCTTGCAAGGTTCCAATCTGGCATCCATAATGGAGAACAAAATGAAACCAGTGGTTTCAACTCTTAAATTTATTTATTATTTATTTATTTATTAGTTCGATTTATATGCCGCCCTTCTCCGGAGACTCAGGGCAGCTTACAATGCATTAAGCAATAGCCTTCATACTTTTGTATATACCTGCTTAGTAGGGCTTTCAGCCCCCCCAAGTGGTGTTCTTTTTTATACAAAGTCATCTTATTGCCCCCACAATCCGGGTCCTCATTTTACCTACCTCGAAAGGGGCTGAGTCAACCTTGAGCCGATGAGATTTGATCTGCTGATCTGCTGAACTAGCAGTCAGCTGAAGTAGCTGCAGTACTGCACTCTAACCACTGCTCCACTTCGGCTCTTTTTAAATAACATTTTTACTTTAATTTTTTTAATTTTTAAATCTTTTTCAATTCTAAAATTCTTTTTTCAATTTTTAAATAACATTCTTTTTTCAATTTTTAATTCTTTAAATTTTAAAATTCTTTTTTCTATTTTTTAAATAATATTCCTTTTTCAATTTTTCAATTTTTTTTCAACTAAAGATTAAAAAAACAGTTTATTTATATTAATTCTTTAGAAATGTTTAAATTCTTAATGATCTAAGAGGAAAAAATAAACTACAGAAAAAGAGATAGATACTTAAAACAGGGAAGATAGTGAAAAATTTTTCAAGACAGAAGAGAAAAGGTCAAGAACTCTTGTAAACTATTGTAAACTGACACTTTGCAACAGAAAATATTTAAATTTTTTAAAAAATTTAATTTTAATTTTTAAGCAAACAAAGAAAAAAGTCATGGAGATAGAAACTGACACTATAGTTCTTGCAAAGTCTGCCATATGTTTCAGCTTATGCCCATAGAGGATCCAAACTATAAACTACTTGAATTACTAGAAGAAAAAGTAAAGTGTTTAGAGGCAACTAGCGCTCTGAAAGTCAATGAGCAAAACGAGAAATCCCAACCTAAACAAGAAGACTACACCAAAGTAAAACATAATAGGGAATGTTAAGGAATATGCAATAACCCTTGCTACTCAATAACCCTTGAGTAGCAAGGGTGTGCACATGAAAACGGCTGAGAGTAGTTATGAATAATCACAGTCAACACACAAATACACTGAGTTGTGATATGATTTTACTTTTAGGAAAAAAATAAAGCAAAGTCCAATAAACAGTCCAGGTGATACACAGATAAAGCTGTATATAGTCAAAATGTCAGTCCAGGGATATTCCAATAACAAGGTCTTCTTACCAGTCATTGTAGTCATACACAATAACAGTTCTTCTATATTTGCAAACAGTAGCAAAAAACAGCAGTGAGCAGTAGAGAGCAACAGCGAGCAGCAGAGAACAGGCAGAGAGAGATAAGCCATGTTTCAAGCTCCCTCTTAAGGACATTGGCTACAGAGCTAGCCAATCAGGACACAGTATGATGCAATACAGCAATACAACCTTAAAGCTATACAACACAGTTTTTATACAAACATATATATATATATATATATATATATATTTGTTTTTGTTTTAAGTTTTAATGTTCATTAAAAATATGGAACGCTTCACGAATTTGCGTGTCATCCTTGCGCAGGGGCCATGCTAATCTTCTCTGTATCGTTCCAATTTTAGTATATGTGCTGCCGAAGCGAGCACATATACAAACATATATTGATGGTTTATATATTGCCATCCCAATCAGTTAGGTAACAGCCATTTCCTAACAGGGAGCATGGGCAGTGGCATCTTTCAGCCTCAAACGACTATGGTATCGTGCTCTGGAAAGAGGTCCTAAAACAGCATCTAGTGTGACTAAAAAGGCCAATTCGAGAGTGGCAATCCCTTCCACACTGAGGGAGCAGACAGCAGACAATCTTTTAAAAATGACTCCATTGTTGTTGTTAGTTGCGAAGTCGTGTCCGACCCATTGAGACCCCCGTCGACAATGTTCCTCCAGGCCTTCCTGCCCTTTACCATCCCCCTGAGTCCATTTAAGCTCACGCCGACTGCTTCAGTGACTCCATCCAGCCACCTCGTTCTCTATCATCCCGTTCTTCTTTTGCCCTCAACCTTTCCCAGCATTAGGCTCTCCTCCAGTGAGTCCTTCCTTCTCATTTGGTGGCCAAAGTATTTGTTTCATCTTCAGGATCTGGCCTTCTAAAGAGCAGTCAGGGTTGGTCTCTTCTAGGACCGACAAATTTGATTGCATTGCAGTCCAAGGGACTCGCAGGAGTCTTCTCCAGCACCATAGTTCAAAGGCCTCAATTCTTTGGCACCCAGCCTTTCTTATGGTCCAGCTTTCACAGCCATACATTGCAACTGGGAAAACCATAGCCTTGACTATATGCACTTTTGTTGGCAGGGAGATGTCTCTGCTTTTTAGTATGCTATCTAGATTTGCCATAGCTTTCCTCCTAGGAGCGAGCATCTTTTAATTTCTTGGCTTTAGTCCCCATCTGCAGTGATCTTGCAGCCCAGGAAAATAAAATCTGTCACTACCTCCATTTCTTCCCCATCTATTTGCCAGGTATTGAGAGGGCCGGATGCCATGATCTTAGTTTTCTTAATGTTGAGTTTCAAGCCAACTTTTGCACTCTCCTCCTCCACCTGCATCAAGAAGCTCTTTAGTTCCTCTTCACTTTCTGCCATTAGAGTGTATCATCTGTGCTCTGCATATAAGTTAAATAGGCAGGGCGACAGTACACAGCCTTGCTGAACTCCTTTCCCAATTTTGAACCAATCAGTGGTTCCGTGTCTAGTTCTCACTGTTGCTTCTTGACCTGCATATAGGTTTCTCAAGAGACAAATAAGATGGTCTAGTACTCCCATCTCTGTAAGAACTTGCCACAATTTCTTGTGATCCACACAATCAAAGGCTTTAGCATAGTCAATGAAGCAGAAGTAGATGTTTTTCTGAAACTCCCTCGCTTTATCCATGATCCAGCGTATGTTGGCAATTTCATCTCTAGTTCCTCTCCCTCTTCGAAATTCTGCCTGTACTTCTGGTAGTTCTCGGTCCACATACTGCTGGAAGCTAACTTGTAGGATTTTGAGCATAACTTTGCTAACATGTGAAATGAGTGCAATGGTGCGGTAGTTGGAACATTCTTTGGCATTGCCCTTCTTTGGAATTGGAATGTAAACTGACCTTTTCCAATCCTGTGGCCACTGTTGAGTTTTCCAAATTTGCTGGCAAATTGAGTGTAGCACTTTTACTGCATTGTCTTTTAAGATTTTGAAGACCTCAGATGGAATATTGTCACCTCCATTAGCTTTGTTGTTGCTCAGATGTTCCCAAGGCCCATGTCTGGCTCGAGGTCAACGACCACTCCATCGTGGTTATCAGGGATGTTAAACTCGTTTTTGTATAGTTCTTCTGTGTAATTTTGCCACCTCTTCTTAATCTCTTCTGCCTCTATTAGGTCCCTGCCATTTTGGTCCTTTATCATGCCCATCTTTGCATGAAACTATGTATGTATTAAAGGTAAAATATTTGAATTACTAGAAGAAAAAGTAAAGTGTTTAGAGGCAATTCAAGCACTCTGAAAGTCAAATTTATTTTAAAAAATGGATACACCCAAATCGAATACAATAAGGAACAAACAGCTTCCATAAAAAATGAGCCTCCATATGTATCTAAAGAGGCAATGGAAACATGTCATTCTTAGGAAGAAAACAACCAAGAGCCCCTACTATCTATCAGACCACCCAACCAAGCAGAAGAAATAGATGAAGTCTTTGCTAATCAAATAACAAATGTATGTAGGAAAAATACCGCAATAGTAATGGGAGACTTTAACTGCCCTGATATCAACTGGGTGTCGAGCCTCAAGTATTCCCTCGATACAAAGTCTTATGTGATGACCATGACGGGGGGCAGGGGTGTGTGCTGACAGCGAACATCCAGAGAACATGCAGCAGCACACGGTGAAAGGGGTGATATGAATAGGACAACACAACAGTGATGACGGACGGGACGTGAAAAGGGGAATCTGGATGACAGGCAGTCGGAGTGGCAAAGCCGATGACATCACACGCCCGCGCCCGCGGCTCCACGGGAGGAGTGAGTGAGCGGCAGATTCGAATGCGCTACAGCTGCAACTGATCCCACGGCCGATAAAGCCGAGCAGGTGGATCATACAGCCGACTCTGACTTTGAGTTATTTTCGCGGTTCCAGCGTTTCCCAAAAATTAAAATCCACAGAACGGAACTGGACCTTATGGGAAAAGGAGGCTTACGCTATGAAATGGACTCTCCAGACTTGGAGACACCTTTTAGAGTGCACCAATATACAGTCCAAGGTCTGGACGGATCATAAGAATTTGGAAACCCTCCAGACACCCTGTAGATTATCAACAAAACAGATCAGATGGGCACAATATTTCCGCTGGTTTAATTTTAGTTTGAAGGTCGTACCCGGTGGGAAGAATTACTTGGCTGATGCCCTATCCCGTATGCCCCAATACGAGAGCAAATGAGACGAAATAACACAAGCTTTAATAGCTCCTCCCTGGCAAACTGGGCATAAGGTGAGAGATAGGGTTCCAGTGTTTCCTTCCTGGATAGCGGAGTTACGAAAGGAACTGTTAACTGACCAATGGCTCGTGACGCATCGGATGTCAGTAACACACAGGGGAGGGCACGTATGGAGAGGAGAGAAAATATATATCCCCTCCACACTGAGAGATAGAGTGTTAAAACAATGTCATGACGTAAAAACCGTGGGGCACTTCAGCTTCGTTAAAACGTTACATTTGGTTAGGAGACAGTTCTGGCAGCTGCGAATGCACATCCAGATAGAGGCCTATGTATGGAGCTGTCCGGTCTGTGCCCAAGCCAAACTATTCTCAGGCAAACCCCTTGGTCTTCTACAGTCCATAGCAGACCCACATCGTCCATGAGATGATATAGCCATGGACTTTATAGTCGAACTATCAAAGAGCGAAGGACATACTGTGATATGGACCATAATCAACCTGTTTTCAAAACAGGCACATTTTATCCCATGTAAGGGTTTACCTTCTGCGAGGCGATTAGCTAAGCTGTTCGTGCAACGTTTACCGTCTTCATGGCGTGCCCAAAAGGATCATTTATGATAGGGCTCCCAGTTTACTGCCTGTTTCTGGAGAGCTTTTCTACAGCGGATAGGGACCGATCAGGGACTCAGTTCCGCCTTTCACCCGAGCACCAATGGGGCGGCTGAATGAGTTCCGCCTTTCACCTGAGCACCAATGGGGTGGTACTTACAATCCTACGTTTCATACCAGCAGAAGGAATGGGTCGAACTTCTACCATTTGCGGAAGCAGCATATAACAATACCATACATAGAAGTACGGGGTATACCCCTTTTCGGGTAGTATCGGGAAAAGACTTTCCTGGCATCCCAGAGCTAGATGTACAAATGCAAGACCGAAACACCCCCCTGGATGGATGGAGAAAGTAAACAGGATTTGGCCGCACATAAAAGCCACCTTAACTATGGCATCCACGGCATACAAACAACATGCTGATAAGGGGAGACGCAACACCCCACCATTCAAGGTGGGGGATAGAGTATACTTGTCCACCAAATATATCAAATTACGGATACCCAGTAAGAAATTGGGTCCGAAGTATATAGGCCCTTTCACCATAACCAAAGTAATAAACCCTGTGACGGTAGCGTTGAAACTTCCACCCTTGTTAGGCAGGATACACCCGGTCTTTCATAGCAGCCTCCTAAAACCAGTTACCTGCATGAAGATACCTGAGAATCATCTGGGACCCATAACAGGGAACATATATGAGGTGGAAACAATACTTGACTCAAAAATGTGCCATGGGACATTCATATACCTGGTGCGTTAGAAAGGGTATCCCGATACAGATGCATCATGGGTACACATTGAGGACCTCAATGCCCCACAGTTGCTGAAACGATTCCATAAAGAACACCCACACAAACCAGGGAACCATTCCACATAACAGACCAGTAACCATCTCTGTTCTTACCCCTACAGGAAGAAACCTGGTAGGGGGGGCGGCATGTCGAGCCTCAAGTACTGCCTCGACACAAAGCCTTATGTGATAACCATGACAGGTGGGGGGGGCTGACAGCGAGCATCCAGAGAACATGCAGCAGCACACGGTGAAAGGGGTGATGCAAATAGGACAACACAACAGTGGTGACAGGTGACAGACAGGACGTGAAAATGGGAATCCAAATGACAGGCGGTCAGAGGGGCGAAGCCGATGACATCACACGCCCGCGCCTGCGGCTCCACAGGAGGAGTGAGCGAGCAGTGGATTCGAATGCGCTATAGCTACAACTGATCCCACAGTCGATAAAGCCGAACAGGCAGATCATACAGCCGACTCTGACTTTGAGCTATTTTCGCGGCTCCAGCATTTCCTGTAAGCTCCCGTTCCCCGTGTGTGTGTGTGGTATGTGACTCGGCTTCGGAACAGGTGGTTCCAGAGACATTGAGACTGGGAGACAAACTCTGCAGCAAGTGGGAGATCAAACAGATTCCTAACCAACTTAGCTGACAACTTTATCAAAAAAGGTAGAGGAAGGAACTAGAAGAAAAACTATACTGGACCTAATTCTTATTAATACAGAAAAAGTGATAGGAGTTGAAGATTTCAGAACCTTGGGCGAGAGTGACCATGTCTTACTGAAATTCAATATAAAGCAAACACAAGCAATAGAATATAACCCAACTTTTAAACTTTAGAAGAGCTGATTTTAACAAACTCAGGAAGACCCTAAGCAAAATTTCATGGATAAAAAGCCTAAAGGGGAAAACAACTCAACAAGTGTGGGAAACACTGAAAAATATGATCATATAAGCCCAGTCAAACACTATACCACTAAAAAGGAAAAACATGAAATCCAAACAGAAACCAGCATGGTTGCAGATCTCTCTCTCTGATAAACTGAAAGATAAAAAGGACAAGTACAAAAAGTGGAAAGAGGGACACATAACTAAGGCAGAATATCAGCAGATAGCCTGAATCTACAAAGATGAAGTCAGGAAGCAAAGGCTTACAATGAACAAAGACTTGCAACAAAAGTCAAAGATAATAAAAAAAGTTTCCACATATAAATAACAACAAAGTCAAGGAAACAGTCGGTCCACTAAAGAGAGAAGATAGCAAGGAAGTAACAGGCAGTAGAGAGAAAGCAGAGCTGCTTAACTCATTCTTTGCATCAGTCTTCACACAAAAGGAAATTATTGTCCAACCTACCAAAAACTGTAAAAGACAGACTAGAAATAAAAATTAAAATAAGCAAGAAAATGGTAAGAGAACATTTGTCTGATCTTGATGAATATAAATCACCAGGACCTGATGGATTACATCCCAGAGTTCTGAAAGAGCTGGCAGATGTTATCTCATAACCATTGTATCATATCTTTAAAAAAATATTGGAGCACTGGGGAACTACCAGAGGATTGGAAAAAAAAACTGATGTGGTTTCCATCTTCAAAAAAGGAAAACATATAGACCCAGGAAACCACAGACCAATCAGCCTACCATCGATACCTGGGAAGATACTGGAAAAAATAATAAAAAAACAGATCTGTGAACATCTAGAAACAAATAAAATTATAACTAATAGCCAGCACAGGTTTGTTAAAAACAGATCATGCCAAACCAATCATTTCATTCTTTCACAAAGTAGATCAGCGAAATGCTTGGATTTAGACTTCAGAATGGCATTTGACAAAGTAGTCCACAACCTACTTCTTGGTAAACTAGAAAAAAAGTGGGATAGATAGCATCACCACCAGATGGATTCATAACTGGCTGACAAACCATACTCAACAAATAGTCCTTAATGATACCACATCCACAAGGTTCTGTCTTAGACCCAGTACTCTTTAATATCTTCATAAATGACTTGATTGATAGTATAGAAAATGTATAGAAATGATAGTATAGAAGGAGAACTCATCAAATTTGCAGGAATAGAATACTAAACTGGCAGAAATAGCCAACTCTCCAGAAGACAAGCTCAGGATCCAAAAAGATCTTGACAGACTTGAACAATGGGCACTATCCAACAAAATGAAATTTAATGTGGAGAAAAAACAAAGTTTTACACCTGGGCAGGAAAAACTAAGGAACAAGTACAGATTAGGTGAAACCTGGCTCCAAAACAATAACTGTGAGAGGGACCTTGGAGTCTTAGTGGACGATCAGTTAAACATGAGTCAGCAGTGTGCAGCAGCAGCCAAAAAAAGCTAATACAATCCTTGGTTATATAAACAGAGGCATAAAATCAAAATTACATGAGGTTATTAATACCACTTTATAAAGCCTTGGTAACAGCACACCTGGAATACTGAATCCAGTTTTGGTCACATTACAAAGAAGTTGGGACTTTGGAAAAAGTGCAAAGAACAACTAAGATGACGAAAGGCCTGGAGACTAAAATATATGAAGAATGATTGGAGGATTTGGGTTTGGCTAGTCTAGAGAAGAGACTAGGGGGGACATGATAGCAGCATTCCAGTATTTGAGAGGCTGCCACAAAGAAGAGGGGGGTCAATTTATTTTCCAAAGCGCCAGAGGGCAGGACAAGAAACAATGGATGGAAACTAATCAAGGAGAGAAGCAACCTGGAATTAAGGAGAAACTTCCTAACAGTGAGGACAATTAACCAATGGAATAGCTTGCCTTTAGACATTGTGGATGCTTCATCACTGGAGTTTTTTAAGAAGAGTATAAAATCTTGCTTTTCTCCACATTAGATTCCATGTTTTTGGATAGGGCCATTATTCAAGTCTGTCAAGATCTTTTTGGATCCTGAGCTTGTCTTCTGGGGTGCTGGTTATTCCTGCCAGTTTAGTGTCATCTGCAAATTTGATGAGTTCTCCTTCTATACCCTCATCTAAGTCATGTATGAAGATACTGAAGAGTACTGGGCCTAAGACAGAACCCTATGGCATATCACTGCTTACCTCCTTTCATGTAGATGTAGTACCATGAAGGACTACTTGTTGAGTACGGTTGGTCAGCCAGTTAGAAATCCATCTGTTGGTGATGCTGTCTTTCCCACATTTTTCTAGCTTATCAAAAAGTAGGTTGTAGTCCACTTTATTGTATGCCTTGCTGAAGTCTAAATATACTATGTCCGCAGCATTTCTCTGATCTACTATTTTAGTCACCTTGTCAAAGAATGAAATGAGAAGTTTGGTATGATCTGTTTTTAACAAAGCCATGCTGGCTCTTAATTAAAACTTTGTTTCTAGATGTTTGCAGATCTCTTTTTTTATTATTTTTTCCAGTATCTTCTCAGGTATCGATGTTAGGCTGATTGGTTTGTAGTTTTGTAGTTTCCTGGGTCTGGTTTTTCTTTTTCTTTTTTTGAAGATGGGAACTACATTAGCTCTTTTCCAATCCACAGGTAATATCCCGGGGTACCCCAGGATTTTTGAAAGATATGGTACAAGGGTTCTGAGATAACATCTGCCAGCTCCCTCAGAACCCTGGTGTTCTGAGAATCAGGTCCTGGTGATTTATATTCACCAAACTCATCAAATTTCAGATGACACCAAGCTGGCAGGAATATCCAACACCCCAGAAGTCAAGATACAGAAGAATCTCAACAGACTTGACCACTGGGCCCAAATGAAACTCAATGGAGAAAAAAAACCTCTAAGGTTTTACACTTAAGCAAGAAAAACCAAATGTACAGGTACAGAATAGGTGGAACCTGGCAGTATCTATGAGAGGGAACATTGAATCCTAGTCGGCAATCATTTAAATATGAGCCAGCAGGGTGTTGCAGTGGCCCCAAAAGCAAATGCAATCTTCAGCTGTATTAACAGAGGGATACAGTCAAGATCAAGTGAAGCATTAGTACCAATTTATAAGGCTTTGGTAACACCACACTTGGAATACTGCATCCAGTTTTGATCACCACAATATAAAAAGGGTGTTGAGACTCTATAAAGAGGGCAGAGAAGAGCAGCAAGGGTGATTCGAGGGCTGGAGGTTGAAACATATAAAGAATGGTTGCAGGAAGTGGGTATGTCTAGCCTAGTGAAAAGGAAAACTAGGTGTTCCAATACATTAGGAGTTGCCACAGAGAAGTGGGAGGGGGTTTCAACCTCTTCTCCAAAGCACCTGAAGGTAGGAGGAGAAACTGGATGGAGCAAGGAGATAAGCAGCCTCGAACTAAGGAGAAACTTCCTGACACCCAGAACAATTAACCAGTGGAACAGCTTAGCCTTCAGAAGTTGTGGATGCTCCATCACTGGAGGCTTTTAAACAGAGACTGGAGAGCCATTTGTCTGAAATGATATCGGGTCTCCTGCTTGATCAGGGGGTTGGAATAGAAGACCTCCAAGGATCCTTCAAACTATGAGCTCCTCTGTTACAAACCTCCAGGGATGCAGCACCCACCACCTCTGGAGAACCAACCTCCACTTGAAAGAGGCTTTTTCAAGCTCCCCACCAGCAGAAATTGCAGCCCCCAGTTTCCCAGCCTGCAGCACCAGTGGGCTTCCATTTGGGGAGGGAAGGAACCTGCAGCAGCCGCAGCTGAGAGGCTTCAGCCCAGTTGCTTCTCCGCTTCCAGCCCAAGTTGCTCCCGGACTCTCCTCCCACCTGCTGCCCTCCACTCACCTGCCAGCTGCTGCTTCCACCATGGAAACAGCACAAAAGCCGCTCTGCACACCACCTTCCTCCCATCAGCCATCCGGAAGAGGAAGTTCCTCTGCGCGTCTCCTCTCCTCCCAGCCTTTCTAGCAATGCAGTACTTGATGATTTTAACTCCTTTATTATGCACTTTTCAGGCACAGAGGTTGCCTACCTGATCGCCATCTCCAGATCGGAGGCAGAAAAACACGCTTGTCCCGTTTCTACTACCTAAAGCGTTTGCAAGATGTTTAAACCAGCGGTGTCCAAACTTGGCAACTTTAAGACTTGCGGATTTCAACTCCAAGAAGCTGCCTGGGGAATTCTGGGAGTTGAAGTCCACAAGTCTTAAGGTTGCCAACTTTGGACACCCCTGGTTTAAATGCTATCAAGTTGGTTTTGACTTCTAGCAACCGACCTTTGCAACTGAGCCTAGTGAAATGTGAAGCTACTTAGCTCACGTGCTGAGCCCTAAAAGGTCATGACCTGGGTTTTTTTTTTTTTACTAGAAAATGGGGGCTAAGAATGAGGAGACAATTGTTAATATATAGTAGAAGAACAGAACAAAAGGACCTGGAAGGGACCTTGGAGGTCTTCTAGTCCAACCTCTTGTTTAGGCAGGAAACCCTACAGCACTTCAGACAAATGGTTGTCCAATCTCTTCTTAAAAACTTCCAGTGTTGGAGCATTCACAACTTCTGGAGGCAAGTTGTTCCACCGATTAATTGTTCTACCTGCCAGGAAATGTCTCCTAAGTTGCTTTCTCCTTGAATAGTTTTCCCCCATTGCTTATTGTCCTGCCCTCAGGTGTTTTGGAGAATAGCTTGACTCCCTCTTCTTTGTGGCAGCCCCTGAGATAGAACATTGCTATCATGCCTCCCCTAGTCTAAGGTGACCAGACGTCCCGCTTTTGGCGGGACAGTCCCGCTTTTGAAAAATTTGTCCCGCGTCCCACGGCATTTTAAAAAAGTCCCGATTTTGGGAAAGAATGCACCGCGCAGTGGTGGGTTGCTCCCAGCTGCCTCCTGAGTCCGAGGGGAAAAAACTGTTTAAACTCTTGCCCCCGGGCTTCAAGGGGCTGTCCTACAGCTGATCAGTGTTAAAAGAAAACAAATGAGTAGACGAAAATAGAAAAATAGAAAAAACAGCCCCTTAAAGCTTCAGCATAAGATAATTAGCACAAGTTGATTAGATCGGCTTCCCCACTCTCAGCTGATTTGCTCTCAACTGTTTTGCTCAGGGCTCTGTAGTTGCTAGTTGCAGAGTGCTGGAGATTTTTTCCCCCTAACTATGCTGAAAAAGCGAAAGCGAAAGTAAAGAAGGGTCTTTGCTGCAGCGTGGCAAAATGAGGCAGAGAGATTTCTTTTTCTTTTTCCTCACCAAAAAAGGTAGGTGCAAAACTGCAAACAATGGGAAATTTAGGGCAAAAGAGGAGAGTTCAAGATTTTAAAACACAAAAGAAAAACAGCTCTATTTAACTAGGGAATTGTAATAATTGAGATACTATAATTAATTGTATATTGTGTTGAAAGCACGAATGGTTAAGTTGTGGTTTGGAGGAATATATGGGGGAAATTATTTGGTTTATTATTATTGGTAAATATAATTAATTGATTTGTAAAAAATTGGATTGCATGGAAATAATTGGAATATTCATATTCATATTGATTAATATACAAAAAAGATAGTTATATAACTAATTGATTTATATTAAAATGTTGGATTTGTATTAAACAATTGTATTACATAATTACATAATTAACCAATGTGAGGATGGATATAAAAATAGATGCAATGGGAAGTGGTATAATATAGAAGGGAAAAATTGAATTTGATTAAGATTAGAGATGAGGATGAAGGGTAATATTGTTTTTTTTAAAAAATAGATGAGGAATAAATATGGCAAAAAGGAAATATAGAAACTGTAAATTTAATTGAAATGACTAAACACTGTTTAAATTTGTGAACCAGCCAAATATTCTGTTCAAAGAAAATACATTGTATGTTTGTATGTGTGTTTCTAATTATTGTTATTTATTCATATTTGTTCTCTTTTATTCTTTAAAGTTTAACAATTCATTCTTATTATCTTTTTATTTGTTTGGGGTTGGCTTTCTTTCCTTTCATCTTTTTTTTTGTACAGCAATCTTTCTCCTCAAACCTACCACCTCTCTCTTTTCTTTCCTTCTTACTTCCTCTTCCTTTCTCCTTCTCCTCC
The DNA here is from genome assembly GCF_059756535.1 of Pantherophis guttatus. Classification (NCBI taxonomy): domain Eukaryota; kingdom Metazoa; phylum Chordata; class Lepidosauria; order Squamata; family Colubridae; genus Pantherophis; species Pantherophis guttatus. The sequence continues at coordinate 265,165,035 of NC_142064.1, forward strand.
TCTCTTCCTCCCTTTCTTACCCTCACTCCTACTTTAATTTCCCTTCCCTTCCTTCATCCCTCTCTATTGCTGTATCCTTTTATGCATATGGACTACTCAGAAGGCTGAAAAAGTTATTTTTGACTGGTCTGGTCCTCACACTTTTGACCAGTCCTCCAACTTACGACTGTCCTCACATTTTACATTTTTTTTTATTGAAAAAGTTTTCAAATACAAATTTTTCCCCCTTTTTTCCTTTCCCCCCTCCTCCCTAACCCCCTCTCGCCACCCATCCCCCCCGTGACTTCTTCACACCAAAAACCTAATTCATAACAGATTACATAATATTTTACCATCGCCTTACTCCCTCCTCTATATACTGACCCTTACTTACTAAAAATATTATTGATATTGTTACTTTCCCCCTTTACTGTACATTTCAAAAAAAAGCAGTCTGCTATAACATTGTATGATAACTTCTAGTTTAGCATAATATTATTATAACTCCCAATTTAGCAATAATCTGCCCTTTTTGTCCTCCCCAAAACTTATATCTATATATTATTACAACATTTCAAAGCAACCTTCCACTTTAAGACTATATAATAAATCCTACTTTAACATTTATTCTTTGTGTATATTAATATAACATTTCAAAGCAGCCTTCCCCATAAATCCTAATTTAACATTTATTCAACTCTATCCATTTCCTCCACTGCCCTAAATATATCACTTAAACATCCCTTTTCTTAAACTAATCAATCAGTAAACTAACATATTTCCACCCACTTTCCTACAAAATTACCATGCACAACAATTCTTAATATCTTTAATCCACTGCCCACTCTGCTAAAATATATATATATATATATATATATATATATGTATATATTCCGTTATTTAAAAAAAAAAAGACAATAACTTTAAATTTATAATTCATATAATATCTTCATTTTACATTTTTGCCCTATCTTGTCATCATGGTGAAGAGAAGCAGTTGTGAAATGAGTGACATGGTTGTTAAGAATGCTGCACGGGCATAAATGTGAGGAGGTCATAAGTATGAGGACCAGTCAAAAGTGCGAGGACCTGTCAGAAATGACTTTTTTCAGCCCTCTGGTTAGTCCTTTTGTGCATATGGACTACTCAGAGGGCTGAAAAAGTTATTTTTGACTGGTCCTCGCACTTTTGACCAGTCCTCAAACTTACGACTGTCCTCACATTTTACGTTTTTTGCCCTATCTTATCACCATGGTGAAGAGAAGCAGTTGTGAAATGAGTGACATGGTTGTTAAGAATCCTGCACGGGCATAAATGTGAGGATGGTCATAAGTGTGAGGACCAACAAATTTCCTTTGTTAATTTGTCCATCTCGGCACAATCTAAAATTTTCTTTATCAGTTCTTCCTCCGTTGGTGTATTTTCTTTTTTCCAATTTTGTGTATATGATAGTCTAGCCCCCGTTATTATATGTATGATTAAGTATTTTATTTCTTTGGTATAATTTCTAGTGAATATTCCAAACAAGAATGTCTCTGGTTTCCAATCAATCGGTTGATCCGTTATTTTTTCAACCATTTCTTGATTTTGGCCCAATACTTTTTTGCAGCCGGAAATGTCCACCAAAGATGATAATATGTTCCATAAACCTTGTTATATTTCCAGCATATTGGTGAGCTGTTCGGGAACATCTTACCAAGCCTTGCCGGCGGGAGGTGCCATCTCTAAAGCATCTTCAACTGTTTCTCCTTGAATGCTGCAGACATAGTTGATTTTGCATTTACTTGCCACATTTTTCCCCATCTCTCCAGTTCTATATTATAATTAAAACTTTTTGCCCATTTAATCATTGTTTCCTTAATGACCTCGTCTTCCATCTTGTACCGCAATAAATATATATATATATATCTTGCTAATTAATTTCTCCTCTGTCCCTTGTATAATTTTGTCCAGGTCATGCTGCTCGTTTTGTATTTCAAATAATTTTATGTCTTCTTTATATTTGGATTGAATTTGTGTATATGTCCACCAATTTCCCTACCTAAATCCTGTTCCAATTCCTGTTTTGTTTTCCAATTTGGTAGTATAATCCCCATTCTAGAAGTGCTAATCCCCCTTTGTCTTTTGTGTCTTGTAAAAGTTTGAGTCTAATTCTCGGCCTTTTCCCCTGCCATATAAATTTAGTAACTATTTTATTTAAAGCATCAAAAAAAAAAAATCCCTAATTTTATTGGGATAACCTGAAACAAAAATAGTATTTTTGGCAGTATATTCATTTTGATTGTAGCGATCCTCCCCCAAAATGAGATCTGTAAGTTTTTCCAATTTTCTAGGTCTTTTTTTATTTGCTGTAGAATTTTATCGTAGTTGTCCTCCTTGATTGAGGAACATTTAGTTTTAAGCCAAATCCCTAAATATTTTATCTTCTTGGTTGTTTGTATTTTTATACCTGGGAGGGGGGGAACACTTCACATTTTTCGGTGACTGCAGCACATTGTTGGCTCATATTAAATGATTGTCTACTACAGGCCTGTTAAACTGATGGCTGGCAGGCCGGATGAATCACGCCCATCCCAGATCAACAGAGGGGGAAAAAAGTTGCAATACGTCACGTGACAGGATCAATTTTGACACCCGTAGTCTACTAGGACTCCAAGATGCCTCTCACAGTTACTACCATTTCTAAACTTATTTTAAATGTATTTCTAAAACACATTTAAAAAAAATAAAAGAGAAAAATAGAATATTCCACCAAAGCACATGGCTGACTGATCATCAGGCTAACTTTATTACGGGGGCACCCTACACTGCCATTTTTAATGCAGATCTAGTAAGAATTTCAGACTTTTCTTCTGAGGAAATGGAGAATTCCTCTGATTAGGGACTGGTGGCTTCTGGCCTGGCCCCATGGATCATCTCCTCTGGCATTGGATTGTCTTTTAGTTTGCTCAATTTTGTTACATATGTGGTGTTAATAAGTTTTGGGGGTCTCATTTATCTCTTAGGAATTATTTTGTTGGGTATTCTGCTATTTCCTTTGTGTTCGTTTTAATGGACATTGTTTTAGAAAAGTTCAAGTCCCTGCCCAACACCCACAAGTCCATCATATGGTCCAATCAAACATTGTCCCAACTGGAGATGACTCCCCGGTCCAGCCTTCCAGGTGCAGGGCAAGATGTCCTTGACTTTCTGAGAAAGGAATGTCATTATGACTGTACATCACCCCTGCTCCATTCAATCCCCCCTCCCAGTTTCTGACAGTAGTAAATGTGGCAGGACTGAAGGCCTAAGGCAAAAGATGGCTTCCAGGCCTGACACAGGATGGGCAGGGGGGATGCCAGCTGTGAGATTGGGATTGTCACATCAGAGGAAAGCAAGCCAGCAAAATAGTAGGGCAAACAAGAAAAGGGAGGCTTTGTGAGGGAAATGAACAGAAGAGATAAGCAAGAGTAGAAACATGCCAATCACGTTATCAGTTTATTATAATTTCCACTTTAGTTTGTGACCAGCACAATTCCGATCATTCCCCATCGAGAACAGACCAATCACACACCACATAAGTCATTTTTGAGCTGGCAAAAGATTAGCTTGATGTTATTTATTAAAATGCATAAAATATGATTAACTAGCAAAATGGTCTTTGCTTCAAAAACCCAGTTACTTCTTAATATTTTTTTTGTATTTTGGTAGGTAGAGGGATTTCAAAGGGAAACATTTATTGAAAGACAGTGATGGTAAGTAGAGCAAGGTAGGATCTGAAGTTCCTGCTCAGAACCGTTAGGTAAAAAGTTGTAGAAACCCCTCCCCTCTGCCCAATCCAAGGGGAGCCAATACACAGGTGCAAAGTTGTTATGCGAACTCTGAGTTGAGAAGGTGGTAAGTTGTTCTCAGGCGCTGCTTGCTCCTTCTGTTGGAGCTGAGACAAAACAGATGGCCACAGGCAATTCCTCCCCCCTCCCATTCCCAGGAAAGTACATCAAAGTTAAGAAAAGAGCAGAAACAGGAAAAGGTCATAAAATGGCATTCAGGCCCTCCCTGCCAGAATGGTAGCAACCTAATAAGGATCTATGAGGACCTAACACACAATCCCTTTTCTCCTCAACTCAATATTCCTACAGCTCTTCTCCATGAAGGTCACCTGTAGGGCAGAACATTTACATCTGAAATTCTGCACTGCTTTTGTCACTGCCTCAAACTCCCCCAATATATTTGCTATTTGTAAGGTTTCTTCCACTTGCGTGCCTCATTCTTGACAAAATCTGAGCAGAGATGCTTGGCGCAATGAATTTCTGCAATTGTTAGGAAAAGATAAACTATCATGTTTTTCGGAGTATAAGACACACTTTTCTCCTTCTACGAGGGCGAAAATTTGGGTGCATCTAATACACTGAATGTAGTCCTGCCCACCTGCCGACCCCACCCTTTGGCCATTTTTGGCCTCCACACATCACGTTTTAAACCTATGCCAGGCTGCAGGGATTGTCACAGACCATCGCCGCCTCCTTGCCTTGAATTCTGGTCTCTGTGCCTCGTATTTTCAGCCTCTGAACACTGCTTTTCAGACCTGTTCAAGCTGTGGACGTTGCCAGAGCATATCGCCACTGATTGCCACGTCTGCGCATTGTGTTTTCAGCCTCTGCACATCGCCTTTTTGGCCTCCGCATGCCCCATTTTTGGCCTCTGCGCATTGCGCTTTTTCGGTGGGATCGGCAGCCTGAATCCACCCAAAAACATGACAAACAGAGGCCAAAAACGGGGCCGTGGAGGCTGAAAACACAATGCACAGAGGCAGAAAATGCAATGCACAGAGGCAGCGATTGGCAGCAACATACTCTAGCAATTCCTGCAGCCTTGAACAGGTCTGAAATAGAGCATTCAGAGACTGAAAATGCCTGGGACCCAAAAACATGACATGAAGAGGCCATAAAAAGGCTGTGGAGGCTGAAAACGCAATGCACAGAGGCGGTGATATGCTCTGGCGATTCCCGCAGCCTTGAACAGGTCTGAAATGGAATGTTCAGAGGCTGAAAATGTAAGGCAGAGCGGCCAAAAACGCAAGGCACGGAGGCGGTGATGGTCTGTAGCAATCCCTGCAGCCTGGAAAAGCTGATTGGGGGTATAGCAGGAGGCCGATCCACCCGCCAATCAGCTGCTCACACTGAATCAGGCTGCAATAATGAGCTGAAGCTGACCTGGGTGTTCACTATTTGCTGCAAGGAAGCTAGTCAGATGAATCCTGATGGATGCTGGGAGGCAGAGGCAGATTTTTTTCCCTCCCCAAAATTAAAGTGCGTCTTATACTCTGGAGCGCGTTATACACCGAACAATACAGTATTTCTCTTCTCTTGTTTTCTCATTATATGAGTAGTCGCAATGTCTAACTATAGCCTGAGTGCTCTTATCCTGAAAAGATGCTGGCTTGGGAATTCTGGGGCTGAAAATATCAAGGACACCCAGGGAGAAGACGGGGCCTCTTCATGTGGCATTTCATTCATTTGTTATGATAAAAATAGAAAGAACGCTCCTAAGAAGATGTTTGCAGGTTTCTACAATTTTTGCAAAAATAAAATGTCCAGCAACTTCTGCTGCTAATGGCCAAACAGTCCTTATCAAATTAACATGTTCCACTTTGGTCTTTCCTCCTTCCCATCTAATACCATGACATATTTGATGAAAAAAAAAATCAGGCAAATTCATTTTACTCAAATTAAAGAATCAATTTCTCAGCTGAACTTACAATGGGACATTTGAATTGAAATTCAAGCCTTCTCTACACTCATCACTTTGGGCCCCAGGTGCATTTTCTTGTGTGCGATAAGGTTGGAAGATTTACTGAAGCACCATGCACACTCAGAGCACTTAAATGGTTTCTCCCCTGTGTGAGTCCTCTGGTGTGCCACCAGGTTGGAATTCTGACTGAAACCTTTCCCACAGTCAGGACATTCAAAGGGTTTCTCTCCTGTGTGAGTCCTCTGGTGTGTCACCAGGTGGGAATTCTGACTGAAACCTTTCCCACAGAAAGGGCATTCAAAGGGTTTCTCTCCTGTGTGAGTCCTCTGGTGCCTTACCAGGTAGGAATTCTGATTGAAACCTTTCCCACAGAAAGGACATTCAAACATTTTCTCTCCTGTGTGAGTCCTCTGGTGTATCAGCAAATCGGAATTATAATTAAAGCTTTTCCCACAGTCAGGACATTCAAAGGGTTTCTCTCCTGTGTGAGTCCTCTGGTGCCTTACCAGGTAGGAATTATAATTAAAACTTTTCCCACAGTCAGAACATTCAAAGGGTTTCTCTCCTGTGTGAGTTTTCTGGTGTGTCACCAGGCTGGAATTTTGACTGAAACCTTTCCCACAGTCAGGACATTCAAAGGGTTTCTCTCCTGTGTGAGTCCTCTGGTGCCTTACCAGGTAGGAATTTTGACTGAAACTTTTCCCACAGTCAGAACATTCAAAGGGTTTCACTCCTGTGTGAGTCCTCTGGTGTGTCACCAGGTAGGAATTATAATTAAAACTTTTCCCACAGTCTGGACATTCAAAGGGTTTCTCTCCTGTGTGAGTCCTCTGGTGTGTCCCCAGGTTGGAATTATTACTAAAACGTTTCCCACAGTCAGGACATTCAAAGGGTTTCTCTCCTGTGTGAATCCTCTGGTGTATCACCAGGCTGGAATTCTGACTGAAACCTTTCCCACAGTCAGAACATTTGAAGGGTTTCTCTCCTGTGTGAGTTCTCTGATGTGTCACCAGGTGGGAATTCGTAATGAAACTTTTCCCACAGTCAGGACATTCAAAGGGTTTCTCTCCTGTGTGAGTCCTCTGGTGTGTCACCAGGCTGGAATTATTACTAAAATGTTTCCCACATTCAGAACATTCAAAGGGTTTCTCTCCTGTGTGAGTCCTCTGGTGTATCACCAGGTAGGAATTCTTACTGAAACCTTTCCCACAGAAAGCACATTCAAACAGTTTCTCTCCTGTGTGAGTCCTCTGGTGTATCAGCAAATCGGAATTATAATTAAAGCTTTTCCCACAGTCAGAACATTCAAAGAATTTCTCTCCTGTGTGAGTCCTCTGGTGTGTCACCAGGTTGGAATTATCACTAAAGCTTTTCCCACAGATAGGACATTCAAAGGGTTTCTCTCCTGTGTGCATGGTCTCGTGTCTCATGTGTTGGGAATTTCTAATGAAACTTTTCCTGCACCCTCGACACTCACAGGGTTTCTCTGTGGAGTGAATCCTCTGATGTATCACCAAGCTGGAAGTTCAACCAAAAGTTTTCCAACTATCAGGACATTCAAAGCATTTTCCCACAGTCAGGACATTCAAAGGATTTCTCTCCTGTGTGAGTCCTCTGGTGCCTTACCAGGTAGGAATTATAATTAAAACTTTTCCCATAATCAGGACATTCAAAGCGTTTGTCTTCTGTGTGAGTTCTCTGGTGTCTCATGAGATGAAAATCTCTAATGAAGCTTTTCTCACAGTCTAGACACTCATAGTGTCTCTCTGGAGTCAATCCACTGATGGATCACCTGGCTGGAATTCTTACAATGCCTTGTTTACTGGGGCTGTCATTGAAGCCGTTTTCTTCCTCACAGGGAGAGGCCTGCATTACTATCTGCTCTACATGGCTTTACTATTGACCCTTTCCTCCCCACTCAGTTCCAGATATTTCACTTTTTTGCTGATTGAAAAATAATCTCCTTTGACTCATGTAACGTATCCTTGAATTCTGCATAATCTGCTTATTCTTTCTTGATTTTCTCTCTTTTGTCTAACAGCTGTTGGAGGAGGAGGAGGAAAATTCTGTGTTTTTCTGAAGGAAATGGAAAATATTTTGATTTCTGGCTTGATTATCTTCACTTTTCAACGTTCCTTGTTATTGACAGTTGTCCAGAGTGCTCTTATTGCCATCCTGTTTGTCTGTAAGATTCAAAGAAAAGTGTAACTTTGTTTATAAAATGGTTAGAGATGTGAAAAATGAAAAAAGTATATATTACAATGAAAAAGCAATCATGCCCCAATACTAAAATCATCACTGAAATTATTTATGATTCATTTGATACATGGAAGACTACCAAGATCTACGTTCAAATATCCATTCAAATTCAGTTGTTGATTGGAGTCAGTCACAAATTCTTAGCAATGGAAAGGACTATCATCAATTATATCTTGAAGTACTGGGGATAGGTTATGTAACTGCAGATATATGCATATAGAGAAATATAGATTCACCCACTATATAGCAGAAAATACTGTCCAGAATCCCTCTGGTGACATCCTTGTTCAAGTAATCCTCACTTAACCTACGGCAATTAGAACTGATATCTGCAACACTAAGCAGTTCAATCATTAAGCATGATGTCACATGACAGGACCAACTTACATCTGTTCCTCTGTAGTTGTTAAGCAAATTACTGTGGGTTGCTAAAGGCAATTTCATATGACCGTGACTTGCAATTTCCTGCCAGTATATCCACTGATTTTGCTTGTCAGAAGCTAGCTGGGAAGGTCACAAATGGGGATCATGAGTGTGGGATGTTGCAGGCATCATAAATGTGCAACTATTGGCAGAACCTGAACTGGTGCAACTTCTTTTCCTGTACCTTCAAAACCACAGTCACTGCTGACGTGCGGTCACTGAACAAGTGCTAGGATTACCACAAATTTTGTAGACCAGTAGAAGCACGTCTGCTTCTACTGTGCCATAGTAACTTTGAAGGCTCAGGGAAGAAGTGGTAAGTGAGGACTACCTGTGCAACCAAAAATTCCAAAAGGTCCTCAATCGCTATTTCTTAGGAAGTGCTGGATTAAGTACAATTGAACCTGGTTAATACATGGATGGTGGGACAGGAAATACCATACTTATTGGCAAGACATGGAAGTAACATCTGCCAGCTCCCTCAGAACCCTGGTGTTCTGAGAATCAGGTCCTGGTGATTTATATTCACCAAACTCATCAAATTTCAGATGACACCAAGCTGGCAGGAATATCCAACATGCCAGAAGATAGGGTCAAGGTACAGAAGAATCTCAACAGACTTGAACCCTGGATCCAAATGAAAGTCAATGGAGAAAAAAACCCCAAGGTTTTACACTTAAGCAAGAAAAACCAAATGTACAGGTACAGAATAGGTGGAACCTGGCAGTATCTATGAGAGGGAACATTGAATCCTAGTCGGCAATCATTTAAATATGAGCCAGCAGGGTGTTGCAGTGGCCCCAAAAGCAAATGCAATCTTCAGCTGTATTAACAGAGGGATACAGTCAAGATCAAGTGAAGCATTAGTACCAATTTATAAGGCTTTGGTAACACCACACTTGGAATACTGCATCCAGTTTTGATCACCACAATATAAAAAGGGTGTTGAGACTCTATAAAGAGGGCAGAGAAGAGCAGCAAGGATGATTAGAGGGCTGGAGGTTGAAACATATAAAGAATGGTTGCAGGAAGTGGGTATGTCTAGCCTAGTGAAAAGGAAAACTAGGTGTTCCAATACATTAGGAGTTGCCACAAAGAAGTGGGAGGGGGTTTCAACCTCTTCTCCAAAGCACCTGAAGGTAGGAGGAGAAACTGGATGGAGCAAGGAGATAAGCAGCCTCCAACTAAGGAGAAATTTCCTGACACCCAGAACAACCCAGAACACTGTACTACAAGGGCCTTGGTAGTACAGTGGTTTAGAGCACTCTGTTATTAACACAGCTGCCTGCAATTACTGCAGGTTCGAATCTTACCAGGCTCAAGGTTGACTCAGCCTTCCATCCTTTCTAAGGTAGGTTAAATGAGGACCCAGTTTGTGGGGGCAATAAGCTGACTTTGTATAAATATACAAAAGTATGAAGGCTATTGCTTAACACATTGTAAGCTGCTCTGAGTCTTTGGAGAAGGGCGGCATATAAATCAATTTAAAAAAAAATTAACCAGTGGAACAGCTTAGCCTTCAGAAGTTGTGGGTGCTCCATCACTGGAGGCTTTTAAACAGAGACTGGAGAGCCATTTGTCTGAAATGATATCGGGTCTCCTGCTTGATCAGGGGGTTGGAATAGAAGACCTCCAAGGATCCTTCAAACTATGAACTCCTCTGTTACAAACCTCCAGGGATGCAGCACCCACCACCTCTGGAGAACCAACCTCCCCTTGAAAGAGGCTTTTTCAATCTTCCCACCAGCAGAAACTGCAGCCCCCAGTTTCCCAGCCTGCAGCACCAGTGGGCTTCCATTTGGGGAGGGAAGGAACCTGCAGCAGCCGCAGCTGAGAGGCTTCAGCCCAGTTGCTTCTCCGCTTCCAGCCCAAGTTGCTCCCGGACTCTCCTCCCACCTGCTGCCCTCCACTCACCTGCCAGCTGCTGCTTCCACCATGGAAACAGCACAAAAGCCGCTCTGCACACCAACTTCCTCCCTTGAGTCATCCGGAAGAGGAAGTTCCTCTGCGCCTCTCCTCTCCTCCCAGCCTTTCTAGCAATGCAGTAGTCGATCGTTTTAACTCCTTTATTATGCACTTTTCAGGCACAGAGGTTGCCTACCTGATCGCCATCTCCAGCTAGGAGGCAGAAAAACACGCTTGTCCCGTTTCTATAACCTAAAGCGTTTGCAAGATGTTTCCCCTGTTTAAACCAGGGGTGTCCAGGGGAGCCAGCTTCACTCCTGTTGGCCAGGGCTGCATCCAAGAGCACCTAGCCTGAAGCTTTATTCCTGAAGGAGGAAATTGTATATCTGCTAAATGTTAAATCCCATGTGTAACTTCTGTACATTTATTTGCAGGCAAGTCTTCATTAGGTCACAGATAGAGGAAAATATGCAGCAGGGACTAGAAAATGGGGGCTAAGAAAGAGGAGACAATTGTTAATATATAGTAGAAGAAAGAACAGAACGAGCTTGAAGGGACCTTGGAGGTCTTCTAGTCCAACCTCTTGTTTACGCAGGAAACCCTACACCACTTCAGACAAATGGTTGTCCAATCTCTTCTTAAAAACTTCCAGTGTTGGAGCATTCACAACTTCTGGAGGCAAGTTGTTCCACAGATTAATTGTTCTACCTGCCAGGAAATGTCTCCTAAATTGCTTCTCTCCTTGATTAGTTTCCACCCATTGCTGCTTGTCCTGCCCTCAGGTGCTTTGGAGAATAGCTTGACTCCCTCTTCTTTGTGGGAACCCCTGAGATAGAACACTGCTATCATGCCTCCCCTAGTCCTTCTTTTCATTAAACTAGACATACCCCATTCCTGCAACCCTTCTTTATATATTTTAGCTTCCAGGCCCCTAATCATCTTTGTTGCTCTTCTCTGCACTCTTTCTAATCTCAAACCCTTTTTTTACATTGTGGTGACCAAAACTGGATGCAGTATTCCAAGTGTGGCCTTACCAAGACATTATAAAGTGGTATTAACACTTCACATGATCTTTTTTTATTTATAAAACAACACAATATAACAAACACAAAACACATAATGTAGATTCCCTTATTACAACTGTTTCATAGCGGTAGTCTTCTAATATTTACATTTTCTCCCATTTTCCCTTATAATATTTATATCCTTCTTGTCCCATTATCCTTTATTACTCTATAATTTCTATCACTCATAATATTGATTTTATACACATTATACATTAACTTACAAACACTTTACGCTTATGATTTCTCCCCTTTTGTTATTGTTCACTATTTCTAATCTCCAGCCAGTTGTACCATTTGTTCCATATTGCATAGTATTCTATATCTTATTTTAATTTCCTTTGTTAATTTGTCCATCTCGGCACAATCTAAAATTTTCTTTATCAGTTCTTCCTCCGTTGGTGTATTTTCTTTTTTTCAATTTTGTGTATATGATATTCTAGCGCCCGTTATTATATGTACGATTAAGTATTTTATTTCTTTGGTATAATTTCTAGTGAATATTCCAAACAAGAATGTCTCTGGTTTCCAATCAATCGGTTGATCCGTTATTTTTTCAACCATTTCTTGATTTTGGCCCAATACTTTTTTGCAGCCGGAAATGTCCACCAAAGATGATAATATGTTCCATAAACCTTGTTATATTTCCAGCATATTGGTGAGCTGTTCGGGAACATCTTACCAAGCCTTGCCGGCGGGAGGTGCCATCTCTAAAGCATCTTCAACTGGTTCTCCTTGAATGCTGCAGACATAGTTGATTTTGCATTTACTTGCCACATTTTTCCCCATCTCTCCAGTTCTATATTATAATTAAAACTTTTTGCCCATTTAATCATTGTTTCCTTAATGACCTCGTCTTCCATCTTGTACCGCAATAAATTTATATATATATATCTTGCTAATTAATTTCTCCTCTGTCCCTTGTATAATTTTGTCCAGGTCATGCTGCTCGTTTTGTATTTGAAATAATTTTATGTCTTCTTTATATTTGGATTGAATTTGTGTATATGTCCACCAATTTCCCTACCTAAATCCTGTTCCAATTCCTGTTTTGTTTTCCAATTTGGTAGTATAATCCCCATTCTAGAAGTGCTAATCCCCCTTTGTCTTTTGTGTCTTGTAAAAGTTTGAGTCTAATTCTCGGCCTTTTCCCCTGCCATATAAATTTAGTAACTATTTTATTTAAAGCATCAAAAAAAAAAATAAATCCCTAATTTTATTGGGATAACCTGAAACAAAAATAGTATTTTTGGCAGTATATTCATTTTGATTGTAGCGATCCTCCCCCAAAATGAGATCTGTAAGTTTTTCCAATTTTCTAGGTCTTTTTTTATTTGCTGTAGAATTTTATCGTAATTGTCCTCCTTGATTGAGGAACATTTAGTTTTAAGCCAAATCCCTAAATATTTTATCTTCTTGGTTGTTTGTATTTTTATACTGGGGTTGGGGGGGGAACACTTCACATCTTGATTCTATCCCTGTTTATGCAGCCTAGAACTGCTTTGGATTTTTCGGTGACTGCAGCACATTGTTGGCTCATATTAAATGATTGTCTACTACAGGCCTGGTAAACTGGCAGGCCGGATGAATCACGCCCATCCCAGATCAACAGAGGGGGGAAAAAGTTGCAATACGTCACGTGACAGGATCAATTTTGACACCCGTAGTGTACTAGGACTCCAAGATGCCTCTCACAGTTACTACCATTTCTAAACTTATTTTAAATGTATTTCTAAAACACATTTTAAAAAAATGAAATAGAAAAATAGAATATTCCACTAAAGGACATGGCTGACTGATCATCAGGCTAACTTTATTACGGGGGCACCCTACACTGCCATTTTTAATGCAGATCTAGTAAGAATTTCAGACTTTTCTTCTGAGGAAATGGAGAATTCCTCTGATTAGGGACTGGTGGCTTCTGGCCTGGCCCCATGGATCATCTCCTCTGGCATTGGATTGTCTTTTAGTTTGCTCAATTTTGTTACATATGTGGTGTTAATAAGTTTTTGGGGTCTCATTTATCTATTAGGAAATATTTTGTTGGGTGTTCTGCTATTTCCTTTGTGTTCGTTTTAATGGACATTGTTTTAGAAAAGTTCAAGTCCCTGCCCAACACCCACAAGTCCATCATATGGTCCAATCAAACATTGTCCCAACTGGAGATGACTCCCCGGTCCAGCCTTCCAGGTACAGGGCAAGATGTCCTTGACTTTCTGAGAAAGGAATGTCATTATGACTGTACATCACCCCTGCTCCATTCAATCCCCCCTCCCAGTTTCCCACAGTAGTAAATGTGGCAGGACTGAAGGCCTAAGGCAAAAGATGGCTTCCAGGCCTGACACAGGATGGGCAGGGGGGATGCCAGGTATGAGATTGGGATTGTCACATCAGAGGAAAGCAACCCACAAAATAGTAGGGCAAACAAGAAAAGGGATGCTTTGTGAGGGAAATGAACAGAAGAGATAAGCAAGAGTAGAAGCACCTCAATCACGTGTCAGTTTATTATAATTTCCACTTTAGTTTGTGACCAGCACAATTCCAATTATTCCCTCTCCCTAGAACAGACCACTCACACACCACATAATTCATTATTGAGTTGACAAAAGATTAGCTTGATGTTATTTATTAAAATGAATAAAATATGATTAACTTGCAAAATGGTCTTTGTTTCAGAAACCCAGTTACTTCTTAATATTTTTTTTTGTATTTTGGTAGGTAGAGGGATTTCAAAAGGAAATTTATTGAAAGACAGTGATAGTAAGTAGAGCAAGGTAGGATCTGAAGTTTCTGCTCAGAACCGTTAGGTAAAAAGTTGTAGAAACCCCTCCCCTCTGCCCAATCCAAGGGGAGCCAATACACAGGTGCAAAGTTGTTATGCGAACTCTGAGTTGAGAAGGTGGTAAGAAGTTGTTCTCAGGCGCTGCTTGCTCCTTCTGCTGGAGCTGAGACAAAACAGATGGCCACAGGCAATTCCTCCCCGCTCCCATTCCCAGGAAAGTACATCAAAGTTAAGAAAAGAGCAGAAACAGGAAAAGGTCATAAAATGGCATTCAGGCCCTCCTTGCCAGAATGGTAGCATCCCCATAAGGAACTATGAGGACCTAGCCAGATGAATCCCGATGGATGCTGGTAGGCACAGACAGATTTTTTTCCCTCCCCAAAATTAAGGTGCGTCTTATACGCCGGAGCGCCTTATACACCGAACAACACAGTATTTCTCTTCTCCTCTTGTTTTCTCATTATATGAGTAGTCACAATGTCTAACTATAGCCTGAGTGCTCTTAACCTGAAAAGATGCTGGCTTGGGAATCCTGGGGCTGAAAATATCAAGGACACCCAGGGAGAAGACGGGGCCTAAGCATGTGGCATTTCAATCATTTGTTATGATAAAAATAGAAAGAACGCTCCTAAGAAGATGTTTGCAGATTTCTACAATTTTTGCGAAAATTAAATATCCAGCAACTTCTGCTGCTAATGGCCAAACAGTCCTTATCAAATTAACATTAACATGTTCCACTTTGGTCTTTCCTCCTTCACATCTAATAGCATGACATATTTGATGAAAAAAAAGACAAATTCTTTTTACTCGAATTAAAGAATCAATTTCTCAGCTGAACTTACAATAGGACATTTGAATTGAAATTCAAGCCTTCTCTACACTCATCACTTTGGGCCCCAGGTGCATTTTCTTGTGTGCGATAAGGTTGGAAGATTTACTGAAGCACCATGCACACTCAGAGCACTTAAATGGTTTCTCCCCTGTGTGAGTCCTCTGGTGTGTCACCAGGTTGGAATTCTGACTGAAACCTTTCCCACAGTCAGGACATTCAAAGGGTTTCTCTCCTGTGTGAGTCCTCTGATGTGTCACCAGGTTGGAATTCTGACTGAAACCTTTCCCACAGAAAGGGCATTCAAAGGGTTTCTCTCCTGTGTGAGTCCTCTGGTGCCTTACCAGGTAGGAATTCTGACTGAAACTTTTCCCACAGTCAGGACATTCAAAGGCTTTCTCTGCTGTGTGAGTCCTCTGGTGTGTCACCAGGTTGGAATTATCACTAAAGCTTTTCCCACAGTCGGGACATTCAAAGGGTTTCTCTCCTGTGTGAGTCCTCTGGTGCCTTACCAGGTAGGAATTCTGACTGAAACTTTTCCCACAGTCAGAACATTCAAAGGGTTTCTCTGCTGTGTGAGTCCTCTGGTGTGTCACCAGGCTGGAATTATTACTAAAATGTTTCCCACAGTCAGGACATTCAAAGGGTTTCTCTCTTGTGTGAGTCATCTGGTGCCTTACCAGGTAGGAATTCTGACTGAAACTTTTCCCACAGTCAGAACATTCAAAGGGTTTCACTCTTGTATGAGTTCTTTGGTGCCTTACCAGGCTGGAATTAATACTAAAACATTTCCCACAGTCTGGACATTCAAAGGGTTTCTCTCCTGTGTGAGTTCTCTGGTGTGTCACCAGGCTGGAATTATTACTAAAACGTTTCCCACAGTCTGGACATTCAAAGGGTTTCTCTCCTGTGTGAGTTCTCTGGTGTGTCACCAGGCTGGAATTCTGACTGAAACCTTTCCCACTGTCAGGACATTCAAAGTGTTTCTCTCCTGTGTGAGTCCTCTGGTGTGTCCCCAGGCTGGATTTATTACTAAAATGTTTCCCACAGTCAGGACATTCAAAGTGTTTCTCTCCTGTGTGAATTCTCTGGTGATTCACCAGGCTGGAATTATGACTGAAACTTTTCCCACAATCAGGACATTCAAAGGGTTTCTCTCCTGTGTGAATTCTCTGATGTGTCACCAGGTGGGAATTCGTAATGAAACTTTTCCCACAGTCAGGACATTCAAAGGGTTTCTCTCCTGTGTGAGTCCTCTGGTGTGTTACCAGGTGGGAATTCGTAATGAAAGTTTTCCCACATTCAGAACATTCAAATGGTTTCTCTCCTGTGTGAGTCCTCTGGTGTATTACCAGGTACGAATTCTTACTGAAACCTTTCCCACAGATAGGACATTCAAACAGTTTCTCTCCTGTGTGAGTCCTCTGGTGTATCAGCAAATCGGAATTATAATTAAAGCTTTTCCCACAGTCAGGACATTCAAAGGGTTTCTCTCCTGTGTGAGTCCTCTGGTGCCTTACCAGGTAGGAATTATAATTAAAACTTTTCCCACAGTCAGAACATTCAAAGGGTTTCTCTCCTGTGTGCATGGTCTCGTGTCTCATGAGTTGGGAATTTCTAATGAAACTTTTCCTGCACCCTCGACACTCACCGGGTTTTTCTGTGGAGTGAATCCTCTGATGTATCACCAAGCTGGAAGTTCAACCAAAAGTTTTCCAACTATCTGGACATTCAAAGCATTTTCCCACAGTCAGGACATTCAAAGGATTTCTCTCCTGTGTGAGTCCTCTGGTGCCTTACCAGGTAGGAATTATAATTAAAACTTTTCCCATAATCAGGACATTCAAAGCGTTTGTCTTCTGTGTGAGTTCTCTGATGTCTCATGAGATGAAAATCTCTAATGAAGCTTTTCTTACAGTCTAGACACTCATACAGTGTCTCTCTGGAGTCAATCCACTGATGGATCACCTGGCTGGAATTCTTACAATGCCTTGTTTACTGGGGCTGTCATTGAAGCCATTTTCTTCCTCACAGGAAGAGGCCTGCATTACTATCTGCTCTACATGGCTTTACTATTGACCCTTTCCTCCCCACTCAGTTCCAGATATTTCACTTTTTTGCTGATTGAAAAATAATCTCCTTTGACTTTTCATGTAACGTATCCTTGAATTCTGCATAATCTGCTTATTCTTTCTTGATTTTCTCTCTTCTGTCTAACAGCTGTTGGAGGAGGAGGAGGAAAATTCTGTGTTTTTCTGAAAGAAATGGAAAATATTTTGATTTCTGGATTGATTATCTTCACTATTCAACGTTCCTTGTTATTGACAGTTGTCCAGAGTGCTCTTATTGCCATCCTGTTTGTCTATAAGATTCAAAGAAAAGGGTAACTTTGTTTATAAAATGGTTAGAGATGTGAAAAATGAAAGAAGTATATATTACAATGAAAAAGCAATCATGCCCCAATACTAGAATCATCACTGAAATTATTTATGATTCATTTGATACATGGAAGACTACCAAGATCTACGTTCAAATATCCATTCAAATTCAGTTGTTGATTGGGGTCAATAACAAATTCTTAGCAATGGAAAGGACTATCATCAATTATATCTTGAAGTACTGGGGATAGGTTATGTAACTGCAGATATATGCATATAGAGGAATATAGATTCACCCACTATATAGCAGAAAATACTGTCCAGAACCCCTCTGGTGACATCCTTGTTCAAGTAGTCCTTACTTAACCTACTGCAATTAGAACTGATATCTGCAACACTAAGCAGCTCAATCATTAAGCATGATATCACATGCCAGGACCAACTTACATCTGTTCCTCTGTAGTTGTTAAGCAAATTACTGTGGGTTGCTAAACGCAATTTCATATGACCGTGACTTGCAATTTCCTGCCAGTATATCCACTGATTTTGCTGGTCAGAAGCTAGCTGGGAAGGTCACAAATGGGGATCATGAGTGTGGGATGTTGCAGGCATCATAAATGTGCCACTATTGGCAGAACCTGAACTGGTGCAACTTCTTTTCCTCCACCTTCAAAACCACAGTCACTGCTGACGTGCGGTCACTGAACAAGTGCTAGGATTACCACAAATTTTGTAGACCAGTAGAAGCACGTCTGCTTCTACTGTGCCATAGTAATTTTGAAGGCTCAGGGAAGAAGTGGTAAGTGAGGACTACCTGTGCAACCAAAAATGCCAAAAGGTCCTCAATAGCTATTTCTTAGGAAGTGCTGGATTAAGCACAATTGAACCTGGTTAATACATGGATGGTGGGACAGGAAATACCATACTTATTGGCAAGACAGGGAAATAAAAAGACTGGTAATTTTATTCATCTGTCATTTTCAATACACATGTTGATCACAAACTATATCAAGAGGGCAACATCAAGTTGTCATGGAAGACTTTAACTGTCCTGAAAGAAACCGGGAGACAAACTCTACAGCAAGTAGGAGATTGAACAGATTCCTAACTAATTTAGCTGACAACTTTGTCATCCAAACGGTAGAGGAAGGAACTAGAGGAAAAACTATACTGGACCTAATTCTTACCAATAGAGAAGCAATAGAAGGAATTAAAGTTGCCATAACGTTTGTCGAGAGTGACCACATCATACTGGAATTCAATATTCCTTAAGGAATATTCTAATATTTCTTAAGGAATATTCCAATATTCCTTAAGAAAAATTCCTTTTCAATTTTTTCAATTTTTTTTTCAATTTTTAAACTCTTTGTTCCAATTTTAAGTCTTCTTTTTTTTACTCTTAAATAACAGTTTTTAATTTATTTTTTTAATTTTTAAATCTTTTTCAATTCTAAAATTCTTTTTCAATTTTTAAATCTTTCAATTTTAAAATTCTTTTTTCAATTTTTTTCCCCTCTAGTCCCGTGAGTGGCGAGACCCAGCTGGGGCTCGACATTTCAATTTTAAAATTCTTTTTTCAATTTTTTAAATAATATTCCTTTTTCAATTTTTCAATTTCTTTTTTCAACTAAACATTAAAAAAACATTTTACTTACTTTAATTCTTTAGAAATGTTTAAATTCTTAATGATCTAAGAGGAAAAAAATAAACCACAGAAAAAGAGACAGACACTTAAAACAGGGAAGATAGTGAAGAATTTTTCAAGACAGAAAAGGTCAAGAACTCTTGTAAACTATTGTAAACTGACACTTTGCAACAGAAAATATTTACATTTTTTAAAAAAATTAATTTTAATTTTTAAGCAAACAAAGAAAAGTCATGGAGATAGAAACTGACACTATAGTTCTTGCAAAGTCTGCCATATGTTTCAGCTTATGCCAACAGAGGATCCAAACTATAAACTACTTGAATTACTAGAAGAAAAAGTAAAGTGTTTAGAGGCAACTCTAGCGCTCTGAAAGCCAATGAGCAAAACGAGAAATCCTAACCTAAACAAGAAGACTACACCAAAGTAAAACACAATAGGGAGTAGATGCAGTGGCAGTGGCATCCTTCAGTCTCAAAAGACTATGGTATCGTGCTCTGGAAAGAGGTCCTAAAACAGCATCTAGTGTGACTAAAAAGGCCAATTCGAGAGTGGAAATCCCTTCCACACTGAGGGAGCAGACAGGGTCTTTAAAAAATGACTCCATTGTTGTTGTTAGTTGCAAAGTCGTGTCCGACCCATTGCGACCCCATCGACAACGTTCCTCCAGGCCTTCCTGTCCTTTACCATCCCCCTGAGTCCATTTAAGTTCACGCCAACTGTTTCAGTGACTCCATTCAGCCATCTCATTCTCTATTGGCAGAACCCGAACTGGTGCAACTTCTTTTCCTGCACCTTCAAAACCACAATCACTGCTGATGTGCGGTCACTGAACAAGTGCTAGGATTACCACAAATTTTGTAGACCAGTAGAAGCACGTCTGCTTCTACTGTGCCATAGTAACTTTGAAGGCTCAGGGAAGAAGTGGTAAGTGAGGACTACCTGTGCAACCAAAAATTCCAAAAGGTCCTCAATCGCTATTTCT
The DNA here is from genome assembly GCF_059756535.1 of Pantherophis guttatus. Lineage (NCBI taxonomy): Eukaryota > Metazoa > Chordata > Lepidosauria > Squamata > Colubridae > Pantherophis > Pantherophis guttatus. The sequence continues at coordinate 265,185,014 of NC_142064.1, forward strand.
TAGGAAGTGCTGGATTAAGTACAATTGAACCTGGTTAATACATGGATGGTGGGACAGGAAATACCATACTTATTGGCAAGACATGGAAGTAACATCTGCCAGCTCCCTCAGAACCCTGGTGTTCTGAGAATCAGGTCCTGGTGATTTATATTCACCAAACTCATCAAATTTCAGATGACACCAAGCTGGCAGGAATATCCAACATGCCAGAAGATAGGGTCAAGGTACAGAAGAATCTCAACAGACTTGAACCCTGGATCCAAATGAAAGTCAATGGAGAAAAAACCCCCAAGGTTTTACACTTAAGCAAGAAAAACCAAATGTACAGGTACAGAATAGGTGGAACCTGGCAGTATCTATGAGAGGGAACATTGAATCCTAGTCGGCAATCATTTAAATATGAGCCAGCAGGGTGTTGCAGTGGCCCCAAAAGCAAATGCAATCTTCAGCTGTATTAACAGAGGGATACAGTCAAGATCAAGTGAAGCATTAGTACCAATTTATAAGGCTTTGGTAACACCACACTTGGAATACTGCATCCAGTTTTGATCACCACAATATAAAAAGGGTGTTGAGACTCTATAAAGAGGGCAGAGAAGAGCAGCAAGGATGATTAGAGGGCTGGAGGTTGAAACATATAAAGAATGGTTGCAGGAAGTGGGTATGTCTAGCCTAGTGAAAAGGAAAACTAGGTGTTCCAATACATTAGGAGTTGCAACAAAGAAGTGGGAGGGGGTTTCAACCTCTTCTCCAAAGCACCTGAAGGTAGGAGGAGAAACTGGATGGAGCAAGGAGATAAGCAGCCTCGAACTAAGGAGAAATTTCCTGACACCCAGAACAATTAACCAGTGGAAAAGCTTAGCCTTCAGAAGTTGTGGGTGCTCCATCACTGGAGGCTTTTAAACAGAGACTGGAGAGCCATTTGTCTGAAATGATATCGGGTCTCCTGCTTGATCAGGGGTTGGAATAGAAGCAGGGTGGATAAAAATCAATGGTTTTTTTAAAAAAAATCAAAAAAATCAATTTTTTTAATTTAAATTGGATTTTTTTGATTTAAATCGGATTTTTTTAAATAAAATGCTTTTTGAGGAAAATATATTACCATCCAAAGGTTATTCCATCATGAAATATAGATTAGTTTTTTAATTACGTAGAATAAGACTGTGTTTAATTTTTTTTGGTAAATAAATTCCATTAATCCATTCACAATGTCATGCTCTTCCAGAGGTTTTTGTAAGATTATTGGGCAGTTTCTCTGCCTACAAGATATTATCACAGATGCTTGGTTTACTTTTGCAGTTCTCAAAACTGAATTTGACTCAGCAGAGATCACATGCCTCTTCTTCACAGCAAAAATGTTATAACATGAACAGAGTTGAGAAAAAGACCTTAATCCTATTGTTCTACAAACCTATGAATACAGAATCAACCCCTTCAGTGCTAAGTTTCAAGAAGTTCAGTGAATAGAATAGAAACAATATTTTTCTGATTGTTTGGAGTGGAATAGATCTGCACAAGAAGAAAGTGAAACTAAGTGTGAGGAGGAAGGGGCAAGCAGACAAGCAGTACAAAATGAAAGTGAAACTTTCTAAGCACAATACTGCACAGCCACAGACAGACAAGTCTTTGGATCTTTTTGTGTGTATGTGTGTGTATGACCTGAGGTTTATCACATTCTTTCCTTGGAGGAAAAAACCTATAATGGCAGCAGGCAGCAATATTTTAATGAAGTTCCTTTACCTATCGGTAAGGCAGGCATGCGTGCAAACTGCAAACACTGCAACAAAGAAATGCAAGGCCTGATGGCCCGAATGAGGCAACATCATGAGAAGAGCTGTGATGAAGATGACCAAAGAAACACATTTGAACAGGCAGGATCTTCAGGTTGGTAAACATTTTTATTGAATCATATTTCTAAAGACTGCCTTGAACTGTCATGTTTGAGCAAAATTATATTTCTTATTATTACTGCATGTTACTGTCATTTGGTACAGTTATGAAGAAAAGCAAATATTCCTTTTGGGGCAGTGCTGTGTACAATAAGCAGAAATTGTATAAACAATAAAATAACAGCATTGACTTTTTTGTTTAGGGGAATTCATGGATTCTGGAAACTATCCACCTTCAAGATCACCATCCTCCTGTTCTACAGTTTCAGAGTTATCCATCCAGGATAGTGCTTCATTAGCATCATCATTATCAGACACCCACAGCCACATATCTCTATCACCTAAAAGAAAGAAAAAACCCTTCCCTCCTGGAACCACCATAGATAAGTTTGTGATAAAAACTAGCCGATTAGAAAAAGAGTTAATTGATGAAAAAATTGCCCAGTTTGTTTATGCAACAAACTCTTCTTTCCGTCTGACTGAGAACCCACATTTCATTAATATGGTTCAGTCACTGAGACCAGGATACAGTCCACCCAGCAGAGCAGATGTTGCAGGGAAACTGCTGGATAAAGTGTATGACAGAGAAATGGAGCAATGTGCAACAGCTCTGGAGGGTAGAATTGTTAACCTAAGTATTGATGGGTGGAGTAATGTCCACAATGATCCTATTGTATGTGCTTGTAGCAACAGAAGAAGGGAAAGTCTTCCTTGCACAAACAATTGATACATCAGGAAATGCACACACAGCAGAATACTTACAAGAAGTGGCAGTAAAAACTATAACAACGTGTGAACAAAAATTCAAATGTCTAGTACGCAGTTTGGTCACAGACAATGCTGCAAATGTATCCAAGATGAGAAGAAATTTAGAAGAGCAGGAAGGGAATACAAAGCTAATAACATATGGTTGCAGTGCTCATTTGCTGCATCTCTTAGCCAAAGACTTACGTGTTCCAGAAATAAAGACTAATGTTGTTGAAATTGCTAAATACTTCCGTAACAATCATTTTGCTGCAGCAGCTCTGAAAAGGATGGGTGGAACCAAACTAACGCTCCCACAAGATGTTAGATGGAACTCTGTGGTGGACTGTTTTGAACAGTATATCAAGAACTGGCCTATTCAGAGGCTTCCAGTTGGCGCTGCGGGGACACAGACGGGGAAATGGCGAGCTCCGCTGAGCTCTGCCAAATCCCCTCTGCTAAGCTGCCGCCGATAGGTCTGCGGACCTCCCCTGTCTTGAAGGGACAGGGGGACAAGAAGGATCGCCTTGGGCGGCTGAGAGGAATGGGCAGGTTCCTCGGGGCCGGAGGCTTCTCCTTCACGTCGGCGGCAGTGGAACGGCAGCCATGGCGGCTGCCCTGATACCGCGGCAACCGGGAACAAGGATTGTGCTGGAGAAGAAGATGAAGAAAGAGGAAAAATCAAGAAGCCGGGTGAGTGACACCAACCCAGGCAATATAATGTACCTATTTGGAATTATTGAAAAATAAGACCCCAAAATTAAAAGCGGCTGCTTGACTGCGGGGCTTAAAGATTGAAAAGAAAAAAAAATGGGTAAAAGACCCGAATTGAATTTTGTTGCAGTAAACTTAAATTGGATGATTTGGCACTAATAAATTTCCGAAATTTGATTGTGCCTTTAACTGGAGTGGAGAGGAGAAATGGATATTCCTGAGAATTAATGCCTCTAAAAGAAAATGAAGCTAATGAAGATAGACAGATGGATGGCTACAAAATAGCCATGGAGTCTGCAGTGATTAAGCAGGGAAGTGGACTGAAGAGATTTCCCTTTCTGGGTGGAAAAGAAACCTGTTAATTGGCTTTTTACCTTGGATTACCTGAAATTAATATTGGATATAGAGATTTTGGAGATTCCTACTCTGTCCCAGATGATTTTAAGAAAGAAGAAAGAAGAAAGAAAGGACATTTTGGATTTTAACAATGGAGACTGACAAAACTAGGTGTGGTGTAGTTAACAAAGACAGGAAGCTGATGCACTACGCTTGGAACAGACATTTTAAAAGTTTTAAAGGGACATACACAAATTCTTTACTTTGAACTGATGAACCTTGAAATAGAGCACTTTGGACAGAGAGGAAAAGGAAGAAAAGGAAGAATTAAAGTGGATAAATTTAAATGTGACTAACTGAAATGTAAAGTTTAAAAGCCTATGTATATATGATGAAGTTTAAAAGCCTAGGTATATATGATTTTTGGATAAAAACAGGAAGGGTTGTGAAATAATAAAAATAGAAAATAAGAGGTGGCTAGTAAAATAGTGGATGATATCAAGGGGATAAAAATAATAAAGAAGAATATATTTTGAGGCAGGAAAACCTTAAGAAAATGTATTGTTTGATGTAATACATTTTAACTTTAATTTGCAAACAAATGTTAAACTGATGAATAAGGATTGATTGAACAAAATACAAGATACACAGATGCTAGTGATTAGTCTTGAATTAAGGTAATATAAATTGGAAATGATGACTATTATGAAATATACTGAGATTTAAATTGAAACAGCAGGATTGAAAAATGACATAAAATGGACGTTGACTTACCTGAACGTCCTTTTTCGGAACGCTGCAGATACAGTCCAGCAATGGGTAAATCCTCATTTCTGACAGCAACTGAGAGAACTTAAAATTTAAATTAGCCTCCCACTCTGTGCTCCTACCACGCCCCTTTTGCACCCGTATCTCCAGTCTTGAATGAAGGCACCGAACAGGAACAGTAAAACAAACAACTTTATTAAGTCAAACACAGTAACAACCAGACAACACAAACCAACAGAGCAGTACCAACAGGGAGGGATGGAGTGTATCCGCAGGGTTCCGAAAAAGGACGTTCAGGTAAGTCAACGTCCATTTTCCAGAACGCTGCTACTACACTCCAGCAATGGGACATACCCAAGTCTAATTCCCAGGGCCGGGCAACTGACTGCTCTCCCCAAAAACCACACTCTGCAGAACTCTACGACCAAATGATGCCTCAGCAGAAGCGTAAGAATCAATACGATAATGTCTAATGAAAGGCGACAACGATGTCCACGTAGCCGCTCTACAAATATCCAACACAGAAGCCTGAGTCACCCAAGCTGCTGAGGTTGCGGCACTCCGAGTAGAATGAGGCTGGATTCTCAATGGCACAGGCCTGGCATGTCTCTCATAAGCGGAAGCGATATAGGCCTTGATCCAACCACCAATCGTGGCCGACGACAACTTTTGACCCATCGAAGCTGGATGAAAGGAAACGAAGAGTGCCTCCGACTTCCGAAACGACTCAGTCCTACGAATGTAACGCCTCAGGGCCCTGAGAACATCGAGCGTGTGCGAAAGAACCTCCCGATGATGTCTGGGCGATGAACAAAAATCTGGCAGAACCAGCTCCTGCGAATGGTGAAACCACAAGTTAACTTTGGGTGTAAGTGCCGGATCCAGGCGAAGCACCACAGTGTTAGGGTAAAATATACACAAGTCTTTCCGAATGGACAGAGCAGCCAGTTCGGAAACTCGCCTGGCCGACGTAACTGCTAACAGAAAGGCAACCTTGAAGGACAAAAACTTGAGAGAAACAGAACCCAGAGGTTCGAATGGAGAAACTGTAAGGGCTTACAACACTAGCGACAAATCCCAAGAAGGATAGCGATGGACAACGGGCGGCCTCAGGTTCGTAGCCCCATGGAGAAAACCTCTCACCCACGGGTGACGAGCCAATGAAGTATACGGAGGAAAAGAAAGCACTGTGGCCAAAGCCATTGTCGTCTCAATGTGGATGGGGTAAGACCCTTGTCCAGTCCCGATTGGAGAAAACCTAAAACGTCGTGATTTGTCGCAGACGTCGGGTCCACATGAGCTCCAGCACACCAACGACAAAAGGCCCCCCACGAAGCTTCGTAGATTCTAGTCGTTGAGGGCCTACAGGCCACTTGGATTGTACCAATCACAGTGTCCGGCAAGCGACCCTTCCTGAGGATGACGCGTTCAAATGCCAAACGGCCAACTGGAGCCACTGAGGTTCTGGGTGGCGGATGACCCCTTGGCACAGTGCTATTCGATGAGGCGGGATCACCCATGGTTCGGTCACAGAAAACTCGAGGTCCGCGAACCACGGTCTGCGCGGCCAATGGGGTGCCACCAGCAACACTTCCGCCCTCTCCGCAATCATCTTCCGGACCACCTGCTGGATCAACGTGATCGGAGGAAAGGCATAAAGTAGCCCGACCGGCCACCGACACCTCAGCGCGTCCACATCCTCTGCCAACGGGGACGGATAACGAGATATGAACCTGGGAAGTTGAGCGTTGGCAGGACTGGCGAACAGATCCACCACCGGTTGCCCGAACCACAGAGAGGCCTCCCGAAACAGCCTCGGAAGCAGCTGCCATTCGGCTTGATCGATCACCTACCTGCTGAGCCAATCTGCTCGAACCGTCCCTGAAATATGGTCTGCGCAAATCGACAACAGGTGGCGCTCCGCCCAACCGAACAGCCTCTCCGACTTGCGCATCAACACCTTCAACTTCGTCCCTTCTCGATTCACGTGCGCTTTGGCGGACGTGTTGTCCGTGAGGACTAGGATGTGGAGACCCTGGATCAACGGGCGGAAGTGAAGTAGAGCCAGGCGAATCGCCCGAAGTTCGAGAAGGTTGATGCTGTGGCGCTCTCCTCCGGAGTCCACCGCCCTTGGGCTACCTGGACCCCCAGATGGGCCCCCCACCCCAGAAGACTGGCATTGGTGGTAACCACGATCCGTTCCAGTTCCAGGAAACTGCATCCCTTCAGAATTGCAGGCGACCTCCACCACCGGAGTGACAGCCGGACCTGGGGGGGCACAATCACCTTCCTTGTAGAGTCTGCACAGCCCCTCCGCTGGAAAGGGAGAAGCAGCCATTGTAGCGGACGGGAGTGCCTGCGAGCCCACGGTACAATGCGGAAGCACGAGACCAGTTTCCCCAGTAACTGCGACAAAGTCAGCAGAGGCACCGATCTCCGGACCAGTACTTGGTCCAGCAGTATGTGGATGTTCTTCACCCTCTCCGACGACAGGAACACCTGCCCTCTCACAGAGTCTATTACGGTCCCGAGGTGCAGGATCGAGGTAGAAGGGACGAGATGGCTCTTGTCCAAATTGACCGTGAAGCCGTGCCCCCGGAAGGCCGACAACACCTGATCCATGTCGCGCGCCGCTTGTTCCCTGGAAGACGAGAGGATCAACACGTCGTCCAGGTAACATAAAACTCTCACCAGAACTGCAGTGAGAGTTGCGGCCACTATCGCCACCAACTTGGTGAACGTCCTGGGAGCCGAAGATAGCCCGAACGGCATCGCACAATACTGGTAGTGTCTGTCCGCATACTCGAAGCGTAGAAACTGTCGATGCGAGGGAAGCACCAGAACATGAAGATAGGCCTCTCGCAAGTCCACTGATTGCAAAAAGTCCCCTTTGCGGACCGAGGCCAGAATCGAACGAAGGGAATGCATCTTGAAGCGACAGTAGCGTACCACCCGATTCAATTGCTTGAGATTGAGAATCCCCCTGACGCCTCCTGAAGACTTTGGCACCAAAAACAGAATCGAGTAGAATCCGGTCCCCTGTTGGTCCAACGGGACCGGTTCTATCGCCCTGATCTCCAGCAAGTGCGAAATCTCCGCCTCCATCAGTCTGCGACGGTCGATTGACAAGGGAACTGGACAGTGGATGAAACGTCGTGGGGGATGATCCATGAACTCTATCGCGAGCCCTTCTGAAATCGTACGACGCACCCACGTATCCGGAGTGGACGTCTCCCATCTGTGATGAAATGCTCGAAGACGACCTCCCACCGGACCTGGAGTCGGTGAGTCATTTGCCTCTCCGGAACGACTTGGAGTTGGACCCACGGAAGGAATGTTTGGACGCGGCCTGAGATCTGCTGCGGTCTCTGAAACGCTGCCTGTCAGTGAAGCGGTCGGACGGCTGGAAGGATTGTCTAAAGGTGGCGGAGCCTCCAGGCCCCGAATAAGAACGAAAGGGCTGGCGCTGTGTATAAGGAGTATAACGTCTGTCCTGCTTGCGAAAGGAAGAAGGTAAAACCTTCCTCTTGTCCTTGTCTTCAATTAAGACCGGATCTAATGCCTCACCAAACGAATTGGAAGCTTTGTATGGAGCCGCCGCCAGCTTCCATTTAGCCTTAACATCGGCTTTCCATGGACGCAGCCAGAAGAGGCGCCTTGACGTAATGCTCGCCGCCAGTGCCCGCGAGGCAAATTTTACTGAATTCAACGAAGCATCCACCGAATATTCTGTGGCCGCGATGATTTTATTGACATCATGGCGCAAACGAGTCTCCTCCAGGGGAAGGCGCTCTTGAAGCTGACGCAACCAAATCAAGGAAGCGCGATTAAAAAAGGAAGTGGCTGAGGCAGTTTTGATTGTCCAGGCCACCGCCTGATGTGCCCTCCGGAAGGCCAACTCAGTACGTCTATCCTCCGACTTAAGTCCATCTAGTGGGTTGGGCGAAACCATCGATTGAGTCGTGAGGGTTGCTACCGGAGCATCCACCGTGGGAACGTTCAACAGAGTCTCTAACTCAGGAGCCGGACAGAACAATTTCTTGTCCAAATTGCTGGGAGCGGTGGACGACCCAGGCTGGTTCCAAGGAGCCTGCAACATGTCTGTGAACAGCTGAGGGCACGGTACAAAGTCCTTCTCCTGCTTGACTTGCTTGAACAAGGCATCATGTGGCCCTGATTCTGATTGGGCTGCCGGCGGCTGGGCCCCCACCGACCCCAGATTAGTTGTCAAACGAGCCTTGTGTAGAAGGGACTTAAATAAAGCCAGACGAAACAAGCCCGTGAAGGCCGGAGCGTCCGGTTGCAAGCCCTCGTCCTCAGAAAACTCCATGGCTTCAGCCTCATCCTCCTCCTGGTCCGAGCTCTCCGACTCATCAGATTCCCTGCGAGATGAGGACCGGGCTCTGTGCGACTCTGAGATAGACTGTCCGCCTGAAGACATTCCAGCGGATGAAGCCTGAGCTGCTGTCTGGGCACTCGCTGCCATGATAGAGGCCAATGCCGTAGAAAGCATCGACTGGAAGTCCATCTGCGATGGAGGCGGGGAGGGGTCCACCATCCGAAGTACCGCCGCAGTAGGCGTGAAAGTGGTGGAAGGTCGATGCCGAGGCGGCGCCAACGACTCCAGGCCAACTAGTGACACATCCGGCAGGGATTGAGATACGCCCCTCCGTAGAGTCGAAGGAGCAGGCTCTACCCCCCGCGATTCTGATCGTTCGGTGACAGGGCATACTGCTGGCTAGCCCCCGCCTCCCGGCTGGAGGATGAAACAGCCGCCAGCCTGGCCTTCTCCCACTGCCGCTCCAAGGCCTTGTGACATCTGAGGGCGTCCTTATCAGCCGTAGCGGAGCCCTTAGGTAAATGGGCCCCATGGCTGCCCGAAGCAGAAGTTTTGCTTGACCTCTTCTTGCGGGACTTGGCGGGCCTTACAGGACTGGTCTCCTGTTCCACGTCAGAAGAAAACGAGGAATCCGCCATTTGGGCGTTTTTTTTTTTTTTTTTGAACTAGGCCCAATCAATAAGGCCAATCACCTTCTACGGGAGGAAGGCTCTCTCTGGAGGAGCTATAGCCCCCTCCCACCTTGCAGAAAGGGGTTCAGGTACCTCTTAGCGCTCTGCCCAGAGGTGCAGGCAGAAAAACGCAAAGGCCGAGTACCCTCCACCTTGAAGTGATGAATAAGGGCCTGCGGGGCCTAAAACGACCCCCCCTTCCTTTTGGTGCCTTCTTGCATGGCACCAAGACACTGTAGCAACCTTGCCAAGGCCGCGCTGAGGCTGGACAACAAAATGGCGGCCACCCAGATGACCAAAATGGTGGCCCCCAATGATGGTGCAGTAAAGGGAAAAATGGCGGCTCTCCAACCTGCAGCCTCAATATTACTTGCGCTCCCCTGGCGTCTCTTCTTTGCCAGCCAGGCGGGTAACGGATCTCCGATCGTTGAAGAAGCGAAGGAGGGGCGGCGAGCCACCGCGAGCCACACCGTGCCCCCCCCAACCTTCGCTCACGAGGGCCGACTCCCCGGGCCAACGATCGGTATCAACAACGGCGCCGCCCGCAGTCACCTGACAGGACGGCCGCCTGAATGAAGCCGCAGCGGCGAAATGCTCCCTCCAGACGTCGGCTTCCTTCCCCCACCGCTTCCTCACACTTCCGATAAAGCTGGTAGGAAAGGACGGCAAACCGCCCAGCCCGAAACCGTCGGCAGCTGAGACACATCCGGCTCCGACCCGCAGGGACAGAAGCCGGCGGCTGTAAGCGCTCCAAGCGCTAGCGTCGGAACGATCTGGTGCGCCGGACATGAATCCGACTAACAGCTGTCAGGCGGGGATTCAAATGAACAAAAAGATGAAAATAAAGACCAACTACCCGAAAGGAAAGCAAACTAAAAAGGGGCTAATTAAAAATAAACAAAGGCCTAATCGCAACTCCAGAGCACAGAGAAAACCCTCTCAGTCCGTCAGCAACTGAGAGAAAGACTGGGGATACGGGTGCAAAAGGGGCGTGGTAGGAGCACAGAATGGGAGGCTAATTTAAATTTTAAGTTCTCTCAGTTGCTGTCAGAAATGAGGATTTACCCATTGCTGGAGTGTAGTAGCAGCGTTCTGGAAAACAGATAATTACATTACAGTTAAAATGTGTGGGATGGATACCAACTAGATAAGAGTTTGAGACTCGGTGGAAATACGTTGGAAATTATTTCAAAATGCTGGAAACAGCCAAATAAATAGGAGGAGAGTTGGAGGAGACTATGCTGGAAATCAGCCAAACAAAGGAGGGAGTTAAGGAGGAGACTATGCTGGAAATCAGCCCATAAAATGCTGGAAACAGCCAAACAAATAGGAGGAGAGTTGGAGGAGATTGAGGAACTATTCTGAAATCAACTAAATAGTTGGTGTTTTGGAAGGGATCAAGCTGAGAATTAATCAAATAGAACAAGCTGGAAGATAGTTAAATATTAGAGGGAGATATAGTGGAAAATATATTAGAAATTGGAGTAAATAAAATATGCCTTTGTGAGAAATCTGTGTAATATGTAAACTGTGAGGGAAAAAAAACTAAGGTAAACTGATTTGAGGATAAGGGTCAAAGGATTAAAATTAGACAAAATATTGTTTTATAAAATATAATAAAATGGAGTGGTATTGAATTGACACTAAGAATAAATGGTGATAAAATTGTAAGGTAAACACTTAACAAGAGGTTAGAATATTGTAAAAATTATTTTGATATGATTTGTATAAGTTATAAGATAAAGAAGAATAAAGATATGTTTAGAATTGTTATGAAGATGTAAAAATGAGTGAAAGTGAATTTGAAACTAATTTTGGATAGATATAATGGATTTATATAGATGAAAATTTTAAATTTGAGGTAAAATTGGTTTTTTCTTAAGTTTTGAATTTCTTTTTTATCTTCTTTTTTTTCTTTTCTTTTTTTTTTGTTTATTTATAAAAGATGTAATGGAAATTGTGAATTGAGCTTGTGAAGGGAATGTAAGCGTGGTAACCATCTATGACCGGATCGAGATTTTTGCTCTTGAAAGTTATGTTTTTATGTTTAAATTTGAAAAAAATAAATAAAAAATATTTACAAAAAAAAAAAAAAAAGAACTGGCCTATTCTGATGACAGTTTGTGAAGAAAATCGAGATAAAATAGATGGCACTGTCACGGCCAAAATCCTCAACATTGGGCTAAAGAGAAATGTTGAACATATGCTGAGCATCCTGAAACCCATCTCTGAAGCTTTAAACAAAATACAGAAAAATAGCTGTTTTATTGCTGATGCTGTTGAAATTTGGAAGGAACTGAGTGAACACTTAAAAACAGAACTACACATGGCCAGAATTAAATTACAAGCATTAAAAAAACAAATGGGACAAGTACTGTCTCCAGCTCATTTTTTGGCAAATATTGTCAATATCCAGTATCAGGGTCAAAACTTAAGTGCTGAGGAAGAGGAGTTAGCTATGACATGGGTATCCAGCAATCATCCATCTGTAATGGCAACTATAATAAACTTCAAAGCTAAGGGGGAACCATTCAAGAAATATATGTTTGCTGAAGATATTTTAAAGAAAGTCACACCAGTGAACTGGTGGAAGTCACTTAAGCATTTGGATTTAGAGACTTTCAAGTAATGATTTCACTTTTAACAGCAGTAGCTTTTTCTGCAGGCTTTGAGAGAATATTCTCTTCCTTTGGACTCATTCATTCTAAATTGAGAAATCGTTTGGGACCCGATAAAGCAGGAAAGCTTGTTTTTATTTTCCAGATCATGAACAAAGAAGAAGATGAAGATGACGAGTGAGCAACAGAGGACAGTATTTAAGTTTTTCATGTGTAGGCTGGGCTGACAGTCTAAGTTTCTTAAAATATATATATATTGTTTAGCCAAATTAGTTAACAAACATGGATGTTTATTTAAGCAAATAACATATGCTGTAATGTTATTGTTTCAGTTGAATAAATCTATTTAAATTGTTATTATTAAGTTAGTGATTATTTTTCTCCATCCTAAGTACAACAGAAAAGTTGTCCAAATATGAATGATTAACCTATTAAACTGGGGATAAAAAAACTAATATGAAAAGTTGTTATTCTAAAAATCTTCATCTACTTGCATATTAAAGTTATACCAGCAAGAATTATGTAGAAAACTATGATTTAAATCAAGCCTTATTGACTAGTGATTTAAATCAAATCCACCCTGAATAGAAGACCTCCAAGGATCCTTCAAACTATGAGCTCCTCTGTTACAAACCTCCAGGGATGCAGCACCCACCACCTCTGGAGAACCAACCTCCCCTTGAAAGAGGCTTTTTCAAGCTTCCCACCAGCAGAAAATTGCAGCCCCCAGTTTCCCAGCCTGCAGCACCAGTGGGCTTCCATTTGGGGAGGGAAGGAACCTGCAGCAGCCGCAGCTGAGAGGCTTCAGCCCAGTTGCTTCTCCGCTTCCAGCCCAAGTTGCTCCCGGACTCTCCTCCCACCTGCTGCCCTCCACTCACCTGCCAGCTGCTGCTTCCACCATGGAAACAGCACAAAAGCCGCTCTGCACTCCACTTTCCTCCCATGAGTCATCCGGAAGAGGAAGTTCCTCGGCGCTTCTCCTCGCCTCCCATCCTTTCTAGCAATACGGTACTCGATGGTTTTAACTCCTTTATTATGCACTTTTCAAGCACAGAGGTTGCCTACCTGATCGCCATCTCCAGCTAGGAGGCAGAAAAACACGCTTGTCCCGTTTCTACTACCTAAAGCGTTTGCAAGATGTTTCCCCTGTTTAAACCAGGGGTGTCCAAACTTGGCAACTTTAAGACTTGCGGACTTCAACTCCCAGAAGCTGCCTGAGGAATTCTGGGAGTTAAAGTCCACAAGTCTTAAAGTTGCCAAGTTTGGACACCGCTGGTTTAAATGCTATCAGGTTGGTTTTGACTTCTAGCAACCGACCTTTGCAACTGAGCCAAGTGAAATAGTGAAAGCTCCAGATGAGACGCTCCTGGGGAACCAGCTTCACTCCTGTTGGCCAGGGCTGCATCCAAGAGCACCTAGCCTGAAGCTTTATTCCTGAAGGAGGAAATTGTGTATCTGCTAAATGTTAAATCCCATGTGTAACTTCTGTACATTTATTTGCAGGCAAGTCTTCATTAGGTCACAGATAGAGGAAAATATGCAGCAGGGACTAGAAAATGGGGGCTAAGAAAGAGGAGACAATTGTTAATATATAGTAGAAGAAAGAACAGAACAGAACGAGCTTGAAGGGACCTTGGAGGTCTTCTAATCCAACCTCTTGTTTAGGCAGGAAACCCTACATCACTTCAGACAAATGGTTGTCCAATCTCTTCTTAAAAACTTCCAGTGGTGGAGCATTCACAACTTCTGGAGGCAAGGTTCCACAGATTAATTGTTCTACCTGCCAGGAAATGTCTCCTAAATTGCTTCTCTCCTTGATTAGTTTCCACCCATTGCTGCTTGTCCTGCCCTCAGGTGCTTTGGAGAATAGCTTGACTCCCTCTTCTTTGTGGGAACCCCTGAGATAGAACACTGCTATTATGCCTCCCCTACTCCTTCATCTCATTAAACTAGACATACCCAGTTCCTACAACCCTTCTTCATATATTTTAGCCTCCAGGCCCCTAATCATCTTTGTTGCTCTTCTCTGCACTCTTTCTCAACATCTTTTTTACATCGTGGCAACCAAAACTGGATGCAGTATTCCAGTGTGGCCTTATCAAGACATTATAAAGTGGTATTAACACTTCACATGATCTTTTTTAAAATTTATTTATAAAACAACACAATATAACAAACAGAAAACACATAACATATATTCCCTTATTACAACTATTTCATAGCGGTAGTCTTCTAATATTTACATTTTCTCCCATTTTCCCTTATAATATTTATATCCTTCTTGTCCCATTATCTCTTATTCCTCTTACATTATACCCTTATTATTATAATTTCTGTTATGTCCTGACAGTCGGCGCATGTGTAATCGAAGTTGCCAGGAGAGGGCGCTAACTTGGCGGGAAGTAAGAGGGCGCTGATTGGGTTAGACACTGACAGCTCGGGTTTATAAGAGCTGTCAGCTTATGAGGGCTAGCTCACTCGCACCGTTCATGCAGTTAGCTGTTCACGTTATTCTGTTGTTGAAGTAATAATTAAAGGACATTGTTATGGTTAACTAATCTGCCTCGATTTCTGTCGGCCCATGTCAGTATAAAGCAATTTCTATTACTCATAATATTGATTTTATACACATTATACATTAATTTACAAACACTTTACGTTTATGATTTCTCCCCTTTTGTTATTGTTCACCATTTCTAATCTCCAGCCAGTTGTACCATTTCTTCCATATTGCATAGTATTCTGTATCTTACTTTTCTTTAATTTCCTTTGTTAATTTGTCCATCTCGGCACAATCTAAAATTTTCTTTATCAGTTCTCCCTCCATTGGTGTATTTTCTTTTTTCCAATTTTGTGCATATGATATTCTTGCGGCCGTTATTATATGTAAGATTAAGTATTTTATTTCTTTGGTATAATTTCTAGTGAATATTCCTAAAAAGAATGTCTCTGGTTTCCAATCAATCGGTTGATCTGTTATTTTTTCCAACCACTTCTTGATTTTGGCCCAATACTTTTTGCAGCCGGACATGTCCATCAAAGATGATAATATGTTCCGTAAACCTTGTTATATTTCCAGTATATTGGTGAGCTGTATGGGAACTTTTTAGCAAGCCTTGCTGGTGGGAGGTGCCATCTCTAAAACATCTTCTACTGATTCTCCTTGAATGACGCAGACATAGTTAATTTTGCATTTACTTGCCAAGTAATTTTACTTGCATTTACTTAGATTTTTCCCATCTCTCCAGTTCTATATTATAATTAAAACTTTTTGCCCATTTAATCATTGTTTCCTTAACTACCTCGTCTTCCATCTTGTACCGCAATAAAAATATATATATCTTGCTAATTAATTTCTCCTTGTATAATTTTGTCCAGGTCATGCTGCTCGTTTTGTATTTCGTATCATTTTATGTCTTTTTTATATTTAGATTGAATTTGTGTATATGTTCACCAATCAATTTCCCTACCTAAATCCTGTTCCAGTTCCTGTTTTGTTTTCAAATTTCGTTGTTCTTTTAGTACATCCCTATATCTAATTATCTTATCCATCTCGATTAAATTTGGGTGCTTTAATGCTTCCATTGGTGATATCCACATTGGTATTTTTGCATAATGCTGTTTTTTTATTTTTAACCAGATTTCTAGCAATGCATTCCTTAGTATGTGCCTTCTAAAGTAGGTGTGTATCTTGTATTTTTGATCCCAAAGCACTGCATTCCATCCTACTTGTAGGTCGTGCCCCTCTATTGCTAAACCTCTTATATTTTTTAATTCTATCCAATCTTTTAACCAGATTAAGATAGAATTTGGTAGTATAATCCCCATTCTGGAAGTGCTAATCCCCCTTTGTCTTTTGTGTCTTGTAATAGTTTGAGTCTAATTCTCGGCCTTTTCCCCTGCCATATAAATTTAGTAAGTATTTTATTTAAAGCATCAAAAAAAAATAAATCCCTAACTTTATTGGGATAACCTAAAACAAATATAGTATTTTTGGCAGTATATTCATTTTGATAATCGCGATCCTCCCCCAAAATGAGATTTGTAAGTTTTTCCAATTTCCTAGGTCTTTTTTTATTTACTGTAGAATTTTATCGTAGTTGTCCTCCTTGATTGAGGAATATTTAGCTATAAGCCAAATCCCTAAATATTTTATTTTCTTGGTTGTTTGTATTTTTATACTTGGGTGGGGGAGGACACTTCATATGATCTTGATTCTATCCCTGTTTATGCAGCCTAGAACTGCATTGGATTTTTCGGTGACTGGAGCACACTGTTGGCTTATTTAAATGATTGTCTACTATAGGCCTGTTAAACTGGTGGCTGGCAGGCCAGATGAGTCACACGCAGGCCACTCCCACCCCGGCTCCACAGAGACAAAAAAGTTGCAATACGTCACGTGACAGGATCAAGTTGGACACTCATGGTCTACTAGGACTCCAAGATGCCTCTCACAGTTACTACTATTTCTAAACTTATTTTAAATGTATTTCTAAAATACATTTTAAAAAAATAAGAGAGAAAAATAGAATATTCCACCAAAGCACATGGCTGAATGACCATCAGGCTAACTTTATTACAGGGGCACCCTACACTGCCATTTTTAATGAAGATCTAGTAAGAATTTCGGACTTTTCTTCTGAGGAAATGGAGAATTCCTCTGATTAGGGACTAGTGGCCTCTGGCCTGGCCCAATGGACCATCTCCTCTGGCATTGGATTGTCTTTTAGTTTGCTCAATTTTGTTAGATATGTGTGTTAATAAGTTTTGGGGGTCTCATTTATCTCTTAGGAAATATTTTGTTGGGTATTCTGCTATTTCGTTTGTGTTGGTTTTAATGTTTCTTCTTTGTATAATGAAATTCAATTAATGTTTATTGTTGCTCTGTACTTAACTCTTAATCATGACATAAATTATTATTTTTATCCTCATATTGATACGTTTTGTCCACCTTTCTTGCATTCTGGGGATTTTCTTGTATGCATCACACATCTCCAATACCATCCCCCCAAAAAGGAAAAATTGCAGAATTGGAATAAAAAGAAAAAGCACTCTTGGCAATGAACACTGTGGCACCAAGCCAACCACTAAAGTCTTTCAATGTCTTCTGTTCTGTTTCTTGTCCTATTTTATTCAGAAATCTATGTCCACTAAATATAATTTGTCCTTGCTGGGGTGAATAATGGACATTGTTTTAGAAAAGTTCATATTCCTGCCCAATACTCACAAGTCCATCACATTGTGCAATCAAACATTGTACCAACTGGAGATGACTCCCAGGTCCAGCCTTCCAGGTGCAGGGCAACATGTCCTTGACTTTCTTGAGAAAGGAATGTCATTATGACTGTACATCACCCCTGCTCCATACAATCCCCCCTCCCAGTTTCCCACAGTAGTAAATGTGGCAGGACTGAAGACCTAAGGCAAAAGATGGCTTCCAGGCCTGACACAGGATGGGCAGGGGGGATGCCAAGTGTGAGATTGAGATTGTCACAGAGGAAAGCAACCCACAAAATAGTAGGGCAAACAAGAAAAGGCATGCTTTGTGAGGGAAATGAACAGAAGAGATAAGCAAGAGTAGAAGCACCTCAATCACGTGTCAGCTTATTATAATTTCCACTTTAGTTTGTGACCAGCACAATTCCAATTATTCCCTCTCCCTAGAACAGACCACTCACACCCCACAGAATTCATTTTTGAGTTGGCAAAAGATTAGCTTGATGTTATTTATTAAAATGCATAAAATATGATTAACTTGCAAAATGGTCTTTGTTTCAAAAACCCAGTTACTTCTTAGGGTTTTTTTTTTTTTTTTTTTGTCTTTTGGTAGTTTTTAAAGAATCTTGTGAAACAACATGGTTAAAATGCTGTCCAACTATAAATTGGAGGGGTGTCAAGATGTTTAAATGTATAACTGGAACAGTGGGGGTTGTGTAAAGAGTCAGAACACACCGTTACAGCTGATTGATTGAAGAGAGCTGGCTACTGCATGAGGCAATCTGAACTGTGATTGGCTGCCTTGAGTGAAAAGGGGGAGTTTCCTTGTTTCCCGCCTTTTTACCCTGTGTGCTCTCTGTTTTACCTCATGTTTCTGTCGTGTTGATTTTACCTCACTTTGCTCCCATTTGCCTGTCTTTACTGTAAATATATTTATTTACATAAAGCCACAAGTTCTTGTCAGCGTCTCTGACTCCATTTGGACACAGGCTGCACAATTCCCTGACACAAGAATCTTCCTTGTACCTTCTCCCACCTTCTTATACTCCTCTGAATTAGAGAGGTTTTTCTGTGAGTCTCTTCTGAATAGGATCTGTATGCTGTGAACTTGGGGAGATATTTTCCCCTCATCTCTTTAGTAATGGAGTTTGCATATCTCCCAAGATATTTTCTTTAGTCTGTGCACTGGGGCTTCTGGGCATAGGGTAGAGCGGGTGACAGTGCTGGGCTAAGAGCAGGGAGATACAGTTTGTGTTCTCCACTCAGTCATGGAAAGTCCTGTGATTATCCAGACAGACCACTGAGTTACATCTTGGTTTCTCCACACACTAGTCCTGATCTGCTCCAATGAAAAAGGATAAATGTTTGAAAAAAATTAAGGCGCTCTGGGAGAGAAACAAAAAACAGGAAACGCCTCGCATGTGTTGGGAAGAGTGTTGGATTGCCTTGTCTCAATGTTTATATAAATGCTGACACTTTCCTTTTTTTCTCTCAAAATCTATTCATGATTCTTATGCAATGCTGCTTTAGAAATTGAAACATTATTTACTGTATTTACTAATTTTTCTCACATTTCCCAACCAAGGGTGGACAACAAAATGACAGATCCTTGGTGCTGCTCTCACACGCCAACCATCAAAGACTAACAAGGAGGCAGGCACCTCCAAGCTAAGGAGATCACAACAGGAGTTGCGAATAAACCTGGAGATCCTGTGCTCAAAAACACAATGTAAGGACTTGCCTCTCCTCTCTCTTCAAGAAAGCAGGACTCTTGAAACAGGAGGGATTTCAAAAGGAAACATTTATTGAGAGACAGTGGCAGTAAGTAGAGCAAGGTAGGATCTGAACTTCCCGCTCAGAACAGTTAGGTAAAAAGTTGTAGAAACCCCTCCCCTCTGCCCAATCCAAGGGGAGCCAATACACAGGTGCAAAGTAGTTGTGAGACCTCTGAGTTGAGAAGGTGGTAAGAAGTTGTTCTCAGGCACTGCTTGCTCCTTCTGCTGGAGCTGAGACAAAACAGATGGCCACAAACAATTCCTCCCCCCTCCCATTCCCAGGAAAGTACATCATAGTTGAGAAAAGAGCAGAAACAAGAAAAGGTCATAAAATGGCATTCAGGCCCTCCCTGCCAGAATGACAGCATCCCCATAAGGATCTATGGGGACCTGACACACAATCCCTTTTCTCCTCAACTCAATATTCCTACAGCTCTTCCCCATGAAGGTCACCTGTAGGGCAGAACATTTACATCTGAAATTCTACACTGCTTTTGTCACTGCCCCAAACTCCCCCAATATATTTGCTATTTGTATGGTTTCTTCCACTTGCATGCCTCATTCTTGACAAAATTTGAGCAGAGATGCTTGGCGCAATGAATTTCTGTAATTGTTAGGAAAGGATAAATGTTGATACCTCTGCAATTGTTAGGAAAAGATAAACTACCGTGTTTTTCAGAGTATAAGACACACTTTTCTCCTCCTAAGAGGGTGAAAATTTGGCTGCATTTTATACACTGAATGTAGCCCCGCCCATCCGTCGGCCCCGCCCTTTGGTCATTTTTGGCCTCCAAGCATCGCATTTTAGACTTATACCAGGCTGCAGGGAGTGCCACAGACCATCGCCACCTCCATGCCTTGCATTTTTGGTTTCTGTGCCTCGCGTTTTTAGCCTCCTAACACTCTATTTCAGACATGTTCAAGGCTGTGAAAATTGCCAGAGCACATCATCACTGATTGCCGCCTCTGCGCATCGTGCATTGCATTTTCAACCTCTGCGTATCACATTTTTGGCCTCCGCACGCCCCATTTTTGGCTGCTGTGCATTGCGATTTTGGGCGGGATGAGTGGCCTGGAACCACCCAAAAACATGACACGCAGAAACAGGGCTGTAGAGGCTGAAAACACAATGCAGAGGCAGAAAATGCAATGCACAGAGGTGGCAATTGGCGGCAATATGCTCTGGCGATTCCTGCAGCCTTGAACAAGTCTGAAATGGAGCATTCAGAGGCTGAAAATGCGAGGCACAGAGGCCAAAAATGCAAGGCACAGAGGCAGTGATGGTCTGTAGCAATCTCTGCAGCCTGGAACAGCTGATTGAGGGTATTCCGGGGGGGTCGATCCACCCGCCAATCAGCTGTTCATGCTGAATCAGGCTGCAAAAATGTGCTGAAGCTGACCTGGCTGTTCGCTATTTGCTGCAAGGAAGCTAGCCAGATGAATACCGATGGATGCTCGTAGGCAGAGGCAGATTTTTTTCCCCTCCCCAAAATTAAGGTGCATCTTATACTCCGGAGTGCCTTATACCCCGAAAAACACAGTATTCCTCTTCTCCTCTTGTTTTCTCATTATATGAGGAGTCACAATGTCTATATGTCTATAACTATAGCCTGAGTGCTCTTATCCTGAAAAGATGCTGGCTTGGGAATTCTGGGGCTGAAAATATTGAGGACACCCAGGGAGAAGACAGGGCCTCTGCATATGGCATTTCTATCATTTATTATGATAAAATTGGGAAGGACACTCCTAAGAAGATGTTTGAAGATTTCTACAATTTTTGCAAAAATAAAATATCCAGCAACTTCTGTTGCTAATGGCCAAACAGTTCTTTCCTCCTTCCCATCTAATACCATGACATATTTGATGAAAAAAAAAATCAGGCATATTGTTTGTACTCAAAGAGTCAATTTCTCCATTGAACTTACAATGGGACATTTGAAATGAAATCCAAGCCTTCTCTACACGCATCACTTTGGGCCCCAGGTGCATTTTCTTGTGTGCGATAAGGTTGGAAGATTTCCTGAAGCAGCATGCACACTCAGAGCACTTAAATGGTTTCTCCCGTGTATATAAGCTTATGATTTGGAAGGCTATCCTTAGTACTGAAATCTTTGCAGTCTGGACACTCATATGGTTACTCTCCTATGTGAGTCCTCTGGTAACTCACCAGTCGACAATTCCAAAGGATACTTTACCCACAATTTGGACACTTATCTGGTTTTTCCCCGGAGTGAGTCTTCTGATGGTTCACCAGGTCATAATTCTGACTGAAACTTTTCCCCAATCAGGACATTCAAAGGGTTTCTGTCCTGTGTGAGTCCTCTGGTGTTTCACCAGGTTGGAATTCTGACTGAAACATTTCCCACAGTCAGGACATTCAAAAGGTTTCTCTCCTGTGTGAGTCCTCTGGTGTTTCACCAGGTTGGAATTCTGACTGAAACCTTTCCCACAGTCAGGACATTCAAAGGGTTTCTCTCCTGTGTGAGTCCTCTGGTGTGTCACCAGGCTGGAATTATTACTAAAATGTTTCCCACAGTCAGGACATTCAAAGGGTTTCTCTCCTGTGTGAGTCCTCTGGTGTGTCACCAGGTGAGAATTATTATTAAAACTTTTCCCACAGTCAGGACATTCAAAGGGTTTCTCTCCTGTGTGAGTCCTCTGGTGCCTTACCAGGTAGAAATTCTGACTGAAACTTTTCCCACAATCAGGACATTCAAATGGTTTCTCTCCTGTGTGAGTCCTCTGATGTGTCAGTAAATTGGAATTATCACTAAAGCTTTTCCCACAGATAGGACATTCAAAGGGTTTCTCTCCTGTGTGAGTCCTCTGGTGTGTCACCAGGCTGGAATTATTACTAAAATGTTTCCCACAGTCAGGACATTCAAAGGGTTTCTCTCCTGTGTGAATCCTCTGGTGTTTCACCAGGTAGGAATTCTGACTGAAAGTTTTCCCACAGTCAGAACATTCAAAGGGTTTCTCTCCTGTGTGAGTCCTCTGGTGTGTCAGTAAATTGGAATTATCACTAAAGCTTTTCCCACAGATAGGACATTCAAAGGGTTTTTCTCCTGTGTGAGTCCTCTGGTGTGTCACCAGGTGGGAATTATTATTAAAACTTTTCCCACAGTCAGGACATTCAAAGGGTTTCTCTCCTGTGTGTATCCTCTGGTGTTTCACCAGGTTGGAATTCTGACTGAAACCTTTCCCACAGTCAGGACATTCAAAGGGTTTCTCTCCTGTGTGAGTCCTCTGGTGTTTCACCAGGTTGGAATTCTGACTGAAACCTTTCCCACAGTCAGGACATTCAAAGGGTTTCTCTCCTGTGTGAATCCTCTGGTGTTTCACCAGGTTGGAATTCTCACTGAAACCTTTCCCACAGTCAGGACATTGAAAGGGTTTCTCTCCTGTGTGAGTCCTCTGGTGTATCACCAGGCTGGAATTCTGACTGAAACCTTTTCCACAGTCAGGACATTCAAAGGGTTTCTCTCCTGTATGAGTCCCCTGGTGTATCACCAGGCTGGAATTCTGACTGAAACTTTTCCCACAGTCAGGACATTCAAAGGGTTTCTCTCCTGTGTGAGTCCTCTGATGTGTCAGTAGGTGGGAATTCGTAATGAAACTTTTCCCACAGTCAAGACATTCAAAGGGTTTCTCTCCTGTGTGCATGGTCTTATGTCTAATGAGTTGGGATTTTCTGATGAAACTTTTCCTGCAACCTCGATACTCACAGGGTTTTTCTGTGGAGTGAATCCTCTGATATATCACCAAGCTGGAAGTTCAATTAAAAGTTTTCCAACAATTAGGACATTCAAAGCATTTCTCTCCTATGTGAGTCTTCTGGTGTATCACCAGGCTGGAATTGTGACTTTCCCATAATCAGGACATTCAAAGGGTTTCTCTTCTGTGTGAGTTCTCTGGTGTCTCATGAGATGAAAATCTCCAATGAAGTTTTTCTCACAGTCTAGACAGTCATACAGTGTCTCCGTGGAGTCAATCCACTGATGGATCACCTGGCTGGAATTCTTACAATGCCTTGTTTAGTGTTGGTTTCACTGAAGCCGTTTTCTTCTTCACAGGGAGAGGCCTGCCTTATTGTCTGCTCCACATGGCTTTACTATTGACCTTTTCCTTCCCCCTCAGTTCCAGATATTTCCCTTTTTTGCTGATTGAAAAATAATCTCCTTTGACTCATGTAACGTATCCTTGAATTCTGCATAATCTGCTTATTCTTTCTTGATTTTCTCTCTTCTGTCCAACAGCTGTTGGAGGAGGAGGAGGAAAATTCTGTGTTTTTCTGAAGGAAATGGAAAATATTTTGATTTCTGGCTTGATTATCTTCACTTTTCAACGTTCCTTGTTATTGACAGTTGTCCAGAGTGCTCTTATTGCCATCCTGTTTGTCTGTAAGATTCAAAGAAAAGGGTAACTTTGTTTATAAAATGGTTAGAGATGTGAAAAATGAAAAAAAGTATATATTACAATGAAAAAGCAATCATGCCCCAATACTAGAATCATCACTGAAATTATTTATGATTCATTTGATGCATGGAAGACTAGCGATATCCACGTTCAAATATAGATTCACCCACTATATAGCAGAAAATACTGTCTGCAACTCCTATGGTGACATCCTTGTTCAAGAAGTCTTTACTTAACCTATTGCAATTAGAACTGATATCTGCGTCACTAAGCAGCTCAATCATTAAGCATAATGTCACATGACAGGGCCAACTTACATCTGTTCCTCTGTAGTTTTTAAGCAAATTACTGTGGGTTGCTAAAGGCAATTTCATATGACTGTGACTTGCAATTTCCTGCCAGTATATCCACTGATTTTGCTTGTCAGAAGCTAGCTGGGAAGGTCACAAATGGGGATCATGAGTGTGGGATGTTGCAGGCATCATAAATGTGCAACTATTGGCAGAACCTGAACTGGTGCAACTTCTTTTCCTGCACCTTCAAAACCACAGTCACTGCTGACGTGCGGTCACTGAACAAGTGCTAGGATTACCACAAATTTTGTGGACCAGGTGCACGTCTGCTTCTACTGTGCCATAGTAACTTTGAAGGCTCAGGGAAGAAGTGGTAAGTGAGGACTACTTGTGTAACCAAAAATGCCAAAAGTTCCTCAATAGCTATTTCTTAGGAAGTGCTGGATTAAGCACAATTGAACCTGGTTAATACATGGATGGTGGGACAGGAAATACCATACTTATTGGTAAGACATGGAAGTAAAAAAACTTTTAAATTTTATTCATCTGCCTTTTTCAATACACGTGTGGATTACAAACTGTATCAAGAGCGCAACATCAAGTTGTAATGGGAGACTTTAACTGTCCTGAAAGAAACTGGGAGACAAAATAATGTTTGTCGAGAGTGAGCACATCATACTGGAATTCAATATTCCTTAAGGAATATTCAATTTCTTTTTTTTTTCAATTTTTAAACTCCTTGTTCCAATTTTAAGTCTTTTTTTCAACTCTTAAATAACAGTTTTTAATTTATTTTTTTAAATTTTTAAATCTTTTTCAATTCTAAAATTCTTTTTTCAATTTTTTAATCACATTCTTTTTTCAATTTTTAAATCTTTCAATTTTAAAATTCTTTAAAATTTTTAAATATATCTTTTTCAATTTTTCAATTTCTTTTTTCAACTAAACATTAAAAAAAGTTTATTTATTTTAATTCTTTAGAAATGTTTAAATTCTTAATGATCTTAATGATCTAAGAGGAAAAAAATAAACCACAGAAAAAGAGATAGACACTTAAAACAGGGAAGATAGTGAAGAATTTTTCAAGACAGAAGAGAAAAGGTCAAGAACTCTTGTAAACTATTGTAAACTGACACTTTGCAACAGAAAATATTTAAATTTTTTAAAAAATTTAATTTTAATTTTTAAGCAAACAAAGAAAAGTCATGGAGATAGAAACTGACACTATAGTTCTTGCAAAGTCTGCCACATGTTTCAGTTTATGCCCACAGAGGATCCAAACTATAAACTACTTGAATTAGTAGAAGAAAAACTAAAGTGTTTAGAGGCAACTCTAGCACTCTGAAAACCAATGAGCAAAACGAGAAATCCCAACCTAAACAAGAAGACTACACCAAAGTAAAACACAATAGGGAGCAGATGCATTGGCAGTGGCATCCTTCAGTCTCAAAAAACTATGGTATCGTGCTCTGGAAAGCTAGCCAATCAGGACACAGTATGATGCAATACAGCAATACAGCCTTAAAGCTATACAACACAGTTTTTATACAAACATATATTGATGGTTTATATATTGCCAACCCAATCAGTTAGGTAACAGCCATTTCCTAACAGGGAGCATATGCATTGGCAGTGGCATCTTTCAGCCTCAAACGACTATGGTATCGTGCTCTGGAAAGAGGTCCTAAAACAGCATCTAGTGTGACTAAAAAGGCCAATTCAAGATTGGCAATCCCTTCCACACTGAGGGAGCAGTGTGACTCCATTGTTGTTGTTAGTTGCGAAGTCGTGTCCGACCCATTGAGACCCCCATCGACAACGTTCCTCCAGGTCTTCCTGTCCTTTACCATCTCCCTGAGTCTATTTAAGTTCACGCCGACTGCTTCAGTGACTCCATCCAGCCACTTCGTTCTCTGTCATCCCATTCTTCTTTTGCCCTCAACCTTTCCCAGCATTAGGCTCTTCTCCAGTGAGTCCTTCCTTCTCATTTGGTGGCCAAAGTATTTAAGTTTTATCTTCAGGATCTGGCCTTCTAAAGAGAAGTCAGGGTTGATCTCTTCTAGGACTGACCAGTTTGATCGCTTTGCAGTCCAAGGGATTCGCAGGAGTCTTCTCCAGCAACATAGTTCAAAGGCCTCAATTCTTTGGCACCCAGCCTTTCTTATGATCCAGCTTTCACAGCCATACATTACAACTGGGAAAACCATAGTCTTGACTATATGCGCTTTTGTTGGCAGAGTGATGTCTCTGCTTTTTAGTGTGCTATCTAGATTTGCCATAGCTTTCCTCCCTAGGAGCAAGCATCTTTTAATTTCTTGGCTATAGTCCCCATCTGCAGTAATCCTGGGGCCCAGGAAAATAAAATCTGTCACTACCTCCATTTCTTCCCCATCTATTTGCCAGGAATTGAGAGAGCCGGATGCCATGATCTTAGTATTCTTAACGTTGAGTTTCAAGCCAACTTTTGCACTCTCCTCCTCCACACGCATCAAGAGGCTCTTTAGTTCCTCTTCATTTTCTGCCATTAGAGTGGTATCATCTGCATATCTGAGGTTGTTGATATTTCTCCTGGCAATTTTAATTCCAACTTGTGATTCACCTAGTCCAGCCTTTCTCATGATGTGCTCTGTATATAAGTTAAATAGGCAGGGTGACAGTATACAGCCTTGCCAAACTCCTTTCCGAATTTTGAACCAATCAGTGGTTCTGTGTCCAGTTCTCACTGTTGCTTCTTGACCCGCATGTAGGTTTTTTAAGAGACAAATAAGATGGTCTGGTACTCCCATCTCTGTAAGAAGTTGCCACAATTTGTTGTGATCCACACAATCAAAGGCTTTAGCATAGTCAATGAAGCAGAAGTAGATGTTTTTCTGGAACTCCCTCACTTTCTCCATGATCCAGTGTATGTTGGCAATTTGATCTCTAGTGTCAGCCTCCGCTCTTTCGTTGCTTACTTGCTCGGCTGCCATGAAACGGGGGAAGGGGGGAGCTTTTGGAATTCTTGGGAGGGGGGAAGCGAGATGGAGGAAAAAGAAAGTAAAACTTTGCTGCAGTGTTTTCTTTCAAGCAGATAACGTCTCAAGGTCGTGGCATAGCAAGAGGATGATACTGCCAGACGTTTGCTCCCACATGATCCCTGGAGAACCTGTGGATTGGATGATTTACGGTGGACAGTTGGGGGGCATGCTTTCTATATGTGATTTTTGCGCCTTTGCTTCAGACCTTGCTTTTCTTTGACTGCATTCAGTTCATATTCAGTAAAAGATACCTTTCTCTATGAAAATGGAGTCGGAGTTTTTCTTTCTTGAGTAATGGAAGGAGGCAGTCCTGACCCGCAAACAACTACAGAGTTTCCTGGGATTTGCTAACTTCTATAGACAGTTCATCCCCTCGTTCGCCAAAATCGCATTGCCAATTACAAATCTTCTGAAGACAAAAGGGGAAATGAAACCAAAGCCCTCCCAGCCCCTTGAATGGACTCTGGACTGTCAGGCAGCGTTTGAGAAACTGAAACGGTTGTTGGCTGCCGAACCGGTCCTTAAACATCCTGAAATGGAAGCCCCTTTTGTTGTAAAGGCTGACGCCAGCGACATAACAGTAGGGGCAGTGTTACTACAAGCGATTGCAGAAGGAAAGCTGCAACCCTGTGCCTATACCTCTCGTAAGCTAACGGAGACCAAGAGGAGATGGGCCATATGGGAAAAGGAGGCTTTTACGGTTCGTTGGGCACTGTTAATGTGGAGACAATTCCTTAAAGGAGCTAAGCACCCGTTTGAGGTGTGGACTGACCACAAAAACTTAGAAGCTTTGAAAACGCCACATAAACTGTCCTCAAAACAAGTCCGCTGGGCTCAACACTTCAAACGATTTAATTTCTTCCTATGCTACCTTCCTGGAGGAAGAACTTCATGGCAGATGCCCTTTCTAATAGTGTTAGAGGAGGTGATTTGGCCAATTATCCCCTCAATACAACTGGCTGCACCAGTAGTTACTAGAGCCCAGGCGAAAGCAGATCCAACTTTGTCGGATGACTTGACTAAGCAGCTACAAGAAGCTCTAAAGACCAACGAGTGGTTTCTGGCTCATTCAAATGAGTGTACACTTCGGGAAGGACTTGCTTGCGTGGGAGCCAAGCTGTATGTTCCCGCCAGCCTGAGAGCGACAGTTTTACAGCACGTCCATGATGCCAAAGTTGCCAGGCATTTTGGATTTGTGAAAACGTTACATCTAGTTAAGCGACAGTTCTGGTGGCCCGCATTCAAGAAGGACATAGAGGCATATGTGGCCAGCTGTCCCATGTGTGCTTCGGCCAAGAGGCCTCTGGGAAAGCCACCCAGACTGCTTCAGAGTGTTGCCAGACTGGGTGCCCCATGGAAGGAAATTCCCATGGATTTTATTGTAGAATTGCCCGAAAGTGGGGGGAACACAGTTATTTGGGTGGTTACTGATTTGTTTTCCAAACAAGTGCACTTCATCCCATGTCCCAAGATCCCTTCTGCAAAAACACTTGCAAAAATGTTTGTCCAACATGTATATAGGTTACATGGAGCTCCAGAACGTATAATTTCAGATAGAGGAGTTCAATTTACCTCCGATTTTTGGAAAGAGTTCCTAGGGTTGATAGGCTCTGCCCATCACCCCCAAACTAATGGGGATCGTGAGAGAACCAATTCCGTATTAAAACAATATCTGAAATGTTACATAAATTATCAGCAAGATAACTGGGCAGATTTACTGCCATTTGCAGAGGTATAATAACTCCATACATAGCAGCACAGGGTTTGTGCCCATTCCAGAGTTGTCTCAGGAAAATCCACAAAGCCCCTCCTTGGTTGATTGGATCGAACAGTTACGTGCCACTTGCTGAGTAACTCGCAAGGCACTGGATGAAGCACATTAGGCTCATAAAGCCCAAGCCGATAAGAAGAGGGTTCAAGCACCGGCTTATAAAGTTGGTGATATGGTTTACCTCTCCACCAAATACTTGCAAACTACCCAAAAGTCTAAAAAGCTTGGACCCAAATATGTCGGTCCTTTTCCGATAGTTCGGATCATTAACCCAGTCACAGTACAATTGGAGTTACCAAAAAATTTGAGGCGAATTCATCCGGTGTTTCATGTACGTTTGCTAAAACCGGAGCATTCGTCCCCTTTACGTCCAGACCAAGAACCTCCTCCTGTCCCCATACTAATTGAAGGGGAACAGCATTTTGAGGTAAAAGAGATTTTAGACTCTAGAAAGCATCGGGGTAAGGTGCAGTATTTGGTGACCTGGAAACATTTCCCATTATCTAAGGCTGAATGGGTGAATAAACAAGATGTTTGAGCTCCTAAGAAAGTACAATTGTTTCACTTCAAATATCCTGATAAACCTTAATCTGTTTTTATGTCATGCTCTACTTCTGTGATCCTCTGTTTTATGTCATTTTGGTTTCTTGTAGAAATAATGTCTCTTCTGCAGGAGGGCCGAATGTCAGCCTCCGTTCTTTCATTGCTTACTTGTTCAGCTGCCATGAAACAGGGGGAGGGGGGAGCTACTGAAATTTTGGGGAGGGGGGAAGGGAGCTGGAGGAAAAGGAAAGTAAAATTTTGCTGCAGCATTTTCTTTCAAGCAGATAACGTCTCAAGGTCAATAGTCGTGGCATAGCAAGAGGATGACACTGCCAGATGTTTGCTCCCACATGACCCCTGGAGAACCTGTGGATTGGATGATTTACGCTGGACAGTTGGGTGGGATGTTTTCTATATGTGATTTTCGCGCCTCTGCTTCAGACCTTGCTTTTCTTTGACTGCATTCAGTTCCTGTTCAGTAAAATATACCTTTCTCTATGAAAATGAAGTTGGGGTTTTCTTTCTTGAGTAACGGAAGGAGGCAGTCCTGACATCTAGTTCCTCTTCCTCTTCGAAACTCTGGCTGTACTTCTGTTAGTTCTCGGTCCACATATTGCTGGAGGCTAGCTTGTAGGATTTTGAGCATAACTTTGCAAGCATGTGAAATGAGTGCAATGGTGCGGTACTTGGAACATTCTTTGGCATTGCCGTTCTTTGGAATTGGAATGAAAACTGACCTTTTCCAATCCTGTGGTCACTGTTGAGTTTTCCAGATTTGCTGGCAAATTGAGGGTAGCACTTTTATTGCATCGTCTTTTAAGATTTTGAAGAGCTCAGATGGAATATTGTTATCTCCACTAGCTTTGTTGTTGCTCAGATGTTCCCAAGGCCCATTTGACTTCACATTCCAGGATGTCTGGCTCGAGGTCTATGACCACCCCATCGTGGTTGTCAGGGATGTTAAGCTCATTTTTGTATAGTTCTTCTGTGTAATTTTGCCACCTCTTCCTAATCTCTTCTGCCTCTGTTAGGTCCCTGCCCTTTTGGTCCTTTATCATGCCCATCTTTGCATGAAACTATGTATGTATTAAATGTAAAATATTTGAATTATTAGAAGAAAAAGTAAAGTGTTTAGAGGCAACTCAAGCACTCTGAAAGTAATTTTTTTTAAAAAAATGGATAAACCCAAATCAAACACAATAGGGAACAAACAGCTTCCGTAAAAAATGATCCTCCATATGTATCTAAAAAGGCAATGGAAACACGTCACTCTTAGAAGAAAACAACCAAGAGCCCCTAGTATAGCCCACTCCAATGAAGCCCCTCTGGAACTGAACAATTGCTTTCATAGCTTCCCCCTGGAAGAAAATATAGTTACAAAAGAGCATTCATCAATAGTTTCTAAAAAGAAGAGGCACAGCGCAGCATTTCTGAGACAGGAAGAAAAGTATTCCAGACTTCCCTAGGGAAAAAAGGCGAATATTGGTGACAATTCTTAGGGGAACAGAAACCCCGTTTGTAGACCAGGCAGTCAATCTATTCTAGGGAGTTATATAATCTCCCTGGGGCAAAAATCAAAGATGTAACTGAGTACCTTACTAAAATAATCAACCCCCCAGATTCCTACCCCTTTCTTCTCATACACGTGGGAACCAATGACACAACAAGGAATCTGAAAACAATAATAAGAGATTACAAACATCAAGGGAAGAAAATTAAAGAATTAGGAGCACAAGTGGCTTTTTCATCTATACGTCCAATAAAAGGCCAACATCCAATCAAAGTGCAAAAGGATTTTAGAAACAAACCACTGGCTTAAAAACTGGTGTCGACAATACAACTTTGGTTTCCTGGACCATGATCTGCATTACCTAGAGAAAGGGTTATTGGCAAGGGATGGACTGCACCTCACAAGAACTGGAAACAATATATTCGGAAAACGACTGGCTCATCTTATCCAAAGGGTTTCAAACTAACATTGAGGGGAAGGGGGCCCTAATCTTCGCAACCGATAGAACCTAATTCCAAAGCAAAAACCACTAGATAACCAATCACATAAGGAGGAAGAGAGTAAAGAGAAAAAAGAAATAAAAAAGAAAAATAATGAAATAGAGAGTGATGGAAAGGATAGAAATCCCAGTTACAAAGTAGGAGATATAGGAAACATATCCAAGACCAATAAAGGACTCAAATGCCTATATATTAACGCTCAAAGTTTAGGGAACAAACAAGGTGAACTTGAACTATTAGTACATGAAGGCAGATATGATATAGTTGCCGTTACTGAAACTTGGTGGGGTGAAACTCATGACTGGAATGTACTGATAGAAGGATGCAAACTATTCGAAAGAAACAGACCTAACAAAAGAGGAGGAGGGAAGGGAGGATTGATGTATTAAATGTTAGTCTGTCTTAAATAAATAAATAAATAAATAAATAAATAAATATATATATATATATATATATATATATATATATATATATATATATATATATATATATATATATATATATATATGTAGGTCTTTGGTTATTCGGGTCTTCTCCCATGTAAAATTGGAAGTGTCTTGGCGATGTTTCGAAGAAGTCTCATTCGTCATCTTCAGGCTGGTGTTCTCGGCTTCGTGCTTCCAGGAGCAATGTGAGATCGCAGCTGACTCTTCCTTTTAACTGCTAGTGGGGGTGTGAGCTGATTGGGTGGGAACTTGGCTGTGTTCTGATTGGGTGGAGGTGTGTTCTGATTGGTTAGGGGCTTGGCTGTGCTCTGATTGGATGGGGGGTTGGTTGTGCTCTGATTGGCTGGGGGTGTGTTCTGTTTGGGTGGGGGCTTGGTTGTGCTCAGCTTAGTCTGAGTTGCAGGGGAATTTGAGCTGGCGAGCTGCGCTGTTGCCGCCCGGCTCCGTGTCCGTGGCCGTGCGAGCTCCTCACGGTGGGCGCCAGTCTGCTTCACGTACGGACTGGAGGGGTCCAAAGTGGCCAAAGTGGCAACTCAGACTAAGCTGAGCACAACCAAGCCCCCACCCAAACAGAACACACCCCCATCCAATCAGAGCACAACCAACCCCCCATCCAATCAGAGCACAGCCAAGCCCCTAATCAATCAGAACACACCTCCACCCAATCAGAACACAGCCAAGTTCCCACCCAATCAGCTCACACCCCCACTAGCAGTTAAAAGGAAGAGACAGCTGCGATCTCACATTGCTCCTGGAAGCACGAAGCCGAGAACACCAGCCTGAAGATGACGAATGAGACTTCGTCGAAACGTCGCCAAGACACTTCCAATTTTACGTGGGAGAAGACCCGAATAACCAAAGACCTACATACAAACACCTGCGAAAACCTGAGAAAACAAATATATATATATATTTAATTCATAGGTTCAAATGTATAATACTTTTTTAGTCAGGGTTTTTTTCTTATGTAGATCAAGTTGTTTACTTGGCCATGGTGGGGTGATATCTCAAAATCACCACTTTCAGGCTTTTTTCAGACATTTTGTGTTGTTTGTTCTGAGACTTATGGGAGACTGGGATAGTACTATTTCTATCTTTTTAGATTTCATCGGCCAGCCACACCCATATTTTATAACTCCTCCCTGTAAGGTCAAATATTTATTCTTTTTAATTCATAGGTTCAAATGTATAATACATTTTTAGTCAGGGTTTTTTTCCTGAAAGTGGTGATTTTGAGATATCACCCCACCATGGCCAAGTAAACAACTTGATCTACATAGGAAAAAAACCCTGACTAAAAAAGTATTATACATTTGAACCTAGAGAAATTTTAGAATCATTTACCTCCGCGTTAGTGGAAAGAATGGAAGGGTTTTTCAAGAAGGATTTTACTCAAATTCGCAACAAAGATACAAGTGAAGATACTGTATCGGTATTTCAGATGCCAAATAATAGTGAGCTGCTGAATGAAGAGGTGGGTTATCTGTCCCCGTCCACACACACACACAAACACAGCCAGCCGAGGGTTAAGAAAGTACTTGGCACGCACACAGGTCATTATCTCAAACTTGGCAGCAATATAATCACCGTCTGCCAAGAGCTTTTACTGCAACAGATAACAGAAAATTACATACGCATTGCAAATAGTCCAGCAAAAACAATATCCCTTTCGGCAGCTTCAGACGTTGTTCAAGTGACTAGCCAAAGTTTGTTTTTGTTCGTCACGGAGTTTTACCAGCCACCACCCTCTCTTATATAGTCTCTGGGGTGTGGTCCAGTGACTCAGTTCTAATCCCTAGCACGCCTCCTTAACTGCTGCAACCGTTTATCACGCCTTCGTTGGCGTGCATCCAGGAATGACGGCTCTCCTTCGCTCTCATCCGAGACACCTGGCTCCTAGCTAATCTCCTCTCCCTCGGCCGGCACCTGAGACAGTGCCAGAGGGGAGGGGCCTGGAGAGGGAGGCCTGGCTGACTCCTCTTCCTCATGTTCGGAGCTTTCTTCCTCCGATGAGATAGGCTCAGAGGGCAGGGCCACAACAGTGGGAGAAACAATCCAGTTTAATGTGCCTTTGGAAAACGGAATGGATGTTTTTAAAATTAAGAAGGAAAGGCTGAGTGGTTTGAAGGAGCATAACCAGGAAATGTGAGAAATTTCTCCAGAGGCTTTGATACAGTCAACTGGAAAATTGTCAGGAAGCGTTGGGATTTTTAATATAAGAAGGAGGATTCGAAGTGGAACTTTACAACTTTTTTACAAAAATGGACTCTCAATCGCAGTTAAAGAGGTGTGTTCACTGAAAGGAACTACTTTGCGAAGAGAACAAGATTGTAAGGTACAGCAACTTCAGTTGAAAATTCAAGAACTTATAAAAATAAAAGAAGGCGGAGGAATAAGACTGAAGAAGAAGATTCGCAAAAAAGTCAGGAAAAAATGGAGATGGAAAAATTATAACCCTCCTTGTTGGGGAGGATAGTATAGTGAAAATGAATGACTATACCTGTATTTAGGGATATGATTTGTTTTGAAAAGTTATATTATAGTGAAAATGAATGATTTACTTATATTTAGGGACATGATTTGTTCTGAAAAGTTATATTAAGTAAAGTTATGTTTGAATTGTTATGGGCCACTGACCAAACTTTCACTTTTGTCTTGAAGTATATTTCAAGGAATGCTTTGTTGAAGAATTTATATAAGCTGATGGGTTAAAAGAAAAATATTGTGGATGTAAAAGTTATGGACAGTGTAGATCATTTAATATAAGTTTATGGGTTAGAAGAAGGATATTACTTAAACCTTTATACTTTGTTTTAAATTACATTAATGTTATATTAAAGAATGTTTTGTTGAAGAATAAATATAAACTTGTGGGTTATAAGGAAAATATAAGTAGTGCAAGGGTTGAGGGAAGGAATTTACAATATTTTTTATAGCTATTAAATAGTGAAGATGGTATTTGATTATACGTAGTGGATAGGTAGAGAATAAGATGAATAAGTTTATGCAAAGCTATTAAGGAATGTTTCCAGGAAGAATTAATATAAGTTTATGGGGTAAAAAGGAAAAATAAGGTTTTTACAATATATTTTATTTGAGATTGGTTAAAATATTTTGTTAATGTGTTAATATATGTAACGGTTGGAGATGTGATGGTTAATTGTAACTGGGCTCTGATTGTGTAATACTGGAAGAAAGAAGACTTGTTTATTATTGAAGAACAGACAAGAACGAAGGTGGATTGATTACTTTCAAGCAATAATTGGTTTAAATAGTTATATTTAGATATGAACAAGGGGAGTTAAAGTGCAAGAGGGAGATAAATTTTTAGATAGTTAGTGTATGTTTTTTTTTATGTTTGTTAAATGCTATACCCTGTATTGGCTCTGGGAAGTCGGGTGGGGGGTGGTTGGGGCAGTAGGGGATAGGAGGGAGGGGAAAATGTGTGTAAAATTTTTTAAAACTTTTCAATAATAAAAAAAAAAAGCAAATGCAATCTTCAGCTGTATTAACAGAGGGATACAGTCAAGATCAAGTGAAGCGTTAGTACCAATTTATAAGGCTTTGGTAACACCACACTTGGAATACTGCATCCAGTTTTGATCACCACAATATAAAAAGGGTGTTGAGACTCTATAAAGAGGGCAGAGAAGAGCAGCAAGGATGATTAGAGGGCTGGAGGTTAAAGAATGGTTGCAGGAAGTGGGTATGTCTAGCCTAGTGAAAAGGAAAACTAGGTGTTCCAATACATTAGGAGTTGCCACAGAGAAGTGGGAGGGGGTTTCAACCTCTTCTCCAAAGCACCTGAAGGTAGGAGGAGAAACTGGATGGAGCAAGGAGATAAGCAGCCTCGAACTAAGGAGAAACTTCCTGACACCCAGAACAATTAACCAGTGGAACAGCTTAGCCTTCAGAAGCTGTGGGTGCTCCATCACTGGAGGCTTTTAAACAGAGACTGGAGAGCCATTTGTCTGAAATTATACTGGGTCTCCTGCTTGATCAGGGGGTTGGAATAGAAGACCTCCAAGGATCCTTCAAACTATGAGCTCCTCTGTTACAAACCTCCAGGGATGCAGCACCCACAACCTCTGGAGAACCAACCTCCCCTTGAAAGAGGCTTTTTCAATCTTCCCACCAGCAGAAATTGCAGCCCCCAGTTTCCCAGTCTGCAGCACCAGTGGGCTTCCATTTGGGGAGGGAAGGAACCTGCAGCAGCCGCAGCTGAGAGGCTTCAGCCCAGTTGCTTCTCCGCTTCCAGCCCAAGTTGCTCCCGGACTCTCCTCCCACCTGCTGCCCTCCACTCACCTGCCAGCTGCTGCTTCCACCATGGAAACAGCACAAAAGCCGCTCTGCACACCAACTTCCTCCCATCAGCCATCCGGAAGAGGAAGTTCCTCTGCGCCTCTCCTCTCCTCCCATCCTTTCTAGCAATATAGTACTCGATGGTTTTAACTCCTTTATTATGCACTTTTCAGGCACAGAGGTTGCCTACCTGATCGCCATCTCCAGCTAGGAGGCAGAAAAACACGCTTGTCCCGTTTCTACTACCTAAAGCGTTTGCAAGATGTTTCCCCTGTTTAAACCAGCGGTGTCCAAACTTGGCAACTTTAAGACTTGCGGATTTCAACTCCCAGAAGCTGCCTGAGGAATTCTGGGAGTTGAAGTCCACAAGTCTTAAACTTGCCAAGTTTGGACACCGCTGGTTTAAATGCTATCAGGTTGGTTTTGACTTCTATCAACCGACCTTTGCAACTGAGCCAAGTGAAATAGAGAAATGTGAGGCTAGTGCTGAGCCCTAAACGTTCATGAGGTGTTTTTTTTTTTTTTTTTTTTACTCAATTACAGAATAAGCTTTCTTGGGGGGTGTTTCAGTGGGGATCAAAGCCTCTCTGCACCCCAGAAGCCAAGAGATATTGGACTAAAATCCACACGTGGTTGGAAAAAATGACAAAAAAACACATAGATTTTAAACCAGAGATTTTTCTATTGGGGATTGTACCTGAAATATATAATAGAGAATTGAGATATCTGATTGTGAATGTATTAACAGCGGCTAGAATTCTGTTTGCTAAAAATTGGAAAAATGAGAAAATACCAACGCAAGATGAAGTTATTAAGAAAATAATGGAATGTGCTGAAATGAGCAAATTGACATTTAAAATTAGAGAACAAGAAGATAGACAATATTATAAGATATAGGACCTATTTTATCAATGGTTAAAAAAAATGGAAATGAAATATGGTAGAGATCTTTATAATACAAAAATTGTAGAATTATATAAAATATAACATAAAGATGTATTATTATTGGATTGATTTAGGATGATGAAATGAATCTTATAATATAAATTAACTAAAATCTTAGAATATTTCGTACAAAATGAGAGAAGAAATAGCCATAGTCAAATAAATGATTTATGAGGACAATAATACATAGATATATATTAGATCGATAATATGAGAAGTTACTGTAAGCTATGAATATGGTGAAGATGCACAAAAAACTTGTAACCAACCGACACACTGTTTGTAATTGAAGATGGTTTTATGTATGTTTGTTTAAAAAGAAAAAAAAATCAAAAAAAAAAAAAGCCTCTGCACCCCAAATCTTTATAACTTATTTAATGTAGCTCCCTAGGATTTAGGACATGGCAGCACCATCAGGTGAGAGTCTCCAGGGGAACCAGCTTCACTCCTGTTGGCCAGGGCTGCATCCAAGAGCACCTAGCCTGAAGCTTTATTCCTGAAGGAGGAAACTGTATATCTGCTAAATGTTAAATCCCATGTGTAACTTCTGTACATTTATTTGCAGGCAAGTCTTCATTAGGTCACAGATAGAGGAAAATATGCAGCAGGGACTAGAAAATGGGGGCTAAGAAAGAGGAGACAATTGTTAATATATAGTAGAAGAAAGAACAGAACAGAACGAGCTTGAAGGGACCTTGGAGGTCTTCTAGTCCAACCTCTTGTTTAGGCAGTAAACCTTACACCACGTCAGACAAATGGTTGTCCAATCTCTTCTTAAAAACTTCCAGTGTTGGAGCATTCACAACTTCTGGAGGCAAGTTGTTCCACAGATTAATTGTTCTACCTGCCAGGAAATGTCTCCTAAATTGCTTCTCTCCTTGATTAGTTTCCACCCATTGCTGCTTGTCCTGCCCTCAGGTGCTTTGGAGAATAGCTTGACTCCCTCTTCTTTGTGGGAACCCCTGAGATAGAACACTGCTATCATGCCTCCCCTAGTCCTTCTTTTCATTAAACTAGACATACCCCATTCCTGCAACCCTTCTTTATATATTTTAGCTTCCAGGCCCCTAATCATCTTTGTTGCTCTTCTCTGCACTCTTTCTAATCTCAAACCCTTTTTTTACATTGTGGTGACCAAAACTGGATGCAATATTTCAAGTGTGGCCTTACCAAGACATTATAAAGTGGTATTAACACTTCACATGATCTTTTTTTATTTATAAAACAACATAATATAACAAACATAAAACACATAACATATTCCCTTATTACAACTGTTTCATAGTGGTAGTCTTCTAATATTTACATTTTCTCCCATTTTCCCTTATAATATTTATATCCTTCTTGTCCCATTATCCCTTATTACTCTATAATTTCTATCACTCATAATATTGATTTTATACACATTATACATTAACTTACAAACACTTTACGCTTATGATTTCTCCCCTTTTGTTATTGTTCACCATTTCTAATCTCCAGCCAGTTGTACCATTTCTTCCATATTGCATAGTATTCTGTATCTTACTTTTCTTTAATTTCCTTTGTTAATTTGTCCATCTCAGCACAATCTAAAATTTTCTTTATCAATTCTTCCTCCGTTGGTGTATTTTCTTTTTTCCAATTTTGTGCATATGATATTCTTGCGGCCGTTTTTATATGTAAGATTAAGTATTTTATTTCTTTGGTATAATTTCTAGTGAATATTCCTAACAAGAATGTCTCTGGTTTCCAATCAATAGGTTGATCTGTTATTTTTTCCAACCATTTCTTGATTTTGGCCCAATACTTTTTGCAGCCAGACATGTCCACCAAGGATGATAATATGTTCCGTAAACCTTGTTATATTTCGCCATATTGGTGAGCTGTTTGGGAACATCTTAGCAAGCCTTGCCGGCAAGAGATGCAATCTCTAAAGCATCTTCAACTGGTTCTCCTTGAATGCTGCAGACATAGTTAATTTTGCATTTACTTGCCACGTTTTTCCCCATCTCTCCAGTTCTATATTATAATTAAAACTTTTTGCCCATTTAATTGTTTGCTTAACTACCTCGTCTTCCATCTTGTACTGCAATAAAAATTTATATATATTCCTAATTAATTTCTCCACTGTCCCTTGTATAATTTGGTCTAGGTCATGCTGATCGTTTTGTATTTCGTATCATTTTATGTCTTTTTTATATTTAGGTTGAATTTGTGTATATGTCCACCAATCAATTTCCCTACCTAAATCCTGTTCCAATTCCTGTTTTGTTTTCAAATTTCGTTGTTCTTTTAGTACATCCCTATACCTAATTATCTTATCCATCTCGATTAAATTTGGGTGCTTTAATGCTTCCATTGGTGATATCCACATTGGTATTTTTGCATAATGCTGTTTTTTTATTTTTAACCAGATTTCTAGCAATGCATTCCTTAGTATGTGCCTTCTAAAGTAGGTGTGTATCTTGTATTTTTGATCCCAAAGCACTGCATTCCATCCTACTTGTAGGTCGTGCCCCTCTATTGCTAAAACTCTTTTATTTTTTAATTCTATCCAATCTTTTAACCAGATTAAGATAGAAGTTTTGTACTATCGTCCCCGTTCTGGAAGTGCTAATCCCCCTTTGTCTTTTGTGTCTTGAAAAGTTTGAGTCTAATTCTCAGCCTTTTCCCCTCTCATATATAGTAACTATTTTATTTAAAGCATAAAAAAAAAATCCTTAATTTTATTGGGATAACCTGAAACAAAAATAGTATTTTTGGCAGTATATTCATTTTGATTGTAGCGATCCTCTCCCAAAATGAGATCTGTAGTTGCCCTCCTTGACTGAGGAACATTTAGCTGTAAGCCAAATCCCTAAATATTTTATCTTCTTGGTTGTTTGTATTTTTATACTTGGGTGTGTGTGTGTGGGGGGGGGAAACACTTCACATGATCTTGATTCTATCCCTCTGTTTATGCAGCCTAGAACTGCGTTGGATTTTTTGGTGACTGCAGCACACTGTTGGCTCATATTTAAATGATTGTCTACTACAGGCCTCTTAAACTGGTGGCTGCCAGGCTGGATGAGTCACATGCAGGCCACGCCCGCCCTGGCTCCAGAGACAAAAAAAGTTGCAATACGTCACGTGACACGATCAAGTTTGACACCCGTGATCTACAAGGACTTCAAGATGCCTCTCACAGTTACTACCATTTCTAAACTTATTTTAAATATATTTCTAAAATACATTTTTTTAAAAAAAGAGAAAAATAGAATGTTCCACATGGCTGACTGCTCATCAGGATAACTTTATTACGGGGGCACCCTACACTGCCATTTTTTAATGAAGATCTAGTAAGAATTTCGGACTTTTCTTCTGAGGAAATGGAGAATTCCTCTGATTAGGGACTGGCGGCCTGTGGCCTGGCTCAATGGACCATCTCCTCTGGCATTGGATTGTCTTTTAGTTTGCTCAGTTTTATTAGATATGTGGTGTTAGTAAGTTTTTGGGGTCTCATTTTTCTATTAGGAAATATTTTATTCGGTATTCTGCTATTTCCTTTGGATTCATTTTAATGTTTCTTCTTTGTATAATGAAATTCAATAAATGTTTATTGTTGCTCTGCACTTAACTCTTAATCATGACATAAATTATTATTTTTATCCTCATATTGATACGTGTTGTCCACCTTTTTTACCTTCTGGGGATTTTCTTGTATGCATCACACATCTCCAATACCACCCCCCAAAAAGGAAAAATTGCAGAATTGGAATAAAAAGAAAAAGCACTCTTGGCAATGAACTCTGTGGTACCTAGCCAACCACTAAAGTCTTTCAATGTCTTCTGTTCTGTTTCTTGTCCTATTTTATTCAGAAATCTATGTCCACTAAATATAATTTGTCCTCGCTGGGGTAAATAATGGACATTGTTTTAGAAAAGTTCAAGTCCCTGCCCAACACCCACAAGTCCATCACATTGTGCAATCAAACATTGTCCCAACTGGAGATGACTCCCAGGTCTAGCCTTCCAGGTGCAGGGCAACATGTCCTTGACTTTCTTGAGAAAAGAATGTCATTATGACTGTACATCACCCCTGCTCCATACAATCCCCCCTCCCAGTTTCCCACAGTAGTAAATGTGGCAGGACTGAAGGCCTAAGGCAAAAGATGGCTTCCAGGCCTGACACAGGATGGGCAGGGGGGATGCCAGCTGTGAGATTGGGATTGTCACATCAGAGGAAAGCAAGCCAGCAAAATAGTAGGGCAAACAGGAAAAGAGAGGCTTTGTGAGGGAAATGAAAAGAAGAGATAAGCAAAAGTAGAAGCACCTCAATCACGTGTCAGCTTATTATAATTTCCACTTTAGTTTGTGACCAGCACAATTCCAATTATTCCCTCTCCCTAGAACAGACCACTCACACACCACATAATTCATTTTTGAGTTGGCAAAAGATTAGCTTGATGTTATTTATTAAAATGCATAAAATATGATTAACTAGCAAAATGGTCTTTGTTTCAAAAACCCAGTTACTTCTTAGGGTTGGTTGTTTTTTTTTTCTGTCTTTTGGTAGTTCTTAAACGATCTTGTGAAACAACATGGTTAAAATGCTGTCCAACTATAAATTGGAGGGGTGTCAAGATGTTTAAATTTATAACTGGAACAGTGGGGGTTGTGTAAAGAGTCAGAACACACCGTTACAGCTGATTGATTGAAGAGAACTGGCTACTGCATGAGGCAATCTGAACTGTGATTGGTTGCCTTGACTGAAAAGGGGGAGTTTCCTTGTTTCCCGCCTTTTTACCCTGTATGCTCTGTTTTACCTGATGTTTCTGTCGTGTTGATTTTACCTCACTTTGCTCCCATTTGCCTGTCTTTACTGTAAATATATTTATTTATATAAAGCCACAAGTTCTTGTCAGCGTCTCTGACTCCATTTGGACACAGACTGCACAATTCCCTGATACAAGTATCTTCCTTGTATCTTCTCCCACCTTCTTATACTCCTCTGAATTAGAGAGGTTTTTCTGTGAGTCTCTTCTGAATAGGATCCGTATGCTGTGGACTTGGGGAGATGTTTTCCCCTCATCTCTTTAGTAATGGAGTTTGCATATCTCCCAATATATTTTCTTTAGTCTGTGCACTGGGGCTTCTGGGCATAGGGTAGAGCGAGTGACAGTGCTGGGCTAAGAGCAGGGAGATACAGTTTGTGTTCTCTACTCAGTCATGGAAAGTCCCGTGATTATCCAGACAGACCAACCACTGAGTTACATCTTGGTTTCTCTAACCCTAACCCTAACCCTAACCTGTCTGTTTGAATTGTGCTGGTGAAATGAACAATCTTGGAATTCTTTGGTGTCTTCCAATCCCAACAAAATCAGGATAAACATCACTTTTGCTCCTACAAATAATATTCCTCTCTATATTTGAAGGATAAATGTTTGAAAAAAATTAAGGTGCTCTGGGAGAGAAATGAAAAACAGGAAACACCTCCCATGTATTGGGAAGAGTGTTGGATTACCTTGTCTCAATGTTTACATAAATGCTGACACTTTCCTTTTTTTCTCTCAAAATCTATTCATGATTCTTATGCAATGCTGCTTTAGAAATTGAAACATTATTTACTGTACAATTTTTCTCACATTTCCCAACCAAGGGGGGAACCACAAAATGTCAGACCTTGGTGCTGCTCCCACACCCCAGCCATCAAAGACTAACAAGGAAGCAGGCACCTCCAAGCGAAGGAGTTGCGAATAAACCTGGAGCCTGTGCTTAGAAACACAATGTAAGGACTTGCCTCTACTGTCTCTTCAAGAAAGCAGGACTCTTGAAACAGGAGGGATTTCAAAAGGAAATGTTTATTGAGAGACAGTGATAGTAAGTAGAGTGGCATTCAGGCCCTCCCTGCCAGAATGACAGCATCCCCATAAGGATCTATGGGGACCTGACACACAATCCCTTTTCTCCTCAACTCAATATTCCTACAGCTCTTCTCCATGAAGGTCACCTGTAGGGCAGAACATTTACATCAGAAATTCTACACTGCTTTTGTCACTGCCTCAAACTCCCCCAATATATTTGCTATTTGTATGGTTTCTCCCACTTGCATGCCTCATTCTTGACAAAATCTGAGCAGATATGCTTGGCGCAATGAATTTCTGCAATTGTTAGGAAAAGATAAACTACTATGTTTTTCGGAGTATAAGACACAGTTTTCTCCCCCTAAGAGGGTGAAAATTTGGGTGCGTCTAATATACTGAATGTAGCCAAGCCCACCCACTGGCCCCACCCTTTGGCCATTTTTGGCCTCCACACAACGCGTTTTAGACCTATGCCAGAGCACATCGCCACTGATTGCTGCCTCTGTACATCGTGTTTTCAGCCTCTGCGGATCACGTTTTCGGCCTCTGCACGCCCTATTTTTGGTCTTTGCGCATTGTATTTTTGGGCAGGATTGGCGGCCTGGGACCACCCAAAAACACAATGTGCACAGGCCATAAAAGGGCTGTGGAGGCTGAAAACGCAATGCACAGAGGTGACAATATGCTCTGGCGATTCCTGCAGCCTTGAAAAGTCTGAAATGGAGTGTTCAGAGGCTCAAAATGTGAGGCACGGAGGCAGCGATGGTCTGTAGCAATCCCTGCAGCCTGGAAAAGCTGATTGGGGGAGGACATCCAGGGAGAAGACGGGGCCTCTTCATGTGGCATTTCAATCATTTGTTATGATAAAAATGGAAAGAACACTCCTAAAAAGATGTTTGCAGATTTCTACAATTTTTGCAAAAATAAAATATCCAGCAATTTCTGCTATTAATGGCCAAACAGTCCTTATCAAATTAACATGTTCCACTTTTTCCTTTCCTTCTTCCCATCTAAT
Organism: Pantherophis guttatus; assembly: GCF_059756535.1. Lineage (NCBI taxonomy): Eukaryota > Metazoa > Chordata > Lepidosauria > Squamata > Colubridae > Pantherophis > Pantherophis guttatus. Next base: position 265,228,668 of record NC_142064.1, read on the forward strand.
ACCATGACATATTTGATGAAAAAAAATCAGGCAAATTTTTTGTACTCAAATAAAAAAGTAATTTCTCAGTTGAAATTCAAGCCTTCTCTACACGCATCACTTTGGGCCCCAGGTGCATTTTCTTGTGTGCGATAAGGTTGGAAGATTTCCTGAAGCAGCATGCACACTCAGAGCACTTAAATGGTTTCTCCCGTGTATATAAGCTTATGATTTGGAAGGCTATCCTTAGTACTGAAATCTTTGCAGTCTGGACACTCATATGGTTACTCTTCTATGTGAGTCCTCTGGTGACTCACCAGTCGACAATTCCAAAGGAAACTTTTCCCACAATCTGGACACTTATATGGTTTTTCCCCAGAGTGAGTCACCAGGTCATAATTCTGACTGAAACTTTTCCCCAATCAGGACATTCAAAGGGTTTCCCTCCTGTGTGAATCCTCTGGTGTTTCACCAGATGGAAATTCTGACTGAATCTTTTCCCACAGTCAGAACATTCAAAGTGTTTCTCTCCTGTGTGAATCCTCTGGTGTTTCACCAGGTTGGAATTCTGACTGAAACCTTTCCCACAGTCAGGACATTCAAATGGTTTCTCTCCTGTGTGAGTCCTCTGGTGTGTCAGTAAATTGGAATTATCACTAAAGCTTTTCCCACAGATAGGACATTCAAAGGGTTTCTCTCCTGTGTGAGTCCTCTGGTGTGTCACCAGGCTGGAATTATTACTAAAATGTTTCCCACAGTCAGGACATTCAAAGGGTTTCTCTCCTGTGTGAGTCCTCTGGTGTGTCACCAGAATGGAATTATCACTAAAACCTTTCCTACAGTCAGGACATTCAAAGGGTTTCTCTCTTGTGTGAGTCCTCTGGTGTATCAACAGGTGGGAATTTTGACTGAAACTTTTCCCACAGGCAGAACATTCAAAGGGTTTCTCTCCTGTGTGAGTCCTCTGGTGCATTACCAGGTTGGAATTCTGACTGAAACTTTTCCCACAGCCAGAACATTCAAAGGGTTTCTCTCCTGTGTGAGTCCTCTGGTGCATTACCAGGTTGGAATTCTGACTGAAAACTTTCCCACAGTCAGGACATTCAAATGGTTTCTCTCTTGTGTGAGTCCTCTGGTGTATCACCAGGTGGGAATTCTGACTGAAACTTTTCCCACAATCAGGACATTCAAAGGGTTTCTCTCCTGTGTGAATCCTCTGGTGCCTTATCAGGCTGGAATTATCACTAAAACCCTTCCCACAATCAGGACATTCAAATGGTTTCTCTCCTGTGTGAGTCCTCTGGTGCCTTACCAGGTTGGAATTATCACTAAAACCCTTCCCACAGTCAGGACATTCAAAGGGTTTCTCTCCTGTGTGAATCCTCTGGTGTGTCACCAGGTAGGAATTCGTAATGAAAGTTTTCCCACATTCAGAACATTCAAAGGGTTTCTCTCCTGTGTGAGTCCTCTGGTGTATCACCAGGTAGGAATTCTTACTGAAACCTTTCCCACAGAAAGCACATTCAAACAGTTTCTCTCCTGTGTGAGTCCTCTGGTGTATCAGCAAATCGGAATTATAATTAAAGCTTCTCCCACAGAAAGGACATTGAAAGGGTTTCTCTCCTGTGTGAGTCCTCTGGTGCCTTACCAGGTAGGAATTATAATTAAAACTTTTCCCACAGTCAGAACATTCAAAGGGTTTCTCTCCTGTGTGAGTCCTCTGGTGTGTCACCAGGTTGGAATTATCACTAAAGCTTTTCCCACAGTCGGGACATTCAAAGGGTTTCTCTCCTGTGTGCATGGTCCGGTGTCTCATGAGTTGGGAATTTCTAATGAAACTTTTCCTGCACCCTCGACACTCACCGGGTTTTTCTGTGGAGTGAATCTTTTCATGTAACGTATCCTTGAATTCTGCATAATCTGCTTATTCTTTCTTGATTTTCTCTCTTCTTTCTAACAGCTGTTGGAGGAGGAGGAGGAAAATTCTGTGTTTTTCTGAAGGAAATGGAAAATATTTTGATTTCTGGCTTGATTATCTTCACTTTTCAATGTTCCTTGTTATTTACAGTTGTCCAGAGTGCTCTTATTGCCATCCTGTTTGTCTGTAAGATTCAAAGAAAAGGGTAACTTTGTTTATAAAATGGTTAGAGATGTGAAAAATGAAAAAAGTATATATTACAATGAAAAAGCAATCATGCCCCAATACTAGAATCATCACTGAAATTATTTATGATTCGATACATGGAAGACTAGCGATATCCACATTCAAATGTCCATTCAAATTCAATTGTTGATTGGGTTAATCACAAATTCTTAGCAATGGAAAGGACTATCATCAATTATATCTTTTTTTTTTATTTTTTAAAACATAAAACATAAAATACATCTTTTTAGAGTAAGGATTTGATCCGGTATAAATTAAATACAATTACTCACATTCCCTCAACCAATTTTGTTCCAAATTTTATCCATTTACCTCTTTAAAAAAAAAAAATCTTGAAAAAAATCCGGTGCAGCAGTCAGGGCGAAGGATTGGCGCGGCGCGAGCTCCGTGGTGCCGATCAAGTTTTTTGAAACTCCTCGGCTTTGTTTAGCCGCTTCCAGCCCCGGAGAGGCAGGAGGAACAGAGGGGCTTCCTTCAGAGGCGAGGAGAGGGCGTGCGACCCCCTTGCTGCAACGAAACGTGAGCCCCGAGGATTCGGAGAGCAAGAAGAAGGCCGCGTATAAGCGGTCCCAAAGCCAATGACGCTGCGGTTTTGACCGGCACGGGGAGGCAGGACAGAACGGGAAAGGAGAAGAAGACGAAAGAGAGACTGACTTGAGAACTGCAGGGCTGTACAGTGACTGGAGAGAATAGCGGCAGCCCAGATAGGAAAGAGAAGGAAGTTTTTATTTACAAAGTTTTTGGCGATCTCGCTGCTGAGAAATTGGAGAGAACCGGAAGGGCGAGTGAATTGGACTAAATATCGGTGACTTTTGGAGTGAGTGAAAACTTCTAGCTAAGAACTAAAACTCAGTGGATTAAGGAACAATATATAGCGTTTATCACTATAAAGCCAAGGATGATTTGGGGGTGAATATCTATTCTCCGGACCCCCCCGCCTTCCCTACTAGGAAGTTAGCGTGACAGTGAGCCCTTTTCCTGTTTATATTAATTAGTTGGACAAACGGAAATAAGAGTGGGGATTAAAGAAGTTCTCCTTTTTTCTTTGAAGACTTAATCAACTCTTAGTACAAGTGTATATATTAATTATGATCTAATAGTTTGAGCAATTAATTATTTACTTAGATTTATTTATTACTTAACATAAACTGATATAATAATTTGTATATATAGTCATATAGAGTTTACTTGTGTATCGTGATAGGAATGAAATAAGGGAGAAAGTGGATTGATTGTGTATATCTAAATAGACTTCATAATAATATTTAATATTTAATAATAATAATACGTAATAATAGTAGTGTATGATAATTTGGAAAAGTTTTCTTTGTTTAGCAAACATGTCAACCACAGTAACCGCCACCAAAGTAATTAAAAAGCACATACCCTCTACAGCAGCATCCTCACCAATCACAACGCCTCCAGGTTTAAGAAAATCAATTGAAAATTTACCAACAGCAGAGAAACCAATCACAATGCAAGGAATGCAGACAATGTTCCAAAATATTCAAGAGCTAATTGAAAAGAACCAAGAAGTTACATCTAAAAATTTCGAGGACCTGAAAACAGAGATGAGTGAATTACGAGGAGAGATGAAACAAATAAAAGAGACACTGGGAGAGATGAGATCAACTCTGACGAAACATGAGGAGAGATTGACTGAGGTTGAAAAAACTACCGAAAGAGTTGAAACTCAAATAGACATTTGTGAAAGGAGATGTGCTCAAGCAGTCAGGAAACTCGAAGAGGAAGTAGTATTTTTAGAGATGGAGAAGTCTGCTTTCTTCTTACGTTTGCAAAATGTGGCGGAGGACAGAGAGGAACGGTTAGAGGAAATTGTGGGAGAAGTGATTGCTGAAGTAGTGGGGAGGAACAAGGAAGAAGTTTGTGGCGAGATAGATGAGGCCTACCGTGTTTATACCAACTACGCGAGACGGCATAATCTGCCTAGAGAAATACACATAAGACTTACTAAAAAGGCGCTTAGAGACGAAACCCTTCATAAGGCCAGGGATCAGAATATTACATATAAGGGACGGCAAATCACATTTTTAAAGCAGATCCCTAGAAGGGTGCGAGAACAGAGACAAAGTTATCAGTTTATAACCTTGCAATTAAGAAAACACAACACGCCTTATCGATGGTTATTGCCGGAAGGACTTTTGTTGACCTGGCAAGACCGAAAGATAAAAATTGAAAATATACAGGATGCACAGGATTTCTGTGAAAACTTCTTTGGACCCAATGAAGGGGAAAGAGAGAAAGAAATAGATAAAAAGAATCAAAAAGATCAGAAAGAGGAGTGGAGAAATGAGAGAGGAATACAAGCATACCAAGGAAAGGAGAAACGAAATGGGAGGAAGGGGGAGGAAGGAGAAATAGAAGAATATGGGATTGAAACTCGCTTAGCAGCTAAAATTAAAGGGACCAATAAATAGGGATGGATCAAGGAGTGAGACTATTGACAGTTAATGTCAATGGCCTCAATGCTCCGGCTAAGAGGAGACGTATATTAACCAAAATTGTGAAAATTAATGTGGATATTGTTTGTATACAAGAAACGCATATTAAATTGTCACAGGCCAACTTACTGAAATGCCCTAAAGCAGGGAAATTGTTTGTAGCAGCCTCAGAGGAGAGAAAGAGAGGCATTGTAATGTATGTAAAAGAGTATCTTTCCCCAAAACAACTTTTCGCAGATGAAGAGGGACGAATACTATTGTTAGAGGTGGAAATATCTCAGAGTAAAGTTTTACTGATAGGAATTTATGCTCCAAATTCTAAACATAAATTGTTCTTCCGAAAAATACAAAGAGAAATCCGTGACTTGGACTATAAGCAGGTATGTCTTCTGGGAGATTTCAATGCAGTTGTTAATAGGATACAGGATTATAAAGCAGGGGAAAATCAAAAAAGAAAAGGAGGACAAGATAGGATAATCTTACCAGTCATTTGCAATGAAATGAGAGAGGAATTAGGACTGAAAGACACATGGCGTGAGCACAATCCGACCAAAAAACAATTTACTTATTACTCATCCAGACATAAATCGTGGTCCAGGCTGGACATGATTTGGTTGACATAAGAACTTAACTCCCTAGTAACAGAGATTAGAATTATGCCGAATGACTGGGCAGATCATAATCCAGTACTAGTTACATTAAAGAAGGAAAAGAAAAATAGAAGAAGATGGATGATGAGGCCAGAGATTTTAAAAGAGACTGAGTTCATACAGAAGCTTAAAATAGAAATACCTCGGTTCTTTCAAGAGAATAAAACACCGGGAATGTCACTGCAAATAATATGGGACACCGCCAAAGCCTTTATAAGAGGGATTAGCATCAAATATATGGCCAATAAACATAAAAAAGAAGAACAAGAAAGAGGTGAGTTAATAAGTAAACTAATAAAGGTGGAGGAAAAATTACAAGATAACCCACTCTCTGCAGGAGCAAAAGAACAAATAATATTACTAAGACATCAGCTTAATCTCCTAGAATTGGATAAAATGAAAGATAAGATAAGGAGAGCAAAACAAAAACACTTTGAATCAGCTAATAAACTAGGAAGATGGCTGACATTTAGATTAAAAAAAGAAAAACAGAGTAGACCAATAGACCAATTGGAAGACAAGGAAGGGAATTTACTAAAAGATAAAAAAGGAAAGGAAAAAATTGCAGTGGATTTCTATAAAGAATTGTATAAAAGGGAGGAAATTTCATCTGGTGCAATAAAAAATTACATAGAGAATTCGGACCTACCTAGGATATCCAATCTAACAAAAGAGATACTAGAGGAAGAAATTACTTTAATGGAGATAGAAAAAGCAGTAAAGAAACAGGGGAATCTAAAAACCCCTGGCACAGATGGACTTCCAGCAGAACTATACAAAACAATATTTGAGGTTATGGGAGAGCATATGAAGGATCTATTTAATGAAGTAGTGGGAAAAGCGGAAATCCCCCATTCATGGAGAGAAGCAAATATTAGCTTGATTCCTAAGGAAGATGCCCCCCCATCAGATATAAAAAATTATAGACCGATTTCCCTGTTGAATTCAGATTATAAAATTTTCACTACAATTTTGGCAAATAGATTAAAAGGGTTTTTGAATGAATTTATACACATGGACCAAAATGGATTTCTACCATCACGACAATTACGGGATAATATGAGATTTATGTTAAATATATTAGAATACTATGAAGAACACCCAGGCAAACAGGTTGCATTAGTTTTTATAGATGCCATGAAGGCATTTGATAAAGTTAATTGGGATTTTATAATAGCGCAACTAGAATATATGGGATTTGGGCAGAGGTTTATAAAAGCGATTAAAGCTATTTACTCCAAACAAGTGGCTAGATTATTGATAAATGGGGACTTGACGGAAGAATTTGTTATTGGCAAAGGCACAAGACAGGGATGTCCCCTATCTCCTTTACTTTTTATTCTATCATTAGAGACCCTATTACGTAAAATAAGGAAAGAAGAAAAAATTAAAGGCCTTAGAATTGGACAACAGGTATATAAAACCCAGGCCTTTGCTGATGATATGGTTTTTATTCTGGAAGAGCCCATAGAATCTTATTTATATTTGTTAGAGACAATCGAAGAATTTGGGGCGGTAGCTGGGTTACTAATTAATAAGAACAAAACAAATATATTAACTAAGAATATTCGAGAAGAACCTAAGAGAGAGCTACAGGTGGTAACTGGACTAAAAGTAGTCAATAAAGTTAAATATCTGGGAATTTGGCTAACTAATAGATGTTCGAGTATACAGGAGGATAATTACAATAAATTATTAATTCAAATCAAAAAAGATCTAGAGAGATGGGGTAAAATACAACTCTCACTACTTGGGCGAGTTACAACTGTGAAATCCTATGTTTTACCAAAGTTTAACTTTTTATTTCAGACTGCACCAGTGAGCTTAGCTAAGAAATTTTTTATAGAGTTGAATCAAATAATATCGAAATTTGTTTGGCAGGGGAAGAAACCACGGATTAAAAGAAAGATGATGCAAGAAGTAAAGGAAAGAGGAGGCTTAGAACTTCCATGTTGGGAGATGTATTATTCAGCTGCTTTACTAACCTGGGTAAAAGAGTGGATTACTTTATCCAATAATCGGCTCCTTAAGTTAGAAGGCTTTGATATACAACAGGGTTGGCATAAGGCACTTTGGCGTGAGAATATCCCATTGAGTAAATGGTTTACCCGACATTATATAAGAAAGATCTTAATTCAAAATTGGGAAAAGATCAGTAAAAAATACTACATCAAAACACCCGGTTGGTTAGCACCTTTAGAAGCAGTAACATATCCCAATTTATATAATGTGGCTAAAAAATTAACATACAAGGACCTACTGAATTCACAAGGGAAATTAAAGTCCAAACAGGAATTAACCGCCCAAGGAGTGCAGATGGATTGGTGGAGTTATCTGCAGATCCAGTCTAAATACCAAAAGGATAGGGATGGAAGAGGGATTGATGGAGGATTACAAGAATTAGATAAAATTTTGATGGGTCAAGAAAAGGGTATGATCTCAAAATCTTATAAATTGCTTATGAAATTAGAGATAGGGGAAGAAATAGTCAAAGATTCTATGATTGCTTGGGGGAAGAATTTTGGGTACCCAATATACCTAGATAAATGGCAAGAGATCTGGTGGGATAACATGAAATTAGTTGTATCTATGGCCTATAAAGAAAATATCTATAAAATGATCTATAGGTGGCATTTGCCGCCTAATAGACTAGCTAAAATGTTCTCCAATGGTGGTCATGCCCGAAGGCAGTGATATTTTGGGGGGAAATCAAAAAATGGCTTAACGAGATATTAGTGTTAAAGATTGACTGGCGACCAGAGACATGCCTGCTCGGCTCCAAACCGCAAAATATAAAAAAGGACCTATGGTATTTGGCATTACATATCATTACAGCGGCGAGACTGATATATGCTCAATTTTGGAAGAACCAAAATATCCCAACAGAGGAGCCTATTATAAAAAAAAATTTGGAATGTGCGGAAGCAGATACGCTAACTAAAAAGTTACAGGATAGAGAGCAAACACAAGTAGGTTTAGGTTGGGACAAATTTTATAAATGGTTAGAAAAGAGGAATTTATAACCCACATTAGATGAGGACTGGTATTGGAAGAGAAATATATGCTATATAAGACAAGTGTGGTCGGATAGACCTAAATGATGCATTAAGAGATATAAGATGTTCTGCCTTCTCCGGAATATAATTTAGAGTTATAGTACCGAATACGTGTTTACTAGGGTACTATATGGAAGTTCATATATTTATTGTTGTATTGTTATGTTTGTCATTTTATGTTGTTTGTCCTTTCTTTTTAAATGAAATGTAAATAAAGATTATTTTTTTAAAAAAATCTTATTCTAAACTCTTCTCAATTGCGCATGCTCGAAGATGGCGGTGTTGGGTGAGCTCCCGGTCTGACGATGGGGGCTATTTGGTCTTTTCGGGGGGTGTAGGGTCGCTAAATCCATCTGCGACCCTAAGCCTCAGTGAGGAGAGCCCCTGCCCAACCTGGGGAGGATTTTTACTCCCTCTGTGACATCGTGGTTGGAGCGAGGGGCTAGCGGTTTGGGAGAGGCCCTGGAGAGTGCCGAGGACGCCGAGGACGCCACGGAACGCTGCAAAATTGATAGCAGAGGCGGCAGCGACGCTGTGAAACCACCCTGGGCGCTGCGGAACTGCCTGAACCCCCGCGAGGTTATGGCGGCGATGAGGGCGCCGTAAAACAGCTGAGGGCGCCGAGAAGGCAAAGGCAGTGATGGCGGCGGCAGCAGCAGCGGTAACGGCGGTAGCAGCGATGGTGGGAGCAGCTTGGTGTGGCCGCAGAGAGTCATCTGGCTGCGGTCTTTATTTTCCATCAAAGAAGAGGGGCTGGAGGGGGACGGTGGCTCCGGCGGTAGTGCGAACGGCCGTGGGGCGATGCCCCCCCCTCCCCTCCCCCCCCACTCAAAGGAACAGAGCCAAGGCAGGGCTGGCGGTGGAGGCCAGTTGGCGGCGCTGGTTGCCCCCCCGATGCATCTGTTACGGTGCTGGGGTGGGGGGGGTGTCACTGGCGACAGTGATGGCGTCTGCCGCAGAATGCTGCAATGGTAGTTTGCTGAGAATGAAGAGGAGAAGCTGAAGTGAGGAGGCCTGGACTTATAGTTCGGCAGAGGAAGAGATGTTACCCTCCTCTGGGGATATTGTTTCCCCCCTCCCTCTCCCTGCCTTCCTGCCCCCCCCTTTTTATGGGAGGAGGGGCTTATGAACTGCTGCACTCTGGACACTTTGGACCCCCCCCACCATGTTCCACTCATGCCCTCGCTGGCAGGAGAGACTGAGCACCATTTGAAAGAACTGAGGGATTTTTTGTATCCCAACGGGGAGGATAGAACATTGTCCCCATTAACCTCTTGTAACGGGACCGGCCATCGTGAGAGGATGGTTGGCTATTAGCCTCTGTTGGAGAAAAGAACATTGGACCTTCTCCCTGTCGTGAGAGGACAGTGGAGCCCAGCTCTACAAATGGACATTTTGTGATCCTTATGCTCAGTTATCCCTTTGGACTATGATAGACCCCCGGACTGGCCTTTCTTTCCCATCTTTGGTTCGGTTGATGCTCCAAAAAGCCGACCTTCTCGCGCTGCGAGACTCCCCCCTCTCGCAGGCCTGGCCCTCCACATTATCGAGGGCCTATCTTGATGACGGGCTTTGGAACCCCGAGAGATGGCATGTAGCGAAGAGGGGGTTGAGGTGTTTTTTAGTTAAATTTTTAAAGAAAATCTTAAGGGGACCCGGGAGGGCAGTGGGGGTTGTAAAAGCGGACCTGGGGGGCTCCAGATAGCGACTGAGCGGGATGATGGGTCGATTAGTTGCAGCAGGAGGGTCGCGAAAGGAAATTTAACCGGGGAGCAGGGGGATGACAAGAAGGGCTGTGAAATTGAAATAATGAGTGGGAGGGGCAGGTATGACGGACGCAGGGGGTCATATCAAGTGTCGGGGGTGCGCATACGCTGTTTATGAGTGATTGCGCACTCCGGCCCCCAATGCGTGACTCGTGTCCTGGGTTGTGTAGAGTCTCAGGCCCAGGGTCCACGGCTGATGTTGTGTAATGCCAGGTCGGTGGTTAATAAAGCCCCACTCATTTGTGATCTTATTTTGGAGGGGGGTGCGGACCTGGCAGGTATTACGGAGACCTGGTTGGGCCAGGAGGGGGGGTCCCCCTCGTTGAGATGTGCCCGCCAGGTTTCCATGCATTTCATCAGCCAAGGGCCCAGGGGAGGGGTGGGGGAGTGGCGGTGATTATTAGGGAGAGTCTTTGTCCGAGGGAGACCCCTGTTCCTCAGATAGCCGGATGTGAGTCCCTTTGTGTGAAGTGGGGCCGTGGGGTGCAGATGGGTTTGCTGACTACGTACCTGGCTCCCTGCCACATGGCAGTGACCCTGCCCGAGCTACTCGACGTCATTGCCGGGGTGGCGGTTGATACCCCCAGACTTATCGTCATGGGGGATTTCAACCTTCCATCCGTGGGTGAGGCGTCAGAGGTGGCTTGGGAGTTCATGGCTTCCATGACGGCCATGGACCTGACCCAGTTAGTTCAAGGCCCAACTCACATAGGGGGACACACTCTGGACCTGATTTTTGTCTCTGGTCAGTGGTTGAATGATCTTGGTAGAGGGGACCTAGATATTAAACCCTTGTCATGGACAGATCATTCGCTCCTCCAACTAGACTTTCCTACCGCCTTCCCCCGCCGCAGGGAGACGGAGCCAACCAGATGGTTCCGTCCCAGGCGCCTGATGGACCCCGAAAGGTTCCTGACGGAGCTTGGGCCGTTCCCTGAGACCCTAACACACGACTCGACTGAAGAGCTAGTGGCCGCCTGGGAAAGGGCGGCCGCTGGAGCTTTGGACCGCGTCGTGCCTTTGCGGCCTCTGACCCGATGCCGATCTCAACTGGCTCCTTGGTTCTCTGAGGAGCTGAGAGAGATGAAGCGTCGGAAAAGACGCCTAGAGAGCATTTGGAGGACTAGTCAATCCGATTCCAACCGGACACAGGTGAGGTCTTATATCAAGACCTACCTAGTGGCAATAAAAGCGGCAAAGTCTAACCACTTTTCCGCTCTTATCGTATCTGCAGAGAACCGCCCAGCCGCCTTGTTTAGGGTGACCCACTCCCTTCTCCGGGGGGGGAGTGCGGGAAGATCCCTTGCAGGGTCGTGCTGAGGATTTTGTGCAATTCCTGCATGATAAAGTCGCTCGGATTCGGGATGGCTTGGACTCCGACTGGATGAGTCCACGGGAGGAGACGAGGGCAGGTCTTGAGAATGTTATCTGGGAGGAGTTTGATCCTGTGACTCCCGAGGATGTGGACAGGGTTCTGGGTAAGATTAGTGCCGCCACGTGTTTATTGGACCCGTGTCCCTCCTGGTTGGTGCTGGCCTCCCGGGAGGTTACACGAGGCTGGCTCCAGGGGATTATAAGTGCTTCTTTGAGTGAGGGTGCCTTTCCTGCCACCTTGAAAGAGGCGGTAGTGAGGCCCCTCCTCAAGAAGCCTTCCCTGGACCCGGCTGAATTAGCCAACTATCGTCCAGTCTCCAACCTTCGTTTTGTGGCGAAGGTTGTTGAGAGCATGGTGGCACGACAACTTCCCCGGCACCTGGATGAAGCTATCTATCTGGACCCGTACCAGTCGGGCTTCGGGCAGGGGTACAGCACAGAAACGGCATTGGTCGCGTTGGTGGATGATCTCTGGAGGGCTCGGGACAGGGGTTGCTCCTCTGTCCTAGTCCTATTAGACCTCTCAGCGGCTTTTGATACCATCGACCATGGTATCATGCTGCAGCGGTTGAGGGGGTTAGGAATAGGGGGCACCGTTCTGCGGTGGTTCTCCTCCTTCCTCTCCGACTGCTCGCAGTTTGTGTTGGCAGGGGGACAGAGGTCGACCTCGAGGCATCTCGCATGGGGAGTGCCGCAAGGGTCGGTCCTCTCACCTCTCCTGTTCAACATTTATGTGAAGCCGCTGGGTGAGATCATCCGTGGTTTTGGGGTGAAGTGTGATCTGTACGCTGACGATACTCAGCTGTACATCTCCACCCCAGACCACCCCAACGATGCCCTTGATGTGATGTCCCGCTGCCTGGAGGCCGTGCGGGCCTGGATGGGGAGGAACAGGCTCAGACTCAACCCCTCCAAGACCAAGTGGCTGTGGCTTCCGGCGCCCCGATATAGTCAGCAGGTGCCATCGCTGACTATTGGGGGTGAATCTTCGCCCCCCACAGAGAGGGCTCACAATCTGGGTGTCCTCCTGGACGCACGGCTGTCTTTAGAAGAGCACATGACGGCCGTGGCCAGGGGGGCCTTTTATCAGGTTCGCCTGATTCGCCAGTTGCAGCCCTTTCTGGATCGGGACGCCTTGCGCACGGTCACTCACGCCCTTGTCACCTCCCGGTTGGACTATTGTAATGCTTTCTACATGGGGCTCCCCTTGAAGAGCACTCGGAGGCTCCAACTGGTCCAGAATGCAGCCGCGCGGGTGGTTATGGGCGCAACTCGTTGCGCCCACGTGACACCCCTCCTGCGCGAGCTGCACTGGCTCCCAGTGGTCTTCCGGGTGTGATTCAAGGTGTTGGTTACCACCTTTAAAGCGCTCCATGGCATAGGACCCGGGTACCTTCGAGACCGACTTCTGCCACCAATAGCCTCCCACTGACCAGTCCGCTCCCACAGAGAGGGTCTCCTCAGGGTGCCATCGGCCAAGTTATGTCGGCTGGCGACACCCAGGGGGAGGGCCTTCTCTGTGGGAGCCCCAGCCCTGTGGAATGAACTGCCCCCGGAAATACGAAAGATCTCTGACCTCCGGGTGTTTTGCTGCGCTCTGAAGACCCTGTTGTTCCGCCAGGCCGGGCTATTAACATAACGTCTTAAATTGGGGTATTTTAAATTTCTGGGATTTTAAATTGGAGCCTAATTATTTAATGATTTTAAATTTTAATTGTTGTTTTGTCTCTGTGTTTTTAAATAGGCTGTACACCGCCCTGAGTCCTTCGGGAGAAGGGCGGTATAGAAATAAAATTATTATTATTATTATTATTATTATTATTATTATTATTATTATTATTATTATTATTATTATTATTATTATTATTATTATTATTATTATTATTATACATTTAGGTTTTAAACATTCTACTATGTCACCCTAAATTCTAAACAATTATTTCCAAATAGACATCATTCCAAATCTTTGTCATTTTAACAATCAATATTTCATATATATTCCTCATTTCTAAGACCTATTACATCGAGTCTATATTGTACCTCTTTTAAATGGCAACTAGTATCCATAATCTTGACAAAGAATATTTTCCTCCTCTCTTAATTGTTTCTAAATCAATCAACATTAGAATTTGTCACTCCCAAAATACTTTATTTTAAAGTGTAATAGTTAAGTGATTCATAATTTAAATAGCTATTTCCCAACAGTGTTTTCTGCCACTTCTATCTCTATTTATTTAACTGGTTCACAGTTTGGCTTAACTATTCTCCAGTATTATCTCCTCCACTTCCTCCTGAGTTTATTTTTTGGCTGGTTCGCATCTTAATCGATTGCTTTCCAGCAATGCTTTCCTCCACTCCTAACCTTACTTATTTGAGCTGGTTCACAGTATAATTTTAACTGCATACCAACATTATCTCCTTCAATCCTCCTAAATCTATTATAAAACTGGTTCACAACTCAAATAGTTGCTTCTCAGCAATGCTTTCCTCCGCTCCAACTTCTATTTTTAACTGGTTCACAACTATATTTCAGTTGCTCTCCAGGTATATTTTCCTCCACTCCTCACTTTTTATTTTTTGGCTAGTTCACAGTTTTGCTTTAACTGTTACCTAGCGTGTGCTTTCCTCCACTCCTCTTATTTTTATTTTTAACTGGTTCCCAGTTTTGCCTTAACTGTTCTCCAGAATCATGCTTTCCTCCACTCCTACCTTATTTGTAAGACTAGATCACAGCTTTACTTTCACTGTTCTCCAGAATCATGCTTCCCTCCACTCCTAACTTCATTTGTTTAACTAATTCATAACACTTTATTTTAATTATTGTCCAGCTTTATGTTTTCCTCCTTTTCTACATCTCTTATTCAATTATTTAACTTTAAATTAATTCACAATATATTATTCATATTCATTTTTAAATCCATTCTCCTCCATATCTTTAACTGATTTAAAATAAAAAAATATATCGACAAATATCTTAGCTCCTATTCTCTCCTAACCTTTCTCCCATGCCATATTTATTTCCAGTGAATATCAACATTTTAAATCACTTTAAAATCAATTTTCTATAATTATTAAATCTGTAATTAATTCTTCTTAATATCCAGCACCTTAGAAAACATTTTCTTCTAAATTATTAGGTCTGTAAATAGAGCTTAAAAATTCCAAGTTTAAAAAAGTATTAAAACATCCAAAAATCATAATTTTCAATCATTTATACTCATTTTTTCCTAGTCAAATTGTTGTATATTCATAAAATCAACTTAGATAAAAATAATAGTAAAAAAGAGAGAGAATAGTAACAATATTAATAACAGTTAAAATAAAAACAAAAGGAAAAAAACAAGGATAAATAGGAAAGAGAATAGAAATATAACAAAAGAAATTGAAAAGAGAATTAGAAAAAATAGAGAGGGAAAAAGGGACAAAAGAAAAAAAACAGAAAAAAGAAATAAAATAAAATAAAATAAAATTGAGAGAGAGCCCAGAGAAGAAGGAAGGTATCTCCTAAAATTATTCAAAGATCAAACTCCCAGACACCATTACATCCATTTAATTCAAACTATGGTATTTTGTTATCTTGTTACTTTATATTCCATTTTTTCCCCCTCTCCAATCTATCTCTGTGGGGGCACCTGCCATCTGGAACGAGCTCCCCCTGGAGATACGGAGGATCCCGGATCTGCGCACTTTCCGCCGCGCCCTCAAAACATTCTTATTCCAGCAGGCTGGTCTGGCCTAACCTCCTTTTTAAATTGGTTTTAAATTGGTTTTATAATTGGGGTGTTTTAAATCTGGCCAATGTATTTAATGTATTTTAAATGGTTTTTAACGTTTGTATTATGTATATTTTACTTTCTGGCTGTTCACCGCCCTGAGTCCTTCGGGAGTAGGGCAGTATATAAATACAATCATCATCATCATCATCATCATCATCATCATCATCTGAGTATATTTATTTTCCATTTCAATGTCCTCAAAGTTAGAAGTTCTATAAAGTTAATTCTGAATTGACTGTTCCATATATGGTATCATCTTCTTTTGTTGCCATGCCCTTTTTCTCTTGTTGTCACGCTTAATAAATCAGTTTTCATTATTCCATTTAGTTTCTTCTTTCTGATCTTCAATATCCTCCAATACACAGATTATATGTCCAAAGTCAAGCCTCTTGAAATTTTTCTCAAAATAATCCACTTTAAATAACAGGCATCAAAGTTTCTCTTTCAAGTAACAAGCAGTCTGGAAGTTACACTTTCCCTTTTCAGCTGGCAGCCAACTTTTCCATCTTCTTTTGTCTTTTATCTTTACTTTTAAAAACATATTTATTTCCTCTTCCCCTTCCTCTCTCTCAAACATAATCCAATCTCGTTTAGCCACAAAAAAAAAAAAAAAAAAAAGACCAAATCTGTAATAAAATCATTTCCAAAAAGTCTATAATTATTGCTATCTATCAACAGGTCTTTTCTCCACCATTCTTTTGAGTCTTTTTGCCCTGATGTTTCTCAGCCGCTGTTAAGGCTAGGGCACACTTTTTGTAAATCCAACATTTATGGGCAGTTCTCGCCTGGGCAGAAGTCAACTCACCCGGCTTTCAAACTCCCTGCTCTGCTCTCCGCTTCTCCTCCTCTCCTCCAGCACGATCTTTTTTCCCGGTTGCCACGGTTTCGGGATGGCCGCCATGGCTGTCGTTCCACTGCCGCCGGCGTGAAGGGAAAGCCTCTGGCCCCGAGGAACCTGCCCGTTCCTCTCGGCAGCCCAAGGGGTCCCTTCTTGTCCCCCTGTCCCTTCAAGGTCCGAAGACCTGTCGGCAGAAGCTTGGCAGACGGGATTTTGGCAGAGCTCCATGGAGCTCGCCATTTCCCCATCTGTATCCCCACAGCGCCAACCGGAAGTCCATCAATTATATCTTGAAGTACTGTGAATAGGTTATGTAACTGCAGATATATGCATATAGTGAAATATAGATTCACCCACTATATAGCAGAAAATACTGTCTACAACCCCTCTGGTGACATTCTTGTTCAAGTAGTCCTTACTTAACCTACCGCAATTAGAACTGATATCTGCATCACTAAGCAGCTCAATCATTAAGCATGATGTCACATGACAGGGCCAACTTACATCTGTTCCTCTGTAGTTGTTAAGCAAATTACTGTGGGTTGCTAAAGGCAATTTCATATGACCGTGACTTGCAATTTCCTGCCAGTATATCCACTGATTTTGCTTGTCAGAAGCTAGCTGGGAAGGTCACAAATGGGGATCATGAGTGTGGGACGTTGCAGGCAACATAAATGTGCAACTATTGGCAGAACCTGAACTGGTGCAACTTCTTTTCCTGCACCTTCAAAACCACAGTCACTGCTGACGTGTGGTCACTGAACAAGTGCTAGGATTACCACAAATTTTATTTATTTATTTATTTGTTTGTTTGTTTCCATTTCTATACCGTCCTTCTCCAAATAGGACTCAGGGCGGTGAACAGCCAAAGTAAAAAACAGAACATACAAAATTTAAAAAACAGTTTAAAATAATTAAATATTTTGGCCGTAAATTAAAACAATCCAATTTAAAATCAATTTAAAATTTAACTCAAGCCAGCCCAGCTAATTGAAATAAATAGGTTTTCAGGACCCGATGAAAAATCCGGAGGTCTGTTATTGTACGTATCTCTGGGGGGAGGTTGTTCCAGAGGATGGGCGCAGCCACAGAGAAGGCTCTCCCCCTGGGGGTCACCAGCCGACATTGTCTGGCGGACGGCACCCTGAGGAGGCCCACTCTGTGTGAGCGTACTGGCCGGTGGGAGGCTATTAGTGGCAGAAGGCGGTCTCGTAAATACCCCGGCCCTAAGCCATGGAGCGCTTTAAAGGTGGTCACCAACACCTTGAAGCGCACCCGGAAGACCACCGGGAGCCAGTGCAGCTCGCGCAGGAGAGAAAGCACATGGGAGCGCCTCGTCACCGCCATAATCCCCCACGCGACCACATTCTGGACCAGCTGGAGCCTCCGGGTGCACCCCAGGGGGAGCCCCATGTAGAGAGCGTTGCAGTAGTCCAGGCGGGAAGTGACGAGTGCCTGAGTGACTGTGCGTAGGGAGTCCTGATCTAGAAAGGGGCATAACTGGCGTATCAGGCGAACCTGATAAAATGCCCCCCTGGCCACGGCCGTCAAATGATCTTCTAAAGACAGCCGTGCGTCCAGGAGGATGCCCAAGTTACGAGCCCTCTCTGTGGGGGCGAGTGATTCGCCCCCAATAGCCAGTGATGGCATCAGCTGGCTATATCGGGACGCCGGAAGCCACAGCCACTCGGTCTTGGAGGGGTTGAGTCGGAGCCTGTTTCTCCCCATCCAGGCCCGCACGGCCTCCAGGCACTGGGACATTTTGTGGACCAGGTGCACGTCTGCTTCTACTGTGTCACAGGAACTTTGAAGGCTCAGGGAAGAAGTGGTAAGTGAGGACTACCTGTGCAACCAAAGATGCTAAAAAGTCCTCAAAAGCTATTTTTTAGGAAGTGTTGGATTAAGCACAATTGAACCTTGTTGATACATGGATGGTGGGACAGGAAATACCATACTTATTGGCAAGACATGGAAGTAAAAAAACTTGTAAATTTTATTCATCTGTCATTGTCAATACATGTGTGGATTCCTAACCAATTTAGCTGACAACTTTGTCATCCAAAAGGTAGAGGAGGGAACTAGAGGAAAAACTATAATGGACCTAATTTTTACTAATACAGAAGCGATAGAAGGAGTTGACGTTGCCATAACGTTTATCGAGAGTGATCACATCATACTGGAATTCAATATTCCTTAAGGAATATTCCAATATTCCTTAAGAAAAATTCCTTTTCAATTTTTTCAAGTTTTTAAAAAATGTTTAAACTCCTTGTTCCAATTTTAAGTCTTCTTTTTTCAACTCTTAAATAACATTTTTAATTTAATTTTTTTAATTTTTAAATCTTTTTCAATTCTAAAATTCTTTTTTCAATTTTTTAATAAAATTCTTTCTTCAATTTTTAAATCTTTCGATTTTAAAATTCTTTTTTCAATTTTTTAAATAATATTCCTTTTTCAATTTTTCAATTTCTTTTTTCAACTAAACATTAAAAAAAGTTTACTTATTTTAATTCTTTAGAAATGTTTAAATTCTTAATGATCTAAGAGGAAAAAAATAAACAACAGAAAAGGAGACAGACACTTAAAACAGGGAAGATAGTGAAGAATTTTCTAAGACAGAAGAGAAAAGGTCAAGAACTCTTGTAAACTATTGTAAACTGACACTTTGCAACAGAAAATATTTACATTTTTTAAAAAAATTAATTAAGGTTGTTGAGAGTGTGGTGGCGCAACAGCTTCCCCAGTACCTAGATGAAACGGTTTATCTAGATCCATTCCAGTCGGGTTTCAGGCCTGGATACAGCACGGAAACAGCATTGGTCACATTGGTTGATGATCTCTGGAGGGCTTGGGACAGGGGCTGTTCCTCTGTCCTGGTCCTATTAGGTCTCTCAGCGGCTTTTGATACCATCGACAATGATATCATGCTGTGCTGGTTGGAAGAGTTGGGGGTGGGGGGCACCGTGTTGCGGTGGTTCGCCTCCTTTCTCTTTGACCAGTCGTAGTCGGTGTTGGCAGGAGGGCAGAGATCGACCCCGAGGCACCTTGTGTGCGGGGTGCCACAAGTGTCAGTCCTCTCGCCCCTCCTGTTCAACATTTATGTGAAGCCACTGGGTGAGATCATCCGTGGTTTCGGGGTGAAGTACCACCAGTATGCTGATGATACTCAGCTATAAATCTCCACTCCGGGCCACCCCAATGATTCCCCTGAAGTGATGTCCCGTGCCTGGAGGCCGTGCGGATCTGGATGGGGAGAAACAGACTCAGGCTCAACCCGTCCAAGACCGAGTGGCTGTGGTTTCCGGCGTCCCGATATAGCCAGTTGGTGCCATCACTGACTATTGGGGGCGAGTCATTGGCCCCCATGGAGAGGGCTCGCAACTTGGGTGTGCTCCTGGATACACGGCTGTCTTTAAAAGAACATCTGACAGCTGTGGCCAGAGGGACTTTCTATCAGGTTCGCCTGATTCGCCAGTTGCATTCCTTTCTGGATCGGGACTCCTTATGCACAGTCACTCACGCCCTCGTCACTTCCCACCTGGACTACTGCAATGCTCTGTACATGGGGCTCCCCTTGAGGAGCACCCGTAGGCTCCAGCTGGTCCAGAATGCGGCCACGCGGGTGGTTATGGGAGCGACATGGTGTTCCCATGTAACACCTCTCCTGCGCGAGCTGCACTGGCTCCCGGTGGTCTTCCAGGTGCGCTTCAAGGTATTGGTTACCACCTTTAGAGCGCTCCATGGCTCAGGACCTGGATACCTACGAGACCGCCTTCTGCCACCGGTAGCCTCTCACCGGCCAGTACACTCTGACAGAGTGTGGCTCCTCAGGATGCATTCGGCCAAACAGTGTCAACTAGTGGCCCCCAGGAGGAGAGCCTTCTCTGTGGGGGCACCTGCCCTTTGGAACGAGCTTCCCCCGGAGATACGGAGGATTCCAGATTTACGCGCCTTCGGCCGCGCCCTCAAGACTTTTTTATTTCAACAAGCTGGGCTGGCTTAACTCTTTTAATTGTTTAATTTTAATTTGTTTTTAAAAACAGGGGTATGTATTTTATCTTGGCTGTTCACCACCCTGAGTCCTTCAGGAGTAGGGCGATATATAAATCTAAATAAACTGAAACTGAAACTGAAACAATCACACTCGGCCAATAAAGAATTCATGTGTTCACTCAATGGTATGTCCTTATAGGATAGGACAATTTTTTTCCTTAGGAAATTAGGAGGGAATCTGGCTATTTAAGTTCTCCTGTTTGTTTATTGAGGAAAGAGGTTGTTAAGGGTAAAGGGCAGGAAAATCAAAGCCAGATCAATGTATTTGCCCCTGGCAAAAAAAAAAAAAAAGTGGTAAAAAGAATTTTTCTCTCAGACTTCAAACATACTGGACTTCACACATACTTCTTTCAGTGAAACCTCAGTCCTCTTCATTTCCATCCTTGCAAGCAGCCTGACTTCCAAGGATGGAAATGTCCTCCTCCCCTCCGCCCTCCTGCCCCCCCCACCCCCCGTCATTTGTGGCAAAGAGATGCGAACCAGCCCTTGTCTCAGGCACTTTGGCTCGCAAGGATGGAAATGTCCTCCTCCCCTCTTCCCCAAATCCTCAAAAGATTGGCTGGCTGCAAATTCTCCTGGGAGGCCAAAAGCCCAACGTGAAATGTACTTCGATCAATGGGCCCCGGTGAACGGACTGGGACGAAGGGGCCGTGGCCGATGTGCAGCCTGGGGGTGGGGTCAGCTGAGGAGAAAAGTTTGTGGCTAATAACACAGAGGTGAAAATCTCAAGGTGAAACAGGCAAGGCGAATAGACCAAGGCGAAACGGACGTTGACTTACCTGAACGTCCCTTTTCAGAACGCTGTGATCCAATCCATCCACTGGGATCTTCTCCTAGTTGCTGGGGAATACTGAGTGTAGATTTTTCTGACCACACCCACTCTGTCAGTCCTACGTCAGTCTTTCCTCACGAAGGAACAAAAAAACCATAAGTCTAAAAGCCGGAACAACAACCATAACAGGTAGCAGGACTTCGGGAACAGGAAGCCCTAACAGGGTGGTCATGGATTGGAGTTGCAGCGTTCTGAAAAGGGACGTTCAGGTAAGTCAACGTCCGTTTTCCAGCACGCTGCGACTCCAATCCATCCACTGGGAACTACCCAAGCTGACTATCCTGGGCGGGAGGCTGACTGCTTCCCGAGTCTGGGACATTGACCACCTGTTGCAAAACCCTACGGCCAAACGCAGCCTCCGCTGATGCAAAAGAGTCTATCTTATAGTGTCGAATGAACGACGAAGCCGACACCCACGTGGCTGCTCGGCAAATATCCAGGACAGACGCTTGCGTAGCCCAGGCCGCTGTCATCGCTGCACTACGGGTCGAATGAGCATAAAGCTTTCCTGGAACAGGTCTGTCTTTGATGTCATACGCGGTCGAAATGCAGGCCTTGATCCACTGACCCACTGTAGCCGACGACATTTTCTTGCCCATCGAAGATGGGTGAAACGACACCAACAAGGCCTCCGTAAGACGAAAGGACTCAGTTCATCTAATGTATCGACGGAGTGCTCTCCTCACGTCAAGTGTGTGCCAACTTTTCTCACGAGGATTACGTGGATCGGGGCAAAAGTCCGGGATGATGAGCTCCTGGGCCCTGTGAAACCAGGGTTGACTTTAGGTGTGAAGGAAGGGTCCAACTTCATCACCATCCTGTCGGGGTAAAAAATGCAAAGGTCTTTCCAAACCGACAAGGCCGTGAGCTCAGAAATCCTCCTCGCAGATGTGATAGTGAGTAGAAAGGTAAGTTTGAAGGTAAGAAACTTAATCGGGATGGAACCCAGCGGCTCGAAGGGAGCAGAGGTAAGTGCCTGGAGCACCAGAGTCAAGTCCCAAGACGGGTATCGATGCACTGTCCGAGGAGATAAGTTGGTGGCTCCATGGAGAAACCCCCTGATACGAGGATTCTGAGACAGCGTTCGATGTGGCTCACAAGAAATCACCGTGGCAAGAGCGGCTACACCTTTGGACAAACCGTCCATCAAGAAATCCAACACATCCGGAATGTCGGCAGAGGTTGGGTCCACATGGTGTGCTGAACACCAAGCTGCAAAAGCCCTCCAAGATGCCTGATAAATACGAGTCGTGGAAGCCTGGATGACTGAATGACATCTATGACGTTGTCAGAAAGTCTGTCCTTCCTTAGCAAGATCCTCTCAAATGCCAGACAATCGGAGCCACTGAGGTACCGGATGGGCGATGACCCCCTGGCTGAGAGAGGTTACATGCTGAGGGATTGTCCACGGTGGAGAGACCGACAGACTGACCAAGTCCGCATATCAGGGCCTGCGTGGCCATAGTGGAGCGATCAACAGAAGTTCCGCTTGTTCCTTCAACAACTTCCGAACCACTTGTGGAATCAGTGGAAGGGGTGGAAAGGCATAGAGCAGCCCGGATGGCCACGGACACCTTAGAGCGTTGCAGCCTTCCGCACCTGTGCACTGGTAGCGCATGAAGAAATGAGGCAACTGTGTATTTTGAGGTGTAGCAAATAAATCCACCAGAGGATGTCCGAATCGGTGAGCGATTTCTGCAAAAATGTCGGGGTGAAGCCTGTTCAGCCAATCCGCCTGTGTGTTTGACATGCCGGAGATGTGATCTGCTCATAATGATGCCGTGTGGCGCTCTGCCCAGGCTAGAGGACATTTGGCTTCTATCATCAGAGTCTTGGAATGTGTGCCCCCTTCGCGATTTATGTGGGCTTTGGTCGTCATGTTGTCCGTCCGGATCAACACGTTGGCCTTCCAAGATGGGACAGAAGTGACGTAGAGCGAGACGAACAGCCCTCAACTCTAACTAGTTGATGCTGTTCACCCTCTCTGCATGAGTCCAACGACCCTGGACCACCTGATCTAAGAGGTGGGCCCCCCAGCCCACAAGGCTGGCGTCCGATGTCAGGACCAGTCGATCCACCTCCAGGAATACACATCCCTCCCAGATTGCTGGCGACATCCACCACATTAGGGACAACCGTACTTGGGGAGGCAGAAGAATCTTCGAGCTGGATGTGCTGCGGCCGGACTTCTGAAAGGGCAGCAGGAGCCACTGCAGAGGTCTCATGTGTCTGTGTGCCCAGGGAACGATAGCAATACAGGACACCATCTTCCCCAACAGTTGAGACAGCTGAAGAAGAGGTACTTTTCACTGGGCCTTTATCTGAGTCACCAAGGTCTTGATGTTGTCCACCCTTTCCGGCGATAGGAACAACTGCCCTCTGGACGTGTCAATCACTGCTCCCAAATGTAGAAGCTGCGTAGTCGGTGTGAGATGACTCTTTTTGTAATTGATTGTGAATCCATGGGTTGTGAACCCACGAATCACCGCTTCCATATCCGTGACCGCTTGAGCCGGAGACGTGGACATGACGAGGACATTGTCCAAGTAACAGAGAAGACGTATCGCCTGAGACTGAAGCGACACTGCTATGACTGCCACCAGTTTGGTAAAAGTTCTGGGGGCAGAGGACAGGCCGAAGGGCATCGCACAGTACTGAAAATGATGGTTGTTGTACTCGAATCTCAGATACTGGTGATGCGCCGGGTGGATCGGTACATGTAAATACGCCTCTCGAAGGTCTACGGACTGCAGAAGGTCATTCCGTCTGATGCTCGCCAGGATCGATTTGAGAGACTTCATCCTGAACCTTCGATACAAGATGAATTTGTTTAGTTGTTTCAGATTCAAGATGCCTCTGTGTCCCCCCGAAGCTTTGGCCACCAGGAACAGAGTGGAATAGAATCCTGTCGTCTCCTGACCTTCAGGAACCAGCTCTATAGCCCTGATGGTCAGTAGATGAGAGATCTCTGCTTCCATCAATTGGCGTTGTTGAGGCAGGTGGGGCACTGGGCAACGACGAAAGCGACTTGGCGGGACCCCAAGAAATTCCAAAGACCGTATCGAACCGTGCGCCGGATCCACTCCTCCGGAGTTGACAGAGCCCATTGATGGTGATACAGTTGGAGGCGACACCAATGGGATCTGAGAGCCGAGAGTTACTTGCCTCGTTTGTTGGAGCGGAAACCCCCGCCTTGAAACGGCCGCTTGGAAAAGGACTGATTGCCGGCACGGTCTCTGGATGTCTGCCTGTCCGAACCACAGTCCGCACCTTGGGCAAATGGTCAGTGGGAGTAGGACCCGCTGGGTCCGGAGCTGGACCGAAAGGGCTGGCGCTGGCCATAAGGAACGTAACGGCACTCCGGCCTTCAATAAGAAGAAGGAAGGATCTTACGCTTCTCTTTATCTTCCACCAAGAGAGGCTCGAGAGAAGCTCTGAAAAAGGAGGGCGCCTTGAACTCTGAAGAAGCCAACTTCCACTTAGCTTTTGAATCAGCCTTCCAGTTCCGAAGCCAAAAGAGATGGCGATTGGTGATTGACGATGCTAAGGCGCAAGAGGCAAATTTAGTGGCGTTAAGGGAAGCATCCGCTGAGTACTCTGTAGCCGCCACAATTTTGTTGATATCTTGTCGGATGCGCGTCTCATTCGCAGGGAGACGCTCTTGCAGCTGCCGGAGCCAGAGCAATGTAGCTCTATTGAAGAACGAAGTGGCAGTAGCCGCCTTGATCGCCCAAGCAGCCGCCTGATGCGTCTTCCTAAAGCCCAACTCGGCCTTACGTTCCTCAGACTTCAATCCATCCAGTACGTCAGCGGATATAACAGAAGGAGATGAAAGGCTGGCCACAGGCGTATCAACAGATGGTAGACCCAATATGTCCTCTAACTCCGAAGCTGCACAATAAAGACGCTTGTCCAGATTACTTGGGGCAGTTAGAGACCCAGGATGCCCAAACGCACTCTGAACCATCTCAGTAAACAGCGGTGGGCAAGGGATGACGTCCTTATCTGGCTTGGACACCTGAAACAAGGCGTCATGAGGGGATGCAGCCGGTGTAACACTGTCAGATGGTGAAGTTATCAAACCACATTGGGTAGTGACCTTAGCCTTATGCAAAAGTGATTTAAAAACAGAAGGTCGAAAAAGTCCAGCAAATACCAGCTTGTTAGGTGGCAAGCCTTCATCCTCTGAGAATTCAAGATCTTCAGGACCGTCACCAGCCTGGTCCGACTCCTCAGATGACATAACCTCCACAGGAGCCAAAACTGGTGCCTCAGTACGGCGAGCAGAGCGACCTTGAGTATGAGAGCTCGCAGCAGAAGGTTGAGACGCGCTGGAAACTTGTTGGAGTCCAGCCGCCAAAATCTTCACCAAGGCATCTGACAACATGGACTGAAGCTCCAGCTGAGAGGCGGGTTCTTCCGGCTGAAGCCCCGCTGCTGTTGGTGTAAAGGTCGCCTCAGGGGCACGCCTAGAACTCACAGTGATCACTCAGAGGTGCCAAAGAGACATTGGGCAGGGACATCGAAACCTTCCTTGAAGCCTGCAAATTCGACATAGGCTCGCCCTGGTAGCAGCAACAGTCAGAGGTCCCTGACTGGGATCTGGCTACACCATCTCTGGTTGTAGAGTTGGACGGAGAGGGAGGTTCCGCAGCCAATTCAGGACAGGCTAATGATCCCTTGGTCTTCCTGACCTTTTCAAATTGTTTTTCAAGCACTTCATGGCGGCGCAGCTCAACTCTGGTATGAGCTAAGGCCTTGGAATGAGATGTTTTGGCAGGTCTATCAGAAGTCTTGGCCTTACTCCGTTTGTGTCCTGCCCTAGGTTGATCGCTGCTCAAATGCTGCTCAAACGCCTGCTCCAGATCTGATGATAAATCGGAATCTGCCATTTTGCAGGTGCCAAGTGCAGTTGATGGCAAAGATTGCTAAGGAAGGCTAAGCTCCAATGCACAGTGGAAGCAGTTCCTTCCCTTAGAACAGCAATGGGATTCAAATGTGTGCAGGGCCAGCAAGGCCTGACTAAACGTCCACAGTCTCCAATCGCCCCGACACTGATCGTAATCCAGGTACACTGGCTAGGCCTCACGCGAGTGCCAAACAACGGCGCCTGAACAAGTTAGCAACGCACCCCAAATTAGCTCAGTACCTCAGGCCTGTAACGGTAATTCAAAATGGCAGCCGCCAACCTTCAGTCAGTCAAAATGGCGGTCGCAACTGTCAACAGTCCCAAACAAAAGGAAACGCCGCTGAACAATCCCAAAATGGCGGCTGCCCGTTCCTCAGTCCGATAACGACGGCCGCAAGCCTCCAACGGAATCACCAGTGGTCGGCGACTCAATGCTCAATCAGGGCGTTGTCAGGCAAGCCTGGACGTCAGAGTATGCTGGATCGCATAGGCATTGACTCCGGAGCCGCTAAAATTTCAGAGCTGAGACGTTCGTGGCTGTACTGGCTCACAGGTATCCCAACGAGATGCCAGCAGCTAGATACTGCACGGATCCGCCCAGCCGGGTCGGAATCCGGAATGCTGCTGAGGGATGGTGAAATCCGAAGCGGAACGGCCTGGAGCCCCAGACTCGTTACCGCCCCTTGCAGCCACAAAGCTCCCACGTAGCAGCTCCTTCTACACTAATAAGCTAACTAATCAGCTACAAGAACAAAAAAACCAAAAAAATAAAGAAAATTTAGCTAAACCAAGTCAGCCAGAGAAATCACTCGAGAGAGAAGCAAAGAAGCAAGTTTCCTCGGTCACTGAGTGAGAAAGACTGACGTAGGACTGACAGAGTGGGCGTGGTCAGCCAGAGGAGAGAGAAATCTACACTCAGTATTCGCCAGCAACTAGGAGAATATCCCAGTGGATGGATTGGAGGAGCAGCGTGCTGGAAAAAGTCCCATTCCGTGCTGGAGACTAGATTGTAGGATTTTGAGCATAACTTTGCTAACATGTGAAATGAGTGCAATTGTTGTGGCCCCGCCCTCTGAGCCTGTTCCATCGGAGGAAGAAAGCTCCGAGCATGAGGAAGAGGAGTCAGCCAGGCCTCCCTCTCCAGGCCCCTCCCCTCTGGCACTGTCTCAGGTGCCAGCCGAGGGAGAGGAGATTAACAGGGAGACAGGTGGCTCGGATGAGAGCGGAGGAGAAACATCATTCCTGGACGCACGCCTCCGAAGGCGTGATAAACAATTGCAGCAGCTCAGGAGGCGTGCTAGGGATTAGAACTGAGTCACTGGACCACACCCCAGAGACTATATAATAGAGGGTGGTGGCCAGTGATCCCTGTGACGAACAAAGTAAACCTTGGATAGTCACTAAAGCCTCGTCCAGAACTGCTGAGAGAAATATTATTCTGATTGGACTTTTTGTACGCTAAGTATCTTATCTTTCTGTTTTGTGGAAATAAAAGCACTTGGCAGATGGCGTGTATATCGCTGCCAAGTTGGAGATAAGACCTGGGTGTGTGCCAAAGTGTTTCCTTAACCCTCGGCTGGCTGTGTTTGTGTGTGTGTGTGTGGACGGGGACAGATCAGCAATGGTGGGGTAGTTGGAACATTCTTTGGCATTGCCCTTCTTTGGAATTGGAATGTAACCTGACCTTTTCCAATCCTGCGGCCATTGTTGAGTTTTCCAAATTGAGGGTAGCACTTTTACTGCATCGTCTTTTAAGATTTTGAAGAGCTCAGATGGAATATTGTCACCTCCACTAGCTTTCTTGTTGCTCAGATGTTCCCAAGGCCCATTTGACTTCACATTCCAGGATGTCTGGCTCGAGGTCAATGACCACCCTATCGTGGTTATCAGGGATATTAAGCTCGTTTTTGTATAGTTCTTCTGTATAATTTTGCCACCTCTTCTTAATCTCTTCTGCCTCTGTTAGGTCCCTGCCATTATGGTCCTTTATCATGCCCATCTTTGCATGAAACTATGTATGTATTAAAGGTAAAATATTTGAATTAATAGAAGAAAAAGTAAAGTGTTTAGAGGCAACTCAAGCACTCTGAAAGTCAAATTTATTTTAAAAATGGATTCACCCAAATCGAATACAATACGGAACAGCTTCCGTAAAAAATGAGCCTCCATATGTATCTAAAGAGGCAATGGAAACATGTCACTCTTAGAAGAAAACACCCAAGAGCCCCTACTATCTATCAGACCACCCAACCAAGCAGAAGAAATAGATGAACTCTTTGCTAATCAATTAACAAATGTATGTAAGAAAAATACTGCAATAGTAATGGGAGACTTTAACTGTCCTGATGTCAACTGGGAGACAAACTCTGCAGCAAGTGGGAGATTGAACAGATTCCTAACCAATTTAGCTGACAACTTTATCATCCAAAAGATAGAGGAGGGAACTAGAGGAAAAACTATACTGGATCTAATTCTTACTAATAGAGAAGAAGTGATAGGCGTTGAAGATTTCGGAACCTTGGGCAAGAGTGACCACGTCTTACTGAAATTCAATATAAAGCAAACACAAGCAATAGAATATAATCCAACCAATGTTTTAAACTTTAGAAGAGCTGATTTTAACAAACTCAGGGAGACCCTAAGCAAAATTTCATGGATAAAAAGCCTAAAGGGGAAAACAACTCAAGAAGCATGGGAAACACTGAAAAATATGATCATATAAGCCCAGTCAAACACTATACCACTAAAAAGGAAAAACATGAAATCCAACAAGAAACCAGCATGGTTGCAGATCTCTCACTCTGATAAACTAAAAGATAAAAAGGACAAGTAGAAAAAGTGGTAAGAGGGACATATAACTAAGGCAGAATATCAGCAGATAGCCTGAATCTGCAAAGATGAAGTCAGGAAAACAAAGGCTCACAATGAGCAAAGATTTGCCACAAAAGTCAAAGATAATAATAAAAAGTTTCAACATATAAATATCAATAAAAAAGTCAAGGAAACAGTTGGTCCACTTGAGAAGATAGCAAGGAAGTAACAGGCAGTAGAGAGAAAGCAGAGCTACTTAACTCATTCTTTGCAACAGTCTTCACACAAAAGGAAACTATTGTCCAACCTACCAAAAACTATAAAAAACAGACTAGAAATAAAAATTAAAATAAGCAAGAAAATGGTAAGAGAACACTTGTCTGACCTGGATGAATATACAGACCTGATGGATTACATTCCAGAGTTCTGAAAGAGCTGGCAGATGTTATCTCATAACTATTGTATTATATCTTTAAAAAATCTTGGAGCACTGGGTTTGTAGTTTTGTAGTTTCCTGGGTCTGGTTTTTCTTTTCTGAAGATGGGAACTACATTAGCTCTTTTCCAATCCTCAGGTAATACTCCGGGATACCCCAGGATTTTTGAAAGACTTGAACCCTGGGCCCAAATGAAACTCAACGGAGAAAAAGAACTTTGCACTTAAGCAAGAAAAACCAAATGTACAGGTACAGAATAGGTGGCACCTGGCAGTATCTATGAGAGGGAACATTGAATCCTAGTCGGCAATCATTTAAATATGAGCCAGCAGGGTGTTGCAGTGGCCCCAAAAGCAAATGCAATCTTCATCTGTATTAACAGAGGGATACAGTCAAGATCAAGTGAAGCATTAGTACCAATTTATAAGGCTTTGGTAACACCACACTTGGAATACTGCATCCAGTTTTGATCACCACAATATAAAAAGGGTGTTGAGACTCTATAAAGAGGGCAGAGAAGAGCAGCAAGGGTGATTAGAGGGCTGGAGGTTAAAGAATGGTTGCAGGAAGTGGGTATGTCTAGCCTAGTGAAAAGGAAAACTAGGTGTTCCAATACATTAGGAGTTGCCACAAAGAAGTGGGAGGGGGTTTCAACCTCTTCTCCAAAGCACCTGAAGGTAGGAGGAGAAACTGGATGGAGCAAGGAGATAAGCAGCCTCGAACTAAGGAGAAACTTCCTGACACCCAGAACAATTAACCAGTGGAACAGCTTAGCCTTCAGAAGTTCTGGGTGCTCCATCACTGGAGGCTTTTAAACAGAGACTGGAGAGCCATTTGTCTGAAATTATACTGGGTCTCCTGCTTGATCAGGGGTTGGAATAGAAGACCTCCAAGGATCCTTCAAACTATGAGCTCCTCTGTTACAAACCTCCAGGGATGCAGCACCCACCACCTCTGGAGAACCAACCTCCCCTTGAAAGAGGCTTTTTCAATCTTCCCACCAGCAGAAATTGCAGCCCCCAGTTTCCCAGCCTGCAGCACCAGTGGGCTTCCATTTGGGGAGGGAAGGAACCTGCAGCAGCCGCAGCAGCTGAGAGGCTTCAGCCCAGTTGCTTCTCCGCTTCCAGCCCAAGTTGCTCCCGGACTCTCCTCCCACCTGCTGCCCTCCACTCACCTGCCAGCTGCTGCTTCCACCATGGAAACAGCACAAAAGCCGCTCTGCACACCAACTTCCTCCCATGAGTCATCCGGAAGAGGAAGTTCCTCTGCGCTTCTCCTCTCCTCCCATCCTTTCTAGCAATATAGTACTCGATGGTTTTAACTCCTTTATTATGCACTTTTCAGGCACAGAGGTTGCCTACCTGATCGCCATCTCCAGCTAGGAGGCAGAAAAACACGCTTGTCCCGTTTCTACTACCTAAAGCGTTTGCAAGATGTTTCCCCTGTTTAAACCAGCGGTGTCCAAACTTGGCAACTTTAAGACTTGTGGACTTCAACTCCCAGAAGCTGCCTGAGGAATTCTGGGAGTTGAAGTCCACAAGTCTTAAAGTTGCCAAGTTTGGACACCCCTGGTTTAAATGCTATCAGGTTGGTTTTGACTTCTAGCAACCGACCTTTGCAACTGAGCCAAGTGAAATAGTGAAGTGTGAGGCTACTTAGCTCACATGCTGAGCCCTAAAAGTTCATGAGGTGGTGTTTTTTTTTACTCAATTACAGAATAAGCTTTCTTGGGGGGTGTTTCAGTGGGGATCAAAGCCTCTCTGCACCCCAGAAGCCAAGAGATATTGGACTAAAATCCACACGTGGTTGGAAAAAATGACAAAAAAACACATAGATTTTAAACCAGAGATTTTTCTATTGGGGATTGTACCTGAAATATATAATAGAGAATTGAGATATCTGATTGTGAATGTATTAACAGCGGCTAGAATTCTGTTTGCTAAAAATTGGAAAAATGAGAAAATACCAACGCAAGATGAAGTTATTAAGAAAATAATGGAATGTGCTGAAATGAGCAAATTGACATTTAAAATTAGAGAACAAGAAGATAGACAATATTATAAGATATAGGACCTATTTTATCAATGGTTAAAAAAAAATGGAAATGAAATATGGTAGAGTTCTTTATAATACAAAAATTGTAGAATTATATAAAATATAACATAAAGATGTATTATTATTGGATTGATTTAGGATGATGAAATGAATCTTATAATATAAATTAACTAAAATCTTAGAATATTTTGTACAAAATGAGAGAAGAAATAGCCATAGTCAAATAAATGATTTATGAGGACAATAATACATAGATATATATTAGATCGATAATATGAGAAGTTACTGTAAGCTATGAATATGGTGAAGATGCACAAAAAACTTGTAACCAACCGACACACTGTTTGTAATTGAAGATGGTTTTATGTATGTTTGTTTAAAAATAAAAATAAATAAATAAAAAAAAAGCCTCTGCACCCCAAATCTTTATAACTTATTTAATGTAGCTCCCTAGGATTTAGGACATGGCAGCACCATCAGGTGAGAGTCTCCAGGGGAACCAGCTTCACTCCTGTTGGCCAGGGCTGCATCCAAGAGCACCTAGCCTGAAGCTTTATTCCTGAAGGAGGAAATTGTATATCTGCTAAATGTTAAATCCCATGTGTAACTTCTGTACATTTATTTGCAGGCAAGTCTTCATTAGGTCACAGATAGAGGAAAATATGCAGCAGAGACTAGAAAATGGGGGCTAAGAAAGAAGAGACAATTGTTAATATATAGTAGAAGAAAGAACAGAACAGAACGAGCTTGAAGGGACCTTGGAGGTCTTCTAGTCCAACCTCTTGTTTAGGCAGTAAACCTTACACCACGTCAGACAAATGGTTGTCCAATCTCTTCTTAAAAACTTCCAGTGTTGGAGCATTCACAACTTCTGGAGGCAAGTTGTTCCACAGATTAATTGTTCTACCTGCCAGGAAATGTCTCCTAAATTGCTTCTCTCCTTGATTAGTTTCCACCCATTGCTGCTTGTCCTGCCCTCAGATGCTTTGGAGAATAGCTTGACTCCCTCTTCTTTGTGGGAACCCCTGAGATAGAACACTGCTATCATGCCTCCCCTAGTCCTTCTTTTCATTAAACTAGACATACCCCATTCCTGCAACCCTTCTTTATATATTTTAGCTTCCAGGCCCCTAATCATCTTTGTTGCTCTTCTCTGCACTCTTTCTAATCTCAAACCCTTTTTTTACATTGTGGTGACCAAAACTGGATGCAGTATTTCAAGTGTGGCCTTACCAAGACATTATAAAGTGGTATTAACACTTCACATGATCTTTTTTTATTTATAAAACAACATAATATAACAAACATAAAACACATAACATATTCCCTTATTACAACTGTTTCATAGCGGTAGTCTTCTAATATTTACATTTTCTCCCATTTTCCCTTATAATATTTATATCCTTCTTGTCCCATTATCCCTTATTACTCTATAATTTCTATCACTCATAATATTGATTTTATACACATTATACATTAACTTACAAACACTTTACGCTTATGATTTCTCCCCTTTTGTTATTGTTCACCATTTCTAATCTCCAGCCAGTTGTACCATTTCTTCCATATTGCATAGTATTCTGTATCTTACTTTTCTTTAATTTCCTTTGTTAATTTGTCCATCTTGGCACAATCTAAAATTTTCTTTATCAGTTCTTCCTCTGTTGGTGTATTTTCTTTTTTCCAATTTTGTGCATATGATATTCTTGCGGCCGTTTTTATATGTAAGATTAAGTATTTTATTTCTTTGGTATAATTTCTAGTGAATATTCCTAACAAGAATGTCTCTGGTTTCCAATCAATAGGATGATCTGTTATTTTTTCCAACCATTTCTTGATTTTGGCCCAATACTTTTTGCAGCCGGACATGTCCACCAGGGATGATAATATGTTCCGTAAACCTTGTTATATTTCTGCCATATTGGTGAGCTGTTTGGGAACATCTTAGCAAGCCTTGCCAGGAAGAGTAAGGTGACCAGACGTCCCGCTTTTGGTGGGACAGTCCCGATTTTTAGCAATTTGTCCCGCATCCCGTGGCGTTTTAAAAAAGTCCCGATTTTTCATTCTGCCTCCTGAGTCCCCGCTGCCTCCTGAGTCCCAGCTGATGGCTAGAGGAAAAAAAACTGTTTAAACTCTTGCCGCGGGGCTTCAAAGGGCCGCCCTACAGCTGTTCTGTGTTAAAAGAAAACAAATGAGTAGACCAATGCCTGCAAAAATAGAAAAACAGCCCCTTACAGCTTCCGTGTAGGTTAATTAGCACGTTGATTAGCTCGGCTTCCCCACTCTCAGCTGATTTGCTCTCAGCTGTTTTGCGCAGGGCTCTTGCTGCTTGCTAAATTGCTCGAGCAGATTTTTTTTTCTCCTTGTGCAAACCAAGCTCAAAATGAAACTGAAAGTGAAACAGGCTATTGGCTTGTTTGGTGCAACATTGGAAAATTAGGCAGCAGATTTCTTTTCTTTTTCCTCACCAAAAAAGGTAGGTGCAAACAATGGGAAATTTAGGGCAAAAGAGGAGAGTTCAAGATTTTAAAACACAAAAGAAAAAAAGCTCTATTTAACTAGGGAATTGTAATAATTGAGATACTATTAATTGTATATTGTGTTGAAAGCAGAAATGGTTAAGTTGTGGTTTGGAGGAATATATGGGGGA
The DNA here is from genome assembly GCF_059756535.1 of Pantherophis guttatus. Taxonomy (NCBI): domain Eukaryota; kingdom Metazoa; phylum Chordata; class Lepidosauria; order Squamata; family Colubridae; genus Pantherophis; species Pantherophis guttatus. Next base: position 265,262,479 of record NC_142064.1, read on the forward strand.
AATTATTTGGTTTATTATTATTGGTAAATATAATTAATTGATTTGTAAGAAATTGGATTGCATGGAAATAATTGGAATATTCATGTTCATATTGATTAATATACAAAAAAGATAGTTATATAACTAATTGATTTATATTAAAATGTTGAATTTGTATTAAACAACTGTATTACATAATTACATAATTAACCAATGTGAGGATGGATATAAAAATAGATGACAATGGGAAGGGGTATAATATAGAATAGAAGGGAAAAACTGAATTTGATTAAGATTAGAGATGAGGATGAAGGCTAATATTTTTTTTTTTTTTTAAAATAGATGAGGAATAAATATGGCAAAAAGGAAATATAGAAATTGTAAATTTAATTGAAATGACTAAACACTGTTTAAATTTGTGAACCAGCCAAATATTCTGTTCAAAGAAAATACATTGTATGTTTGTATGTGTGTTTCTTATTATTGCTATTTATTCGTATTTGTTCTCTTTTATTCTTTAAAGTTTAACAATTCATTCTTTATCTTAATATCTTATATTTGTTTGGGGTTGGCTTTCTTCCCTTTCATCTTTTTTATTGTACAGCAATCTTTCTCCTCAAACCTACCACCTCTCTCTTTTCTTTCCTTCTTACTTTCTCTTCCCCCCACCCTCTTCTTCTCCTCCCTACTTCCTCTTCCTTTCTCCTTCTCCTCTCTTCCTCCCTCTCTTACCCTCACTCCTACTTTAATTTCCCTTCCCTTCCTTCATCCCTCTCTATTGCTGTATCCTTTTATGCATATGGATTACTCAGAGGGCTGAAAAAGTTATTTTTGACTGGTCCTCGCACTTTTGACCAGTCCTCGAACTTACGACTGTCCTCACATTTTATGTTTTTTGCCCTATCTTATCACCATGGTGAAGAGAAGCAGTTGTGAAATGAGTGACATGGTTGTTAAGAATGCTGCACGGGCATAAATATGAGGATGGTCATAAGTGTGAGGACAAGTCAAAAGTGCGAGGACCTGTCAGAAATTACTTTTTTCAGCCCTCTGAGTAGTCTCTATACACATAGCCACGCCCACCCAGTCACATGACCTCCAAGCCACACCCACAAAATAAGCCACGCCCACAATGGTGTCCCTCTTTACCAATGTTAAAATCTGGTCACTTTAGGCAAGAGATGCCATCTCTAAAGCATCTTCAACTGGTTCTCCTTGAATGCCGCAGGCATAGTTAATTTTGCATTTACTTGCCACGTTTTTCCCCATCTCTCCCATTCTATATTATAATTAAAACTTTTTGCCCATTTAATTGTTTGCTTAACTACCTCGTGTTCCATCTTGTACTGCAATAAAAATTTATATATATTCCTAATTAATTTCTCCACTGTCTCTTGTATAATTTGGTCCAGATCATGCTGATCGTTTTGTATTTCATATCATTTTATGTCTTTTTTATATTTAGGTTGAATTTGTGTATATGTTAAGGTGACCAGACGTCCCGCTTTTGGCGGGACAGTCCCGCTTTTGAGCAATTTGTCCCGCGTCCCGCGGCGTTTTAAAAAAGTCTCGATTTTTCATTCTGCCTCCTGGTTCCCGGCTGCCTCCTGAATCCCCGCTGATGGCTAGAGGGAAAAAACCTGTTTAAACTCTTGCCGCGGGGCTTCAAAGGGCCGCCCTACGTTAATTAGCTCGGCTTCCCCCTCTCAGCTGATTTGCACAGGGCTCTGCTCTTGCTAAATTGCTCAGTTTTTTTTTCCTCTTTGTGCAAACCAAGCTCAAAACGAAACTGGAAGTAAAACAGGCTGTTGGCTTTGCGGTTTGCTTGCAACATTGGAAAATTAGGCAGCAGATTTATTTTCCTTCTCCTCACCAAAAAAGGTAAGTGCAAACAATGGAAAATTATTTAGGGCAAAAGAGGAGAGTTCAAGATTTTAAAACACAAAAGAAAAAAAAGCTCTTTTTAACTAGGGAATTGTAATAATTGAGATACTATTAATTGTATACTGTGTTGAAAGCAGAAATGGTTAAGTTGTGGTTTGGAGGAATATATGGGGGAAATTATTTGGTTTATTATTATTGGTAAGTATAATTAATTGATTTGTAAGAAATTGGATTGCATGGAAATAATTGGAATATTCATGTTCATATTGATTAATATACAAAAAAGATAGTTATATAACTAATTGATTTATATTAAAATGTTGAATTTGTATTAAACAACTGTATTACATAATTACATAATTAACCAATGTGAGGATGGATATAAAAATAGATGACAATGGGAAGGGGTATAAAATAGAATAGAAGGGAAAAATTGAATTTGATTAAGATTAGAGATGAGGATGAAGGGTAATATTGTTTTTTTAAAAAAATAGATGAGGAATAAATATGGCAAAAAGGAAATATAGAAATTGTAAATTTAATTGAAATGACTAAACACTGTTTAAATTTGTGAACCAGCCAAATATTCTGTTCAAAGAAAATACATTGTATGTTTGTATGTGTGTTTCTAATTATTGCTATTTATTCGTATTTGTTCTCTTTTATTCTTTTAAAGTTTAACAATTCATTCTTTATCTTAATATCTTATATTTGTTTGGGGTTGGCTTTCTTCCCTTTCATCTTTTTTATTGTACAGCAATCTTTCTCCTCAAACCTACCACCTCTCTCTTTTCTTTCCTTTTTACTTTCTCTTCCCCCCACCCTCTTCTTCTCCTCCCTACTTCCTCTTCCTTTCTCCTTCTCCTCTCTTCCTCCCTCTCTTACCCTCACTCCTACTTTAATTTCCCTTCCCTTCCTTCATCCCTCTCTATTGCTGTATCCTTTTATGCATATGGATTACTCAGAGGGCTGAAAAAGTTATTTTTGACTGGTCCTCGCACTTTTGACCAGTCCTCGAACTTACGACTGTCCTCACATTTTACGTTTTTTGCCCTATCTTATCACCATGGTGAAGAGAAGCAGTTGTGAAATGAGTGACATGGTTGTTAAGAATGCTGCACGGGCATAAATATGAGGATGGTCATAAGTGTGAGGACAAGTCAAAAGTGCGAGGACCTGTCAGAAATGACTTTTTTCAGCCCTCTGGTTAGTCCTTTTGTGCATATGGACTACTCAGAGGGCTGAAAAAGTTATTTTTGACTGGTCCTCGCACTTTTGACCAGTCCTCGAACTTACGACTGTCTTCACATTTTACGTTTTTTCCCCTATCTTATCACCATGGTGAAGAGAAGCAGTTGTGAAATGAGTGACATGGTTGTTAAGAATGCTGCACGGGCATAAATGTGAGGATGGTCATAAGTGTGAGGACCAGTCAAAAGTGCGAGGACCTGTCAGAAATGACTTTTTTCAGCCCTCTGGTTAGTCCTTTTGTGCATATGGACTACTCAGAGGGTTGAAAAAGTTATTTTTGACTGGTCCTCGCACTTTTGACCAGTCCTCGAACTTACGACTGTCCTCACATTTTACATTTTTGCCCTATCTTGTCATCATGGTGAAGAGAAGCAGTTGTGAAATGAGTGACATGGTTGTTAAGAATGCTGCATGGGCATAAATATGAGGATGGTCATAAGTGTGAGGACCAGTCAAAAGTGCGAGGACCTGTCAGAAATGACTTTTTTCAGCCCTCTGGTTAGTCCTTTTGTGCATATGGACTACTCAGAGGGCTGAAAAAGTTATTTTTGACTGGTCCTCGCACTTTTGACCAGTCCTCGAACTTACGACTGTCCTCACATTTTACATTTTTGCCCTATCTTGTCATCATGGTGAAGAGAAGCAGTTGTGAAATGAGTGACATGGTTGTTAAGAATGCTGCACGGGCATAAATGTGAGGATGGTCATAAGTGTGAGGACCAGTCAAAAGTGTGAGGACCTGTCAGAAATGACTTTCCAGCCCTCTGAGTAGTCCCTATACACATAGCCATGGCCACCCGGTCACATGACCAGCTAGCCACGCCCACCCAGTCACATGGCCTCCAAGCCACGCCCACACAATAAGCCACGCCCACAATGGTGTCCCTCTTACCAATGTTAAAATCTGTTCACCTTACCCTATACACATAGCCATGGCCACCCGGTCACATGACCAGCTAGCCACCCCCACCCAGTCACATGACCAGCTAGCCACGCCCACAAAATAAGCCACGCCCACAATGTCCCTCTTTACCAATGTTAAAATCTGGTCACCTTAGTATATGTCCACCAATCAATTTCCCTACCTAAATCCTGTTCCAATTCCGGTTTTGTTTTCAAATTTCGTTGTTCTTTTAGTATATCCCTATACCTAATTATCTTATCCATCTCAATTAAATTTGGGTGCTTTAATGCTTCCATTGGTGATAGCCACATTGGTATTTTTGCATAATGCTGTTTTTTTATTTTTAACCAGATTTCTAGCAATGCATTCCTTAGTATGTGCCTTCTAAAGTAGGTGTGTATCTTGTATTTTTGATCCCAAAGCAATGCATTCCATCCTACTTGTAGGTCGTGCCCCTCTATTGCTAAAACTCTTTTATTTTTTAATTCTATCCAATCTTTTAACCAGATTAAGATAGAAGTTTCGTACTATCGTCCCCGTTCTGGAAGTGCTAATCCCCCTTTGTCTTTTGTGTCTTGAAAAGTTTGAGTCTAATTCTCAGCCTTTTCCCCTCCCATATATAGTAACTATTTTATTTAAAGCATCAAAAAAAAAAAAAATCCTTAATTTTATTAGGATAACCTGAAACAAAAATAGTATTTTTGGCAGTATATTCATTTTGATTGTAGCGATCCTCTCCCAAAATGAGATCTGTAGTTGCCCTCCTTGATTGAGGAACATTTAGCTGTAAGCCAAATCCCTAAATATTTTATCTTCTTGGTTGTTTGTATTTTTATACTTGGGTGTGTGTGTGTGGGGGGGGGAAACACTTCACATGATCTTGATTCTATCCCTCTGTTTATGCAGCCTAGAACTGCGTTGGATTTTTTGGTGACTGCAGCACACTGTTGGCTCATATTTAAATGATTGTCTACTACAGGCCTCTTAAACTGGTGGCTGCCAGGCCGGATGAGTCACATGCAGGCCACGCCCGCCCTGGCTCCAGAGACAAAAAAGTCGCAATACGTCATGTGACACGATCAATTTTGACACCCGTAGTCTACAAGGACTCCAAGATGCCTCTCACAGTTACTACCATTTCTAAACTTATTTTAAATGTATTTCTAAAATACATTTAAAAAAAAAAGAGAAAAATAGAATATTCCACCAAAGCACATGGCTGACTGATCATCAGGATAACTTTATTACAGGGGCACCCTACACTGCCATTTTTTAATGAAGATCTAGTAAGAATTTCGGACTTTTCTTCTGAGGAAATGGAGAATTCCTCTGATTAGGGACTGGTGGCCTCTGGCCTGGCCCAATGGACCATCTCCTCTGGCATTGGATTGTCTTTTAGTTTGCTCAATTTTGTTAGATATGTGGTGTTAGTAAGTTTTTGGGGTCTCATTTTTCTATTAGGAAATATTTTGTTGGGTATTCTGCTATTTCCTTTGGATTCGTTTTAATGTTTCTTCTTTGTATAATGAAATTCAATAAATGTTTATTGTTGCTCTGCACTTAACTCTTAATCATGACATAAATTATTATTTTTATCCTCATATTGATACGTGTTGTCCACCTTTTTTACTTTCGGGGGATTTTCTTGTATGCATCACACATCTCCAATACCACCCCCCAAAAAGGAAAAATTGCAGAATTGGAATAAAAAGAAAAAGCACTCTTGACAATGAACTCTGTGGTACCTAGCCAACCACAAAAGTCTTTCAATGTCTTCTGTTCTGTTTCTTGTCCTATTTTATTCAAAAAACTATGTCCACTAAATATAATTTGTCCTCGCTGGGGTGAATAATGGACATTGTTTTAGAAAAGTTCAAGTCCCTGCCCAACACCCACAAGTCCATCACATTGTGCAATCAAACATTGTCCCAACTGGAGATGCCTCCCAGGTCCAGCCTTCCAGGTGCAGGGCAAGACGTCCTTGACTTTCTTGAGAAAGGAATGTCATTATGACTGTACATCACCCCTGCTCCATACAATCCCCCCTCCCAGTTTCCCACAGTAGTAAATGTGGCAGGACTGAAGGCCTAAGGCAAAAGATGGCTTCCAGGCCTGACACAGGATGGGCAGGGGGGATGCCAGCTGTGAGATTGGGATTGTCACATCAGAGGAAAGCAAGCCAGCAAAATAGTAGGGCAAACAAGAAAAGGGATGCTTTGTGAGGGAAATGAACAGAAGAGATAAGCAAGAGTAGAAGTAAAATATGATTAACTTGCAAAATGGCCTTTGTTTCAAAAACCCAGTTACTTCTTAGGGTTGTGGTGAAACAACGATCTTGTGAAACAACATGGTTAAAATGCTGTCCAACTATAAATTGGAGGGGTGTCAAGATGTTTAAATTTATAACTGGAACAGTGGGGGCTGTGTAAAGAGTCAGAACACACCGTTACAGCTGATTGATTGAAGAGAGCTGGCTACTGCATGAGGCAATCTGAACTGTGATTGGCTGCCTTGAGTGAAAAGGGGGAGTTTCCTTGTTTTCCGCCTTTTTACCCTGTGTGCTCTCTGTTTTACCTGATGTTTCTGTCGTGTTGATTTTACCTCACTTTGCTCCCATTTGCCTGTCTTTACTGTAAATATATTTATTTATATTAAGCCACAAGTTCTTGTCAACGTCTCTGACTCCATTTGGACACAGGCTGCACAATTCCCTGATACAAGTATCTTCCTTGTACCTTCTCCCACCTTCTTATACTCCTCTGAATTAGAGAGGTTTTTCTGTGAGTCTCTTCTGAATAGGATCCATATGCTGTGGACTTGGGGAGATGTTTTCCCCTTATCTCTTTAGTAATGGAGTTTGCATATCTCCCAAGATATTTTCTTTAGTCTGTGCACTGGGGCTTCTGGGCATAGGGTAGAGCGGGTGACAGTACTGGGCTAAGAGCAGGGAGATACAGTTTGTGTTCTCCACAGTCATGGAAAGTCCCGTGATTATCCAGACAGACCACTGAGTTACATCTTGGTTTCTCTAACCCTAACCCGTCTGTTTGAATTGTGCTGGTGAAATGAACAATCTTGGAATTCTTTGGTGTCTTCCAATCCCAGCAAAATCAGGATAATCTATCTGCATAGCTAAAACATCACTTTCGCTCCTACAAATAATATTCCTCTCTATATTTGAAGGATAAATGTTTGAAAAAAATTAAGGTGCTCTGGGAGAGAAATGAAAAACAGGAAACACCTCCCATGTGTTGGGAAGAGTGTTGGATTACCTTGTCTCAATGTTTACGTAAATGCTGACACTTTCCTTTTTTTCTCTCAAAATCTATTCATGATTCTTATGCAATGCTGCTTTAGAAATTGAAACATTTACTGTACAATTTTTCTCACATTTCCCAACCAAGGGGGGAACCACAAAATGTCAGACCCTTGGTGCTGCTCCCACACCCCAGCCATCAAAGACTAACAAGGAAGCAGGCACCTCCAAGCGAAGGAGTTGCGAATAAACCTGGAGCCTGTGCTTAGAAACACAAGGTAAGGACTTGCCTCTACTGTCTCTTCAAGAAAGCAGGACTCTTGAAACAGGAGGGATTTCAAAAGGAAATGTTTATTGAGAGACAGTGATAGTAAGTAGAGCAAGGTAGGATCTGAAGTTCCCGCTCAGAACCGTTAGGTAAAAAGTTGTAGAAACCCCTCCTCTCTGCCCAATCCAAAGGGAGCCAATACACAGGTGCAAAGTTGTTGTGAGACCTCTGAGTTGAGAAGGTGGTAAGAAGTTGTTCTCAGGCACTGCTTGCCCCTTCTGTTGGAGCTGAGACAAAACAGATGGCCACAGGCAATTCCTCACCCCTCCCATTTCTAGGAAAGTACATTAAAGTTGAGAAAAGGGCAGAAACGGGAAAATATCATAAAATGGCATTCAGGCTGTCCCTGCCAGAATGGCAGCATCCCCACAAGGATCTATGGGGACCTGACACACAATCCCTTTTCTCCTCAACTCAATATTCCTACAGCTCTTCTCCATGAAGGTCACCTGTAGGGCAGAACATTTACATCAGAAATTCTACACTGCTTTTGTCACTGCCTCAAACTCCCCCAATATATTTGCTATTTGTATGGTGTCTCCCACTTGCATGCCTCATTCTTGACAAAATCTGAGCAGACATGCTTGGCGCAATGAATTTCTGCAATTGTTAGGAAAAGATAAACTACTATGTTTTTCGGAGTATAAGACACAGTTTTCTCCCCCTAAGAGAGTGAAAATTTGGGTGCGTCTAATATACTGAATGTAGCCAAGCCCACCCACCGGCCCCACCCTTTGGCCATTTTTGGCCTCCACACATTGCGTTTTAGACCTATGCCAGAGCACATCGCCACTGATTGCTGCCTCTGTACATCGTGTTTTCAGCCTCTGCGGATCATGTTTTCGGCCTCTGCACGCCCTATTTTTGGCCTCTGCGCATTGTATTTTTGGGCAGGATCGGCGGCCTGGGACCACCCAAAAACACAATGTGCACAGGCCATAAAAGGGCTGTGGAGGCTGAAAATGCAATGCACAGAGGTGGCAATATGCTCTGGCGATTCCTGCAGCCTTGAAAAGTCTGAAATGGAGTGTTCAGAGGCTCAAAATGTGAGGCACGGAGGCAGCGATGGTCTGTAGCAATCCCTGCAGCCTGGAAAAGCTGATTGGGGGAGGACACCCAGGGAGAAGACGGGGCCTCTTCATGTGGCATTTCAATAATTTGTTATGATAAAAATGGAAAGAACACTCCTAAAAAGATGTTTGCAGATTTCTACAATTTTTGCAAAAATAAAATATCCAGCAATTTCTGCTGTTAATGGCCAAACAGTCCTTATCAAATTAACATGTTCCACTTTTTTCTTTCCTCCTTCCCATCTAATACCATGACATATTTGATGACAAAAAATCAGGCAAATTCTTTGTACTCAAATTAAAGAGTCAATTTCTCAGTTGAAATTCAAGCCTTCTCTACACTCATCATTTTGGGCCTCAGGTGCATTTTCTTGTGTGCAATAAGGGTGGAAGATTTCCTGAAGAAGCATGCACACTCAGAGCACTTAAATGGTTTCTCCCGTGTATATAAGCTTATGATTTGGAAGGCTATCCTTAGTACTGAAATCTTTGCAGTCTGGACACTCATATTCTAAAAGAAGGTCTTGATCCGAGGGAGACCACTGTACCTCAGATAGCCGGATGTGAGTCCCTTTTTGTGAAGTGGGGTCATGGGGCGCAGATGGGTCTGTTGATCACGTACCTGGCTCCCTGCCACGTGGCAACGACCCTGCCCGAGCTCCTCAATGTTATAGCCGAGGTGGCGGCTGATACCCCCAGACTTGTGGTCATGGGGGATTTCAACCTGCCATCCATCGGTGAAACATCTGAGGTAGCTCGGGAGTTCATGGCTTCCATGACGGCCATGGACCTGACCCAAGTAATTCACGGCCCTACTCATATGGGGGGACACACTCTGGACTTAGTTTTTATCTCTGGTCAGTGGTTGAGTGGCCTTGATATAGGGGATGTAGATATTGAACCCTTGTCATGGTCTGACCACTCGCTCCTTCGACTTGACTTTCTGACCGCCGTACCCCGTCGCAGGGAGGCGGAACCGACCAGGTGGTTCCGCCCCAGGCGCCTGATGGACCCTGATAGGTTCCAGATGGAGCTTGGGCCATTTCCTGAGACTCTAGCTCATGACTCGGCTGATGACCTGGTGGCCGCCTGGGATAGGGCGGCTGCCGGGGCTTTGGACCGGGTCGTGCCTTTGCGGCCTCTGACCCGGCACCGAACTCACTTAGCTCCTTGGTTTTCCGAGGAGCTGAGGGAGATGAAGCGCCGGAAAAGACGCCTAGAGAGCGGTTGGAGGGCCATTCGTTCCGAGTCTGACTTGACACTGGTAAGGTCTCATATTAAGACCTACCTAGTGGCGATAAAAGCGGCGAAATCTAGCTATTTTGCCGCTCTTATCGCGTCATCAGATAACCGCCCAGCCACCCTGTTTAGGGTGACCCGCTCCCTCCTCCATCTGGGAGCGCGGGAGGACCCCTTGCAGGGCCGAGCTGAGGATTTTGTACAGTATCTGGATGATAAAATAACTCAGATTCGGGAAGACTTGGCCGCCGACTGGGTTAGTTCAGACGAGATGACTGAGGCAGGCCTTGAGAGTGTTATCTGGGAGGAGTTCGATCCTGTGGCTCCCGAGGACGTGGACAGGATCTTGGGACGACTGAACGCAACCACATGTTTATTGGACCCGTGTTCCTCCTGGTTGGTGCTGGCTTCCCGGGAGGTTACACGAGGCTGGCTCCAGGGGATTATTAACGCTTCTTTGAGCGAGGGTGTCCTGCCGGCCGCCTTGAAAGAGGCGGTGGTGAGGCCTCTCCTCAAGAAGCCATCCCTGGATCCGGCTATTTTGGCTAACTATCGTCCAGTCTCCAACCTTCGCTTTATTGCGAAGGTTGTTGAGAGTGTGGTGGCGCGACAGCTCCCCCAGTACCTGGATGAAGCTGTCTATCTGGATCCGCTCCAGTCCGGCTTCAGACCTGGGTACAGCATGGAAACGGCATTGGTCGCGTTGGTGGATGATCTCTGGAGGGCCCGGGATAGGGGTTATTCCTCTATCCTGGTCCTATTAGACCTCTCAGCGGCTTTTGATACCATCGACCATGGTATCATGTTGCGCCGGCTGGAGGGACTGGGAGTGGGGGGCACTGTTCTGCGGTGGTTCTCCTCCTATCTCTCCGACCGGTCGCAATCTGTGTTGACAGGGGGGCAGCGGTCGACCCCAAGGCGCCTTGTTTGTGGGGTGCCGCAAGGGTCGGTCCTCTCGCCCCTCCTGTTCAACATTTATGTGAAGCCGCTGGGTGAGATCATCCGTGGTTTTGGGTTGGAGTTCCATCAGTACGCTGATGATACTCAGCTGTACATTTCCACCCCAGACCATCCCAATGATGCCTTGGAAGTGATGTCCCAGTGCCTGGAGGCCGTGCGGGTCTGGATGGGGAGAAACAGGCTTCGACTCAACCCTTCCAAGACCGAGTGGCTGTGGCTGCCGGCGTCCCGGTATAGCCAGCTGACGCCATTGCTGGTTATTGGGGGCGAATCATTGGCCCCCACAGAGAGGGCCCGCAACTTGGGTGTCCTCCTGGATGCGCGGCTGTCCTTAGAAGGGCATATGACAGCCGTGGCCAGGGGGGCTTTTTGTCAGGTTCGCCTGATACGCCAGTTGCGCCCCTTTCTGGACCGGGACTCCCTACGCACGGTCACTCAAGCACTCGTCACTTCTCGTCTGGACTATTGTAACGCTCTCTACATGGGGCTCCCCTTGGGGTGCACCCGGAGGCTCCAACTGGTGCAGAATGCGGCTGCGTGGGGGATTATGGGAGCGACGGGGCACTCCCATGTGACTCCTCTCCTGCGCGAGCTGCATTGGCTTCCAGTGGACTTCCGGGTGCGCTTCAAGGTGTTGGTGATCACCTTTAAAGCGCTCCATGGCTTAGGGCCAGGGTACTTACGGGACCGCCTTCTGCCACCAATAGCCTCCCACCGGCCGGTTCGCTCCCACAGAGAGGGCCTCCTCAGGGTGCCGTCGGCCAGACAATGCCGGCTGACGACCCCCAGGAGGAGAGCCTTCTCTGTGGTGGCACCTACCCTATGGAACAATCTACCCCCAGAGATACGAGTGATCTCCGACCTCCGGATTTTTCGTCGGGCCCTAAAAACTCATTTTTTTCAGCTAGCCGGTCTGTCCTGATTTTAGGGTTAGTTTTAAAATTTTAATATTTATTTTAAATTGACAAGTTTTAAATTATGGGCCAAATTTATAAATTATTTTAACTTTATTTTTTAACTGTGATGTTTGTATAGATGTTTTTTATCTGGCTGTTCACCGCCCTGAGTCCGAAAGGAGAAGGGCGGTATAGAAATTTGAATAAATGAAATGAAATGAAATATGGTTACTCTTCTATTTGAGTCCTCTGGTGACTCATCAGTCGACAATTCCAGAGGAAACTTTTCCCACAATCTGGACACTTATATGGTTTTTCCCCAGAGTGAGTCACCAGGTCATAATTCTGACTGAAACTTTTCCCCAATCAGGACATTCAAAGGGTTTCCCTCCTGTGTGAATCCTCTGGTGTTTCACCAGGTGGGAATTCTGACTGAATCTTTTCCCACAGTCAGAACATTCAAAGTGTTTCTGTCCTGTGTGAATCCTCTGGTGTTTCACCAGGTTGGAATTCTGACTGAAACCTTTCCCACAGTCAGGACATTCAAAGGGTTTCTCTCCTGTGTGAGTCCTCTGGTGTGTCACCAGGCTGGAATTATCACTAAAACCTTTCCCACAATCAGGACATTCAAAGGGTTTCTCTCCTGTGTGAGTCCTCTGATGTGTCACCAGGTGGGAATTCTGACTGAAACTTTTCCCACAGTCAGGACATTCAAAGGGTTTCTCTCCTGTGTGAGTCCTCTGGTGTGTCACCAGGCTGGAATTATCACTAAAACCTTTCCCACAATCAGGACATTCAAAGGGTTTCTCTCCTGTGTGAGTCCTCTGGTGCATTACCAGGTTGGAATTCTGACTGAAACCTTTCCCACAGTCAGGACATTCAAAGGGTTTCTCTCTTGTGTGAATCCTCTGGTGTATCACCAGGTGGGAATTCTGACTGAAACTTTTCCCACAGCCAGAACATTCAAAGGGTTTCTCTCCTGTGTGAGTCCTCTGGTGTATAACCAAGTAGGAATTCTGACTGAAACTTTTCCCACAATCAGGACATTCAAAGGGTTTCTCTCCTGTGTGAGTCCTCTGGTGCCTTACCAGGCTGGAATTATCACTAAAACCCTTCCCACAATCAGGACATTCAAATGGTTTCTCTCCTGTGTGAGTCCTCTGGTGTGTCAGTAAATTGGAATTATCACTAAAGCTTTTCCCACAGATAGGACATTCAAAGGGTTTCTCTCCCGTGTGAGTCCTTTGGTGCCTTACCAGGTTGGAATTCTGAGTGAAACCTTTCCCACAGTCAGGACATTCAAAGAGTTTCTCTCCTGTGTGAATCCTCTGGTGTATCCCCAGGTGGGAATTCTGACATAAACCTTTCCCACAGTCAGGACATTCAAAGGGTTTCTCTCCTGTGTGAATCCTCTGGTGTTTCACCAGGTTGGAATTGCGACTGAAACCTTTCCCACAGTCAGGACATTCAAAGGGTTTCTCTCCTGTGTGAGTCCTCTGGTGTGTCACCAGGTGGGAATTCGTAATGAAACTTTTCCCACAGTCAGGACATTCAAAGGGTTTCTCTCCTGTGTGAGTCCTCTGGTGTGTCACCAGGTGGGAATTCGTAATGAAAGTTTTCCCACATTCAGAACATTCAAAGGGTTTCTCTCCTGTGTGAGTCCTCTGGTGTATCACCAGGTAGGAATTCTTATTGAAACCTTTCCCACAGAAAGCACATTCAAACAGTTTCTCTCCTGTGTGAGTCCTCTGGTGTATCAGCAAATCGGAATTATAATTAAAGCTTCTCCCACAGAAAGGACATTCAAAGGGTTTCTCCCCCGTGTGAGTCCTCTGGTGCCTTACCAGGCTGGAATTCAGACTGTAACGTTTCCCACAATCAGGACATTCAAAGGGTTTCTCTCCCGTGTGACTCCTCTGGTGTGTCACCAGGCTGGAATTCTGACTGAAACCTTTCCCACAATCAGGACATTCAAAGAGTTTATCTCCTGTGTGCATGGTCTCGTGTCTCATGAGTTGGGAATTTCTAATGAAACTTTTTCTGCAACCTCGACACACACAGGGTTTCTCTGTGGAGTTAATCCTCTGATGTATCACCTAAAAGTTTTCCAACAATCAGGACAGTCAAACAATTTCCCTCCTATGTGAGTCTTCTGGCATATCACCAGGCTGGAATTGCAACTTTCCCATAATCAGGACATTCAAAGGGTTTCTCTTCTGTATGAGTTCTCTGATGTCTCATGAGATGAAAATCTCTAATGAAGCTTTTCTCACCGTCTAGACACTCATACAGTGTCTCCCTGGAGTCAATCCACTGATGGATCATCTGGCTGGAATTCTTACAATGCCTTGTTTACTGGGGCTGTCATTCAAGCCGGTTTCTTCCTCACACGGGTGCCTTACTGTCTACTCTACATGGCTTTACTATTGACCTTTTCCTCACCACTCAGTTCCAGATATTTCCCTTTTTTGCTGATTGAAAAATAATCTCCTTTGACTTTTCATGTAACGTATCCTTGAATTCTGCATAATCTGCTTATTCTTTCTTGATTTTCTCTCTTCTGTCTAACAGCTGTTGGAGGAGGAGGAGGAAAATTCTGTGTTTTTCTGAAGGAAATGGAAAATATTTTGATTTCTGGCTTGATTATCTTCACTTTTCAATGTTCCTTGTTATTTCCAGTTGTCCAGAGTGCTCTTATTGCCATCCTGTTTGTCTGTAAGATTTAAAGAAAAGTGTAACTTTTTTTATAAAATGGTTAGAGATGTGAAAAATGAAAAAAGTTTATATTACAATGAAAAAGCAATCATGCCCCAATACTAGAATCATCACTGAAATTATTTATGATTCATTTGATGCATGGAAGACTAGCGATATCCACGTTCAAATATCCATTCAAATTCAATTGTTGATTGGGGTCAATCACAAATTCTTAGCAATGGAAAGGACTATCATCAATTATATTTTTGTTTTATTTTTTAAAACATAAAACATAAAATACATCTTTTTAGAGCAAGGATTTGATCCGGTATAAATTAAATACAATTACTCACATTCCCTCAACCAATTTTGTTCCAAATTTTATCCATTTACCTCTTTAAAAAAAAAAAAATCTTATTCTAAACATTTAGATTTTAAAAAATCTACTATGTCACCCTAAATTCTAAACAATTATTTCCAAATAGACATCATTCCAAATCTTTGTCATTTTAACAATCAATATTTCATATATATTCCTCATTTCTAAGACCTATTACATCGAGTCTATATTGTACCTCTTTTAAATGGCAACTAGTATCCATAATCTTGACAAAGAATATTTTCCTCCTCTCTTAATTGTTTCTAAATCAATCAACATTAGAATTTGTCACTCCCAAAATACTTTATTTTAAAGTCTAATAGTTAAGATGATTCATAATTTAAATAGCTATTTCCCAACAGTGTTTTCCGCCACTTCTATCTCTATTTATTTAACTGGTTCACAGTTTGGCTTAACTATTCTCCAGTATTATCTCCTCCACTTCCTCCTGAGTTAATTTTTTGGCTGGTTCGCATCTTAATCGATTGCTTTCCAGCAATGCTTTCCTCCACTCCTAACCTTACTTATTTGAGCTGGTTCACAGTATAATTTTAACTGCATACCAACATTATCTCCTTCAATCCTCCTAAATCTATTATAAAACTGGTTCACAACTCAAATAGTTGCTTCTCAGCAATGCTTTCCTCCGCTCCAACTTCTATTTTTAACTGGTTCACAACTATATTTCAGTTGCTCTCCAGGTATATTTTCTTCCACTCCTCACTTTTTATTTTTTGGCTAGTTCACAGTTTTGCTTTAACTGTTACCTAGCGTGTGCTTTCTTCCACTCCTAACTCTTATTTTTATTTTTAACTATTTCCCAGTTTTGCCTTAACTGTTCTCCAGAATCATGCTTCCCTCCACTCCTAACTTCATTTGTTTAACTAATTCATAACACTTTATTTTAATTATTGTCCAGCTTTATGTTTTCCTCCTTTTCTACATCACTTATTCAATTATTTAACTTTAAATTAATTCACAATATATTATTCATATTCATTTTTAAATCCATTCTCCTCCATATCTTTAACTGATTTAAAATAAAAAAGTATATCGACAAATATCTTAGCTCCTATTCTCTCCTAGGCTTTCTCCCGTGTCATATTTATTTCCAGTGAATATCAACATTTTAAATCACTTTAAAATCAATTTTCCATAATTATTAAATCTGTAATTAATTCTTCTTAATATCCAGCACCTTAGAAAACATTTTCTTCTAAATTATTAGGTCTGCAAATAGAGCTTAAAAATTCCAAGTTTAAAAAAGTATTAAAACATCCAAAAATCATAATTTTCAATCATTTATACTCATTTTTTCCTAGTCAAATTGTTGTATATTCATAAAATCAACTTAGATAAAAATAATAGTAAAAAAGAGAGAATAGTAACAATATTAATAACAGTTAAAATAAAAACAAAAGGATAAAAACAAGGATAAATAGGAAAGAGAATAGAAATATAACAAAAGAAATTGAAAAGAGAATTAGAAAAAATAGAGAGGGAAAAAGGGACAAAAGAAAAAAAACAGAAAAAAGAAATAAAATAAAATAAAATTGAGAGAGAGCCCAGAGAAGAAGGAAGGTATCTCCTAAAATTATTCAAAGATCAAACTCCCAGACACCATTACATCCATTTAATTCAAACTATGGTATTTTGTTATCTTGTTACTTTATATTCCATTTTTTCCCCCTCTCTAATCTATCTCTGTGGGGGCACCTGCCATCTGGAATGAGCTCCCCCCGGAGATACGGAGGATCCCGGATCTGCACACTTTCCGCCGCACCCTCAAAACATTCTTATTCCAGCAGGCTGGTCTGGTCTAACCTCCTTTTTTAATTGTTTTTAAATTGGTTTTATAATTGGGGTGTTTTAAATCTGGCCAATGTATTTAATGTATTTTAAATGGTTTTTAACGTTTGTATTATGTATATTTTACTTTCTGGCTGTTCACCGCCCTGAGTCCTTCGGGAGTAGGGCGGTATATAAATACAATCATCATCATCATCATCATCATCTGAGTATATTTATTTTCCATTTCAATGTCCTCAAAGTTAGAAGTTCTATAAAGTTAATTCTGAATTGACTGTTCCATATATGGTATCATCATGTTCTTCTTTTGTTGCCATGCCCTTTTTCTCTTGTTGTCACGCTTAATAAATCAGTTTTCATTATTCCATTTAGTTTCTTCTTTCTGATCTTCAATATCCTCCAATACACAGATTATATGTCGAAAGTCAAGCCTCTTGAAATTTTTCTCAAAATAATCCACTTTAAATAACAGGCATTAAAGTTTCTCTTTCAAGTAACAAGCAGTCTGGAAGTTACACTTTCCCTTTTCAGCTGGCAGCCATCTTTTCCATCTTCTTTTGTCTTTTATCTTTACTTTTAAAAACATATTTATTTCCTCTTCTCCTTCCTCTCTCTCAAACATAATCCAATCTCGTTTAGCCACAAAAAAAAAAAAGACCAAATCTGTAATAAAATCATTTCCAAAAAGTCTATAATTAATGCTATCTATCAACAGGTCTTTTCTCCACCATTCTTTTGAGTCTTTTTGCCCCGATGTTTCTCAGCCACTGTTAAGGCTAGGCACACTTTTTGTAAATCCAACATTTATGGGCAGTTCTCGCCTGGGCAGAAGTCAACTCACCTGGCTTTCAAACTCCCTGCTCCGCTCTCCGCTTCTCCTCCTCTCCTCCAGCACGATCTTTGTTCCCGGTTGCCGCGGTTTCGGGATGGCCGCCATGGCTGTCGTTCCACTGCCGCCAGCATGAAGGGAAAGCCTCCGGCCCCGAGGAACCTGCCCATTCCTCTCGGCAGCCCAAGGGGTCCCTTCTTGTCCCCCTGTCCCTTCAAGATCCGAAGACCTGTCGGCAGAAGTTTGGCAGACGGGGTTTTGGCAGAGCTCCATGGAGCTCACCATTTCCCCATCTGTATCCCCACAGCGCCAACTGGAAGTCCATCAATTATATCTTGAAGTACGGTGAATAGGTTATGTAACTGTGGATATATGCATATAGAGAAGTATAGATTCACCACTATATAGCAGAAAATACTGTCTACAACCCCTATGGTGACATCCTTGTTCAAGTAGTCCTTACTTAACCTACCGCAATTAGAACTGATATCTGCGTCACTAAGCAGCTCAATCATTAAGCATGATGTCACATGACAGGGCCAACTTACATCTGTTCCTCTGTAGTTGTTAAGCAAATTACTGTGGGTTGCTAAAGGCAATTTCATATGACTGTGACTTGCAATTTCCTGCCAGTATATCCACTGATTTTGCTTGTCAGAAGCTAGCTGGGAAGGTCACAAATGGGGATCATGAGTGTGGGATGTTGCAGGCATCATAAATGTGCAACTATTGGCAGAATCCGAACTGGTGCAACTTCTTTTCCTGCACCTTCAAAACCACAGTCACTGCTGACGTGCGGTCACTGAACAAGTGCTAGGATTACAAATTTTGTGGACCAGGTACACGTTTGCTTCTACTGTGCCACAGGAACTTTGAAGGCTCAGGGAAGAAGTGGTAAGTGAGGACTACCTGTGCAACTAAAGATGCCAAAAGGTCCTCAAAAGCTATTTTTTAGGAAGTGCTGGATTAAGCACAATTGAACCTGGTTAATACATGGATGGTGGGACAGGAAATACCATACTTATTGGCAAGACATGGAAGTAAAAAAACTTGTAAATTTTATTCATCTGTCATTGTCAATACATGTGTGGATTCCTAACCAATTTAGCTGACAACTTTGTCATCCAAAAGGTAGAGGAGGGAACTAGAGGAAAAACTATAATGGACCTAATTCTTACTAATACAGAAGAAATAGAAGGAGTTGAAGTTGCCATAACGTTTATCGAGAGTGACCACATCATACCGGAATTCAATATTCCTTAAGGAATATTCCAATATTCCTTAAGAAAAATTCCTTTTCAATCTTTTCAATTTTTTAAAAAATGTTTAAACTCCTTGTTCCAATTTTAAGTCTTCTTTTTTCAACTCTTAAATAACATTTTTAATTTAATTTTTTTAATTTTTAAATCTTTTTCAATTCTAAAATTCTTTTTTCAATTTTTTAATAAAATTCTTTCTTCAATTTTTAAATCTTTCGATTTTAAAATTCTTTTTTCAATTTTTTAAATAATATTCCTTTTTCAATTTTTCAATTTCTTTTTTCAACTAAACATTAAAAAAAGTTTACTTATTTTAATTCTTTAGAAATGTTTAAATTCTTAATGATCTAAGAGGAAAAAAATAAACAACAGAAAAGGAGACAGACACTTAAAACAGGGAAGATAGTGAAGAATTTTCTAAGACAGAAGAGAAAAGGTCAAGAACTCTTGTAAACTATTGTAAACTGACACTTTGCAACAGAAAATATTTAAATTTTTTTAAAAAATTAATTTTAATTTTTAAGCCAACAAAGAAAAGTCATGGAGATAGAAACTGACACTATAGTTCTTGCAAAGTCTGCCATATGTTTCAGCTTATGCCCACAGAGGATCCAAACTATAAACTACTTGAATTACTAGAAGAAAAACTAAAATGTTTAGAGGCAACTTTAGCACTCTGAAAGCCAATGAGCAAAAGAGAAATCCCAACCTAACCAAGAAGACTACACCAAAGTAAAAAACAATAGGGAGCAAATGCATTGGCAGTGGCATCCTTCAGTCTCAAAAAACTATGGTATCGTGCTGTGGAAAGCAGTCTTAAAACAGCATCTAGTGTGACTAAAAAGGCCAATTCGAGAGTGGCAATCCCTTCGATACTGAGGGAGCAGACTCCATTGTTGTTGTTAGTTGCGAAGTCATGTCCGACCCATTGAGACCCCCATTAACAATGTTCCTCCAGGCCTTCCTGTCCTTTACCATCCCCGATTACATTTAGGCTCACGCCGAGTGCTTCAGTCACTCCATCCAGCCACTTCATTCTCTGTCGTCCCGTTCTTCTTTTGCCCTCAATCTTTCCCAGCGTTAGGCTCTCCTCCAGTGAATCCTTCCTTCTCATTTGGTGGCCAAAGTATTTAAGTTTTATCTTCAGGATTTGGCCTTCTAAAGAGAAGTCAGGGTTGATCTCTTCTAGGACTGACCAGTTTGATCGCTTTGCAGTCCAAGGGACTCGCAGGAGTCTTCTCCAGCATCATAGTTCAAAGGCCTCAATTCTTTGGCACCCAGCCTTTCTTATGGTCCAACGTTCACAGCCATACATTGCAACTGGGAAAACCATAGCCGACTATACGCACTTTTGTTGGCAGGGTGATGGCTTTGCTTTTTAGTATGCTGTCTAGATTTGCCATAGCTTTCCTCCCCAGGAGCAAGCATCTTTAATTTCTTGGCTGTAGTCCCCATCTGCAGTAATCCTGGAGCCCAGGAAAATAAAATCTGTCACTACCTCCATTTCTTCCCCATCTATTTGCCAGGAATTGAGAGGGTCGGATGCCATGATCTTAGTATTCTTAACGTTGAGTTTCAAGCCAACTTTTGCACTCTCCTCCTTCACCTGCATCAAGAGGCTCTTTAGTTCCTCTTCACTTTCTGCCATTAGAATGGTATCATCTGCACATCTGAGGTTGTTGTTTCTCCAGGCAATTTTAATTCCAACTTGTGATTCACCTAGCCCCGCCTTTCTCATGATGTGCTCTGCATATAAGTTAAATAGGCAAGGCGACAGTACACAGCCTTGCCGAACTCCTTTCCCAATTTTGAACCAATCAGTGGTTCCGTGTCCAGTTCTCACTGTTGCTTCTTGACCTGCATATAGGTTTCTCAAGAGACAAATAAGATGGTCTGGTGCTCCCATCTCTGTAAGAACTTGCCACAACTTCATGTGATCCACACAATCAAAGGCTTTAGCATAGTCAATGAAGCAGAAGTAGATGTTTTTCTGAAACTCCCTCACTTTCTCCATGATCCAGCATAGGTTGGCAATTTGATCTCTAGTTCCTCTGCTTCTTCGAAATTCTGCCTGTAATTCTGGTAGTTCTCGGTCCACATACTGCTGGAGGCGGTCGAGGACTTTTCGCCTCGGTCTATTCGCCTCGCCTATTTCACCTTGAGGTTTTTGCCTCTGTGTTATTAGCCACATACTTTTCTCCTCAGCTGACCCCACCCCCAGTCTGCACATCAGCCACGCCCCTTTGTCCCAGTCCGTTCGCCAAGGCCCATTCGTCGAAGTACATTTAATGTTGGGCTTTTGGCCTCCCAGGACAATTCACAGCCAGCCAATCTTTTGAGGATTTGGGGAAGAGGGGAAGAGGACATTTCCATCCTTGCAAGCCAGGCTGCTTGCAAGGATGGAAATGAAGAGGACTGAGGTTTCACTGAAAGGAGTATGTTTGAAGTCCAGTATGTTTGGAGTCTGAGAAGAAAATTCTTTTTACCACTTTTTTTTTTTTTTTTTTGCCTGGGGCAAATACATTGATCTGGCTTTGATTTGCCTGCTCTTTACTCTTAACAACCTCTTTCCTCAATAAACAAACAGGAGAACTTAAATAGCCAGATTTTGTCTTTGGTGCATATGCTCTCAGTGTACATAAAAAGAAAAGTTACTCTCATCAAGAATCATAAGGTACAAAACTTAATGGTAGTCATAGGGTACAAATAAGCAATCGAATCATACTAGTGTAAGGTTTGGCAATACGCTTAAGCAAAAAATGAACCAAAACAAAGACTTAAACGGAGGCTTGAAAACCAAAGAAAATAGGCTTTATTCTTTGATCAAAGTAAGAAGTTCCAAACACATTTACCAGAAACATGGAAGGAAAATTCTACAAAACATGAGACATAGCAGTATAATATTACTCTAGTCATATAATCTGCATTGTAAAAGTCAGTAAAAATAAAGAAAGTAACACTTCTTTTTATGTACACTGAGGGCATATGCACCAAGACAAATTCCTTGTGTGTCCAATCCTATAGGGGATAGTGATGGAGCCCGTGTCTTTGCGGCCTCTGACTCAGCGCCAATCTCACTTGGCTCCTTGGTTTACCGAGGAACTGAGGGAGATGAAGCGCTGTAATAGACACCTGGAGAGCAGTTGGAGGGCCAGCCTTTCCGAATCCGACCAAACACTGGTGAGGGCTCACATTAAGACCTACCGAGTGGCAATAAAAGCGGTGAAATTTAATTATTTTTCCGCTCTTATTGCGTCATCAGATAATCGCCCGGCTGCCCTGTTTAGGGTGACCCGCTCCCTGCTCCATCTGGGAGCGCAGGAAGACCCTTTGGAGGGCCGGGCCGAGGACTTTGTACAGTATCTGTATGACAAAATCGCTCAAATTCGGGAAGACTTGGACTCTGACTGGGTAGATCCGGGAGGGGTGATGGAGGAAGGTCTTGAGAATGTTATCTGGGAGGAGTTTGATCTTGTGACTCCCGAAGATGTGGACAGGATTCTGGGTAGACTTAGTCTCCAACCTTCACTTTGTGGCAAAGGTTGTTGAGAGTGTGGTGGCGCAACAGCTTCCCCAGTACCTAGATGAAACGGTTTATCTAGATCCATTCCAGTCGGGTTTCAGGCCTGGATACAGCACGGAAACAGCATTGGTCACATTGGTTGATGATCTCTGGAGGGCTCGGGACAGGGGCTGTTCTTCTGTCCTGGTCCTATTAGACCTCTCAGCGGTTTTTGATACCATCGACCATGATATCATGCTGCTCTGATTGGAAGAGTTGGGGGTGGGGGGCACCGTGTTGCGGTGGTTCGCCTCCTTTCTCTCTGACCAGTCGCAGTCGGTGTTGGCAGGAGGGCAGAGATCGACCCCGAGGCGCCTTGTGTGCGGGGTGCCACAAGTGTCGGTCCTCTCGCCCCTCCTGTTCAACATTTATGTGAAGCCACTGGGTGAGATCATCCGTGGTTTCGGGGTGAAGTACCACCAGTACGCTGATGACACTCAGCTATAAATCTCCACCCCGGGCCACCCCAATGATTCCCCTGAAGTGATGTCCCGTGCCTGGAGGCTGTGCGGATCTGGATGGGGAGAAATAGACTCAGGCTCAACCTGTCCAAGACTGAGTGGCTGTGGTTTCCGGCGTCCCGATATAGCCAGTTGGTGCCATCACTGACTATTGGGGGCGAATCATTGGCCCCCACGGAGAGGGCTCGCAACTTGGGTGTGCTCCTGGATACACGGCTGTCTTTAGAAGAACATCTGACGGCTGTGCCCAGAGGGACTTTTTATCAGGTTCGCCTGATTCGCCAGTTGCATCCCTTTCTGGATCAGGACTCCTTAGGCACAGTCACTCATGCCATCGTCACTTCCCACCTGGACTACTGCAATGCTCTGTACATGGGGCTCCCCTTGAGGAGCACCCGTAGGCTCCAGCTGGTCCAGAATGCGGCCGCATGGGTGGTTATGGGAGCGACATGGTGTTCCCATGTAACACCTCCCCTGCGCGAGCTGCACTGGCTCCCGGTGGTCTTCCAGGTGCGCTTCAAGGTATTGGTTACCACCTTTAGAGCGCTCCATGACTCAGGACCTGGATACCTACGAGACTGCCTTCTGCCACCGGTAGCCTCTCACCGGCCAGTACACTCTGACAGAGAGTGGCTCCTCAGGGTGCATTCGGCCAAACAGTGTCAACTAGTGGCCCCCAGGGGGAGAGCCTTCTCTGTGGGGGCACCTGCCCTTTGGAACGAGCTCCCCCCGGAGATACAGAGGATTTCAGATTTATGCACCTTCCGCCACACCCTCAAGACTTTTTTATTTCAACAAGCTGGGCTGGCTTAACTCTTTTAATTATTTAATTTTAATTTGTTTTTAAAAACAGGGGTATGTATTTTATCTTGGCTGTTCACTGCCCTGAGTCCTTCGGGAGTAGGGCGGTATATAAATCTAAATAAACTGAAACTGAAACTGAAACAATCACACTTGGCCAATAAAGAATTCATTTGTTCACTCAATGGTATGTCCTTATAGGAGAGGACACAATTTTTTTCCTTAGGAAATTAAGAGGGAATCTGGCTATTTAAGTTCTGATGTTTGTTTATTGAGGAAAGAGGTTGTTAAGGGTAAAGGGTAGGAAAATCAAAGCCAGATCAATGTATTTGCCCCGGCCAAAAAAAAAAAAAAAAGTGGTAAAAAGAATTTTTCTCTCAGACTTCAAACATACTGGACTTCACACATACTCCTTTCAGTGAAACCTCAGTCCTCTTCATTTCCATCCTTGCAAGCAGCCTGGCTTGCAAGGATGGAAATGTCCTCCTCCCCTCCTCCCTCCCGCCCCCCACCCACCCACCCCCCCGTCATTTGTGGCAAAGAGATGCGAACCAGCCCTTGTCTCAGGCACTTTGGCTCGCAAGTATGGAAATGTCCTCCTCCCCTCTTCCCCAAATCCTCAAAAGATTGGCTGGCTACAAATTATCCTGGGAGGCCAAAAGCCCAACGCGAAATGTACTTCAATGAATGGGACCCGGTGAACGGACTGGGACGAAGGGGCCGTGGCCGATGTGCAGCCTGGGGGCGGGGTCAGCTGAGGAGAAAAGTTTGTGGCTAATAACACAGAGGTGAAAATCTCACGTTGAAACAGGCAAGGCGAATAGACCGAGGCGAAACGGACATTGACTTACCTTTTCAGAACGCTGCGACTCCAATCCATCCACTGGGTCTTCTCCTAGTCGCTGGGGAATACTGAGTGTAGATTTGTCTCTCCTCTGGCTCACCATGCCCACTCTGTCAGTCCTACGTCAGTCTTTCCTCACGAAGGAACAAAAAAACCATAAGTCTAAAAGCCGGAACAACAACCATAACAGGTAGCAGGACTTCGGGAACAGGAAGCCCTAACAGGGTGGGCATGGATTGGAGTCGCAGCATTCTGAAAAGGGACATTCAGGTAAGTCAACGTCCGTTTTCCAGCACGCTGCTCCTCCAATCCATCCACTGGGATCTACCCAAGCTGACTATCCTGGGCGAATGAACGACGAAGCCGACGCCCACGTGGCTGCTCGGCAAATATCCAGGACAGAAGCTTGCGTAGCCCAGGCCACTGTCGTCGCTGCACTACGGGTCAAATGAGCATAAAGCTTTCCTGGAACAGGTCTGTCTTTGATGTCATACGCGGTCTAAATGCAGGCCTTGATCCACCGAACTGAAGCCAGAAGAGACGGCGATTGGTGATTGACGATGCTAAGGCGCGAGAGGCGAATTTAGCGGCATTAAGGGAAGCATCCGCTGAGTACTCTGTAGCCGCCACAATTTTGTTGATATCTTGTTGGATGCGCGTCTCATTCGCAGGGAGACGCTCCTGCAGCTGCCGAAGCCAGAACAATGTAGCTCTATTGAAGAACGAAATGGCAGTAGCTACCTTGATCGCCCAAGCAGCTGCCTCATGCATCTTCCTAAAGCCCAACTCGGCCTTACGTTCCTCAGACTTCAATCCATCCAATACGTCAGCGGATATAACAGAAGGAGATGAAAGGCTGGCCACAGGCGTATCAACAGATGGTAGACCCAATATGTCCTCTAACTCCGAAGCTGCACAATAAAGACGCTTGTCCAGATTACTTGGGGCAGTTAGAGACCCAGGATGCCCAAACGCACTCTGAACCATCTCAGTAAACAGCGGTGGGCAAGGGATGACGTCCTTATCTGGCTTGGACACCTGAAACAAGGCGTCATGAGGGGATGCAGCCGGTGTAACACTGTCAGATGGTGAAGTTATCAAACCACATTGGGTAGTGACCTTAGCCTTATACAATAGCGATTTAAAAACAGAAGGTCGAAAAAGTCCAACAAATACCGGCTTGTCAGGTGGCAAGCCTTCATCCTCTGAGAATTCAAGATCTTCAGGACCGTCACCAGCCTGGTCCGACTCCTCAGATGACGTAACCTCCACAGGAGCCAAAGCTGGTGCCTCAGTACGGCGAGCAGGGCGACCTTGAGTATGAGAGCTCGCAGCAGAAGGTTGAGACGCGCTGGAACCTTGTTGGAGTCCAGCCGCCAAAATCTTCGCCAAGGCATCTGACAACATGGACTGAAGCTCCAGCTGAGAGGCGGGTTCTTCTGGCTGAAGCCCCGCCGCCGTTGGTGTAAAGGTCGCCTCAGGGGCACGCCTAGAACTCACAGGCTGATCACTCAGAGGTGCCAAAGAGACATTGGGCAGGGACATCGAAACCCTCCTTGAAGCCTGCAAATTCGACATAGGCTCGCCCTGGTAGCAACAACAGTCAGAGGTCCCTGACTGGGATCTGGCTACACCGTCTCTGGTTGTAGAGTTGGACGGAGAGGGAGGTTCCGCAGCCAATTCAGGACAGGCTAATGATCCCTTGGTCTTTCTGACCTTTTCAAATTGTTTTTCAAGTGCTTTATGGCGGCGCAGCTCAACTCTGGTATGAGCTAAGGCCTTGGAACGAGATGTTTTGGCAGGTCTATCAGAAGTCTTGGCTTTACTCCGTTTGTGTCCTGCCCTAGGTTGATCGTTGCTCAAATGCTGCTCAAATGCCTGCTCCAGATCTGATGATAAATCGGAATCTGCCATTTTGCAGGTGCCAAGTGCAGTTGATGGCAAAGGTTGCTAAGGAAGGCTAAGCTCCGATGCACAGTGGAAGCAGTTCCTTCCCTTAGAACAGCAATGGGGTTCAAATGTGTGCAGGGCCAGCAAGGCCTGACTAAACGTCCACAGTCTCCAATCGCCCCAACGCTCACGGGAGTGCCAAACAACGCCGCCTGAACAAGTTAGCAACACGCCCCAAATTAGCTCAGTACCTCAGGCCTGTAATGGTAATTCAAAATGGCAGCCGCCAACCTTCAGTCAGTCAAAATGATGGTCGCACCTGTCAACAGTCCCCAAAAAAAGGGAACACCGCCGAACGATCCCAAAATGGCGGCCGCCCGTTCCTCACTCCGATAACGACAGCCGCGAGCCTCCAACGGAATCACCAGCGGTCGGCGACTCCGTGCTCGATCAGGGCACTGTCAGGCAAGCCTGGACATCAGAGTATGCTGGATCGCATAGGCATTGACTCCGGAGCCGCTAAAATTTCAGAGCTGAGACGTTCGTGGCTGTACTGGCTCACTGGTATCCCAACGAGATGCCATCAGCTAAATACTGCACGGATCCGCCCAGCCGGGTCGGAATCCGGAATGCTGCTGAGGGATGGTGAAATCCGAAGCGGATTTCACTGGAGCCCCAGGCTCGTTACCGCCCCTTGCAGCCACAAAGCTCCCACGTAGCAGCTCCTTCTACATTAATAAGCTAACTAATCAGCTATAACAACAAAAAAAACCCCAAAATAAAGAAAATTTAGCTAAACCAAGTCAGCCAGAGAAATCACTCGAGAGAGAAGCAAAGAAGCAAGTTTCCTCAGTCACTGAGTGAGAAAGACTGACGTAGGACTGACAGAATGGGTGTGGTCAGCCAGAGGAGAGAGAAATCTACACTCAGTATTCCCCAGCAACTAGGAGAATATCCCAGTGGATGGATTGGAGGAGCAGCGTGCTGGAAAAAGTCCCATTCTGTGCTGGAGACTAGATTGTAGGATTTTGAGCATAACTTTGCTAACATGTGAAATGAGTGCAATGGTGGGGTACTTGGAACATTCTTTGGCATTGCCCTTCTTTGGAATTGGAATGTAAACTGACCTTTTCCAATCCTGCGGCCACTGTTGAGTTTTCCAAATTGAGGGTAGCACTTTTACTGCATCGTCTTTTAAGATTTTGAAGAGCTGAGATGGAATATTGTCACCTCCACAAGCTTTGTTGTTGCTCAGATGTTCCCAAGGCCCATTTGACTTCACATTCCAGGATGTCTGGCTCAAGGTCAATGACCAACCCATTGTGGTTATCAGGGATATTAAGCTCGTTTTTGTATAGTTCTTCTGTGTAATTTTGCCACCTCTTCTTAATCTCTTCTGCCTCTGTTAGGTCCCTGCCATTTTGGTCCTTTATCATGCCCATCTTTGCATGAAACTATGTATGTATTAAAGGTAAAATATTTGAATTAATAGAAGAAAAAGTAAAGTGTTTAGAGGCAACTCAAGCACTCTGAAAGTCAAATTTATTTTAAAAATGGATTCACCCAAATCGAATACAATACGGAACAAACAGCTTCCGTAAAAAATGAGCCTCCATATGTATCTAAAGAGGCAATGGAAACATGTCACTCTTAGAAGAAAACAACCAAGAGCCCCTACTATCTATCAGACCACCCAACCAAGCAGAAGAAATAGATGAACTCTTTGCTAATCAATTAACAAATGTATGTAAGAAAAATACTGCAATAGTAATGGGAGACTTTAACTGTCCTGATGTCAACTTGGAGACAAACTCTGCAGCAAGTGGGAGATTGAACAGATTCCTAACCAATTTAGCTGACAACTTTATCATCCAAAATATAGAGGAGGAAACTAGAGGAAAAACTATACTGGACCTAATTCTTACTAATAGAGAAGAAGTGATAGGCGTTGAAGATTTCGGAACCTTGGGCAAGAGTGACCACATCTTACTGAAATTCAATATAAAGCAAACACAAGCAATAGAGTATAATCCAACCAATGTTTTAAACTTTAGAAGAGCTGATTTTAACAAACTCAGGGAGACCCTAAGCAAAATTTCATGGATAAAAAGCCTAAAGGGGAAAACAACTCAAGAAGCGTGGGAAACACTGAAAAATATGATCATATAAGCCCAGTCAAACACTATACCACTAAAAAGGAAAAACATGAAATCCAACAAGAAACCAGCATGGTTGCAGATCTCTCACTCTGATAAACCAAAAGATAAAAAGGACAAGTACAAAAAGTGATAAGAGGGACATATAATTAAGGCAGAATATCAGCAGATAGCCTGAATCTGCAAAGATGAAGTCAGGAAAACAAAGGCTCACAATGAACAAAGACTTGCAACAAAAGTCAAAGATGATAATAAAAAGTTTCAACATATAAATATCAATAAAAAAGTCAAGGAAACAGTTGGTCCACTTGAGAAGATAGCAAGGAAGTAACAGGCAGTAGAGAGAAAGAAGAGCTACTTAACTCATTCTTTGCAACAGTCTTCACACAAAAGGAAACTATTGTCCAACCTACCAAAAACTATAAAAAACAGACTAGAAATAAAAATTAAAATAAGCAAGAAAATGGTAAGAGAACACTTGTCTGACCTGGATGAATATAAATCACCAAAACCTGATGGATTACATTCCAGAGTTCTGAAAGAGCTGGCAGATGTTATCTCATAACTATTGTATTATATCTTTAAAAAATCTTGGAGCACTGGGTTTGTAGTTTTGTAGTTTCCTGGGTCTGGTTTTTCTTTTCTGAAGATGGGAACTACATTAGCTCTTTTCCAATCCTCAGGTAATACTCCGGGATACCCCAGGATTTTTGAAAGACTTGAACCCTGGGCCCAAATGAAACTCAATGGAGAAAAAGAACCCCAAGGTTTTACACTTAAGCAAGAAAAACCAAATGTACAGGTACAGAATAGGTGGCACCTGGCAGTATCTATGAGAGGGAACATAGAATCCTAGTCGGCAATCATTTAAATATGAGCCAGCAGGGTGTTGCAGTGGCCCCAAAAGCAAATGCAATCTTCATCTGTATTAACAGAGGGATACAGTCAAGATCAAGTGAAGCATTAGTACCAATTTATAAGGCTTTGGTAACACCACACTTGGAATACTGCATCCAGTTTTGATCACCACAATATAAAAAGGTGTTGAGACTCTATAAAGAGGGCAGAGAAGAGCAGCAAGGGTGATTAGAGGGCTGGAGGTTAAAGAATGGTTGCAGGAAGTGGGTATGTCTAGCCTAGTGAAAAGGAAAACTAGGTGTTCCAATACATTAGGAGTTGCCACAAAGAAGTGGGAGGGGGTTTCAACCTCTTCTCCAAAGCACCTGAAGGTAGGAGGAGAAACTGGATGGAGCAAGGAGATAAGCAGCCTCGAACTAAGGAGAAACTTCCTGACACCCAGAACAATTAACCAGTGGAACAGCTTAGCCTTCAGAAGTTGTGGGTGCTCCATCACTGGAGGCTTTTAAACAGAGACTGGAGAGCCATTTGTCTGAAATGATATCGGGTCTCCTGCTTGATCAGGCGGTTGGAATAGAAGACCTCCAAGGATCCTTCAAACTATGAGCTCCTCTGTTACAAACCTCCAGGGATGCAGCACCCACCACCTCTGGAGAACCAACCTCCACTTGAAAGAGGCTTTTTCAAGCTTCCCACCAGCAGAAATTGCAGCCCCCAGTTTCCCAGCCTGCAGCACCAGTGGGCTTCCATTTGGGGAGGGAAGGAACCTGCAGCAGCAGCAGCTGAGAGGCTTCAGCCCAGTTGCTTCTCCGCTTCCAGCCCAAGTTGCTCCCGGACTCTCCTCCCACCTGCTGCCCTCCACTCACCTGGCAGCTGCTGCTTCCACCATGGAAACAGCACAAAAGCCGCTCTGCACACCAACTTCCTCCCATGAGTCATCCGGAAGAGGAGGTTCCTCTGCGCGTCTCCTCTCCTCCCAGCCTTTCTATCAATACGGTACTCGATGGTTTTAACTCCTTTATTATGCACTTTTCAGGCACAGAGGTTGCCTACCTGATCGCCATCTCCAGATCGGAGGCAGAAAAATACGCTTGTCCCGTTTCTACTACCTAAAGCGTTTGCAAGATGTTTCCCCTGTTTAAACCAGCGGTGTCCAAACTTGGCAACTTTAAGACTTGTGGACTTCAACTCCCAGAAGCTGCCTGAGGAATTCTGGGAGTTGAAGTCCACAAGTCTTAAAGTTGCCAAGTTTGGACACCCCTGGTTTAAATGCTATCAGGTTGGTTTTGACTTCTAGCAACCGACCTTTGCAACTGAGCCAAGTGAAATAGTGAAATGTCAGGCTACTTAGTTCACGTGCTGAGCCCTAAAAGGTCGTGTTGTTGTTTTTTACAAAATTAGAGAATATGCAGCAGGGACTAGAAAATGGGGGCTATGAAAGAAGGGACAATTGTTAATATATAGTACAAAGAACAGAACAGAAGGAGCTGGAAGGGACCTTGGAGATCTTCTAGTCCAACCCCTTGCTTAGGCAAGAAACCCTACACCACTTCAGACAAATGGTTGTCCAATCTCTTCTTAAAAACTTCCAGTGTTGGAGCATTCACAATTTCTGGAGGCAAGTTGTTCCACAGATTAATTGTTCTACTGCCAGGAAATGTCTAAATTGCTTCTCTCCTTGATTAATTTCCACCGATTGCTTCTTGTTCTACCCTCAGGTGCTTTGGAGAATAGCTTGACTCCCTCTTCTTTGTGGCAGCCCTTGAGACAGAACATTGCTATCATGCCTCCCCTAGTCCTTCTTTTCATTAAACTAGACATACCCAGTTCCTGTGTTAAGTTGGGTGAATGAGGACGCAGCAAGCCAGGCAGTGAGTGACAACAGCTCTTTATTGTAGGGTGAGAACCCAGCAACTGACCAGGGGAAACAGCTCCCTTTATCTTGCAGCTGTGGTGGTCAGTCAATCAGCTGATGGTCAGTTAATTCAAACTGCCCGCCCAAAATCTACATACATAACACTCTTCCCCTCCCAGAAGTCACTTTTGGTGAACATTAGCATACAAAGTCTCTCAGGTGACTAGGGCGTGTCCGCACCCTAGTTGACCTGCGCAGTTCAATCGGAGGTGTGGCATCGAGCAGGTCGGAGGAACTCCCTGTTTCTCCCTGCTCTGCCAATGGAACCTCCAAGAATTCGTTGTGGGCGGCGACTTCTGCGGCTGGTCAATCTTCCGCTGTGGGGCGGCGCTGGATCTTGGGGCCGACAGCTAAGCCCTCCGCTAGACTCAGGTTTGAGTTAGTTCAGGAGTTCTGTTGGTAGCTAGGGAGCGGTTCATCGAATTCTTCTTCTGTGTCGGCGGCCCAACGCTTTTGTAGCTGGTCAATGTGTCGGTGCCAAATCCTCCCATCTCCCTTGTCTACCCTATATGACTTGGGGCCTGTTATCTCTGTGATTGTCCCAGTTTCCCAGAGGGGCCCGTTCCCGTAATTCCTAGCAAAGACGGGCATCCCTATTGTGAACTCTCTCAGCCTTCTTTCTGCCCCTCTGAAATTGTCAGGGGAATAACTGGGGTGTAGCCTGTCTAGGACTCCTCGGAACTTCCTCCCCATCAGAAGTTCCGCCGGGCTCCTGCCTGTGGGGGTGCATGGTGTGGCGTGTTGGGCCATTAAGAATTTATCCGCTCCTGCCAGTCCCTGGGGCCTAGGCGTGAGATGGCTTCCTTAGCCGTTCTCACAAATCTCTCCGCCAATCCATTACTAGCCGGATGAAACGGGGCGGAGAGGACGTGTCTGATCCCCAACTCTGCTAGATACCCCTCAAACTGCGTGGCCATGAACTGGGGCCCGTTATCTGAGACTAAAGTGTCCAGTAGGCCATGGATGGCGAACAACTGCCTTAGTTCCCTAATGACGGCGTTGGTGGTAGTGGTTTTCATGAGTCTGATCTCCAACCACTTCGAGAAAGCATCCACTACGACCATAAATACCTGCCGATGGAATGGGCCAGCGAAGTCTATGTGGATCCTGGACCAGGGACCGTGGGGCCATTCCCATTCCCTGACCGGTGCTGTGGGGAGGTCTGGTCTGGACTCTTGGCAGGGTCGGCACTTCCCCACCCTCAGTGATGTCTTTATCTATTAGGGACCACCATACGTAACTCCTAGCTAACCCCTTCATCCTTACAATCCCGTGATGCCCCTCATGCAACAGCTTTAAAACTTTCTCCCTTAGGCACAAGGGAACAATAACCCAATCGCCCCACAAAAGACAATCCCCTTGCATTGTCAGCTCGCCCTTTTTGTTCGCGAAATGTTTGAATTCTCCGCCCTCAGGCTTTTCCAGCCACCCCCTCGTGATTCAACTTGTGACTTTCCTAATCACGTGGTCTCTGGTTGAAGCTCTCGCTACCTCTGCTGAAGTGATGGGCCCCGAGTCCAAGACGTCAATCAGCAGGACTGGAACTCCAGGCATGGGGTCCTCTATCCTGTCCGGTAACAGGCAATGGCTGAGGGTATCGGCATTGCCCATGCTCACCCCTGGTCGATGTACCAGGCGATAGAAGTATGCTGCCAGAAAGATGGCCCAGCGTGTCATCCTGGGAGATAGGGCTGCCGGGGTGGGTCAGTCCCCTGCGATGAGACCCAGAAGGGGGCGGTGATCTGTGATGAGTTCGAAGTCTCTGCCGAACAGGTACTCGTGGAACTTCTTGACTCCTGAGACAGCTGCCAGGGCCTCTTTGTCAAGTTGACTGTAGTTCTGTTCGGCGCTTGAAAGAGTCCGGGAGTAGTAGGCGATGGGTGCCTCTAGACCGTTTGGTAGTCTATGGCTCAGGACGGCCCCCACGCCGAAAGGGAACGCATCACAGACTTGCACTAAGGGAAGCATAGAATTGTATTGAATTAGGAAACACTCGGCCAACAGAGTTTCTTTACAGCCGCAAACGCTGTAGCTTCAGCCTTCCCCCAAACCCATTTGGACTTTTTGGCCAACAGTCTGTGTAAGGGCTCTGCTACTGTTGCCTTGTCCTTTAGAAAAATTGCATAAAAGTTCAATAGTCCCAGGAACACTTGTAGTTCTGCCTTATCTTTGGGGGTGGGGGCCTCTCGGATCGCCCTAATCTTGCTTTCGGTGGGGTGTATGCCGGCTCCGTCTACCCGGTACCCCAGGAACTCCATGGAAGGGACTGCAATCATACACTTGTTGCCTTTGACCCTGAGTCCTGCACTCCTGAACTTTCCTAGGACTTGTCTCAGCCTCTCCCCTAGCTGCTGTTCGTCTCCTGCGGTGACTAGCACATCATCGAAATACGGGACCACCCCGGGGATCCCCTGTAGCAGTCGCTCCATGGTGCTCTGGAATAATCCTGGAGCTATGCTGACTCCAAACTGGAGTCTGGTACATTTGAAGGCACCTTTATGCATTACTATAGTTTGTGCCTCTGTGGTAGCGCCATCTACCGGCAGCTGCTGGTAAGCCTGCGCAAGATCGAGTTTAGCGAAAATCTTGCCTGGGCCTAGGGAGTACAGAAGGTGATGCACGATCGGACCCGGATAGGCGCTCTGCTGTAGGGCCTTGTTGATTGTACACTTATAGTCAGCGCAGATGCGCACAGACCCGTCCGGTTTAATGGGGGTCACAATTGGGGTCTCCCACTGAGCATGATCGACTGGCACTAACACCCCTTGCTTTATCAATTTGTCCAATTCCACGTCGATCTTGGGCTTCAGGGCGAAAGGTACCCTCCTTGGTTTCAGCCTGATGGGGGCAATGTTGGGGTCGAGGTTAAATGAGATAGGGGTCCCCACATACTTGCCGAGCCACTCGTCGAACACGTCCTGGAACTCCTGCATCAGGTCGTCGTTCAGGGTGCCTCGCACGTTGCGGATTCCGGTGAATCCCATGCCCAGGGCTCTGAACCAGTCCATGCCCAGGAGGGTTGGGAGTTTTCCGCTGATGAGGGGAAGCTGATGAGGGGAAGCTTCTCCCGGAATTCCCCGTACTCCACCTGGAACACGCCGATTCCTTCCACGGGGATGCGGTTCCCCTGGTAATCGCGCAGTCCCAGCCGCTGGTGCCGTAGTTGCCGTATCTGGATGCTGGGGACGGCCTCCTTTAGCTTGTCCCAGGACATGATGGTAATTGGAGATCCGGTGTTGATCTCCATTACGCACTCCTGCCGCTCGATACCAACCATCGTGTAGGTCTTTTCCCCGGGGGATGTGCAGGTCCGGCTGATTCGGATGGTGCAGGCCTCGAGATCCTCAGATTTCGCACTTCTCCTGTAGCCGCCCTTCGAATTGGTTCTCATCCGCTGCGCCGTCTCTGATTGGCTCACGTTGCTCTGTGGCTTGTAATGGGGGTTCTGCTTGGCTCTGCAGACTCTGGCGATGTGCCCCTTCCGCTCGCATTGCTGGCAAATGGCGTCTCGGAACTTGCAGGTCTGGCGTGGATGGGGTCCCCCCACAACTCACACAGGCATCTCGTTGACCTCGCCTGTTCTGCCAGTATTGTTCTGTCTGGTAGACTTCCCCATCTGACTCTCCCTCGCTCTCCGTTCCCACGGTTTCCTGGTGAACCGGGGTTGACTTCTGTGCCGTTCTGCTCTGCGTCGTCCCCTGTAGTCTCTCAGCTGCCTTGGATGAGGATTCTTGAGCCCTCGCCTCATCCAGTGCGATGTGTAGCATGAGATTTGTCTTTGAGAGCAACCTCCTCTGCACACGAATATCTCTCACTCCGCAGATTAGTTGCTCTAGCAGCATCTCATCGAGGTCTCTGTACTCGCATTGGTTTGCAGCCTTACGCAGGGCAGTGACGTACTCGCTGATCGATTCTCCCTCCTGCTGCAGCCGTTGTCGGAAGTCAAACCGTTGGACGTACTTCGATGGTGTTGGGGCATAGTGGTCCTTCAGCAGTGACTGAAGCGTCTGCCACGAGATGGTGTGGACTGAGTTCGGTTCCGACAGGGCCTTGGCCATATTGAACACCTTCGCTCCACAATGGCTCAGGAACAGGGCTTTCTTCCGTACATCAGGCAGCCCCTGCTGGTCGCTGGCCACCAGGAAGCATTCGAAGCGGGACATGTAGGATCCCCACTTCTCTTCCGCAGGGTTGAAAGGCGCTGGCGGCACGTAGATTCTCCAAGTGCTCCGCTCGCTCGTCTGGCTGGATTTGGGTTTGCAGCTCTCTTGTCGGCTCGTGACTTCAGCTCTGTCTGTGGCTTCTGGCCTCAATATCCCACCCTCATCGCCAATGTTAAGTTGGATGAATGAGGACGCAGCAAGCCAGGCAGTGAGTGACAACAGCTCTTTATTGTAGGGTGAGAACCCAGTGACTGACCAGGGGAAACAGCTCCCTTTATATACCGTGCAGCTGTGGTGGTCAGCCAATCAGCTGACAGTCAGTTAATTCAAACTGCCCGCCCAAAATCTACATACATAACATCCTGCAACTCTTCTTTATATATTTTAGCCTCCAGGGCCCTAATCATCTTTGTTTCTCTTCTCTGCTCTCTTTCTAGAGTCTCAACATCTTTTTTTACATCGTGGCAACCAAAACTAGATGCTTTCAAGTGTGGCCTTACCAAGACATTATAGAGTGGCATTAACACTTCACATGACCTTTTTTAAAATTTATTTATAAAACAACACAATATAACAAACAGAAAACACATAATATATAGTCCCTTATTACAACTATTTCATAGCGGTAGTCTTCTAATATTTACATTTTCTCCCATTTTCCCTTATAATATTTATATCCTTATTGTCCCATTATCCCTTATTACTCTATAATTTCTATCACTCATAATATTGATTTTATACACTTTATACATTAACTTACAAACACTTTACACTTATGATTTCTCCCCTTTTGTTATTGTTATTGTCATTGTTATTGTTTCTAATCTCCAGCCAGTTGTACCATTTCTTCCATATTGCATAGTATTCTGTATCTTACTTTAATTTCCTTTCTTAATTTGTCCATCTAAGCAGAATCTAAAATTTTCTTTATCAGATCTTCCTCTATTGGTGTATTTTTTTCCCCCAATTTTGTGCATATATTATTATTCTGGCCGTTATTATATGTAAGATTAAGTATTTTATTTGTTTGGTATGATTTCTAATGAATATTCCTAACAAGAATATCTCTGGTTTCCAATCAATCAGTTTATCTGTTATTTTTTCCAACTACTTCTTGATTTTGGCCCAATGCTTTTTGCAGCCGGACATGTCCACCAAAGATGATAATATGTTCTGTAAATCTTGTTACATTTCCAGCATATTGGTGAGCTGTTTGGGAACATTTTAGCAAGCCTTGCTGGTGGGAGGTGCCATCTCTAAAACATCTTCAACTGGTTCTCTGAATGCCGCAGACATAGTTAATTTTGCATTTACTTGCCACATTTTTCCCCATCTCTACCGTTCTATATTATAATTAAAACTTTTTGCCCATTTAATTGTTTGCTTAACTACCTCGTCTTCCATCTTGTACTGCAATAAAAATTTATATATATTCCTAATTAATTTCTCCACTGTCCCTTGTATAATTTGGTCCAGGTCAGGCTGATCATTTTGTATTTCATATAATTTTATGTCTTTTTTATATTTAGGTTGAATTTGTGTATATGTCCACCAATCAATTTCCCTACCTAAATCCTGTTCCAATTCCTGTTTTGTTTTCAAATTTCGTTGTTCTTTTAGTACATCCCTATACCTAATTATCTTATCCATCTCGATTAAATTTGGGTGCTTTATTTAAAGGATCAAAAAAGAATTTCCCTAATTTTATTGGGATAACCTGAAACAAAATAGTATTTTTGGCAGTATATTCATGTTGATTGTAGCGATCCACCCCAAAATGAGATCTCTAAGTTTTTCCAATTTTCTAGGTCTTTTTTTATCTTCTGTAGAATTTTATCGTAATTGTCCTCCTTGATTGAGGAACATTTAGCTGTAGCCAAATTCCTAAATATTTGATCTTCTTGGTTGTCTGTATTTTTATACTTGGGGGGTGGGGGTGGGGGGGAAAACACTTCACATGTTCTTGATTCTATCCCTCTGTTTATGCAGCCTAGAACTGCATTGGATTTTTTGGTGACTGCAATACACTGTTGGCTCATATTTAAATGATTGTCTACTACAGGCCTGTTAAACTGGTGGCTGGCAGGCGGATGTGTCACACAGAGGCAAA
This sequence comes from Pantherophis guttatus, assembly GCF_059756535.1. Lineage (NCBI taxonomy): Eukaryota > Metazoa > Chordata > Lepidosauria > Squamata > Colubridae > Pantherophis > Pantherophis guttatus. Next base: position 265,299,979 of record NC_142064.1, read on the forward strand.
AAAAGTTGCAATACATCACGTGACAGGATCAAGTTGGACACTCGTGGTCTACAAGGACTCCACGATGCCTCTCACAGTTACTATTTCTAAACTTATTATAAATGTATTTCTAAAATACATTTTAAAAAAATAAAAAAAAAATAGAATATTCCACCAAAGCACATGGCTGACTAATTATCAGGCTAACTTTATTACGGGGGCACCCTACACTGCCATTTTTAATGAAGATCTAGTAAGAATTTCGGACTTTTCTTCTGAGGAAATGGAGAATTCCTCTGATTAGGGACTGGTGGCCTCTGGCCTGGCCCAATGGACCATCTCCTCTGGCATTGGATTGTCTTTTAGTTTGCTCAATTTTGTTAGATATGTGGTGTTAGTAAGTTTTTGGGGTCTCATTTTTCTATTAGGAAATATTTTGTTGGGTATTCTGCTATTTCCTTTGGATTCGTTTTAATGTTTCTTCTTTGTATAATGAAATTCAATCAATGTTTATTGTTGCTCTGCACTTAACTCTTAATCATGACATAAATTATTATTTTTATCCTCATATTGATACGTGTTGTCCACCTTTTTTACCTTCTGGGGATTTTCTTGTATGCATCACACATCTCCAATACCACACCCCAAAAAGGAAAAATTGCAGAATTGGAATAAAAAGAAAAAGCACTCTTGGCAATGAACTCTGTGGTACCAAGCCAACCACAAGTGTCTTTCAATATTTTAAAATTTAGAAACTTTCAACATGTTTAAATTTGAAACTAACTGGCAGAAAGGGGCAACTCGCCTCTGCCAACTCCTTGAGGACAACCTGACATGACTAATTTACTGCAGGGACAACTTGCTGTGGGAGCCACAGAGAAGTAGCCACAGCCACCCAAATACCTGCCGGCCAGCTGGTGCTCAGTGCAAGTTGGCGAGAGCAATGGCAGGGCAGTTCCCAGAGCACCCTTTGCCCTGCCCAGCACTTGTGATATAACAATGATGATGACACCGGGCAAAAGGGGTCAGGGGCAGCCAATGTGTCAGGATTCCAAGTAACACCGCCAATGAAAGAAACTCCAAGGCTTGAGTTTCTTCAAAGTTACATTTTATTAGGGATGTCATAATGGCACATTGGGGAAAAACCGAATCTGAAAGTTTCCAGGTTTTCCCCACCCAAAGAAAAGTTAAAGTCCCGGCCCAACACCCACAAGTCCATCACATGGTCCAATCAAACACTGTCCCAACTGGAGATGCCTCCCAGGTCCAGCCTTCCAGGTGGAGGCTGGTGGCCTCCACCTGGAAGACGGCCAGAAACGGGGCTGTGGAGGCTGAAAAAGCAATGCAGAGGCAGATAATGCAATTGGTGGCAATATGCTCTGGCGATTCCCACAGCCTTGAACAAGTCTGAAATGGAGCATTCAGAGGCTGAAAATGTAAGGCACAGAGGCCAAAAATGCAAGGCACGGAGGCGGTGATGGTCTGTAGCAATCCCTGCAGCCTGGAAGAGCTGATTGAGGGTATTCCGGGGGGTCGATCCACCCACCAATCAGCTGTTCATGCTGAATCAGGCTGCAATAATGTGCTGAAGCTGACCTGGCTGTTCGCTATTTGCTGCAAGGAAGCTGGCCAGATGAATACCGATGGATGCTGGTAGGCAGAGGCAGATTTTTTTCCCCTCCCCAAAATTAAGGTGCATCTTATATTCCGGAGTGCCTTATACACCGAAAAACACAGTATTTCTCTTCTCCTCCTTTGCTTTCTCATTATATGAGGAGTCACAATCTCTAACTGTAGCCTGAGTGCTCTTATCCTGAAAAAAAGGTGGCTTGGGAATTCTGGGGCTGAAAATATTGAGGACACCCAGGGAGAAGACAGGGCCTCTGCATATGGCATTTCTATCATTTATTATGATAAAATTGGGAAGGACACTCCTAAGAAGATGTTTGCAGATTTCTACAATTTTTGCAAAAATAAAATGTCCAGCAACTTCTGCTGCTAATGGCCAGTCCTTATCAAATTAACATGTTCCACTTTTTTCTTTCCTCCTTCCCATCTAATACCATGACCTATTTGATGACAAAAAATCAGGCAAATTCTTTGTACTCAAAAAGTCAATTTCTCAGTTGAACTTACAATGGGACATTTGAAATGAAATTCAAGCCTTCTCTACACTCATCACTTTGGGCCCCAGGTGCATTTTCTTGTGTGCGATAAGGTTGGAAGGTCCTGAAGCACCATGCACACTCAGAGCATTTAAATGGTTTCTCCCCTATTTGTATAAGCTTATGATTTAGAAGGCTATCCTTAGTACTGAAATCTTTGCACAGTCTGGACACTCATATGGTTAATCTCCTATGTGAGTCCTCTGGTGACTCACCAGTCGACAATTCCAAAGGAAACTTTTCCCACAATCTGGACACTTATATGGTTTTTCCCCAGAGTGATGGTTCACCAGGTCATAATTCTGACTGAAACTTTTCCCACAATCAGGACATTCAAAGGGTTTCTCTCCTGTGTGAGTCCTCTGGTGTTTCACCAGGTTGGAATTCTGACTGAAACTTTTCCCACAGAAAGAACATTCAAAAGGTTTCTCTCCTGTGTGAGTCCTCTGGTGTATCACCAGATTGGAATTATTACTAAAGCTTTTCCCACAGATAGGACATTCACAGGGCTTCTCTCCTGTGTGAGTCCTCTGGTGTATTACCAGGCTGGAATAATGACTGTACCGTTTCCCACAGTCAGGACATTCAAAGGGTTTCTCTCCTGTGTGAGTCCTCTGGTGTGTCACCAGATTGGAATTATTACTAAAGCTTTTCCCACAGATAGGACATTCAAAGGGTTTCTCTCCCGTGTGAGTCCTCTGGTGTATTACCAGGCTAGAATAATGACTGTAACATTTCCCACAGTCAGGACATTCGAAGGGTTTCTCTCCTGTGTGAGTCCTCTGGTGTGTCACCAGGCTGGAATTATTACTAAAACCTTTCCCACAGTCAGGACATTCAAAGGGTTTCTCTCCCGTGTGAGTCCTCTGGTGTGTTACCAGGCTGGAATTCTGAATGTAACGTTTCCCACAGTCAGGACATACAAAGGGTTTCTCTCCCGTGTGAGTCCTCTGGTGTGTCACCAGGTAGGAATTTTTACTGAAACCTTTTCCACAATCAGGACATTCAAAGGGTTTTTCTCCTATGTGAGTCCTCTGGTGTGTCACCAGGCTGGAATTTTCAATGAAACCTTTCCCACAGTCAGGACATTCAAAAAGTTTCTCTTCTGTGTGAATCCTCTGGTGTTTCACCAGGCCGGAATTCTGACTGTAACGTTTCCCACATTCAGGACATTCAAAGGGTTTCTCTCCCGTGTGACTCCTCTGGTGTGTCACCAGGCCGGAATTCTGACTGAAACCTTTCCCACAGTCAGGACATTCAAAGGGTTTCTCTCCTGTGTGAGTCCTCTGATGTGACACCAGGTGGGAATTCGTAATGAAACTTTTCCCACAGTCAGGACATTCAAAGGGTTTCTCTCCTGTGTGAGTCCTCTGGTGTGTCACCAGGTGGGAATTTGTAATGAAAGTTTTCCCACAGTCAGAACATTCAAAGGGTTTCTCTCCTGTGTGAGTCCTCTGGTGTATCACCAGGTAGGAATTCTTACTGAAACCTTTCCCACAGAAAGGACATTCAAACAGTTTCTCTCCTGTGTGAGTCCTCTGGTGTATCAGCAAATCAGAATTATAATTAAAGCTTTTCCCACAGAAAGGACATTCAAAGGGTTTCTCTCCTGTGTGAGTCCTCTGGTGCCTTACCAGGCTGGAATTCTGAATGTAACGTTTCCCACAGTCAGGACATTCAAAGGGTTTCTCTCCTGTGTGAGTCCTCTGGTGTATTACCAGGTTGGAATTATTACTAAAACGTTTCCCACAGTCAGGACATTCAAAGGGTTTCTCTCCTGTGTGAGTCCTCTGGTGTGTCACCAGGCTGGAATTATTACTAAAACGTTTCCCACAGTCAGGACATTCAAAGGGTTTTTCTCCTGTGTGAGTCCTCTGGTGTATTATGAAGTGGGAATTTCTATTGAAACATTTCCCACAATCAGGACATTCAAAGGGTTTCTCTCCTGTGTGCATGGTCTTGTGTCTCGTGAGTTGGGAATTTCTAATGAAACTTTTCCTGCAACCTCGACACTCACAGGGTTTCTCTGTGGAGTTAATCCACTGATGTATCACCAAGCTGGAAGTTCAACCAACATTTTCCAACAATCAGGACATTCAAAGCATTTCCCTCCTATGTGAGTCTTCTGGTGTATACCAGGCTGGAATTGCGACTTTTCCATAATCAGGACATTTAAAGTGTTTCTCTTCTGTGTGAGTTCTCTGGTGTCTCATGAGATGCAAATCTCTAATGAAGCTTTTCTCACCATCTAGACACTCATACAGTGTCTCCCTGGAGTCAATCCACTGATGGATCACCTGGCTGGAATTCTTACAATGCCTTGTTTAGTGGGGCTGTCATTGAAGCCGGTTTCTTCCTCACACGGGTGCCTTACTGTCTCTTCTACATGGCTTTACTATTGACCTTTTCCTCACCACTCAGTTCCAGATATTTCCCTTTTTTGCTGATTGAAAAATAATCTCCTTTGACTTTTCATGTAACGTATCCTTGAATTCTGCATAATCTGCTTATTCTTTCTTGATTTTCTCTCTTCTGTCTAACAGCTGTTGGAGGAGGAGGAGGAAAATTCTGTTTCTGTCTGTAGGAAATGGAAAATATTTTGATTTCTGGCTTGATTTTCTTCCCTTTTCAACGGTCCTTCTTATTTACAGTTGTCCAGAGTGCTCTTATTGCCATCCTGTTTGTCCCTGAGATTAAAAGAAAAGTGTAACTTTGTTTATAAAATGGTTAGAGATGTGAAAAATGAAAAGTATATATTACAATGAAAATGCAAACATGCCCCAATACTAGAATCATCACTGAAATTATTTATGATTCATTTGATACATGGAAGACTACCGAGATCCATGTTCAAATATCTATTCAAATTTAGTTGTTGATTGGAGTCAGTCACAAATTCTTAGCAATGGAAAGGACTATCATCAATTATATCTTGAAGTACTGTGAATAGATTATGTAACTGCAGATATATGCATATAGAGAAATATAGATTCACCCACTATATAGCAGAAAATACTGTCTGCAACCCCTATGGTGACATCCTTGTTCAAGAAGTCCTTACTTAACCTACCGTAATTAGAACTGATATCTGCAACACTAAGCAGCTCAATCATTAAGCATGATGTCACATGACAGGGCCAACTTATATCTGTTCCTCTGTAGTTGTTAAGCAAATGACTGTGGGTTGCTAAAGGCAATTTCATATGACCGTGACTTGCAATTTCCTGCCAGTATATCCACTGATTTTGCTTGTCAGAAGCTAGCTGGGAAGGTCACAAATGGGGTTCATCAGTGTGGGATGTTGCAGGCATCATAAATGTGCAACTATTGGCAGAACCCGAAGTGGTGCAACTTCTTTTCCTCCACCTTCAAAACCACAGTCACTGCTGACGTGTGGTCACTGAACAAGTGCTAGGATTACCACAAATTTTGTGGACCAGGTGCACGTTTGCTTCTACTGTGCCACAGGAACTTTGAAGGCTCAGGGAAGAAGTGGTGAGGACTACCTGTGCAACCAAAAATGCCAAACGGTCCTCAATAGCTATTTCTTAGGAAGTGCTGGATTAAGCACAATTGAACCTGGTTAATATATGGATGGTGGGACAGGAAATACCATACTTATTGGCAAGACATGGAAGTAAAAAAAACTAGTAAATTTTATTCATCTGTCATTTTCAATACACGTGTCGATTACAAACTGTATCAAGAGGGAAACATCAAGATGTAATGGGAGAGTTTAATTTTTTCAATTTCTTTTTTTCAATTTTTAAACTCCTTGTTCCAATTTTAAGTCTTTTTTTTTTCAACTCTTATATAACATTTTTAATTTAATTTTTTTTAATTTTTAAATCTTTTTCAATTCTAAAATTCTTTTTTCAATTTTTAATAAAATTCTTTTTTCAATTTTTAAATCTTTCAATTTTAAAATTCTTTTTTCAATTTTTAAAATAATATTCCTTTTTCAATTTTTCAATTTCTTTTTTCAACTAAACATTAAAAAAAAGTTTACTTATTTTAATTCTTTAGAAATGTTTAAATTCTTAATTATCTAAGAGGAAAAAATAAACCACAGAAAAAGAGATACACACTTAAAACAGGGAAGATAGTGAAGAATTTTTCAAGACAGAAAAGGTCAAGAACTCTTGTAAATTATTGTAAACTGACACTTTGCAACGGAAAATATTTAATTTTTTTAAAAAAAATAATTTTAATTTTTAAGATGGTCTGGTACTCCCATCTCTGTAAGAACTTGCCACAATTTCTTGTGATCCACACAATTAAAGGCTTTAACATAGTCAATGAAACAGAAGTAGATGTATTTCTGAAACTCCCTCGCTTTCTCCATGATCCAGCGTAGGTTGGCAATTTGATCTCTAGTTCCTCTGCTTCTTCGAAATTCTGCCTGTAATTCTGGTAGTTCTCGGTCCACATACTGCTGGAGACGGTCGAGGACTTTTCGCCTTGGTCTATTCGCCTTGCCTGTTTCACCTTGACGTTTTCACCTCTGCGTTATTAGCCACAAACTTTTCTCCTCAGCTGATCCCGCCCCCAGTCTGCACATCGGCCATGGCCCCTTTGTCCCAGTCTGTTTGCTGGGGCCCATTTGTCAAAGTACATTTCACATTGGGCTTTTGGCCTCCCAGGACAATTCGCAGCCGGCCAATCGGTGCAGAGACTCGGGGGCTTTGGGAGTGGAAGTGCAAGGGCTGCAGTTCAGAGGGAGGCTCAGGACAGCCAACAACACCCCCCCCAAATGGTTCGCATCTCTTTGCCACAAAGGACGGACGGGAGGGAGGAGGGTTTGGGGATTTTGAGGATTTGGGGAAGAAGGGAGGAGGACACTTCCATCCTTGCGAACCAAAGTGCCTGAGACAAGTTTGCATCTCTGATGCTGGTTTGCATCTCTTTGCCACAAAGGACAGGAGTGGGAGTGGGGGTGGGAGGAGCACATTTCCATCCTTGCAAGCCTGGCTGCTTGCAAGGATGGAAATGAAGAGGACTGAGGAGCAACAAACAAGGATGAAAATAAAGAGGACTGAGGAGCAACAAGCAAGGATGGAAATGAAGAGGACTGAGGAGCAACACTAATTCCAATGTTTTAAACTTTAGAAGAGCTGATTTTAACAAACTCAGGGAGACCCTAAGCAAAATTTCATGGATAAAAAGCCTAAAGGGGAAAACAACTCAAGAAGCGTGGGAAACACTGAAAAATATGATCATATAAGCCCAGTCAAACACTATACCACTAAAAAGGAAAAACATGAAATCCAACAAGAAACCAGCATGGTTGCAGATCTCTCACTCTGATAAACCAAAAGATAAAAAGGACAAGTACAAAAAGTGATAAGAGGGACATATAATTAAGGCAGAATATCAGCAGATAGCCTGAATCTGCAAAGATGAAGTCAGGAAAACAAAGGCTCACAATGAACAAAGACTTGCAACAAAAGTCAAAGATGATAATAAAAAGTTTCAACATATAAATATCAATAAAAAAGTCAAGGAAACAGTTGGTCCACTTGAGAAGATAGCAAGGAAGTAACAGGCAGTAGAGAGAAAGAAGAGCTACTTAACTCATTCTTTGCAACAGTCTTCACACAAAAGGAAACTATTGTCCAACCTACCAAAAACTATAAAAAACAGACTAGAAATAAAAATTAAAATAAGCAAGAAAATGGTAAGAGAACACTTGTCTGACCTGGATGAATATAAATCACCAAAACCTGATGGATTACATTCCAGAGTTCTGAAAGAGCTGGCAGATGTTATCTCATAACTATTGTATTATATCTTTAAAAAATCTTGGAGCACTGGGTTTGTAGTTTTGTAGTTTCCTGGGTCTGGTTTTTCTTTTCTGAAGATGGGAACTACATTAGCTCTTTTCCAATCCTCAGGTAATACTCCGGGATACCCCAGGATTTTTGAAAGATATGGTACAAGGGTTCTGAGATAACATCTGACAGCTCCCTCAGAACCCTGGTGTTCTGAGAATCAGGTCCTGGTGATTTATATTCACCAAACTCATCAAATTTCGATGAAACCAAGCTGGCAGGAATATCCAAGTTGTGGGTGCTCCATCACTGGAGGCTTTTAAACAGAGACTGGAGAGCCATTTGTCTGAAATGATATCGGGTCTCCTGCTTGATCAGGGGGTTGGAATAGAAGACCTCCAAGGATCCTTCAAACTATGAGCTCCTCTGTTACAAACCTCCAGGGACGGAGCAGCCACAACCTCTGGAGGGAAGCCATTCCCAAAGAACCAACCTCCACTTGAAAGAGGCTTTTTCAATCTTCCCACCAGCAGAAATTGCAGCCCCCAGTTTCCCAGCCTGCAGCACCAGTGGGCTTCCATTTGGGGAGGGAAGGAACCTGCAGCACCAGCAGCTGAGAGGCTTCAGCCCAGTTGCTTCTCCGCTTCCAGGCCGTGGAGGGAACCGAACAGCCCGACTTGCTCCCGGACTCTCCTCCCACCTGCAGCCCTCAACTCACCTGCCAGCTGCTGCTTCCACCCTGGGAAGACCACAAAAGCCGCTCTGCACACACCAACTTCCTCCCATCAGTCATCCGGAAGAGGAAGATCTTCTACGGTTCTCCTCTCCTCCCATCCTTTCTAGCAATACGGTACTCGATGGTTTTAACTCCTTTATTATGCACTTTTCAGGCACAGAGGTTGCCTACCTGATCGCCATCTCCAGATCGGAGGCAGAAAAATACGCTTGTCCCGTTTCTACTACCTAAAGCGTTTGCAAGATGTTTCCCCTGTTTAAACCAGCGGTGTCCAAACTTGGCAACTTTAAGACTTGCGGACTTCAACTCCCAGAAGCTGCCTGAGGAATTCTGGGAGTTGAAGTCCACAAGTCTTAAAGTTGCCAAGTTTGGACACCGCTGGTTTAAATGCTATCAGGTTGGTTTTGACTTCTAGCAACTTTTGACCTTTGCAACTGAGCCAAGTGAAATAGTGAAGTGTGAGGCTACTTAGCTCACGTGCTGAGCCCTAAAAGGTCTTCACGTGTTGTTGTTTTTTTACAGAATTAGAGAATAAGTTTTCTTCGGGGTGTCTCAGTGGAGATCAAAGCCTCTCTGCACCCCAAATCTTTATGACTTATTTAATGTAGCTCCCTAGGATTTAGGACATGGCAGCACCATCAGGTGAGAGTCTCCAGGGGAACCAGCTTCACTCCTGTTGGCCAGGGCTGCATCCAAGAGCACCTAGCCTGAAGCTTTATTCCTGAAGGAGGAAATTGTATATCTGCTAAATGTTAAATCCCATGTGTAACTTCTGTACATTTATTTGCAGGCAAGTCTTCATTAGGTCACAGATAGAGGAAAATATGCAGCAGGGACTAGAAAATGGGGGCTAAGAAAGAGGAGACAATTGTTAATATATAGTAGAAGAAAGAACAGAACGAGCTGGAAGGGACCTTGGAGGTCTTCTAGTCCAACCTCTTGTTTAGGCAGGAAACCCTACAGCACGTCAGACAAATGGTTGTCCAATCTCTTCTTAAAAACTTCCAGTGTTGGAGCATTCACAACTTCTGGAGGCAAGTTGTTCCACAGATTAATTGTTCTACCTGCCAGGAAATGTCTCCTAAATTGCTTCTCTCCTTGATTAGTTTTCCCCCATTGCTGCTTGTCCTGCCCTCAGATGCTTTGGAGAATAGCTTGACTCCCTCTTCTTTGTGGGAACCCCTGAGATAGAACACTGCTATCATGCCTCCCCTAGTCCTTCGTCTCATTAAACTAGATATACCCAGTTCCTGCAACCCTTCTTTATATATTTTAGCTTCCAGGCCCCTAATCATCTTTGTTGCTCTTCTCTGCATTCTTTCTAGAGTCTCAACATCTTTTTTTACATCATGGCAACTAAAACTGGATGCAGTATTTCAAGTGTGGCCTTACCAAGACATTATAAAGTGGCATTAACACTTCACATGATTTTTTTTAAATTTATTTATAAAACAACACAATATAACAAACACAAAACACATAACGTAGATTCCCTTATTACAACTGTTTCATAGCGGTAGTCTTCTAATATTTACATTTTCTCCCATTTTCCCTTATAATATTTATATCCTTATTGTCCCATTATCCCTTATTACTCTATAATTTCTATCACTCATAATATTGATTTTATACACTTTATACATTAACTTTACGCTTATGATTTCTCCCCTTATTGTTCACTATTTCTAATCTCCAGCCAGTTGTACCATTTGTTCCATATTGCATAGTATTCTGTATCTTACTTTTCTTTAATTTCCTTTGTTAATTTGTCCATCTCGGCACAATCTAAAATTTTCTTTATCAGTTCTTCCTCTGTTGGTGTATTTTCTTTTTTCCAATTTTGTGCATAGATATTCTTGCGGCCGTTATTATATGTAAGATTAAGTATTTTATTTGTTTGGTATAATTTCTAGTAAATATTCCTAACAAGAATGTCTCTGGTTTCCAATCAATCAGTTGATCCGTTATTTTTTCCAACCATTTCTTGATTTTGGCCCAATACTTTTTGCAGCCGGACATATCCACCAAAGATGATAATGTGTTCCGTAAACCTTGTTATATTTCCAGCATATTGGTGAGCTGTTCGGGAACATCTTAGCAAGCCTTGCCGGCGGGAGGTGCCATCTCTAAAACATCTTCAACTGGTTCTCCTTGAATGCCGCAGACATAGTTAATTTTGCATTTACTTGCCACATTTTCCCCCATCTCTCCAGTTCTATATTATAATTAAAACTTTTTGCCCATTTAATCATTGTTTCCTTAACTACCTCGTCTTCCATCTTGTACCACAATAAAAATTTATATACCTTGCTAATTAATTTCTCTCCTGTCCCTTGTATAATTTTGTCCAGGTCATGCTGCTCATTTTGTATTTCATATAATTTTATGTCTTCTTTATATTTAGATTGAATTGTGTATATGCCCACCAATCAATTTCCCTACCTAAATCCTGTTCCAATTCCTGTTTTGTTTTCCAATTTCGTTGTTCTTTTATTACATCCCTATACCTAATTATCTTATCCATCTCGATTAAATTTGGGTGCTTTAATGCTTCCATTGGTGATATCCACATTGGTATTTTTGCATAATGCTGTTTTTTTCTTTTTAGCCAGATTTGTAGCAATGCATTCCTTAGTATGTGCCTTCTAAAGTAGCTTTGTATTTTGTATTTTTGATCCCAAAGCAATGCATGCCATCCTACTTGTAGGTCGTGCCCCTCTATTGCTAAAACTCTTTTATTTTTTAATTCTATCCAATCTTTTAACCAGATTAAGATAAAAGTTGGTAGTATAGTCCCCATTCTGGAAGTGCTAATCCCACTTTTTATGTCTTGTAAAAGTTTGAGTGTTAATTCTCGGCCTTTTCCCCTGCCATATAAATTTAGCAACTATTGTATTTAAAGCCTCAAAAAAAAAAAAAAAAAAATCCCTAATTTTATTGGGATAACCTGAAACAAAAATAGTATTTTTGGCAGTATATTCATTTTCATCATAGCGATCCTCCCCAAAAATGAGATCTGTAAGTTTTTCCAATTTTCTAGGTCTTTTTTTATTTGCTGTAGAATTTTATCCTAGTTGTCCTTGATTGAGGAACATTTAGCTGTAAGCCAAATCCCTAAATATTTTATCTTCTTGGTTGTTTGTATTTTTATACTTGGGGGTGGGGGGGAACACTTCACATGATCTTGATTCTATCCCTCTGTTTATGCAGCCTAGAACTGCGTTGGATTTTTTGGTGACTGCAGTACACTGTTGGCTCATATTTAAATGATTGTCTACTACAGGCCTGTTAAACTGGGGGTTGCCAGGCCGGATGAGTCACACGGAGGCCACGTCTGCGCTGGCTCCACAGAGGCAAAAATAGTTGCAATACGTCACGTGACACGATCAAGTTTGACACCCATGGTCTACAAGGACTTCAAGATGCCTCTCGCAATTACTACCATTTCTAAACTTATTTTAAATGTATTTCTAAAATACATTTTTTTAAAAAATAAAAATAGAATATTCCACCAAAAAAACTGAAGATGCCTCCCAGGTCTAGCCTTCCAGGTGCAGGGCAAGATGTCCTTGACTTTCTGAGAATGGAATGTCATTATGACTGTACATCACCCCTGCTCCATCCAATCCCCCCTCCCAGTTTCCCACAGTAGTAAATGTGGCAGGACTGAAGGCCTAAGGCAAAAGATGGCTTCCAGGCCTGACACAGGATGGGCAGGGGGGATGCCAGCTGTGAGATTGGGATTGTCACATCAGAGGAAAGGAACCCACAAAATAGTAGGGCAAACAAGAAAAGGGATGCTTTGTGAGGGAAATGAACAGAAGAGATAAGCAAGAGTAGAAGCACCTCAATCACGTGTCAACTTATTATAATTTCCACTTTAGTTTGTGACCAGCACAATTCCAATTATTCCCTCTCCCTAGAACAGACCACTCACACCCCACAGATTCATTTTTGAGTTGGCAAAAGATTAGCTTGATGTTATTTATTAAAATACATAAAATATGATTAACTTGCAAAATGGTCTTTGTTTCAAAAACCCAGTTATTTCTTAGGGTTTTTTTTTTTTTTTTGTCTTTTGGTAGTTCTTAAAGGATCTTGTGAAACAACATGGTTAAAATGCTGTCCAGCTATAAATTAGAGGGGTGTCAAGATGTTTAAATTTATAACTGGAACAGTGGGGGTTGTGTAGTCAGAACACACCGTTACAGCTGATTGATTGAAGAGAACTGGCTACTGCATGAGGCAATCTGAACTGTGATTGGCTGCCTTGAGTGAAAAGGGGGAGTTTCCTTGTTTCCCGCCTTTTTGCCCTGTGTGCTCTCTGTTTTATCTGATGATGTTCCTGCCATGTTGATTTTACCTCACTATGCTCCTGTTTGCCTCTCTTATTTACTGTAAATATATTAATTTATATAAAGCCACAAGTTCTTGTCAGGGTCTCTGACTCCATTTGGACACAGGCTGCACAATTCCCTGACACAAGTATCTTCCTTGTACCTTCTCCCACCTTCTTATACTCCTCTGAATTAGAGAGGTTTTCTGTGAGTCTCTTCTAAATAGGATCCATATGCTGAGGACTTGGGGAGATGTTTTCCCCTCATCTCTTTAGTAATGGAGTTTGCATATCTCCCAAGATATTTTCTTTAGTCTGTGCACTGGGGCTTCTGGGCATAGGGTAGAGCGGGTGACAGTGCTGGACTAAGAGCAGGGAGATACAGTTTGTGTTCTCCACTCAGTCATGGAAAGTCCTGTGATTATCCAGACAGACCACTGAGTTACATCTTGGTTTCTCTAACCCTAACCCGTCTGTTTGAATTGTGCTGGTGAAATGAACAATCTTGGAATTCTTTGGTGTCTTCCAATCCCAGCAAAATCAGGATAATCTATCTGCATAGCTAAAACATCACTTTCGCTCCTACAAATAATGTTTCTCTCTCTCTATGAAGGATAAATGTTTGAAAAAAATTAAGGCGCTCTGGGAGAGAAATGAAAAACAGGAAACACCTCCCATGTGTTGGGAAGAGTGTTGGATTACCTTGTCTCAATGTTTACATAAATGCTGACACTTCCCTTTTTTTCTCTCAAAATCTATTCATGATTCTTATGCAAAGCTGTTTTAGAAATGAAACATTATTTACTATATAATTTTTCTCACATTTCCCAACCAAGGGGGGAACCACAAAATGTCAGACCCTTGGTGCTGCTCTCACACCCAAGCCATCAAAGACTAACAAGGAGGCAGGCACCTCTGAATGAAGCCCTACCCACACGCCGGCCCCACCCTTTGGCCATTGTGTTCTCAGCCTCTGTGCATTACATTTTTGGGCTCTGCACACCCCATTTTTGGCCTCTGCACATCGCATTCTTGGGCAGGATCAGCAGCCTGGGACCACCCAAAAAACACGACCTGCAGAGGCCATATAAGGGCTGTGGAGGCTGAAAATGCGATGCACAAAGGCGGCGATATGACCTGGTGATTCACGCAGCCTTGAACAGGTCTGAAAAGGAGCATTTAGATGTTGAAAATGTGAGGCAGAGAGGCCAAAAACACAAGGCACGGAGATGGTGATGGTGTGTAGCAATCCCTGCAGCCTGGAAAAGCTGATTGGGGGTATTCCGGGAGGCCGATCCATCCAGGAATCAGCTGCTCATGCTAAATCAGGCTGCAATAATGTGCTGAAGCTGACCTGGCTGTTCGCTATTTGCTGCAAGGACGCTAGCCAGATGAATACTGATGGATGCTGGTAGGCAGAATTTTTTTCCTCCCCAAAAATAAGGTGCATCTTATACTCTGGAGCGCCTTATACACCAAAATACAGTATTTGTCTTCTCCTCCCGTTTTCTCATTATATGAGGAGTCACAATCTTTAACTATAGCCTTAGTGCTCTTATCCTGAAAAGATGCTGGCTTGGGAATTCTGGGACTGAAAATATTGAGGACACCTGGGGAGAAGGCAGGGCCTCTGCATGTGACATTTCTATCATTTGTTATGATAAAAATGGAAAGAACACTCCTAAGAAGATTTTTTACAGATTTCTACAATTTCTGCAAAAATAAATATCCAGCAACTTCTGCTGCTAATGGCCAAACAGTCCTTATCAAATTAACATGTTCCACTTTTTTCTTTTCTCCTTCCCATCTAATACCATGACCTATTTGATGACAAAAAATCAGGCAAATTCTTTATACTCAAATTAAAAAGTCAATTTCTCAGTTGAACTTACAATGGGACATTTGAAATGAAATTCAAGCCTTCTCTACACTCATCACTTTGGGCCTCAGGTGCATTTTCTTGTGTGCGATAAAGCTGGAAGGTTTCCTGAAGCACAATGCACACTCGGGGCACTTAAATGGTTCCTCTCCTGTGTGCATAAGGACATGATTTAAAAGGCTAGCCCTGGTACTGAAATCTTTCCCACAGTTTGGACACTCATATAGTTTCTCTCCTGTGTGAGTCCTCTGGTGTATCATGAGGTTGGAATTCTTACTGAAACTTTTCCCACGATCAGAACATTCAAACTCTTTCTCTACTGTGTGAGTCCTCTGGTGTATCACAAGGTGGTAATTCTGACTGAAACTTTTCCCACAATCAGGACATTCAAAGGGTTTCTCTCCTGTGTGAGTCCTCTGGTGTGTCACCAGGTTGGAATTCTGACTGAAACCTTTTCCACAGTCAGGACATTCAAAGGGTTTCTCTCCTGTGTGAGTCCTCTGGTGTGTCACCAGGCTGGAATTTTTACTGAAACCTTTTCCACAATCAGGACATTCAAAGGGTTTCTCTCCTGTGTGAGTCCTCTGGTGTGTCACCAGGCTGGAATTGTGTTTGAATCTTTTCCCACAATCAGGACATTCAAAAGGTTTCTCTCCTGTATGAATCGTCTGGTGCATCAGCAGGTTGGAATTCTGACTGAAACCTTTCCCACAGTCAGGACATTCAAAGGGTTTCTCTCCTGTGTGACTCCTCTGGTGTATCACGAGATGGTAATTCTGACTGAAGCATTTCCCACAATAAGAACATTCAAAAGGTTTCTCTCCTGTATGAATTGTCTGGTGTTTCACCAGATTGGAATTCTGACTGAAACCTTTCCCACAGTCAGGACATTCAAAGGGTTTCTCTCCTGTGTGAGTCCTCTGGTGTGTCACCAGGCTGGAATTTTTACTGAAACCTTTTCCACAATCAGGACATTCAAAGGGTTTCTCTCCTGTGTGAGTCCTCTGGTGTGTCACCAGGCTGGAATTGTTTTTGAACCTTTTCCCACAGTTAGGACATTCAAAGGGTTTCTCTCCTGTATGAATCGTCTGTTGCATCACCAAGTTGGAATTGTTACTGAAACCTTTCCCACAATCAGGACATTGATAGAGTTTCTCTCCTGTGCGAGTCCTCTGGTGTTTCACCAGGTAGGAATGTTGACTGAAACTTTTTTACAATCAGGGCATTCAAAAGATTTCTCTCCTATGTGAATCCTCTGTTGTCTCATGAGGTGGGAATTTCCAATTTAACTTTCACACAGTCTGGATACTAATACATGTTGTGAGTCATCTGATGTAACACCATGTTCCCATGCTCATTAAAGCATTTACCACATTGGGAGCACTTTTAAAACTTGTTTCCTGTGTGGATCTCCTTGTACATAATCAGCTGCGATTTAGAACCTGTGCTTTTCCCACAACAGGCGCATCTATGGAGCTTTTCCAACACTTATATTCTTGAGGTCAAAAATATATGTGATCCATTGTTTAGTGGTGTTTTGATTAAATCAGTTTTTTTCCTCCCAGAGTGAGGCCTGCTTCTCTGTCTGCCCTACATGACTCTCCAAATGACCTTTTTCCTTCCCAGTAACTGCCAGATATTTCCCTCTATTTCTGAATAAAAAATAATCTCCCTTGACTATTCATGTAATGTATGCTTGAGTTCTGTATAATTTACTTATTCCAGTTTGAAATCTTTCTTAATTTTATCTCTTTTGTCTATCTGCTGCTGGAGAAGGAGAATTGTGTGAAAGAAATGGAAAATATTTTGATTTCTGGCTTGATTTTCTTTCCTTTTCAAAGTTGCTTGTTATTATCAGTTTTCCAGTGTGTTCTTATTGCCATCTTCTTTGTCTATGGGATTCAAAGAAAAGTGTAATGTTAATTGTTTATAAAGTGATTGTAGAAAATGTAAAAAAAGAAAAAAATTATGCTACAATGAAAAAGCGAATATGCCACATTGCTTGAATAACGTCTTACATTAATCATGATCCATTTGACACATGGAAAACAACCAAGGTCCAAGTTCAAATATCTATTCAATCATGAAATTCTCTTGTTGATTTGGGTCAATCACAAATTCTTACAGTGCAAAGGCTTATCCTCAAATATATCTGGAAGTGCTGGTATTATATAGATTATCTAATTGCAGATATATGCACACAGAGAGAAAAACAGATACAGACACATACAAATGTATATATGTCAAAAATCCATGTCTTTCAAACCTGAAAAAATACTCCAAAATGGTCACAGTCAAACCTTCTGAGATAATTTTAGAAATGTGGGACTATAATTGATGAAATGATGCCTAAGGCCTCTGCAAGATTTGAAGCACCCGTTTCATGGAATCATGGAAGTCTTCAGATCCAAATATAGGCAGAAAATACTGTCCATAACCTATCTAGAGACATCCCAATTCAAGCAGTCCTCATTTACTGACCACAATTGAGACTGATACCTGGTCACTAAGCAGCCTGATCATGATCATGTTATCACATGAGAGTGCCAACTTATATCTGTTCCTCTGCAGTTGTTAAGCAAATCACTGTGGGTTGTTCAAGGCAATTTCAAATGACCGTGACTTGCAAATTCCTTGTAAGGTCCTGCCTTGCCAATCCTCTCAAGAAAGCAGAACTCTTGAAATAAAAGCCATTTCAAAAGGAAACTTTTATTGGAAGATTGTGATAGCAAGAGATCTAGGCAGGAATTAAGTTTCCCGCTTAAAAGAGTAAATTAAATCAGTGCAAATTAAATCAGTGCAAAGCAGACAGGGAGTCCCTCCCAAAGTCCAATACATCATCACACCCGAGGTGTAAAGATATTATGAGAAACTCAGGCTGAGGAGGTGATAAACACCGGTCTCCAAGGCAACGCTGCTGCTCTTCTCCAGAGATGAGATAAGGCACCTGGATTGAGGCATGTTCCTTCCCTCCTCCCAAGGCCCTGAAAGTTACAGCAAAGCAAAGCAGGAAATAGAAACAGAAACTCCATACAGAGATTCCCCCCAAGCCTCCCCGCAGAATGACAGCATCCCTATAGAAATATATGGGACCTGACATTCCTGCTGGTATCTCCACTGAGTTGCTTGTCAGAAACTAGCTGGGGAGGTCATAAATGGGGATCATGAGTATGGGATACAGTGGCAATCGTATATGTGCAATGGTTGGCAGAACCCAAATAGGTCCATCTGTTTTTCCTGCACCTTCATAACCACAGCAACTGCTAATGTGCAGTCACTGAACATGTGCTACTATGACCACAAATTTGTGGACCAGGTGTATATGTGCCTTTACAGTGCTATAGTAACTTTGAAGGCTCAGGGAACAAATAGACAAGTTCTACCTATACAACAGAACATCCCAAAAAGTCCTCAATAGCTATTTTTTAAAAAGCACAATTGAACCTGGTTAATACATGGATGCAGCACCAATAGGAAACACCATGCTTACTGGCAAGGCATGGAAGTAAAAAAAAAACAAGCAGCTACAGACGGCCAGCAGAGATGAGAGTCTCCAGACCACCTCTGATTAAGAGGAGCCGCTACTCCAATCGATCCACGGGTGAGGAAAGCAGACCAGAGGGAGGCACAGAGGAGGTCAGCAAGGCTGCTTGAGAGGAAGCAGCTCCACCCCTCCTCACAGGGAACAGCTGTGGAAAGGTGATTTAACTAGATGCTGGGTAAAAGTGTGTTTCTTGAGAACACACGTTTGTTTTGTTGTGTATCTTCCCAGCTTTGCTGGATCCTGCCTCTTGAACTTTGGACTGTGTTTTTGGACTCTGAACCTCAGACTTTCCTTGTGGACTTTGGACTTGACTTTCGGATTGTGCTTTTGTTGTTGGAACTCTGGACTTGTGGGTATCATTACTTCAATTTGCTTCATGGTCAGCTAGGACCTACTTTTTACAGCAGGGGAATCCAGACTGGGGGCAGAGGATTTTCACTGGCACGATTGGTGCTTCATTTGACACTGTGATAAGTGAGTAATAAATAATGCTACTTAAACCCTGCCTTTCCAGAGTGACATGGTTCAGAACACTGATGTAGCGCCCATCTTCCAAAAAGGGAAAACTTTTCACAAAACTACAGACCAATCAACCTGACATCAATGCCTGAGAAGAGCTTGAAAAAGATAACCAGAAAACAGATCTATAAACACCAAGAACAGCGGTTCTCAACCTGTGGATCGCGACCCCTTTAGGGGTCGAACGAGCCTTTCACAGTGGTCGCCTAAGACCATCGGAAAACACACATTTTTGATGGTCTTAGGAACCGAGACACCGCTCCTCTATCCATCTCCAAGCAGGTCCGCCCACATGCAGATACGCACACATACGAGTATCCAGCGTGATGACATCATGATAATGATTAGCTTGAAACGTGGGTGGATTAACACAATATGTGAAATGATGGTTCGTATAGTCCTGCTTTGCTGGCCAAGCTGTAGTGAGTAGTAAAAGCTTTACTTTTAAAAATTACAAAGGCTGCGTCCGCACAACACATCCAGCTGAAATGTAGCTGGCTTTTGATTCTGTCTTCCAGATCCCATCTGATCATCTGGGATCGCTCGCTTTGTTTTAAACGTGAATACATAATTCCACAGCTTTCTTAAAGGACCCCCCTCCCAAAAAAAAACAAAGAAAGGGGCTCAGCTCTGCAGCAGGATAGAATGAAGCGGCCTGACACCTGTGGATCCTAACGTTCCGCTGGAGAAGTTAGCCTTCCCAGGGAAAACCTGAGTGGGAACAACTGTAACTCCTCCCACTGAGGAAGGGAAGAAAGAGGCGAGCGCTGGGAATCATTGCTCCTCCCTCTGGTGTTCACGAGGTCCTCTTGCGCCGCCGCCTGCACCACTTGCTTGGAGCTGGTTTGGAAAGGGAAAAAATGCAGCCGAATTAGGCGGGACATGTCCCACCCAGCTCCCTTCAAACAGGTCTCCCTTCGGTAGCCTCCCCGCTGAACTACGCAACCCAAAAGTGATCGCCCACCCAAATGGAGCCCGCTCTTCTGAGCGCCCACTCATTCTTGCAGCGAATGAGCTGGGGGTGCGAAAAGCACTTCCTGCTTCTCTACCTGCATGCTTCTGCACCCTCCAAGACCAACAAGATGCCACTACCCAGGGCCACCGGCCGCTACCTGGGTACAGAGCCTGTAACAGCATGCAAGTAGAGGAGAAGCGGGAAGCACTTTTCAGCGGGGAGGCTACCGTAGGGAGACCCGTTTGGAGGATCTGGGTGGGGCGTGTCCCACCTAATTCGGCTGCGTTTTTTTCCATTTCCAAACCAGCTCCAAGCAAGCAGTGCAGGCGGCAGCGCAACAGCTGCTGACGTTTTGCACCTCAGCCCGTCCCCTTACTACGGTAAGAAAGAGGCATTCAGAGCTTTGCCGCTGAACCTGATGTCACCAGAGGCCTTCCCGGGATGGCTAGTATGTGTCCAGCCAGCCAGCCAGCCAGGCCTGCCTCCCCCCCCCCATGGCAGCCTACCTTGATTCTGGGCAGCATGGCACCAGCGGCAGCCAGCCAGGCCTGCCACCCTCCCCGGGCCTCCCCCCACCGCAGCCCTCCTCCTTCCTGAGCGGCACAGCACCAACAGCAGCAGCCAGCCAGCCATGCCACTCCCCAAGGCCCTCACCTCCCACGGCAGCCCACCTGCAACTTACCAAAAATTAGGAAGGCAATGGCAATCACGTGGGCGAGGACCAGAGCAGCTGGGCCTGGACTGGGTGGTTTGGGCAAGCAGCGACCAATAGCAAGCAAGGAGAGCAATAAGAAAGCATCCAACAGTTCAGCCTCACATGTGTGGTAAGAGGAGCTGCCCAGTGGGCATGCGCGCGGCAGGAAATAAACTTTCAGTTTCTGGTGCATGCATGCACACTGGCCAGCTAGTCTAATGATCTGAGCTTTGGGTTGTGAACCCGGAAGAGGAATGGCCGACACTGCACAAGCCCACCTCCAGCACTTTTCTGCTGCCCCCTTGTCTCTTAGCACCCCCATGCCGCCCCCCTTGCCTCTTAGCGCCCCCCTAAGTCATTCGATTTGCGCATGTCCAAGATGGCGGTCCTGCTCTAAACGCTGTGGAGAGATAGGGTGATATTTGGCCTTTAGGGGGTTCCGAGGGGCCCTTTTGACCATCTATGC
The DNA here is from genome assembly GCF_059756535.1 of Pantherophis guttatus. Lineage (NCBI taxonomy): Eukaryota > Metazoa > Chordata > Lepidosauria > Squamata > Colubridae > Pantherophis > Pantherophis guttatus. Next base: position 265,321,023 of record NC_142064.1, read on the forward strand.
CCCCCCCTCCTAGCAAGCGGAGCCTATTGTCAGCAGTTAGAGAGCTTTCTCGCTCTCTAACATTCCCTGGAACATCGACTCTGTAAGGAAATGCCGGTCCATGGTCGCCACGGGAAGGGCGGCGTCAGTGGCAGTGGTGGTGGCGAACTAGCACGTCGGCTTGTTTAGCCAGCTTTCCTAGCTAGATGGCCCGTTGGTAGTTACAGCTGGAGCGATGCCAGCGGCGCTGGCTGTGGCGTCAACGTGGGCAGCATCTCTCCATCGGAGCCGTAGATGCCTGGAGGTAGAGGGGCGTCTACGAGGTGAAGATACTCGACGAGATGGCTATTGGTGGTGCCTGCGATGATGCTGACGCCGACGCTACCAACGGGGCAACAGTTGGCTGGTGGGACGGCTAGAAGTCGGGTGCTAACAGCGGATGAGGGGTATTACGATGGTGGGAGCCCCTCCATCGTGGAATTTAGATCCCGGAGCCTGCTGGATCGCTACAGGGCTGTTGGGGTAACTCCCAAAGATTAGCCCCTGTGGCGAGGCCTCCTCCATTAACATCGTTGGAGGCCAAGACTGGACATGGGGTGGCTGTTGAAGATCCGGGGTGGATGAGGAGGGTCGAGAGGTTGACAGAGTGGTGTCTACCCTGTTGCCTCGTATGACCCCCTCCCCCACCTTCGGCCGGTTTATAGGCCCCAGGACGGTCATCCTTGCCCTATTGGTTCCTGCTCGATGGAGGTGGCCCTACCCATTTCCATCTTTTCCCTTTCTGGTACGCTCACCTTTGTGAACAATGTGGACCTCCTTATTTCGGAGTCTTGGGACCTGGCTCTTTTTTTCATCCTGCTTGCTGGCCATATGGAGAATGGCAGTTTACGGGAGGATTGATGGAGCCGGTTCTGTACTACATTTTCACCACTGGTGGGATGTTCCACCTTTTCCAGGGCCAGTGTGGCCCAACCACCATGAGAGGATGGCTTGGATGTCCCCCCCCCCAGTTATCGGAACGCTATGACTCCAGCCCATTGCCGTGAGAGGGCAATGGAGGCTCTCCCGGTTATGTTTAATCTGACCTGTCTCCTGGACGTTTCTGCACTATCACTGTGGACTCCCTGGCCATATTTTCACCATCATCCCAGAGTTTGGATGTACTCAAGGTCCAAACTTCTTGCGCTGCAAGATTTCCCCTTATCGCAGGTTTGGCCCTCCATGTTATCGAGGGCCTATCTTGATGATGGGTTTTGGAACCCCGAGAGATGGCATGCATTAAAGAGAAGATTAAGAGGTTTTTTAAATGTATTAACTAAAATTTTAAGGGGTTCTGGGGTGGGAGGGGGTTGTAAAAGTGGACCTGGGGGGGTCCATATAGCCACTGAGCGGGGTGATGGGTTGATTGGACGCAGCACAGAGGTCATGGAAGGAAATTTGACCAGAGAGCAGGGGGGTGATAGGAAGGGCAGTGTAATTGAAATAATGAGTGGGAGGGGCAGATATGACGGACGCAGGGGGCCATATCATGCACCGGGGGTGCACACACGCTGTTTACGAGCAATTGCGCACTCCAGCCCCCAATGCGCGACTCATGTCTGGGGTTGCACAGAGCCTCAGGCCCTGGGTCCGCGGCTGATGTTATGTAATGCCAGGTCGGTTGTTAACAAAGCCCCACTCATTTGTGACCTTATTTTGGAGGGGGGTGCGGACCTGGCAGGTATTTCAGAGACCTGGTTGGGCCAGGAGGGGGGGTCCCCCTCGTTGAAATGTGCCCACCAGGTTTCCGTGCATTTCATCAGCCAAGGGCTCAGGGGAGGGGTGGGGGGGTGGCGGCGATTATTAGGGAAAGTCTTTGTCCGAGGGAGACCACTGTTCCTCAGATAGCCGGATGTGAGTCCCTTTTTGTGAAGTGGGGCTGTGGGGTGCAGATGGGTTTGCTGACTATGTACCTGGCTCCCTGCCACGTGGCGGCGACCCTGCCCGAGCTGCTTGACGTTATTGCCAGGGTGGCGGTTGATATCCCCAGACTTATTGTCATGGGGGATTTCAACCTACCATCCGCAGGTGAGACGTCAGAGGTGGCTCGGGAGTTCATGGCTTCCATGGTGGCCATGGACCTGACCCAGTTAGTTCAAGGCCCCACTCACATAGGGGGACACACTCTGGACTTGATTTTCATCTCTGGTCAGTGATTGAATGATCTTGGTAGAGGGGACCTAGACATTAAACCCTTGTCATGGACAGATCATTCGCTCCTTCACTTGGACTTTCCAGCTGCTTCCCCCCGCCGCAGGGAGATGGAACCAACCAGATGGTTCCATCCCAGGCGCCTGATGGATCCTGAAAGGTTCCTGATGAAGCTTGGGCCGTTTCCTGATACCCTGGCATATGACCTGACCGAAGACCTGGTGGCCGCCTGGGAGAGTGCGGCCGCCGGAGCTTTGGACAGCATCGTGCCTTTGTGGCCTCTGACCCGATGCCAATCTCAATTGGCTCCTTGGTTCTCCAAGGAGCTGAGAGATATGAAGCATCAGAAAAGATGCCTAGAGAGCATCTGGAGGACTAGTAAATCTGATTCTGACTGGACACTGGTGGTCTTATATCAAGACCTACCTAGTGGCGATAAAAGCGGCGAAATCTAACCATTTTTCCGCTCTTATCGCATCTGCAGAGAACCGCCCAGCCGCTCTGTTTAGGGTGACCCACTCCCTTCTTCGGGGGGGGGAGTGCGGGAAGATCCCTTGCAGGGTCGAGCTGAGGTTTTTGTGCAATTCCTGCATGATAAAGTCGCTTGGATTCGGGAAGACTTGGACTCCAACTGGATGAGTCCAGGGGAGGAGACGAGGGTAGGTTTTGAGAATATTATCTGGGAGGAGTTTGATCCTGTGACTCCTGAGGATGTGCACAGGGTTCTGGGTAAGATTAGTGCCACCACATGTTTATTGGACCCGTGTCCCTCCTGGTTGGTTCTGGCCTCCCGGGAGGTTACACGAAGCTGGCTCCAGGGGATTATAAGTGCTTCTTTGAGTGAGGATGCCTTTCCCGCCGCCTTGAAAGAGGCGGTGGTGAGGCCCCTCCTCAAGAAGCCTTCCCTGGACCCGGCTGAATTAGCTAACTACCGTCTGGTCTCCAACCTTCGTGTTGTGGCGAAGGTTGTTGAGAGTGTGGTGGCACGACAGCTTCCCCAGCACCAGGATGAAGCTATCTATCTGGACCTGTACCAGTCAGGCTTCAGGCAGGGGTACAGCACAGAAACGGCATTGGTCGTGTTGGTGGATGTTCTCTGGAGGGCTCAGGACAGGGGTTGCTCCTCTGTCCTGGTCCTATTAGATCTCTCAGCGGCTTTTGATACCATCAACCATGGATTAGGAATAGGGGGCACCGTCCTGCGGTGGTTCTCCTCCTTCCTCTCCGACCGTTTGCAGTTTGTGTTGGCAGGGGGGCAGAGGTCGACCTCAAGGCGCCTCGCATAGGGAGTGCCGCAAGGGTCGGTCCTCTCGCCCCTTCTGTTCAACATTTATGTGAAGCCGCTGGGTGAGATCATCCGTGGTTTTGGGATGAGAGTCCATCAGTACGCTGATGACACTCAGCTGTACATCTCCACCCCAGACCACCCCAACGATGCCCTTGATGTGATGTCTCGCTGCCTGGAGGCCGGGCGGGTCTGGATGGGGAGAAATAGGCTCAGACTCAACCCTTCCAAGACCGAGTGGCTGTGGCTTCCGGCGTCCCAGTATAGTCAGCTGGTGCCATTGCTGACTATTGGGGGTGAATCTCTACCCCTCACAGAGAGGGCTCGCAATCTGGGTGTCCTCCTGGACGCTTGGCTGTCTTTAGAAGAGCATATGATGGACTTGGCCAGGGGGGCTTTTTATCAGGTTTGCCTGATTCGCCAGTTGCAGCCCTTTCTGGACCGGGACGCCTTGCACATGGTCACTCATGCCCTTATCACCTCCTGGCTGGATTATTGTAATGCTCTCTACATGGGGCTCCCCTTGAAGAGCACTCAGAGGCTCCAACTGGTCCAGAATGCGGCTGCGCAGGTGGTTATGGGCGCAACTCGTTGTGGCCATGTGACACCCCTCCTGCGTGAGCTGCACTGGCTCCCAGTGGTCTTCCGCGTGCGATTCAAGGTGCTGGTCACCACCTTTAAAGCGCTCCATGGCATAGGACCCAGGTACCTTCGAGACCGACTTCTGCCACCAATAGCCTCCCACCGGCCAGTCCGCTCCCACAGAGAGGGTCTCCTCAGGGTGCCATCGGCCAAATTATGTCAGCTGGCGACACCCAGGGGGAGGGCCTTCTCTGTGGGAGCCCCTGCCCTGTGGAATGAACTGCCCCCGGAAATGCATAAGATCTCTGACCTCTGTGTATTCCGCTGTGCCCTCATGACCCTGCTGTTCCGCCAGGCCGGGCTATCAATGTAATGATTTTAAATTGGGTGTTTTAAATTTGGGGTTTTAAATCTGAGCCGAAATTATTTAATAATTTTAATTATTTTTAAATTGATGTCTGTCTTTGTGCTTTTAATAGGCTGTACACCGCCCAGAGTCCTTCGGGAGAAGAGCGATATAGAAATAAAATTATTATTATTATTATTATTATTATTATTATTATTATTATTATTATTATTATTATTATTATTATTATTATTATTATTATTATTATTATTATTATTCCACCGCTCCCCAGGGGGCAGTACCGCCCACTTTGGGAACCACTGCTATAGGCTAACATGGCTTCCCCTGCGCCAATGTCTCCTTAATTTGACACTAAAATAGTAAAAATAGTGTTGGTCATCAGCTTCATTACTATAGTGGATTAGATTGGCACTGGAACAATACATGTTAAATTGGTATACTTTCCTGTTAGTTCAAGCAGTAGTGAATAGGAGTTTAATTCAGCCATAAAGAAGAGCCCAATGTCTCTGCACCCAATAGTTAAATGATAACGTTTGAATTTGGGACAAACTATATAAAATATATACTACCATCATCATTCTGTTAAGTCTGCTATTTTCTATAACCTTAACACAGATAATAAGATTTGTACTGTCCGTGGTATCAAATATACAGAAGCTTAAGTGAGGCCATCTGGGCGCCAGGCACTGAATTATACGCAGCCCCCCCACCCCGCCACCCCACTCAAGTAAGGCATGATCCCCTGGAAATAAGACTTAGTATCGGTTTTATATACTTAAAATGGTCATTAGGGCAGAAAACTGGTAGTTAAATTATTGTTTATTATTGTGGATTTTAAACAGAGACTGGACAGCCATTTGTCTGAAATGATATTGGGTCTCCTGCTTGAGCAGGGTGTAGGAATAAAAGACCTGCAAGGTCCTTTCCAGCTCTTTTACTCTGTTACAAACCCTCCAGGGACGGAGCAGCCACAACCTCTGGAGGGAAACCAGCCCCAAAGGCTCAACCTTCATTGGAAGGAGACTTTTTCAAGCTTCCCACCAGCAGAAATTGCAGCCCCCAGTTTCCCAGCCTGCAGCACCAGTGGGCTTCCATTTGGGGAGGGAAGGAACCTGCAGCAGCCGCAGCTGAGAGGCTTCAGCCCAGTTGCTTCTCCGCTTCCAGCCCAAGTTGCTCCCGGACTCTCCTCCCACCTGCTGCCCTCCACTCACCCGGCAGCTGCTGCTTCGACCCTGGGAAGAGCAGAAAAGCCGCTCTGCACTCCTTTACTCCTCTGACCCGGAAGAGGAAGTTGCTCTGCGCTTCTCCTCTCCTCCCATCTTTTCTAGCAATCTAGTACTCTACGGTTTTAACTCCTTTATTATGCACTTTTCAGGCACAGGGGTTGCCTACCTGATCGCCACCTCCAGATAGGAGGCAGAAAAACAAGGTTGTTCCGTCTCTACTGCCTAAAGCGTTTGCAAGATGTTTTCACTGATTAAATGCTATCAAGTCGGTTTTGACTTCTAGCAACCGACTGCTGAGCCAAGTGAAATAATGAAATGTGAGGCTACTTAGTTTAGGAAGATTAGCTAGTGCTGAGCCCTAAAAGTTCATGGAGGTTTTACAGAATCACACAATCAGCTTTTTTAGGGGTGACACTTGGTGAAGATCAAAATCTCCCTACATCCCAAAACTTTATGACTGATTTCCTATGGGTCCCATTGATTTATTATATGGGAGCACCATCTGGCCAGACAGCCAACTTCACTTATGTTGGCCAGGGCTGCATCCAAGAGCACTAGGTCTCTTCATTCCCGATTTTGCTAACTAAATGCCATGTGCTTTTGTAAATTGGTCTGCATGGAAGTCTCCATTAGGTCACATAGAGCGAAAAATATGTAGCAGGCTCTAGAAAATAGAATCTAAAAAAGAAGGAGTGATAGTCTATATTTGGTAGAAATGTTTCCAAAAAAAGATTCCTAAAAAAAATAAAAGGCAAAGTAGAATAGCCAATCAAACCACATGGCTAATTGATCACCAGGCTAAACTTTTTAGAAGGACACCCTACAATGCCATTTTAATACAGATTTAATAAGAAATGGATGATGATGATGATGATGATGATGATGATGATGATGATGATGACAGCAATATTCCAGTATTTGAATGGATGCCACAAAGAGCAGGAGGTCAACTTATTTACCAAAGCCAGAGAAGGCAAGGGAAGAAACAATGGATGGAAAATAAGGAGAAGAAACCTGGAATTGAGGTGAAACTTCCTAACAGTAAGGACAATTAACTAGTGGAACCAATTGGCTTCAGAAGTTGTGGGTGCTTCATCACTGGAGGTTTTTAAGAAGCGACTAGAAAGTCACTTCTCTGTAATGGTATAAGGCAGTGTTTCCTAAACTTGGGAACTTCAAGATGTATGGACTTCAACTCCCAAAATCCCACAGCCAGCCATGCTGGATGGGGAATTCTGGGAGTTGACGTCCACACTTCTTAAAGTTCCCAAGTTTGGGAAACACTGGTATAAGGTTCCCTGTTGAGCAGCAGGTTGGACTAGAAAACCTCCAAGGTCCCTTCCAGTTCTATTCTATTTTGATGATATTGGCTCTGAACTCTGTTGTGTGAAGGAATCTGGAATAAAATAACCCCAAAATTTTATTGATTTCCTTTTCATTCAGGAACACATAATGGCATACAAAGCACAGGGTATCATGCTGTAATTTACAGGGTAAATGTCCCCCAGACAGCCTACCTACCTATCGTGACATACATTTTGCTTCTCAATATTCCATAGTTTATGGAAGGTGTCCTTATGTCTGACCTACTGCTAAATTTTAACACTAATTTATGACCTAACCCTAACTCTTTTCTTTCTTTCGTTTTTGTTTTTGCTGGATGGGGGCTTTTCATCCAGCATCCTTGAGCCTTACACCAGATGTTTGGTTTTGGTGCCTTTTAAGTTAGGCAAGCCGTTTCCTTTGCTGCTTTTAGACCTAGGCCTGATAGGATTGTCCAAAAGTTGCACAGATGGTTTCACACTTTAAGGCAGAACTGGAACTGAGTATTTATTGGTCTCTAACCTGGTGCCTTCACCACTACACCAACCTGGATCTTTTTACTCACAAAATCTACTCATTGAACTGGCTCCTCTCTGGTGTGAGTCCATCCATGAAAAACCAGGGAGCTCTTCTGACCAAAGCTTTTGTTTGCATTGGGAGCACTGATATGGCTTTCCTCCAATGTCGATCCTCTCGGGCATAATCAGTTGTGATCTACAATATCTGGGTTTTTCCCGCAATAGTCAGATCTGTAGATCTTTTCCACTACTGATATTCTTGGACTAACAAGGATATCAAAAATACTCTGAATTACTTCTTGGATGGACTTTGATTCAAGCTACTGTTTCCTTCCTCACAGAATGAGACCTGCATTACTGTCTGCCTTATGTGGCTGTCCAAGCGACCTTTTCCTTCCCACTGACTTCCAGCTATTTCCCTTTTTTTTGAACTAGGAATTGATCTCCCTTGATATTTTGATGTTTCTTCCACAAACTCTATTTTGTCCAGCTCAGAACTCTTTTCTTAGTTTTTTTCTCCTTGTCTGTTACCTGCTGGGGAAGAAGAGTTTTGGGGTTTTCCAGAGGAACTAGTAAGATTTTGATTGCTGCCTTGGTTTCCTGGGCATTTTAAGGCTGCTTGTGATTCTCAGTTCTCCACAGTGCTCTCACTGGCATTCTTTTGCCTGCAAGATTCACATAAAAGGGTTAGTTTAATTATGGTTTATAAAATGGCTACACAACATTTCAAAAAATATAAGAGCCAAAAGCATGTATATTACAGTAAAACATATCAAAGATGCCAAAATGCTAATTTAATCCCTTACATTCAAATACCCATTCAATTGGGAAATTTACTTACTGACTTGGATCAATCACAAATTCATAGAACTGCAAAGAGTTAAATATATCTGGATTCTGGAAGTGCTGGGGACAGATCATACATATACACATATATGTGGATAAACTCACACTTTTCGATCTAAATGTAGAGGGGTGGGGGTAGATGGGTGGGTGGATTAACTGATGAAATGATCTCAAGAGCCTCGGTAAAATTGAAAGGACCATGCTTGCCCATGGAAGTCCACCATTCCAAATAAGAAATAGGCAAGAAATACTGTCCACAATCACACTGATGACAACCCAATTCAGGTAGTCCTCACCTCACTGGGACCAGCAAGTCCATTCCTAAATGGCATAGTCATTAACTATGACATCACATAACTATGCCAACTTACAACAACTGTTCTGGCTGTGGTCATTAAGTGAATCACTGTGGTCTCCTCAGTGCAGTGTAAACATGGCTGTGACTTGCAGCTTCCTGTCAATTTCCAATTCATTTTGTATGTTAGAAGTCAGTTGTGAATGTAGCTTTGAAGACTGAGTGATAAGTCATAAGGTAGGTCTACCTATAAAACAGGACTTCACAAATGGGCTCAATAATGACTTATTTAAAAAGTTGTGGGTTAAGCACAGTTGTGCCATGTTAGTCTATGGATGGCACACCACCAGAAAACCCTGTGTTTGTTTGCTAGATATAGAAGTAAAAACAAAATTCCTGAAGACAGCACTGGCAGATCAGTTCCAAATTGTTGCCAAAAAACGAATGTGCCCATAAAATTACAAGGAGTCAGCCTTAACATGAAGGAGACCTTTTAAAACTCCCAACACAAAGAAAAACTCAAGCACTAGTTTTAAAGTATGCATCATCTGTGGAATACAATCTGGGGAGGGAAGGAATATGTAGCAGCTGACATGTTTCAGCCTCGTTGCGTCTCCGTTTTTACACCCTGGGGAAACCCAAACAGCCCTACTTGCTTTCTGGCTCTCCACCACCTTTCAGCTGCTGCTTCCACCCTGGGAAGACCAGGAGGCCTCCCTTCCTACCTCACCCATCGCAGCGGAGAGCCGAAAGAGGAAGCTCTCCTGCTGTTCTCCTTTTCTCTTCCAAATCCTCTCTTGGAATCAACTGTTCAAATGTTTAAACTCTTTTTTTTTGAGGCCAACTCTTTTGGCCTCAATTACCAATGTTTTCCTGTACTCTAGTCTACAGTTTTCTATTGTGGCCATTGCTTATCTGTAGTGTGCCATTTAATGACATTAAGCTGAAAACTTAATTAAGTTTTAAACTTAAACTTAAAAGAACCTTGGTAGTACAGTGGTCTAAGGCACCCTGTTATTAAGCTGATTATTAAGACCAGATGCCTGCAATTACTGCAGGTTCGAATCTCGCCAAGGCTCAAGGTTGACTCAAATTTCATCCTTTCTAAGGTAGGTAAATTGAGGACCCAGTTGTGGGGGCAATAAGCTGACTTTGTATAAATATACAAAAGAATGAAGGCTATTGCTTAGCGCATTGTAACGCGCCCTGAGTCTCCAGAGAAGGGCGGCATATAAATCAAAAAAAATTTTTTTTAAAAAAAAACCACGTAGTTCCATCTCTACCTAATGCAGCTGCATGATTTTTTTCATTGATTATGCACCATCTAGTCATTTTTCACTCCAGTTATCCCATCAATAGAATTTCTCCATGATGATTGTTCCTAATTTATTTGTTTAGGCCTCCCAAGGATTCACTCATCAGCACAGAAAAAGAGCAAGAAGCTCCCCATGCAAGAAGCGAAGACCACATCAAGGGAAAGAAGCGGGGAGCACTATATGCATACAGCAGTCAAAGCACACCTCCTTTAAGGATTGGTGAAGATTGTTCCAGCCACTTATTTATTGTGGGGTGTGCGTGCGCAGAACAACTCATGAACACTTAGTTTTGCAAGAGACAGAAACCTGAAGATGGAACCTTGACTGTACTTAGCTTTTCAACATTAACCAGTTTCTGGGCCTTAAAAGCTCATCAAGCACTTATTTGTGTGCAGAATCCCTAAATTATTGCTAGCTTGATTCCATTAATAGAATAAAGGAACATGCAACATTAATTCCCCATCTGTATTATTGGGGAGTGAATCTCGCTAGAGCAGTCTTCCCAATTTCCAGAGTAAGAAATCAGACCTGAGTATTCCTGAGCAGAATATTTGGAGGGTGTTAGTTTGCAGATTGAAAGCCTATCAATAGATTCCTGCACTTTTGTAGGGGTTTGGCTCTCAGTAAAGATTACCTCTCTAGATCCTAAACTTTTATGACTGATTTCCTGTGGTTCCCAAGGATTTAGGACTAGCATAGTGTGAAGCAGTACTATTACCTCTTGTTCTCTTGACACAACCCCTGAAGAATCAAGAGGGGGGCATAGGCATCTCCAAATACTCTAGAGTCCCACACTCCGGAGCAGCTTTCAGACTGATCAGCCAAGTTCTTCTTGTTAAAAAAATTCACCACCAGGCGTTTTGAGATATTTGTGTCTACCCACTGTCTCCATCATGGAGACCTTAGAGATGCAAAATGCAGAAGAGAGAGATTACAAGTTAACAATTATAGTGCATTAAAAACCCACTGTATGTGTGGAGTCCTCAACCACTGAGCAAGAGTTGGGAAATGAGCTTTACATTACCTATTACATTCATTCATTATTAAACTTTCACAGTTTGAGGTAAATCTGAGCATTTTGCCTTGCCCTAATGTTCATAGCAACACTGACAATAACCATTTTTACATGTTAAAAGCTACTGATAAAGGTAATATAATGCATTTTTTTAAAAAAGAACATTTTCTACTGTACATTTTCCCCCTCATGTTAAGGTAGCCAAACACAGAGTTTTGTCCATCTTCTGTGCAACAGTGCAAACTGTGGCAAAATAGCAGCCGCTTCCACAAGTCCACTGCCTGACCCAGGGACAAATCCAGGGCCCACTGAAAATGATAGCCGCTTCCATGACACAGTCATATGTCCCAGGGATGTGTGTCCTCCCCTCCTTCCCCAACATGAGGATCAGAGATCTTCCAAAGGTAAGGAGGTGGAGGGTATGAAGTCTGGAGGGATAGAGTCAGGCTTAAGGAGATCCTTGGGGAAAGGAGGCCTGTGGGGACCCTGGGGAGGAGGGAAAGGAGTGGGAGGACCATGTGGAGGAGTGAAGGGCCGAGGGGACACAAGGGATAGGAAACAGAGCACAGGGGGTCTTGGAGGGTTGGGAAGGTTTAGGGATGCCTATGGCAGGCAAGCATCATGATGCTGAGCTAGGCTTCCAACAGTTTTCCCCTGCATCGAGGTAGCCAGTGTTCTGCTTAGTGACTTGCACATTCAATTAATAGCTGCCTCGGGCAGTTAAGAAAAGCGGTCTCACTTAACGGCCGTTGCAACATGCAATCATAATTGCAAGTCCCATAATAGTTGTATCTTGAGGACTACTTCTATGCTGGCTAGGGAATTCTGGGGTTAAAATCTGGGTGAAACCAAGTTAGAAGATTGAAACTCCACGTGTGGGTTCATAATGAAAATACAAAAGCTCCATCCAAAATTCCTTTTTGAGGAATTCTACTTCTTCTGCAAAAGGAAATATCCAGAAGATTCTCCTGATAACCAGAATCTGGTAGTTAGCCATTTTCCGCTTTCCTTTTCTCTCCACCTACAAATTTAATCCTGAGAAAAGTTTGAGTAAAAAGAATCAGGCCAGAATTCAAATAGTCAATTTCTCACCTACACTTTCAATGGGAGATCAGAAATGAAATTCAGGACTTCTCTAAACTCACCTACTTTTTCCCATATGGATTTCCTTGTGTGCAATAAGGGACGGTTCATGCTTGAAGTGAAAATTCTGTAAAAGTTGGACCATAAGAAAGGCTGAGCGCCAAAGAATTGAGACCTTTGAACTATGGTGCTGGAGAAGACTCCTGCGAATCCCTTGGACTGCAAAGCGATCAAACTGGTCAGTCCTAGAAGAGATCAACCCTGACTTCTCTTTAGAAGGCCAGATCCTGAACATGAAACTCAGATACTTTGGCCACCTAATGAGACGGAAGGGCTCCCTGAAGAAGAGCCTAATGCTGGGAAAGAAGGGGACAATAAAGAACGAGGGGGCTGGATGGAGTCACTAAAATAGTAGGCGTGAGCTTAAATGGACACCAGAGGATGGTAGAGGACTGGAAGGCCTGGAGGAACGTTATCCATGGGGTCGCAATGTGTCGGACACGACTTCGCAACGAACAACAAAAACATGCTTGAAGTAATGTCTACAGACTGGACATTAGAAAGATTTTTCCATGGAGTGAGTCCTCTGGTGTATTACCAGGTAAGAATTCTGATTAAAACTTTTCCCACAGTCAAGACATTCAAAAGATTGGTCTCCTGTGTGAGTACCCTGGTGATAGATGAGGTGGGAATTTCGACTGAAACTTCTCCCACAGTCAAGACATACAAAAGGTTTCTCTCCTGTGTGAGTACTCTGGTGGTTGATGAGGTGGGAATTCTGACTGAAACTTTTGCCACAATCAGGACATTCAAAGGGTTTGTCTCCTGTGTGAGTCCTTTGGTGTCTCAAGAGGTGGGAATTCTGACTGAAACCTTTTCCACAGTCAGGACATTTAAAGCGTTTCTCTCCTGTGTGAGTTCTCTGGTGTCTCATGAGGTGGAAATTTCTAATGAAACTTTCCTCACAATCTGGACATTCAAAGGGTTTCTCTCCTGTGTGAGTCCTCTGGTGATCCATGAGATAGGAATTTCGACTGAAACTTTTCCCACAATCTGAACATTCAAAGGGTTTCTCTCCTGTTTGAGTCCTCTGGTGTATTTCAAGATAGGAATCTTCACTGAAACTTTTCCCACAATCAGAACATTCAAAGGGTTTCCCTCCTGTGTGAGTCCTCTGGTGTCTCATGAGGTGGGAATTTGTAATGAAACATTTCCCACAATCAGAACATTCAAAGGGTTTCCCTCCTGTGTGAGTCCTCTGGTGTCTCATGAGGTGGGAATTTGTAATGAAACATTTCCCACAATCATGACATCCAAAGGGTTTCTCTCCTGTGTGAGTCCTCTGGTGTCTCACGAGGTGGGAATTCTGACTAAAACCTTTTCCACAATCAGAACATTCAAAAGGTTTTTCTCCTGTGTGAGTCCTCTGGTGGTTTATGAGATGGGAATTTTGACTAAAACCTTTTCCACAGTCAGGACATTCAAAAGGTTTTTCTCCTGTGTGAGTCCTCTGGTGGTTCATGAGGTGGGAATTCTGACTAAAACCTTTTCCACAGTCAGAACATTCAAATGGTTTCTCTCCTGTGTGAGTCCTCTGGTGTCTCATGAGTTCGCAATTCTGATTGAAACCTTTTCCACAGTCAGGACATTCAAATGGTTTCTCTCCTGTGTGAGTCCTCTGGTGTCTCATGAGGTGGGAATTTCTAATGAAACTTTCCCCACAATCTGGACATTCAAAGGGTTTCTCTCCAGTATGAGTCCTCTGGTGGTTCATGAGTTGGGAATTTTGACTGTAAGTTTTCCCACAATCGGGACATTCAAAGGGTTTCTCTCCTGTGTGAGTCCTCTGGTGTGTCACCAGGCTGGAATTATCTCTAAAACGTTTCCCACAGATAAGACATTGAAAAGGTTTCTCTCCTGTGTGAATCCTCTGGTGTCTCATGAGGTTGGAATTTGTAATGAAACATTTCCCACAATCAAGACATTGAAAGGGTTTCTCTCCTGTGTGAATCCTCTGGTGTCTCACCAGCATGGAATTATCACTAAAACATTTCCCACAGATAGGACAATCAAAGGGTTTCTCTCTTTTGTGAATCCTCTGGTGTATCATCAAGTGGGAATTTCTAATGAAACGTTTCCCACAACCTCGACACTTATAGGGTTTCTCCATGGAGTGAATCTTCTGATGTATTTACCAGGCTGGAATTATGACTGGAACTTCTCCCACAGTCAGGACATTGAAAGGGTTTTTCTCCTTTGGGATTCCTCAAGTGCAGGCCAGTCAAAATCGCAGCCTACTGGCTAGATGCGTCACACACTGGCTACGCCCATGCCCATTTTAGCAAAGGGGAAAAGTCACGATACATCAAGTGACGCTGCTGTGACGACGCACAGTCCTCCCACAGTCAAGACATTCAATGGGTTTCACTGCTGTGTGAGTCTTGGGTGCTTCACCAGATTGGAATTCTCACTGAAACTTTGCCCACAGAAAGGATATTCAAATGGTTTTTTTCCTGTGTATAAGTCCTTTAGTGCCTCATGACCTGGCAATTTCTAATGAAACTTTCACACAATCTACACGGTCATGCGTTTTCTCCCTATAGCGAGTCCTCTGATGTATCACCATGTTGCCATGCTCACTAAAGCATTTATTGCATTGGGAGCACTTTTATGACTTCCCTCTTGTGTGGTTGCTTCCACAAGGGAGCTGTTCTGACTAGTTTTTGCTACATTGAGATAATGTGTATGGCTTTTCTCCTGTCTAGCTCCTTGTTGCATAATCAGCTGTGATTTGGAATCTGTGCTTTTCCCATAATAGGCAAATCTATGGAGCTTTTCCACAGCTGATATTCTTGAGGAGGTCAAAAATATGGATAATGCCTTGTTTAATGGTGCTTTCATTCAAGCCATTTTCTTCCTGACAGGGTGTGGCTACATTCATCTCTGTTCTACGTGACTTCCCTTATTGATCTTTTCCTCCCCACTGATTTCCAGATATTTACCATTTTTGCTGATTGAAAAATAATCTCCTTTCACTTTTCATGTAATGTATCCTTGAGTTCTGCATAATCTGCTTATTCCATCTTGAAATCTTTCTTGATTTTCTCTCTTTTGTCTAACAGCTGCTGAAGGAGGAGAATTGTGTGTTTTTCTGAAGGAAATAGAAAATATTTTGATTTCTGGCTTGATTTTTTTCTCTTTTCAACATTGCTGGTTATTGACAGGTGTCCGGAGTGCTCTTATTGCCATCCTCTTTGTCTGTAAGATTCAAAGAAAAGTGTAACTTTAATTGTTTATAAAATGGTTAGAGATGATGTGAAAAAGGAAAAAATAACATATTACAATGAAAAAGCAAACATGTCCCAATGCATGAATAGTCTCTTATTTTATTTATGATTCATTTGACACATGGAATACTACTGAGATCTATGTTCAAATAAGCATTCAAACAAATTCAGTTGTTTAGTTGGGTCAATCATAAATTCTTAGCAATGCAAAGGACTATCATCAATTATATCTTGAAGTGCTGGGGATAGCTTATATAATTTCAGACATCCCTACAGAGAGAAATACAGATATACATGGAGAATATTTCAAGCCTGATAAAATGTCCCAAAATGGTTACAGTCAAATCTTCTGAGCTAAATTTAGAGATGTTGAGGCTTTAATTGATGAAATTATGCTGAAAGCCTGCTGCCAGTATACCAATGGGTTGGTTTCAAATTTTTTTACTACCGGTTCAGTTGGTGTGGCTTGGTGGGCATGGCATGGCTTGGTGGGTGTGGCTTGGTGAGCGTGGCAGGGGAAGGATACTGTAAAATCTCCATTCCCTCCCCACTCCAGGGGAAGGTCACTGCAAAATCCCCATTTCCTCCTGATCAGCTAGGACTCAGGAGGCAGAGAATAGATGGGGGCGAAGAGGTGATATTTACCAGTTGTCCTAACTCAGGGGTCGGCAAACTTAAACACTCAAAGAGCCACTTGGACCCGTTTCCCACAGAAAAGAAACACACTGAAGCCACAAAACCTGGGTGGGCGTGGCCAACTCGATGTCACTCACTCACCCAGTCACATGACCCCCCTAGCCACGCCTACCCAGCCACAAAACCATTCTGTCTCTCTTCCCCTCTTCCTATCTCCCCCATGTCTCTCTCCCTTTGTATCTCTCCCTCTCTTCCCTTCTCTCACCCCTCTCTATATATCACTCTGTATGTGTCTCTATGTCTCTCTCTCCCCCCCCCATCTCTCTCTCTCTGTGTCTCTCCCACTCCCTTCGGGTGACCGTCCTCCTCCTCCCACTCCTCTTGTGATGTCCTGGATGGCTGTGGCTGAGCCAGGAGTGTGTGCATGGGTGGGGAGACCTTTCCCAAACGAGCACCAAAGCACAGCAAAGGCACCTGCGGGGTGAGCAGCTGCTCAATTAGGAGGGTCTTAACAGGATGGGACAGGGAGTTCCTCCTGCGGCGTCATTCTAATCCACTTCGCTAAACTTCTGGTTTCACAGTTCGGCTTCTTGGCGAAGGAGGTTAGCTGTGGTAGATGCTTTCTTGGTAGCCTTATTCCGTCTCTTCTTTCTCCACCTCCGTACCTGGGCAAGAGCCCGGCATTTGGGTGGGTGGGAGGGGTCTTGTTACTCCACCGTGCCGCTTCTCACAGGAGCTCTTCAGAGCGCATGCTCCCGGCTGTGGCTGAGCCGGGAGCATGTGCACACGTGGGGAGACCCTCCTTAAGCAAACCGCTGCCCACCCTGCGTACACCTTTCCTGAGCTTCGGCGCTCGCTTGAGGAGGGTCTCCCTGCGCGTGCGTACGCTCCTGGCTCAGCACAGCTGGCCAGGGCATCACGAGTGTGGAAGAGCCACACTCAATGGGCCAAAGAGCTGCATGCGGCTCGCGAGCCATGGTTTGCCGACCACTGTCCTAACGACTCAAAATTTCTGCTACCGGTTCTCCAGAACTGCTCAGAACCTGCTGAAACCCACCTCTGCAGCATACCCAACAATTTTGCTTGTCAGAAGCTAGCTGGGGAGGTCACAAATTGGGATCAAGAGTGTGGGATGTTGCTGCCATCATAATTGTGCAACTATTGGCAGAACCCGAGTTGGTGTAACTCCTTTTCCTGCACCTTCAAAATCACACTCACTGCTGACATGCGGTCACTAAACAAATGCTAGGATTACCACAAATTTTGTGGACCAGGTGCACATCTGCTTCTACTGTGCCATAGTAACTTTGAAGCTCAGGGAAGAAGTGGTAAGTGAGGACTACCTGTGCAACCAAAGATACCAAAAGGTCCTCAATAGCTATTTTTTAGAAAGTGCTGGATTAAGCACCTGGTTAATACAAGTGTAGTGCTACCCTGGAAAGGGCCAGTGGAGTCCGGGATCTCCTGGCCCTCTTAGTATGGCCGCTGGTCCACACTGGTCCCTTGCTCAGGAATCTCTACTGGCCTGGGTCACATAGTGTCATGGTGGTCAGTCTCCTCTCAGCAGACAAGTCACGTGGTGGGGTGAGTATTTTCCCAGCAGGTCACATGATATGATGGTATTCATGTGGCTGGTTGGCAAGAGGAGCTGGACTTCAGCGAGAAGCCTATCAGGCTCAGGTGGGCGAGGGGCGTAGGGCAAAGGGAAGATCCCCCCTGGAGAGAAGCCCAGAGGAAGTCATGCTGAACCAGGCCCTGTTCCTGATATAACAGGTTAGGGGGAGTCAAAGAGCCCAAGAGCCTCTTGCACAAGCAGCTTCTCAAGGTCCCTGGGTCGCCCCAGACCAAGCTGCGCAAGCCACTCAGCCTGCAGAGACCGTTTCTTGAAGGCCCCAGGCCCCAAAGGTCCCAGTGTTGGGTGTTAAATATGAGGAAGATCCTGAGCAATTGGGGTTCTTCCTGGTGCAAGTCTGGAACTTCATGCAGGAGTATGGGGCCGAATTGGAGCCGGCAGAAGCCTGGATAAGATGAGTAACCATGGCCCTGGAGGGGGTAGCAGCGGAGTGGATGGTCTCTCTCCACAATGGCAATGCCCCCAACTGCGGAACTATGACCACTTTATGGCAGCCCTTTGCCAACAGTTTGGGGACCCACTGGTTGAATGCAAGGCTAGGATCTAGATAAATACCATCACCCAAGGGCGACGGTCAGTGCACACATATACCCAGGTGTTTTGAGAGGTGGCATGCCGGCTGGCCGCATGGTCCAAAAACATCCTCATTGAGTGTTTCAAAGATGGCCTCAATGATGACATCTACCACACCTGCATCTTGCACAGGGCTCCACAAACCCTACAATGCTGGTATGTATTGACAGCAGAAGTGGAGATCAACCTTGCCCAGGACTGATGCTGGGGGACCAGCAGACAAGGTGAGTCCTTCCTTCCCACTTGTAAGAAACACCCCAGGAGCACAATGTGCCTCAGACGTGGGGGGGGGGGGGGAAGGCATCAAGTTGCAGCATATCAATCCAGCAGACCCAACCTCAGCACCACAGCAACCCCAAGGGAGGAGGCAATAAAACCATCTCTAAGGACCTGAGAGACAGTGCTGAAAGGTCTGGAGGTCGTAGAGTTCACCCCTCCTGGCTCTGAGGGGTTGGGAACTCCAACCAACTCGGGTGAGGCTAACAGCGACGGCGATGATGATTCCTGAGTAAGTCGGCAGGTGACCCCTGTAACTTCCCTGTGGAGTTAGTGGTGCCCTCTTCAGGGGCCCAAGGAAGGATGCTGGCTTTATTGGACTCGGGCTGCACTAGATCCAGTCAGCCCTGAAGTCATTGAAAAGCTGGGAGTGAGACTCAAATGGCTGAGAATGCCCATAGCTTTTTGCCAGCTAGATGGAACTGTAGCTGGAGGGGACCCAGCTCACTTTATAACTGAACCAGTAGAGATGAAAATGGGAAAGCATAAAGAGACTCTGAGTTTTATAGTGGCACCAGGAATGGAGAGTTCCCTCCTACTTGGACTGTCTTGGCTGTGGAAATGGAACCCTGAAGTAAATTGGAGGAGGGGGCTTTTGAAGATTCGGCAGAAAGTGGCCAAGGAAGAGGAAAAGATCTCAAAACCCAGCGGTGAGAGAAACAAAGGGCAAAGGAAGCTGGGGGCAGCAGCTCGGGACCACTCAATAAGTGAATCCAAAATCCCAAAGGAGTACTGGGACTTGAGAGATGTGTTTAGTGAGAAAGGCTCTGATGCGCTTCTGCCCCATTGCTCCATGGACTGCAGTATTGAAATTATTCCTGGAGAATTCTCCTGAAGCCTAAACTTTACTCAATGATTCCACGCGAGCTAGGAGAGCTTCGAACCTTCATAGACAAGAACTTAAAACATGGATTTATCCAACCAGTAAGGTGACGAGTGGCAGCCCCAGTTTTGTTCCAGGAAAAGATAGATGGGACTCTTCATCTATGCGTTGATTATAGGGGGGCTAAAAGCGGTGTACGTAGAAAATGTCTACCCATTGCCGCTGATGAAGGACATGTTGGCACATCTAGCCAAAGGATAAATCTTCACTGTTAGGCTTGCAGGAAGCTTACTACAGGGTGCAAATCAAGGAGGGCGATGAATGGAAAACAGCATTTAATTGCCCCCTGGGATGTTTCCAGTTCGAGGTGCTCCCTTTTGGCTTACAGGGGGCCTCCCTGGTGTTCATCAATTGATCAATGAGGTGCTGCATGACTTTTAGTACAAGGGAGTGTTGGTGTTGAGTGTTGCTGAAGTGAGGCCTCTGATGTATGCGACAGGCCTCAGGTGTCCATCATGTTCCTGATATAGTACTCCCCCAAGACCATCCCGACTGGCATCAACATGTAATTCATATGGCCGGTTCGGGTCTGTGTAGGCCAAGACAGGCATTTATGAGTCTCCTTTCAGTTGGTCAAAGGCCTGCTTGCACTGCTTAATCCATTGCCTGAATTGACTTCTGAGACTTCCTGGGTCCGTTCTTCTGATGGAGGTGACCAAACAGACACATTCTCTGCCTCCTCATTCTTCAACAAATTATTGAGGGGACAGGCTATCTTTGCAAACCCTTTGACAAACCTCCGATAGTATGAGCAGAATCCTAGAAATGGTCACAGCTTAGCCACATTTTGGGTCTTGGCTAGGAAGTTACAGCCTCCAATTTTGTGGGTAAGTTGATATCCCTCCGGCAGAGACAACATGACCAAAGTATGTATGGTCATGGTTTTATCAACAGATGGTTGAGAAAATTGGCATTTCTCTAATGACAGCTTCAACCCTCCTTCATGGAGACTGGTCAGAACCTTCTCCAAGTGTTCCTCATGTTGTTTAAGAGTCCATCAAAGACAATGATATCGTCTAGGTACATTAGCACCTCTATCAAGTTCATGTCTACCGCTGTCTGCTCCATGAGTCTCTGAAAGGTTGCCAGGGGCCCTGATAACCCTTGGGGCAGCCAAATGAATTCATAGAACCCCAAGGGGCAGATGAAAGCAGTTTTCTCTCTATCATCTGGATACATGGGAATCTAGTGGTAGCCACTTCTCAAATCCAGTGCACTGAACCACTTTCCTCCCAATAAACAATGCAGGGCATCTTCGATCTGAGGAGTAGTGTACTGATCTGGAATGATCCTCCAATTGAGGGTACAGTAATCTATGCATATTCTCAGGGATCCATTCTTCCAGACTAATACTATGGGAGAAGCGTAGGTACCTGGAGAGTCTTGGATGACCCCAGTTCTCTTCAACTCCATTAGATGTTCTCTGAGGTCATCTAAGTCACTTAAGGGAATCTGCCGAAACCCTTCTCAGAAAGGCTTATGTTCCTGTAGAAGAATAAGATGTTGAGCACTCCTAGCACACCCAATGTCAAATTCATTTTTTGAGAACAGATGTCACCACTTCCAAAATTGGTCTCTAGCCCTCTCCCGCCACTCTTGGGAAAGCTGTGTGTTCTTCATCTGGTCCTTCAACCTCACAGGGAAGTTGGTAACATTTCAAACTCCGACCAAAATCTATCTTTTGGCCTGCTGCAAGGCCCTTGTGGAGACCACCTCTGGGATTATCTCCAGTCCAAAATTCTGTTTTCTGGGGTTAGTTTCAAGTAAGGCCCAGGCTCTTTCCAGTCCACTTTGGATGCCCGTAGACACGCTACCTCCCCTGGTTGTAGTACTCTCTTCACCTGGTCCATTTTCCACAATCGTCCCACACCTTCTGCAGGAGCCTGTGGCTCTTGCACCAGGTGTCAGTACACTGATCCCCATCACCAAGTCATCTCCTGCTGGGACAATTGGGGTGAGCAGACATCTAACTAAATTGGTATTTGTCCCCACAATCAGGGAGCCCTGGCTAATTCACGGGAGGAGGTACAAACAATGGCCAGGGTGTCAAAGTTTTCAGCATATCCAACAACAAATGTTAGCTGGATAGATAGATGCCCATTATATGGGAACTTCTTTGTTCCAATGCCCCAAATCTTCAAATCATCTCATTTTTGTATGAGTATGTGCCTCAGATGCCTGTCATAGAAATTCTGGTACAGTAATGTCACTTGTACACCTGAATCCAAGAGACCCCTAGTGTAGATGCCTTCCACTTGCACTGGCACCATTGGAGAAGGGCCCACCGTTTAGGAATCATTGTGGTAAGAGACGCAGCATCTGGTCTGACGGTCTGTGCTTGGATAATCTTGTGAGTCTCTGAAGGCTGTTGCCAGAGCCTCGTCACTTTGACCTCGCTATGTCCTTGGGTATGGGAGCACTTTGCTAAGGGAGATGCTCCCATCACTTCTGTCACTAAGGGCCCTTTTTAATTTCCTAGCTGCACCGGACTCCGTAGTTTGTGAGGTTTTGTACAAGTACTCACGTAGTGCCCTGCACTCCCACAGTTATAACAGATCACTGGCCTCGGTGGCTGCTCAACTGAAGCATAAGAGCCCATCTTCTAATTGATCAGCCCAGCTGGGCTTCCATTCAAAGGCAAAACCACCCATTGTCATCCACGAGGTCATCATTTCTGTTAGATGGGATATTTTGGCTTCCATAGTGGTGAGCCAGGCATCGTCATCTCATTTTCCTCAATTCTGCACCTGGAGGCCATTTTGGTGGCAGATCAGTTGTTGCCTCTTTGGCTTCCTCCACCACCTCTGTTGCCCTAACTCTTTTAATGAGCTTATGATAACCCCAGATGTTCCCTGCAGCCAGAATCTTTAGCTGATTCCAGACTGGGTCCGAGCATAAAGCTGCTCCATCCTGGCCTGTTCTACTTCAGCTGGATCCATCCCCTTCTTTTCCACAATCTGATACAGCAACTTGTTCAATTGTCTGATGTAAAGAGCCTTGGTGGCTCAGCAGACTAAAGTGCTGTTAACTAGCACCAGCTGCCTACAATTACTGCAAGTTCAAATCTCACCAGGCTCAAGGTTGACTCAGCCTTCCATCCTTTCGAGGTAGGTAAAATGAGGACCCAGATTGTGGGGCAATAAGCTGACTTTGTATAAAAAAGAATACTGCTTAGAGGGAGCCAAAAGCCCTACTAAGCAGGTATATACAAAAGTATGAAGGCTATTGCTTAACGCATTGTAAGCCACCCTGAGTATCCGGACAAGGGCGGCATATAAATCGAATCAATCAATCAATCAATCAATCAATCAATCAATCAATCAATCAATGTACTCAGACAGCCTTTCACCTCTCTTCTGGTACATTTGCTCGAATTGAAACAGCAGACTAGAAACTGTTTCAACAGGTCCTAATTCATCCTGTAGTAAACAGAAGTAATCTCGCAACAGTGAAATGCCTTTGGCTGAGTGTTAAGTTTTTAATGGCTTCTACAGCAAGACTGTTAGGCTCTCTCTAACCCTCTGCTTCTTTTGAGTGTCTGATACATCCCACTCTTCAACTGCTTGTACTGCCTATTCCATCCAAGTTTCATATTCTTCATCCCCCTCTGGCGCTGACTGTATCCCTGAAAAGGTACGTAATTTCTTGTACCCAGCACCTGCACAGTAGTTGCCAGTCAGGATTTGGTTGGGTGTCAGGTTCCCCATAGCCTGGGCAGACCCTGCACTACGGTAACCAAGGTGTGTGTGTCTCCACTTGGGGGCCCAATGTCTTTGCTGAAGGCATGGCCCATGGGGTCGGGTGTATCATCCTTGCCCTTATGTCTGGTTAATTGAAGGCTTTCAACCCCAAAGCACTCTGGGATCCTTATCATCCACACCAATAGCACATAAGAGTGAGAAGAGTCCCAGTCCACTTTCATATCTACAACACATATCCTCTGGTCTGGGACACGGGCCCTCACCGCCTAGAGAATTTTCTGTTCTGGCCAAGCATCCCCAGGGACGTCAATTGCTAAACTTGTCTCTATCTCACAGTTCTGGTTCTCACACCACTTAGTGACGGCAGTGGTGTCCATTTTGCTCACTTGGCTCAAGTCTCTGGATGGGACCACCCCCCATCGAGAAAGCCCAGAAAAAAATCCCAGAAGAGACCCCACGTAGTGCTACCCCTAAAAGGGCTGCTGGAGTCTGGGTTCTCCTGGCCCTCTTGGTATGGCCACCAGTCCACTCTGGTCCCTCGCTCAGGCACCTCTACTGGCCTGTGTGGAGTGGTGGTCAGTCTCTCAGCAGGCAGGTCATGTGGTGGGGTGATGGTCACTTTTTTCCCAGTAAGCGGGTCCTGTGATGAGATGGTATTCATATGGCTGGATTTTTTTTTCCTTCCTTCCTTCCTTCCTTCCTTCCTTCCTTCCTTCCTCCCTCCCTCCCTCCCTCCCTCCCTCCTCCTGCCCCTCTTTCTCTCCCTCCCCCTCCCCGCCACACACTCTCTCTCTCTTGAATGGCCTGCTGGGTTTTCCTTCCACGGCCTCTGCTCCTTCGTGGATTCCTCTGCTTGCCCCACAGAAGCCATTCCTCTCCTATCCCCTTCTCTCCCTCAGGCTTGCCCCTCAGAAGCCTCTATTATCCTCCCTATTGCCTTCACTCCCTCTCCCTTTCCCCAGGTCTCTTTCTCTAAAAAATTTTTAATTTTTTTTTAAAGTTTTAAAAAACAGTTTAAAAGAGAGGTTAGGCCAGGCCGGCCTGCTGGAAAAAAAATGTTTTGATGGCACAGCGGAAAGCGCGCAGGTCCAGGATCCTCCGTATCTCCGGGGGGAGCTTGTTCCAGATGGCTGATGCCCCCACAGAGAAGGCTCTCCCCCTGGGGGCCGCCAGTCCACATTGTTTGGCCGACGGCACCCTGAGGAGCCCCTCTCTATGGGAGCGTACTGGTCGGTGAGAGGCCAAAACCTCATTTTATTCCCTTCTCCCCCCTCACCCCACATGTATAGGAAAGGAAATGCCATACTTATTGGCAAGATATGAAATTAAAAAAACACTGAACGGTTGAACAGTGTTCCAATACTGGAGGAGTTGACATAAAGAAGAGGGTTTCCAAAGCACCAGAAAGCAAGACAAGAAGCAATGGATGGAACTAATCAAGGAGAAAAGCAACCTAGAACTTCCTGTTTGGAGAAACTTACTAACAGTGAAAACAATTAACCAGTGGAACAGTTTACTTTCAGAATTAGAGGAATTATTGAGTCTGTCATCTACAATCCCTATAACTGTCTGGTTTGGTTCTGCAACCCAACAAGACAGACACAGACTTCAGAGGATAATTAGAACTGCAGAAAAAAGAATTACTACCAACCTGCCTTCCATTGAGGACCTGTATACTGCATGAGTCAAAAAGAGGGCTGTGAAAATATTTACAGATCCCTAAACTGTTTCAACTTCTACACTCAAAATGACACTATAGCGCACTGCACACCAGAACAACTAGACACAAGAACAGTTTTTTACTGAATGTCATCACTCTGCTAAACAAATAATTCCCTCAACACTGTCAAACTATTTACTAAGTCTGAATTACTATTACTATTAATCTTCCCATTGTTCCTATCACCCATCTCCTCCCACTTATGACTGTATGACTGTTACTTTGTGGCTTGTATCCTTACGATTTATATTGTTTCCTACTATGATTTGATTACTTATTTGTATCCTATGACTATCATTAAGTATTGTTCCTTGTGATTCTTGACAAATGTATCTTGTCTTTTTATGTACACTGAGAGCATATCCACCAAAGACAAATTCCTTGTGTCCAATCACACTTGGCCAATAAAAAATTCATTTCCATTCAATCCTATCCTATCCTATCCTATCCTATCCTATCCTATCCTATCCTATCCTATCCTATCCTATCCTATCCTATCCTATCCTATCCTATCCTATCCTATTCTCAGTCATGGAAAGTCCCCAGTGATTATCCAGAAAGATCATTGAGTTACATCTTGGTTTTTCCACATGCCAGTCCTGATCTGCTCCTGGTCACCGAGTATCCTTCAAAGGGATCAGATGCAATGTGACCTACTAAAAAACATTGTAACCTGTCTTTTTGAATCTTGTGGGTGAAATGAATGATTTTGGAATTCTTTGGTGTCTTCTAATCCCAGCAAAATCAGGATAATCCATCTGCATAGCTAAAATATCAAGTACTTTATGATTCTTGACGAATGTATCTTGTCTTTTTATGTACACTGAGAGCATATGCACCAAAGACAAATTCCTTGTGTGTCCAATCACACTTGGCCAATAAAAAATTCTATTCTATTCTATTCTATTCTATTCTATTCTATTCTATTCTATTCTATTCTATTCTATTCTATTCTATTCTATTCTATTCTATTCTACTTTTAGAAGAGATTGCACAGCCATTTGGTGCCTTTAGGTTAGAACTGATGTGTGGCCTTGCAGTTTCCTTGGCAAGGGGATTTGGAAGTAGTTTCACCCTTTCCAGTTTTTTAAGCCTGAGAGGACTGGCAGGCAGGACTGTCTGAAATGAGCAGGAGATTGGGATAGAAGTTTCAATTCATTCCAGTGATGGAGCACCCACAACCTCTGGAGGGAAGCCATTCCCAAAGAATCAACCTTCCCTGGAAGGAGACTTTTTAAGTCTTCCCACCAGCAGAAATTGCAGCCACCAGTTTCACAGCCTGCAGCACCAGTGGGCTTCAATTTGGGGAGGGAAGAAACCTGCAGCAGCAGCATCTGAAAGGCTTCAGCCCAGTTGCTTCTCCGCTTCCAGGCCGTGGAGGGAACCAAACAGCCTGAGTTGCTCTCGGATTCTCCTCCCACCTGCCCTCAACTCACCTTCCAGCTGCTACTTCCACCCTGGGAAGAGCACAAAAGCCACTCTGCACACCACCTTCCTCCCATTGAGTGATCAGGAAGAGAAAGTTGCTCTGTGCTTCTCCTCCCATCCTTTCTTGCAATACAGTACTCAATGGTTTTAACTCCTTAAGCGCAACCACAGAGCCAGCCTACTGTAGTGTCAGTTTTTCTCCCCTTGATCTCCATCTCCGGATAGGAACCACTTGTCCCGTCTCTATTTAAGGGATCTGCAAAGATGTTTTCACTGGTTAAAGCTATCAAGTCGTTTTTGACTTCTAGCAACCGACTTTTGCAACTGAGCCAAGTGAAATAGTGAAATGTGATGCTACTTAATCTTACAAAGATTAGTTATGGCCTGAGCCCTAAAAATTAATGACATTTTTTTTACAGAATTACAGAATAATCTTTCTTGGGGATGTCTGTCAGTGGAGATCAAAGCCTCTCTACACCCTAAAACTTTATGACTTATTTAATGTGGCTCCCAAGGATTTAGGACATGGCAACACCATCAGGCAAGATGCTCCAGGGGAGCCAGTTTCACTCCTGTTGGCCAGGGCTGCATCCAAGAGCACCTAGCCTGAAGCTTTATTCCTGAAGGACGAAATTGTATATCTGCTAAAAGTTAAATGCCATGTGTAAATTCTGTAAATTTACTTGCAGGCAAGTCTCCATTATTTTTTATTTTATTTTATTTTATTTTTTGAATTTGTATACTGCCCTACTCCCGAAGGACTCAGGGCAGTGAACAGGCAAATAAAATACATATAATACAAATGTTAAAAAACCATTAAAATACAATTAAATAATTGGCCCAGAAAACGAAATTTAAAACACCCCAAATTCATAAGACAAATTTAAAATTTTTTAAAGTTTTAAAAAACAGTTTAAAAGAGAGGTTAGGCCAGGCCGGCCTGCTGGAAAAGAAATGTTTTGATGGCACGGCGGAAAGCACGCAGATCCGGGATCCTACGTATCTCCGGGGGGAGCTCGTTCCAGATGGCGGGTGCCCCCACAGAGAAAGCTCTCTCCCTGGGGGCCGCCAGTCGACATTGTTTGGCCGACGGCACCCTGAGGAGCCCCTCTCTATGAGAGCGTACTGGTCGGTGAGAGGCTACTGGTGGCAGAAGGCGGTCTCGTAGATACCCTGGTTCTAAGCCATGGAGCGCTCTAAAGGTGGTAACCAAAACCTTGAAGCGCACCCGGAAGACCACCGGGAGCCAGTGCAGCTCACGCAGGACGGGGGGGTCACATGGGAGTGCCCGTCGCTCCCATAACCACCTGCGCGGCCACATTCTGGACCAGCTGGAGCCTCCGGGTGCTCCTCAAGGGGAGCCCCATGTAGAGAGCATTGCAGTAGTCCAGGCGGGAAGTGACGAGGGCATGAGTGACCGTATTTAACGAGTCCCGATCCA
The DNA here is from genome assembly GCF_059756535.1 of Pantherophis guttatus. NCBI lineage: Eukaryota > Metazoa > Chordata > Lepidosauria > Squamata > Colubridae > Pantherophis > Pantherophis guttatus. Next base: position 265,348,626 of record NC_142064.1, read on the forward strand.
GAAAGGGACGCAACTGGCGAATCAGGTGAGCCTCACAGAAAGAGGAAAATATGCAGCAGGGTTTAGAAAATGGGGGCTAAGAAAGAGGGGACAATTGTCAATCCAGAGTGGAAGAAATATTTCTAAAATACTTTTTTTTTTTAAAAAAAAGGAAGAATATAATATCCTACCAAAACATATGGCTGACTGATTACCAGGCTAACTTTTTTACAGCAACACCCTACGCTGCCATTTTTAATGGAGATCTAGTAAGGTTTGGATGTTGATAGTGGCCTTTTAGCTATCGGATCAAAGCTTTGTTGTATGGAGGAAGTTGAAATATAATAACCTCAACATATACAGATAGTCCTCAACTTACAACCACAATTGAGCCCAAAATTTACATTGCTAAGTGAGAAATTGGGTAGGCAAGTTTTGCCCCATTTTATGACTCTTCTTGCCAAATTTGTTAAATGAATCACTGCAGTTATTAAATTAGTAACATGGTTGTTAAGTGAATCCAGATTCCTCACTGACTTTGCTTGTTAGAAGGTCAGAAAGGTGGATCACATGACTCCAGGACACTGCAACTGTCATAAATATGAGTCAGCTGTCATGCATCCAATTGTAAATCACGTGACCATGGGGATGCTGCAAAGATCATAAGTATGAAAAAAGGTCATGAGTCATTTTTTTCAGTGCTGTTGTAACTTTGAACAATCATTAAATGAACTGTTCTGAGTTGAGTACTATCTGTATTTTATTGATTGTCTTTTCATTCAGGAATTCAATATGGCGTACAAAGCACTTCCTGGATAGCATGCTGTAATTTACAGGGCAAATGTCCCCCCCAGACAACCTTCTTACCTACCGAGATATACTTTTTGCCTCTCAATATTCCATAGCTCATGGAAAGCTTCTTCATGCTTAACCTAACACTGAATTAGAACTTGTGGCTTTCCATTCCATCCCTTGAGATTTATCCTGGATATTTGTTTTTGGTGCTTTTAGCTTAGAACTGATGTCTGGCCTTGCAGTTTCCTTGGCAAGGGGTTTTGGAAGTAGTTTCACCCTTTCCAGTTTCTTAAGCCTGAGAGGACTGGCAGGGGGAACTGGGACTGAGTGTTTCCTTGTCTCTAATCTGGTGCCTTCACAACTATACCAAACCAGATCTTCTTCCTCCCCACAAAATGTACCCCTTGAGCTGTACCTGCTGCTCCAATAGCAAATTCAAGTCTGCAGCTTTCAAGTTCCAGTCCAAGATCTTTGCAATTGGCTGGTCCTTACTCTCCAGATAACATATCTTTTTCATCTTTCTATCTGAATTTCGGACTTTTCTTCTGAGGAAATGAGTGTTTCTCTGATTGGGGACTGGTGGCTTCTGGCCTGGCCCCATGGACTATCTCCTCTGGCATTGGATTACCTTTTAGTTTGCTCAATTTTGTTAGATACATAGTAAGTTTTGAGGGTCTAATTTATCTTTGTTATTGTAAGGAGATTTGTTTTGGGTATTTTGCTATTTCCTTTGTCTTAGTTTTAATGTTTCTTTCTTCTATCTATATTGAAATTCAATTAATATTTATTTCTGCTCTGCATTTAACTCTTAAGTACATAATTTGACATAAATTATTAATTTTATCCTCATATTGATACATGCTGTCCCCCTTTCTTGCCTTCTGGGGGTTTTCTTGCAGTGGTGGGTTTCAAAATTTTTTACTACCGGTTCTGTGGGTGTGGCTTGGTGGGCGTGGCATGGCTTGGTGGGCGTGGCAGGAGAAGGATACTGTAAAATCTCCATTCCCACCCTACTCCAGGGGAAGGATACAGTAAAATCTCCATTCCCTTCCCAATCCAATGGTGATGGCTCTGGGCAAAAGGGGCCAGGGGTAACCATGGTGGGCAGGGGTGATGCCACCTGTGAGATTGGGATTGTCACATCAGAGGAAAACAAGCTAGCAAAATAGTAGGGCCAATAAGAAAAGGGATGCTTTGTGAGGGAAATAAGCAGAAGAGAGAGGCAAGGCACGCATATCACTTGTCACTTATAATTTCCACTTTAGTTTGTGACCAGCACAATTCCAATCATTCCCTCTCTCTAGAACAGACCACTCACACACCACATAATTCATTTTTGAATTGGCAAAAGATTAGCTTGATATTATTTATTAAAATGCATAAAATATGATTAACTTGCAAAATAGTCTTTGTTTCAAAAACCCAGTTACTTCTTAGGTTTTTATTTTTTAATTTTTATTTTTGTCTTTTGGTAGTTCTAAAAGAAAGGATCTTGTGAAACAACATGGTTAAAATGCTGTCCAGCTATAAATTAGAAGGGTGTCAAGATGTTTAAATTTATAACTGGAACAGTGGGGGTTGTGTAAAGAGTCAGAACACACCGTTACAGCTGATTGATTGAAGAGAGCTGGCTACTGCATGAGGCAATCTGAACTGTGATTGGCTGCCTTGAGTGAAAAGGGGGAGTTTCCTTGTTTCCCGCCTTTTTGCCCTGTGTGCTCTCTGTTTTATCTGATGATGTTCCTGTCGTGTTGATTTTACCTCACTATGCTCCTGTTTGCCTCTCTTATTTACTGTAAATGTATTAATTTATATAAAGCCACAAGTTCTTGTCAGCATCTCTGACTCCATTTGGACACAGGCTGCACAATTCCCTGACACAAGTATCTTCCTTGTACCTTCTCCCACCTTCTTATACTCCTCTGAATTAGAGAGGTTTTTCTGTGAGTCTCTTCACAATAGGATCCATATGCTGTGGACTTGGGGAGATGTTTTCCCCTTATCTCTTTAGTAATGGAGTTTGCATATCTCCCAAGATATTTTCTTTAGTCTGTGCACTGGGGCTTCTGGGCATAAGGGAGGGGCGGGTGACAGTGCTGGGCTAACAGCAGGGAGATACAGTTTGTGTTCTCCACTCAGTCATGGAAAGTCCCCAGTGATTATCTAGACAGGCCACTGAGTTACATCTTGGTTTCTCCATACGCCAGTTCTGATCTGCTCCTGGTCACCAAGTATCCTTCAAAGGGATCAGTTGTAATGTGACCTAAAAAAAATTGTAACCTGTCTTTTTGAATTGTGTTGGTGAAATGAACAATCTTGGAATTCTTTGATGTCTTCCAATCCCAGCAAAATCAGGATAATCCATCTGCATAGCTAAAATATTACTTTCGCTGCTACAAATAATGTTCCTCTCTATATTTGATCCCTTCATGGATTACTGCCTCTTCATAGATTTACTTTTTTAAAAATTTATTTTAATTATTTATTTAGTTTGTCAAACATGTACGAGATAACAGATATAAGTATAAACATGGATAAGAACACAGGAAATATGTGAATAAATGGGGACAGTACGACAGGGACGGTAGGCATGCTGGTGCACTTATGCACACCCCTTACAGACCTCTTAGGAATGGGATGAGGTCCACAGTAGACAGTTACAGACCTCTTAGGAATGGTGTGAAGTCTACAGTAGACAGTTTAAGGTTAAAGTTATGGGGGTTTGAGAATGTAACAACAGAGTCAGGTAGTGCGTTCCAGGCATTGACCACTGTTGCTGAAGTCGTATTTTCTGCAATCAGGTTTGGAGCGGTTTACCTTGAGTTTGTATCTATTGTTTGCTTGTGTATTATTGTGGTTGAAGCTGAAGTAATCATTTACAGGAAGGATGTTGTAGCAGATAATTTTGTGGATTACGCTTAGGTCAGACCGTAGGTGGCATAGTTCTAGGTTGGCCAAGCCCAAAATTACAAGCCTGGTGGCATAAGGAGTGGAGCAGAGGAGTGGAGTACTCTTCTCATGAAATACCTCTGGACTTGCTCAATTGTATTAATGTCCGATATACAATATGGATTCCAGCCAGATGAGCTGTATTCGGGAATTGGTCTAGCAAAGGTTTTGTATGCCCTAGTTTGCAGTACAATGTTACTGGAGAAGAAGCTTCGCAAGATTAGATTAACAACTCTTAATGCCTTTTTGGCAATGCTGCTACAGTGAGCTCTAGCACTTAGATCATTTGAGATGAATACTCCAAGGTCCTTGACAGAGTGAGGGTCGTCTACAAGGTTGTATCTGTCCAGCTTGTATTTTGGCCTGCCCTTTGTCCAGCTGCTCTGGTGTTTGGGATGCCTTTTAATTTTCTCAGTTTTGTTAAAGACAGTGTCTGTAAGTTTTGGGGGTCTAATTTATCTTTTTATTGTAAAGTGGGGGGGGGGGTTGGTTGGATATTCTCCTATTTCTCTCGTGTTTTAATGTGTCTTTTTTGTATATTGAAATAAAATTAATTCAATTTCTGTTCTGCACATAAACCAGGGGTGAAATCCAGCAGGTTCCGACAGGTTCTGTTCTGACCTGTTTGTTTGTGTGTTTGTGTAAAAAATAAAAAAACTTTTTACAAAAAAAATTTTTTATTTTTTTTTGAAATGAAACATTTTCCACCGTATAATTTATTTCTCACAGCTCAAACACCAAGGCAGTTGCAACAAATTTGTCAACATCTTTGTGCTGCTACCACTGGGGTAACAAGACAGCATCTCCAAGAAGACTAGATCACAGCAGGAGTTATTCATGAACCTAAGAACCCTATAATCAAAACCACAATGTTTTTACTGCTCAAGCTACAACCTCTGTACGTATTTTTTTTACAATGTATTTTTTTAGAAGCTTCAGCAGCTTACTGGGACCACTCAGAAACATTGAGTTTCTGGAAGCACCAGAAGCTTTCACGCTGCCACATTGCTTATGACTCACAGACATTTTGTGCAAAGGATATGCTGGCTGGGAAATTCTGGCTTTAAAATCTGGACGACACCCAGAGAGAAGGCTGAAACTCTGCATATTGCATTTCTATATTCTATAATGCTCAATTTGCAAATTGCACTATTTCTGCTACATTGACTCCTGCTGATGGCCAGATACGTAGTTTGCCTTTGTTGAATTAACATTTTGATTTTCTCTCTCTCATCCTTGATGTCTCATGATGAGACATTTAACTAACAAAAATCAGGCCACAGAGTAAGTAATCAGTTTTTCATCTGGACTTCCAATGGGACACCACAAATGAATTTCAAACTTCTCTAAACTTACCACCTCCTGAATAATGTGAATTTCCTTGTGCACAGTAAGGGAGGAATTTTTTGTGATGCACCATCCACAATCAAGGCATTTGAATGGTTTCTCCCCAGTATGTATACTCTACATACATGATTTATAAAACTAGACCTAGTGCTAAAATCTTTCCAACAGTCTGCACACTCTTACAGTTTCTGACCTGTGTGACTTCTCTAGTGTATCATCAGGTCTGAATTCTGAAAGAATTTTTTCCCACAATCTAGACACTCATATGCTTTCTCTCCTGTGTGAATCTTCTGGTGTATCACCAGGTGGGAATTCTGATGAAACTTTTTACCATAAACTGGACATTCATATGGTTTCTCTCCTGTGTGAGTCCTCTGGTATATCACCAGATTGGAATTCTGACTGAAACTTTTCCCACAAACTGAAGCTTTGTACGGTTTCTCTTCTGTGTGATTCCTCTATTGTATCACCAGTTCAAAATTCCAATCAAACTTTTTTATCACCAGGTGGGAATTCTGATGAATTTTTTTCCACAATCTGGACAATTATAAGGTTTCTCTCCTGTGTGAATCTGAATCTGAAACGGAAATTCTAAATTTATAATGAGGGAAGGGAAGCTGACACAGAGATGCAAAATGCAGAAAAGACAGATTACAAGTTAAAAATTGTAATGCCTTAGAAACGCACTGTATGTGTGGAGTCCTCATCACTGAGCAAGAGTTGGAAATGAGTTTTATATTACCTTTTTCTTATTAAATTCATTTATTATTTAACTTAATCGCTTCCCATCTCACAGTTTGAGGCAAATATGAGCATCTTGCCTTGCCCTAATATTCATAGCAACACTGACAAGACTCATTTTTTACATGTCAAATGCTTCTGATCATTCTAACATAATGCATTATTAAAAATGAGACATTTTCTATTGTACATTTTTTCCCCTCATGTTAAGGTAGCAAAACAGAGAGGTTTTTCCCTCTTCTATGTAACAGAGTGGCAAAATGGCTACATCCTAAAGTCTACAGCATGGCCCAGGGACAAATCCAGGGATCACTGAAAATGGTGCTGCTTCCAGGATACAGTCATGCATGTCCTTCCCTCCCTTCCCAAAATGAGGATCAGAGATCTTCAAAAGGTAAGGAGGAGGGTGTAAGGTCTGGGGATATGGGAGTCAGGCCATTTTCCACTTTTCTTTTCTCTCCACCTACAAGTTTAATCCTGAGAAAAGTTTGAGTAAAAAGAACTAGACCAGAATTCAAACAGTCAATTTCTCACCTACACTTTGAACAGGTGATCACAAATGAAATTCAAGCCTCCTCTAAACTCTTCAACTTTTGCCTCATGTGGATTTCCTTGTGTGCAATAAGAGATGGTTTATGTTTGAAGTAAAGTCCACAGACTGGACATTTGAAAGGTTTCTCCATGGTGTGAGTCCTCTGGTATCTCATGAGTTGGAAATTCTGACTAAAATGTTTTCCACAGTCAGGTCATTCAGAGTTTTTCTCCGATGTGAGTACATTGGTAAGTCATGAAGTTGGAATTTTGACTGAAACTTTTCTCACAATCTGGACATTCAAAACATTTGTCTCCTGTGTGAATCCTCTGGTGTCTCATGAGGTAGTAATTCTGACTAAAATGTTTTCCACACTCTGTCTGCTTTGGAAGACATATTAGCACCAGAAGGTTCCATGCTGCCAACTCCTTGCGCTTGGTAAAGTAGGAGGGGGGATTTAGGAGAGTGATTGTAGTTAGACATAATAGCATTCTTCCCTTTGGTCAAGGTCATGGTGTTTATATATCTAAAGGAGTGGTTGCAGCGATGGCTCAAGTTTAGACATCCATGTGACAGACTGATGGGTGCAGGGGCTGGATTTGGGGTTTTGATTGATTGAGGGAAAACCCGAAACTCTCAGATTCGGGTTTTCCCAGATGTACCCGTATACCTACTCTAATAAATGAAACTTTGAGAAATGTTTGCCTCGGAGTTTATAATTTATTAGAGTAGGTATACTGGCATGTTTTCTGGAACGCTGACACAGTCAGAACATTCAAAGGGTTTCTCTCCTGTGTGAGTACTCTGGTGTATTATGAGGTGGGAATTTCTAATGAAACGTTTCCCACAATCAGGACATTAAAAAGGTTTTTCTTCTGTGTGAGTCCTCTGGTGTCTCACCAGGGTGGAATTATCACTAAAACTTTTCCCACAATCTGGACATTCAAAGGGTTTCTCTCCTGTGTGAGTCCTCTGGTGTCTCATGAGGTGGGAATTTCTAATGAAACATTTCCCACAATCAGGACATTGAAAAGGTTTCTCTCCTGTGTGAGTCCTCTGGTGTCTCACGAGGTGGTAATTCTGACTAAAACGTTTTCCACAGTCAGAACATTCAAAGGGTTTCTCTCCCGTGTGAGTCCTCTGATGTGTCACCAGGCTGGAATTATCACTAAAACTTTTCCCACAGATAGGACATTCAAAGGGTTTCTCTCCTGTGTGAGTCCTCTGGTGTATTATGAGGTGAGAATTTCTAATGAAACATTTCCCACAATCAGGACATTCAAAGGGTTTCTCTCCTGTGTGAGTCCTCTGGTGTCTTATGAGGTGGGAATTCTGACTAAAATGTTTCCCACAGTCAGGACATTCAAAGGGTTTTTCTCCTGTGTGAGTCCTCTGGTGATTCATGAGAAGGAAATTTCGACTGAAACTTTTCCCACAATCTGGACATTCAAAGGGTTTCTCTCCTGTGTGAGTCCTCTGGTGTCTCATGAGGTTGGAATTTCCAATGAAACATTTCCCACAATCAGGACATTCAAAGGGTTTCTCTCCTGTATGAGTCCTTTGGTGTATTACCAGGCTGGCATTCTCACTGAAACTTTTCCCACAGATAGGACATTCAAAGGGTTTCTCTCCTGTGTGAGTCCTCTGGTGTGTTACCAGGTAGGAATTCTCACCGAAACTTTTCCCACAGATAGGACATTCAAACGGTTTCTCTCCTGTGTGAGTCCTCTGGTGTCTCATCAGGTGGGAATTCTGACTAAAACTTTTTCCACAGATAGGACAATCAAAGGCTTTTTCTCCTGTGTGAGTCCTCTGGTGTCTCATCAGGTGGGAATTTCTAATGAAACCTTTCCCACAATCTCGACACTCATAGGGTTTCTCCATGGAGTGAATCCTCTGGTGTATTACCAGGCTGGAATTACGACTGAAACTTCTCCCGTGGTCAAGACATTGAAAGGGTTTTTCTCCTTTGAAATTTCTCTGGTGTATCATCAAATTGGAATAACAACTGTAAGTTTTACCACAATTGGGACATTCAAAGAATTTTTCTCCTATGTGAGTCTTCTGGTGTATCACAAGGCTAGAATTCTGACTGAAACTTTTCCCACAGAAAGGACATTTGAATAGTTTTGTGTGTGTGTGAATTCTCTGGTGTCTGAGATGGAAATTTCTAATGAAGCTTTTCCCATAATCTAGACACAACCACAAGGGAGCTGTTCTGACCAGTTTTTGCTACATTGAGATCACGTGTATGGCTTTTCTCCTGTCTCGCTCCTCATTGCATAATCAGCTGTGATTTGGAATCTGTGCTTTTCGCACAATAGGCAAATCTATGGAGCTTTTCCATGGCTGATATTCTTGAGGAAGTCAAAAATATGGACAATGCTTTGCTTAGTGGTGCTTCCATTTAAGTCGTTTTAAGTCTTGACAGGGTGTGGCCTGCATGCCTGTCTGCTCTATGTGGCTTTACTATTGACAGTTTCCCCACTATGTTCCAAATATTTCCCTCTTTTGCTGAATGATAAATAAACTCCCTTGACTTTTCATGTAATGCATCCTTCAGGTCTACATAATCTGCTTATTCCTGGTTGAAATCTTTCTTGATTTTCTCTGTTTTGTCTAGCAGCTGCTGGAGGAGGAGGAGAATTGTGTGGTTTTCTGAAGGAAATGGAAAATATTTTGATTTCTGGCTCAATTTCCTTCCCTTTTCAATGTTGCTTATTATTTACAGTTGTCCCGAGTGCTCTTATTGACATTTTCTTTGTCTGTAAGATTCAAAGAAAAGTAGAACTTTGTTTATAAAGTGGCCAGAGATGATGTGAAAAAAGAAAAAAGTATATATTACAATGAAAAAGCAAATATGCCCCAATACTACCTTGTTTTTCTGAAAATAAGACCCACGCTGAAAATAAGCCCAGCCTGATTTTTTGGAATGGGCCTAATATAAGTCCTACCCCAAAAATAAGGCTGGGAGTATGGGAATGGCCAGCATGAGAGGCGGCGAGCACAAGGGGAGTGGGTGATGGTGTCCGGGTGCAGCTGAAGCCTGCCAGCCCCTTAGGGCAGCGCAACAACTACTAATTCTGAGTATGGAGGCATGTGTTTTGCCTCCTTTATAGAAGGGGGGAAGGCCTATTCCGATCACCACATTGCAGCATAGCGCGGGCTGGTGGGAGAGAAAGTTTCTTAATTCTGGTGCATGTCTTTTCACTTTTCACTAAGTGTATAAGTGTATATGTGTGTGTGTGTGTAGTGGAGGATCAGGTGGTGGTGGTGGTGAGGGCTCTGAAAGCGGGGGAGGGGCAGCTAGAGCGAAGGTGAGTACCTATGCGTTAACCTGATGGGAAGTGGGAAAGGTTTTGTGGGCGCTACGCACAGCTCTGTCCCACCACCTTACTCGCTGGGTTCCAAAGCTGAGGGGTGATAGAGCAAATTGCACGCAGCTGGCAGCATAACTTTCGCCCATCTCTTTCTGGGTGCGGCACTTCTGTTTGGTAGGCTGCTTCCCAAAGCTGGCAGCTCCATGGCCAGCCACTTTGCTTTTTCCCTCTTTTTCCTCATGGGAGGCACACAGGAGGCTTGCATAGTGGCTGTGCTGAACAAGCACCAGCACAGGTTGTCTGAATTGCCTGCCTACCCCATACCACTGCCTGCTGCCAGTGCTGCCGTGCAAGCCTCCTGTGAGCCAGGCAGCCAGGCAGCATGTCCAGATCGCCTGTCTTCTCCCCACCGCCTATCACTCTACACTCGGAATTAATGATATTTGCACTGTGCCAAGAAGGCCGAGGCATGCTGAGAGCTTGGCCCGTTGTAGCCGCAGGCAAGCAGACAGTGCGACGGAGAGGGCGGGGCCAGCAGTAGCGCTTAAAAAAAGTAACACCTTCCCCAAAATAAGCCTGAGTGCTTATTTTCAGGCGGTATAATACTCTCTTACCTTACTTATGATTCATTTGATACATGGAAGACTACTGAGATCCATCATCAACATTTAATCAAATTCAGTTGTTTACATCAGAGTTTCTTGCATAAATCAAATCCAGAACTACACTGAATCAGCTGGATAACTGAATCAGCTGGATTCATTAAGTTCTTTATATTCATAAAACACAGAAAGTATATTTACAATACCAACAGTTGATTCTTTAGCTCAGATCAGCAGACATGTTCACATAGAGTATAACAAAGTACAGCAGAGAGACTAGTTTCATTTTCAATTTTCTGCACAGACTCATAAGCTGCAAAGACACGCCCTGGCTTCAGTCTGTCTCCCAACATGGCTCCTAACAAAGTCCCATGGCTGACTTTGTTACCATGTCCTATTTCAGTTGATGAATATACTCTGACAGTTTAGTTGGGTCAATCATAAATTCTTAGCAATGCAAAAGACTATCATGAAATATATCCTGAAATACTGGGTATAGATTGTATAATTGCAGTCATATCCCTACAGAGAGAAGTACAGATGCAGCCACCTACACATGTATACGTGAAGAAAATCTATGTCTTTCAAGCCTGACAAAATGTCCCAAAATGGTTACAGTCAAACCTTCTGAGCTAAATTTAGAGATGTGGAGGTTTTAACTGATGAAATGATGCCAAAAGCCTCTGCAAGATTTGAAGCACCACTTTTGCTCATGGAAATCCTCAACTGCAAATAAGAGCAGAAAACACTGTCCACAAGAACTCTGGTGACATCCCCACTCAAATAGTCCTCACTTAACCTACCACAATTGGAACTGATATTTGTATCACGAAGCAGCTCCATCATTAAGCATGATGTCACATGACAGTGCCAATTTACATCTGTTCCTCTGTAGTTAAGCAAATTACTGTGGGTTGTTAAAGGCAATTTCATATGACTGTGCCTCGCAATGTCTTGCCAGTATACCAGGGGTGAAATGCTTCCGGTTCAGAACGGATCACCCGATCCAGTAGCGATGGAGGCGGGTGGTTTGGGGAACTGCCCCTCCCCCCATGCCCAGCCGAGCTGCACAATCATCAGAGGCTTTTTTTTAACTTTTAAAAGCATTTTTTCTACAACCTCTTCCGCCGAAACAATGCTGTTAAAAGTAAAAAACAAAGCCTCTGATGATCGCGCGGCTCAACTGGGATCGGCAGAGACATTTAAAAGAAAAAAACCTTTTTTTTCTTTTAAATGCCTCTGCCGATCCCAGCTGAGTTGCTTGATCGGCAGAGGCATTTAAAAGAAAAAAAAAACTTTTCCTTTTTTGCTGAAGAGGTGTAGAAAAAATGGTTTTATAAGTTAAAAAAAATGGCCACGCCCACCGTTACATTACCCCCCCACCAAGCCACACCCACAGAACCGGTAGTAACAAATTTTAGATTTCATCACTACAGTATACCCACTGATCTTGCTTATCAGAAGCTAGCTGGGAAGGTCACAAATTGGGATCATGAGTGTGGGATGCCGTGACCATCATAAATGTGCAACTATTGGATGGAACTAATCAGGAGAGAAGCAACCTAGGTTCTAGAACTTCGTTAGGAAAAACTTCCTAACAGTGGGAACAATTAACCAGTGGAACAGCTTACCTTCAGGAGTTGTAGGTGTTCCGGACTTCCGGTGGCACCATAGGTGCCGAAGACGCTCCTTTTGTGAGCGCCAGCCCCACGATCGCGTAAAGCCGCTAGAACAGCGCAAATCAGCTGTCTAGCGGCTTGGAAACTTTCTCCACGGGAAAAGGGGAGGAAGAGAGCAGACGGGTGTAGGTAGAGCTCCCCAAGAAGCCCCAGGAACAATTCTGGGGCTCGAAGGGTGAGAGCTCCCTGGAAGCCCGACAGAGCTCCGGATCCAGGACATTTCTGCTTTAAGCAGAACAAGACGCCGCGACCACCCCGGCAAACAACGCTTTGAATTAAACATTGGACTTGGAAGCAGGCTGAGCAAAGCCAGGAGAAATCAGATTTGCAAGTACTAAACTTTAACTCCAAATGTGTATTACTTCCTTCTGAGCTATTAAGGGAAGAAAGTGAAACCAAGATGGCGATTGAGCTCTAATGGGGCGTGAAAGTGAAAGTTAAAAGGAAAGTTCCATTTAGCGCTGGCAGCCCCTGTTTAAAACTCGAGATCCTTGCTTTGAAAGAAAGAATAAAGGTTAAAAAGACTATAGTAGTGTTTTTAAAAAATGATTGACATTATTTAAAGATTGGAAACTTTTGGATTTGATGGATTTGTTGTGATGGTTGCTGAATAAATTCAAATTGGAAATTAAAAATGGCTTCAAAACAAATAAAGACTGTTGTTAAAAGCGCTGGGAGCTTGCCAGCTCAAACGTCCAAATTGCAATCCCTCAAAGCTCCAACGGAACCACCAATATTAACACTTGAAATGTTGCAGGAAGCCCTTAAAACACAAGCCTCTGTTACAGAAAAAAAATTACTTTGGTGTTTGAGGATAAAATGCGAGATGTTGCTGATGAGATGGCTGAAATTAAACAGTTTATTCAAAATCGAAATCAGGAAATTAGAGAAGATATTGTCATGGCAGTCCAAGGTCTGGCAAGCCATATTGAAACACTAGATGAAAGAATGGAAGAAATTAAGCAGTTTAATGTGAATTTGGAAAATAAAATGGGAGAGATTCAGAATAAGATGGAAAGAGCAGAGGCCGATGTAATAATGATACAATATAGAGACATGGAATTTGCTTTGAGAGTAAGAGGCCTGAAGGAAAATAAGCAAGAGAATCTGAGAGAGATTTTTTCAGAAGCATTCGCACAGATAATGGGAGAACAAAAAGCAAATCTTGAGTGGCAAACTGACAAAATTTACCATGTCAATTCATGGGTCGCCAGACAGAAACATTTACCAAGAGACATTGTAGTTTACTTTACTACAAGGAGAATACGCAATGAAATTTTACAAGCCACTTTTAAAAATAAACCTCAAGTGCAGGGGCAGGAGGTTTTAATACTGAAAGAACCCCCCCCCCAAATGTTGAGAGCCAGAAGGGATTATACCTTCCTGGTGGAAGAACTGAGAAACCGTCAGATACAGTACAGATGGGAGGTTCCAGCTGGACTAGTGGTGAATTATTCAGGATAAAGATATCATCTCAATTCAGTGTGGAAGGCAAGAGATTTTTACACCAATGTACTAAAGGCTGGATGCCCACAGTCCCCAGAAGCCAGAAGGAAGACGGAAGCAGAGGGGGCAAGAAAGGGGGAGAAGGAAGAATGGTTGGTACAGGCCCAAAGGGGAGCTTTGATTATTCAAGAAGATTTAATACAACTTTCAACTACTGCTCAAGCTTTGGAGGTATTTGAAAAAATAGAAGAACCTAAGGATCAAAGACAGACCCGAGCGGCAGCCAAGCGTCAAGAAGAATTAAGAGTGCAGCAACTTCAGATGACAACTCAACAAACTACAAGCAGTGGGAGGAGCAAGGCCAAAAAGCAAAATGCATGGAGATTTCCAGCAAATGCTCCGCAAGCTTCAGGGGGCCAAGAATGGCAACTAGATTTCTGAGTTGGAATGTTAATGGCTTAAATTCATCACAGAAGAGGAGAAAAATATTTCATTATCTGAAACAGTTTAAAAATGAAGTAATCTGTCTACAAGAGACTCATATTAGAAGGAAAGATCAAAAATATTTAATAAATGCAAAGCTAGGTACACATTTTGTTGCATCTGCTCCTGAGAAGAAGAATGGTATAGTTATATACTTAAAAAAAGACTTAATTGCTAAACTAATTGAAGCAGATGATCAAGGAAGATTTATAGCAATTGAACTTTTAATAAAAGGGGGAAAAATACTTTTAATTGGAGTATATGCACTGAACCAACAACAGGAAAATTTTTATAAGCTTTTACATTCTAAGTTACTACAATGGCATTATAAATCATGCATTTTATTGGGTGATTGGAATGGAGTTTTGAACACTAAAAAAGATAAGAAGGGACTTTTGCAAAATATCTCAATGCGTGCCAGATTGCCAAAATCATTTTTTGAGATGATGGATGATATGGAGTTGAGAGATATTTGGTGAGAGAGGAATTCTGAAGAAAAAGATTTTACTTTCTTTTCTGATAGACATCAATCTTTCTCTAGGATTGATTTCATATTAATTACTAATGATCTCTTTTCTAGGGTGAAGAAAACGAAGATTTGTCCAAGAGTTTTAACGGATCATAGTCCAGTTTGGATGGAATTAGAGTATGGAAAGGGATTTAAGAGGTCTTGGAGGTTAAATGAAAATCTGTTTAGATATGAGGAAAATGTAAAAGAATGTAAAAAATTTATGAAAGAATTTTTCATTATGAATATGCATAAGGGTACATCTATGGAAATGGTTTGGGATGCAAATAAAGCATATATGAGAGGTATTTTGATATATTTGAATAATAAACATAGACATAAACAGGGGAAAAAAAAGAAGGACTTAGAAGAGGAAATCAAAAAAAAAAAAAAGACCAAGCTTTGATATTGAACCCAGCAGATAAGAAAATAAAAGAGGCAATTAACTTACTGCAAGGGCAATTTAATATGTTGATGGCAGATCAGGTTGCAACTAATTAGCAATATGCTAAGCACAATATTTTTTGCAATGCTAACAAACCAGGGAGATGGTTAGCATATCTGTTAAGGAAAAAACAAAAGCCACGGACTATAGAGAAAATAGAATATAAGGGTAAAGAGGTTTATCAGCAAAATATGATTAAGAAAGCATTTTTAGAATTTTATACGAGGTTGTATGCTAGTGATAAAATTCAAAGTATAGATATAGATAGATATTTACAGAAAGAGAATATTCCTATAATTACAAAAGAGCAAAGGGAGGGTTTAAATCAACCGATAACCTCTGAGGAAATTATGTTTGCAATTAAGCAGTTGAAAGTGGGTAAAGCCCCTGGGATGGCTGGTTTGACAGCCGCTTATTATAAAGACTTGCAGTTAGAAATGGTGGGACCACTTAAAGAATTATTTACTAATATACAATCTGGAGGAGATGCACCCCCATCCTGGAGGACAGCTTTTATTTCTCTGATTCCAAAGGAGGATCAAGACCACACCCAGCCAAAAAATTATAGGCCTATATAACTTTTAAATACAGATTACAAGATTTTTGCTAAAATACTAGCAAATAGCTTAATGACAGTCATGCAACAAATGATTCATAATGATCAAACTGGTTTTATAAATGGTAGACAAATGAAGAGCAATGTAAGGCAAGTTGTTAACCTATTAAGAGTATTTGGGGAAGAACAACCAAATCCCTGCGGTGCTGATATTTCTTGATGCGGAGAAAGCATCTGATTGATTGAATTGGCATTTCTTATTGAAAATAATAGAAAAGATGCAGTTTGGAGAATATTTTACACAATCTATTAAGGCAATATATCAGAAACAAACAGCCCAAATAATAATTAATGGTAGTTCAACAAATACTTTTAATATAGAAAAAGGAATAAGACAAGGATGTCCCTTGTCTCCATTATTGTTTATCTTGACTTTGGAATTTTTGTTGAGTAAACTACGTGGGTCGGATAAAATAAATGGAATTAAAATTAGGCAATATGACTACAGATTACGAGCATTCGCAGACAACTTGGTTGTTACTTTAACCCAACCATTACAGTCGGTTGTAGGTTTAATGGATATAATTAATCAATATGGACAAGTATCTGGATTTAAAATAAATTCAGGGAAAACGAAGATAATAACTAAAAACATGACTACAAATCAAAAAGATGAATTAGAAGGACTAACAGGATTTGAAATAGTAAAAAAAGTTAAGTATTTAGGGGTTTATATCACGACATCAAATGCGAAATTATTTAAGCATAATTATGATCCGTTGTGGCAAAAAATACAGAGAGAGTTGGAAAATTGGAAAAAAAAATGTTTTCCATCTTTGTTGGGCAGAATAGCAGCAGTAAAAATGAATGTTTTGCCTAAGTTTTTATTTCTTTTTCAAATGATACCAATACTTAAAAAAGATGAGAATTTGAAGATATGGCAGAAGGGTATTAATAATTTTGTTTGGGCAGGAAAGAGACCGAGAATAAAGCAAAAAATAATGCAGGATATACGTGAAAGAGGAGGTCTCAAAATGCCCAATTTATGATTATATTATGAGGCAGCTGCCCTATCAGTAATTAGTGACTGGATGAATTCAACAGAAGAAAGAATATTGAATATTGAGGGATATGATTTGGTTTATGGTTGGCATGCTTATTTATTATATGATAAGAAAGTGGATAAGACTTTTACAAGTCACATATTAAGGAATGCTTTATTGCGTGTCTGGAAAAAGTATCAGTATAAATTAAATGATAAGTTACCAATGTGGGCAATACCCAGACTCATGATATAGAATATAAGTGTAGAGCAAAAACAAGATGTGACTATTTATAAAGAGCTTCTTAATAAGGAAAGAGGTATACTACAACTAAAATCTTTGAATCAATTAAGAGAAGAAAGGATAATTCAAACATGGTTTCAATATGGACAGCTGCAAGCTAGATGGAGAGAAGATCAGAAAATTGGTATCTTGCAAAATGAGGAGAACTTGGTAAAACAAATTAGAGACCAAAGTCAAATGCATATAAAAAGGTTGTATAATGCATTAGTAGAAATAGATTCAGAAACAGAGCTAGTTAAGGACTGTATGATAAAATGGGCACAAAGTATTGAAGAACCAATAATGATGGAAACGTGGGAAAAAATATGGGTTAGAAATGTAAAGTTTATGCAAGCCCAAAACTTAAGAGAGAATTTTTATAAAATGTTTTATAGATGGCATCTAGATCCTAAAAAGCTAGCCTGTATGTATCCAAGTTTGCAACCTAAGTGTTGGAGATGCGAATGTGATGATGCCACTTATTATCATATATGGTGGACATGTAAAAAAATTAAAGCATTTTGGATAAAAATATGGTGGATTATCCAAAACATTCTCAAGAAGAAGATAAAATTTTACTCCACAGTTCTTTCTGTTGGGTATAATTACAGAATGTACGGTCATAGAGACTAAATTGATTTTAAATTTAATAACAGCAGCCAGATTTCTGGTGGCACAGTATTGGAAGAAGGAAGACTTACCTACTATTGAAGAATGGACGTTAAAAGTAGTGAATTTAGCAGAGATGGCAAAAATTTCGGCATACTTGAAGGACCATTCAAATGAAAGATATATATCGGAATGGAGAAAATGGATTGACTATATTCAAAACAAATATTGGACTAAAAAGTTTCAAATAGCCTTTGAATGAAACCAAAATTTTCTTTTTGAATTATGTTTTGTTAGTAGAAAGGGGAGTTAAAGAGCAAGAGGGAGTTTGGAGATTACAGAAAGTTAGCATATTTTAGTTTATGTTTGTTAAATATTATACCCTGTATTTGCTCTGGGAAGTCCAGGGTGGGGGATGGGGGGTTGGACGGATGTGGGGGGAGGAGGGATGGGAAAAATTGTTGTAATACTTGATAAAACTTTATAATAATAAAAAAAGGAGTTGTAGGTTCTCCATCACTGGTGGCTTTTGGAAGAGATTGTACAGCCATTTGTGTGAAATGAGCAGGGGATTGGGACAGAAGTTTCAGCTCATTCCAGTGATGGGAGCACCCACAACATCTGGAGGGAAGCCGTTCCCAAAGAATCAACCTTAATTAGAAAGAGGCTTTTTAAAGCTTCCCACCAGCAGAAAATTGCAGCCATCTGTTGGGGAGGGAAGGAACTGCAGCAGCAGCAGCTGACATGCTTCAGCCCAGTTGCTTCTCTGCTTCCAGGCCGTGGAGGAAACCAAACAGCCCGACTTGCTCCCGGACTCTCCTCCCACCTGCTCTAAATTCACCTTCCAGCTTCTGCTTCCAGATATGGAAGAGGACAAAAGCCTCCTTGCACACCACCTTCCTCCCATGAGCGACCCAAGAGAGGAAGTTCCTCTGTGCTTCTCCCATCCTCTCTAGCAATTAAGTATTTGATGGTTTTAACTCTTTAAACTCAGAGCGTATTTGCTTCTGGTCTTTCCTCCACCTGTGCTTAGCTTTCAGCTGCTGCTTCCACCCTGGGAAGACCAGGAAAGCCACCCTTCCCACCCACCCCACTTCCAACCTCTCAGCGGAGAGTCGGAAGAGGAAGCTCTCCTCCTGTTCTCCTCTTTTCCAAATTCTCTCTAGGAATCTAGAGCACGATACCATAGTCTTTTGAGACTGAAGGATGCCAATGATGTCTAGGAATCTACTGTTCAAATGTTTAAACTCCTTATGCCTCAGTTACCAATGCTCTACAGTTGTTTAGCATGGGGCGTCGCTCATCTACAGTGCGCCATTTAGTGACATAAAGCTGAAAACCATGTTGTTTCATCTCTGCCTAAGGCAGCTGCAAGATTTTTAAAATTGATTCTATGTGTTCAAGTGGTTTTTTACTTCAGTGACCACATCAATAGACTTTCTCCATGATGATTATCCCTAACTTGTTTGTTCAGGCCTCCCAAGTATTCACTCATCGCCACAGAAACAGAGCAAGAAGTTCCCCATGCAAAAAGCGAGAACTATGTATTTATATTTACTTATTTATTTATTTCGTCAAGCATGTATTAGATAACAGATATAAGTATAAACATGATTATGAATACTTGAAATATATTCATATAATATATATATATATATATTATAAATATATGTACATGTATATACATTATATATACATATATGTATATATAAAGTGTTTTTCTATCGAGACACCTGGTCTACCCCAACATGGGAGGGAGCATAGTGCTTCCCTTTCGCCTTTCAGCTCCAATCCAGAAATATAAATTTGAGGTGTGTGTGTGTGTATACATATACATATACATATACATATACATATACATATACATATACATATACATATACATATACATATACATATACATATATATATATATATATATACACCAAATATATTTTACTGATAAAAGAAATAAAGGGAGAGCAGAATGCTCTCTCCCACATGTTGGTGTTATATATATACGTCTTCTTAAGTTTTCGCGGGTGTGTATATGCAAAAAATTAAAATCTCGGGTGTTTTCCCGCATCATGTTAAATAAGTTAGTTAAAATGTTTAAAATTCTGGTTAAAATCCTAGCTTAAAATTTGTAAGGATTTTTGGAAGATTTTAAGCTAGGATTTTAACCAGAATTTTAAACATTTTAACTAACTTATTTAACATGATGCGGGAAAACACCCGAGATTTTAATTTTTTGCATATATATATGGATGTGTGTGTGTATTTATATGTAAATATATATATAGTATAATGAGATGAAAAATACTACACCAAGGGGAGGGACCTTTCATGGTTTAGTGGGGACTGGAACTTGGGTGTCCCCACTCCTAGTCCAGCAACAACACCTCCCCTCTGGCAGGACCCCAGCTCTAACAGGAAAGCCATCCAGAGAGACTCCCTACTGCACATTGGTCTCCTCCCTATGAACTGCAGGAAGAATAAGCCAACGTTGATAGTCCTCACGTAGTGACCACAATTGTGATGGGCAATTCTGGCAAATCGCTTTATTGCAACAGGCTTTTGACCTCACTTCTTTTCTGGTCGTTAAGTGAATCAATATGGATATTGAGATAGCACTGGATGTCATTTGCTGGAAGCATCGTGGGGAGGAAATAATTGTTCTCCTATCCAGCTGGTGGGTTACCCAGAAGGATATGAAGGATCATGGTGAGATATTTCTGCTGGGAGCTC
Source organism: Pantherophis guttatus (assembly GCF_059756535.1). NCBI lineage: Eukaryota > Metazoa > Chordata > Lepidosauria > Squamata > Colubridae > Pantherophis > Pantherophis guttatus. The sequence goes on from NC_142064.1 coordinate 265,368,669, forward strand.
CCCTTCCTCTGAGACTGATGAGTGGACTTTGGGATTATGAGCACACACAAATGGATGGCTCTGTCCCAAATGGAAGGGTTTGAGCCAGAGCTCTTCCCAAGAAGATGCCACGGGGACCACAGCCACTTCTTAAAAGCGCCCTTACCATGCTTCTTTCTAATCCTTCTCTTCAATAGCCTAGTTATCCTACCTCCCTCAACTGATAGTCATACGATTTAGCATCCAGACCCTTTATTATCTTTATTGATCTTCTCTGCACTTTCCAGGGTCTTAATATCTTTTCTGTATTGTGGTGACCAGAACTGGATACAGTATTCTAAGCGTGGTCTCATAGCATAGTGTGAAGCAGTACTATTACTTCTTGTTGTCTTGACACAATCCCTTTGTTGATGCACCCTAGGACTACACTGGCTTTTTTTTAGCAGCTACAGCACATTACTGGCTCATACATATCCAGTAGGACACCTAGATTCCTCTGACCCTTAATACTGTTGAGCCAGGTACTACCTATTCTCTACCTGTGTGTTTGGTTTTTCCTACCTAAAGACAAGACCTTACTTTTCTCACCACTGAACTGCTTTTTCCTGGCCCAATGCTCATGTCTCTCAAATTCTGGATCTTGAGTCTACTAAAATATTGGCTCTTCCACCCCACTTGGTGTCTTCAAATTTCATGAGTTCCCCTTCCATCCCCTCATCTAGATGATTTATGAAGAGTACTGGGCCCAGGACTGAACCTTGAGGTACCCCACTGCATGCTTCTCTCCACGTAGATCTACTTCATTGAGGACTATTGAATGAGTGCAGTTTGTCAGTCACCTGAGAATCCACCTGGTGCTGGTTTTGTCTATCCCACGTTGTTCTATCTTACCTAGAAGTAAGTTGTGGTTCACCTTGTCAAATGTTTTGCTGAAGTCCAAGTATACTATCTCCACAACATCTCGCAGATCCACTAATTTAGTTACTTTATAAAAAATAGCAATAATAATTGTCTGGCATCATATGTTTCTGCTAAACCCATTCTGGCTTCAGTTACAGTTGCCCATCATTTCTATTTCTCCAGAAGAATTAGTGGAAACAGAAAGAGAAGTTTGCTTTAATTAAATAAGTTGTAAAATCCCCAAACTTTTTTAAAAAAAGAATAAAATCAGGGGGCACTGAGCCCAGAAGAACCAAGAGGGGGTCACAGGCATTTCCAAATACCCCAAGTGTCACACTCAGGACCAGCTTTCAGACTGATCAGCCAAGTTCTTTTTATGTTAAAGAAATTCATTCCCAGGGTTTTCAAAACATTTGTGTCTGCTCACTGTCTCCATCATGGGGACCTCAACTTTCACAATGTCTATCGAATCCAATGTGCTGACTCCCTGTATAAATGGGGAAAGACACCTTCAGCACAATGTGATTGCGGGGCCCCTCGACAGACTATCCAGCATATAGTGAGGGAATGCCCTAACAGAAGGTATCCAGGAGATTCTAGGGACTTCCTCTACATAACAACGGCAGCTACTGACTGGATCTCCAAACTCGACATTAAACTTTGAAATGTTATTTCTGTTTTCCTTTTAGGTTTTCTTACTGCTTTTTTATTGTTTTAATTGTTTTTAACCTGTAAAAATGAAGTGTTTTAATACTGTGTGTGACCAACCATATGCTAAATAAATAAATAATCCAATTCAGAATTTGGAGAATCATCAGGGAAGTCAGACAGATCCTCTGTAATGGTGATTTTCTAAAGCTACAAACCCACTGGCATAACCAATTATAACCTTTAGAGGTTGTAAAGTTACAAGGGGAACTGTAGCTTACTTGTTCAGTTTCAAATTTCCATCTCTCAGACTGGCAGTGATAAGAAGACCATCCCTGTATCCGAGAAGAAGGCCCATCAAAACAGATCCAGTTTAGCCATTTTAATTTTTTAGAAGGCACAATTTTTAACTGTGCCTAATGAAATGCCATTCTTTCATAGAATGTAGGACTGGAGCAGATAGCAATACAACACATAAATTAAGAGGCAGAAGCCTAACTGCAGCTCACATCATCAGAGTCACAGAGTGCATGGACCGATGTATGACTAAAACTGAAATTATGAAGAGCAGGGAAGGGAAGCTGAGGAAGACAGATTGGTCATAGAGATGCAAAATGCAGAAGAGATTGATTACAAGTTAACCATCATAATGCCTTAGAAATCCACTGTATGTGTGGAGTCCTCATCATTGAGCAAGAGTTGGGAAATGAGCTTTACATTACCTTTTTATTATTAAACTGGATACCCGTGCTTCCCTAGGAAACTATGTGATGGGGCTTAATAAATTGACACTTACTGTAAAGCTTGAAAATTAATGAGTAGTTATGATCGGACTCTCCTCTCCCCTTCTCCTCCTCAGCCTTTCCCTACAGAAATGTCTCCTATCCTATCTCCTTCTCTCCCTCAGCCTTGCTCCACAGAAGACTCCCTCATCCCCTTCTCTCTCAGCCTTGCCCCACAGAAGACTCCCATATCCTATTCCCTTCTCTCCCTCAGGCTTGTCCCACAGAAGCCTCCCCTATCCTATTGCCTTCTCTCCCTCAAGCTTGCCACAGAGGCCTCTCCTATCCTATTCCCTTCTCCCTCAGCTTTGCCCCACAGAAGCCTCCCCTATTCCATCCCCTTCTCTCCCTCAGCCTTGCCCCACAGAAGCCTTTTCTATGCTATCCCCTTCTCTCCCTCAGCCTTGCCCCACAGAAGCCTCCCTATCCTCTCCCTCAGCCTTGCCTGACAGAAACCTCCCCTATCCTATCCCCTGCTTGCTGTTGCGAAAGTAAAACTGAAAGTGAAACTCCTCTCCTCTGTTGTGTTTTGCATTTGGGACAGATTTCTTTTCAGTGGGGAGGGGGAGTAGAACTCCATAGTATCAGTGTGTTAATTATAATACAGGAAATACTAATGCTCTGATAGTCATTTTGAAAAATCCTTTCTTAGTGAGCACCTAGAAGCAAAGAGGAAGATACATGGCAAATTTCAAGTTTGTACACTTTATGGTTCTGGAGATTTTGTGATTAGAATATGAGTGGTTTTCGCTTTTATATATATAGATTCAGTTATTATTAAACTTTATTGCTGCTCATGTCACAGTTTGAGGCAACTCTGAGCATCTTGTCTTCCCTAATGTTCATAGCAACACTGACAATACCCATTTTTTACATGTCAAACGCTTCTGATCATTCTAACAAAATGCATTTTTAAAAATGAGACATTTTCTATTGTACATTTTTTTTTTCTCATGTTAAGGTAGCAAAACAAGATCGGTTTTTTCCCTCTTCTGCGTGACAGAGGACAATGTGGCAAAATGGCAACCACTTCCACAAGTCCACCGCATAGCATAGCTCAGGGATGAATTCAGGGCTCATTGAAAATGGTGGTGGTTTCCAGGACACAGTCATGAGGCCCAAGGATGTGTGTCCTTCCCTCCCTCCCCAACATGAGATCAGAGAGGAGGATGGGAGGTCTGGTGGGATTGGAGTCAGGTGTAAGGGGACCCTGGGGCAGAGTGAAGGGCTGAACGGAAACAAGGGTTAGGAAACAAGAGCACAGGGTGTCTTGGAGGGTGGGGGAGGCCTAGGGATACCTACAGCAGACAAGCCTGGCCCTGCACTAGGCTTCCAAGAATTTTCCCCAGTGCTGAGGTAGCCAGTATTCTGCTCAGCAACTCGTACATTCAATTACTAGCTGACTCAGGGAGAGCAGGGGGATTCGGGTAGTTAAGGAAAGCAGTCTCACTTAACAGTCATTGCAACATGCAACCATAATTGCAAGTCCCATAATACCGTGTTTCCCCAAAAATAGGACATGTCCCGAAAATAAGGCCAAGCCTGATTTTTGGGATGGGCGTAAACATACGCCCTCCCCCCAAAATGAGCCCTAGCGATAGGGTGGGTGTGGCTAGCACAGGAGGCAGCCCTTTCCCAGTCATCTCAGGGCTTCTTGGCCCCTTAATTGGATCAGCTGAGCCACTCAGGCCGCCATTCACAGCTGATTCGTGGGTGCTGCTCAGGCTGCCACCTCCAGCAAGCATGGCCAAGTGATGCACCCCACACGCCTTGAACCTGCCTTACCTACGGAACAGCTGCCTCATGGGTGCCACTCAGGCCGGTGCCTCCAGCAAGTGCGGCCATTTTTGCCATGAATTGTGGCCACTTCTGCCGCAGGAGGCCAAGCCTTGCGCCCCATGTGCCTCGCACCGACCTTCCAAAGGGTACTGTAGCAGCAGCTATCCACAATTTTTTTACTCTTATTTCATCCTGACAGTACTGGGCCATGTGGATCGGGATGAAATAAGGTTTAAAAAAATGTGCATAGCTGCTGCTACAGTATCCTTCGGAAGGCCGGTGCAAGGCACAAGTCTCCTGCTGTTCAAGTGGCTGCACCCAAGGAGCGCTTTTGGTAGAGAAGGCAAAGGGGAAGCGATTGCTTGCAAACTCCCGCCCTGCTCTCGCCTCTCCGCCGGGCGACTCCTGGCAGCCCCAGATGCCCAAAGCCCACGCCCCCCGGCTCCCTTTTCCACAGTTCCTGGCTCTTTATCGAGGGTGGTGGCAGGTGGGGTGGGGGAGAAATGAGACACACTCTTGCCATCTCTTCTTCCCCTCTCACCGGGCATAGCAGGGCTTCCTGCCCCTGCCCAAATTGGATGCAATTTGGGGGTAGCAGGTGGGAGGAGTGGGACTGGGGAGACGTGAGATGAGTCTTACCAGCCTTGTAGCTCCGTTGCGTGTCTCGCCGTTGTCTGCAGGCAAACATGTTGTAGGGTAAAAAAAACATTGCGAGTTCAATCAAACTTCTTGAACTTGCGAGAAGTTTGGTTTTACCCTACAATGTGTTTGCCTGCAGACAACGGCGAGACATGCAACAAGGCAGACAAGAAGCACGTCTCCTGTCTCCCTGGCCCCACCCCTCCCCACCTGCAATCCCCAAATTGATTCCAATTTGGGCAGGGACAAGAAGCCCTGCCATGCCCGGCGAGAGGGGGAGAAGAGACAACATGAGGAGCCCTGTCATGATCCACGCATCTCACTTTCCCCCCACCCTATCTGCACCCTACGCTCACCGCCTCCTGCATCCCCCAAAATAATAAGATCCCCCAATAATAAGGCCAAGCCATTTTGGGTTCAAAAAATATAACTCAGGGTCTTATTTTCAGGGAAACATGGTAATTGTATTTTGAGGACTACTTTTATGCTGGGTGGGGACTTCTGGGGTTAAAATCTGGGTGAAACCAAGCTAGAACCAAACTCCACATGTGGGTCTATAATCAACGTACATACAAAAGCACCATCCAAAATTTCTTTTTGAGGAATTCCACTACTTCTGCAAAAAGAAATATCCAGAAGATTCTGCCATTTTCCACTTTCCTTTTCTCTCCACCTACAAGTTTAATCCTGAGAAATTTGAGTAAAAAGAATCAGACCAGAATTCAAACAGTCAATTTCTCACCTACACTTTGAATGGGAGAGCACAAATGAAACTCAAGCCTCCTCTAAACTCTTCAACTTTTGCCTCATGTGGATTTCCTTGTGTGCAATAAGGGATGGTTTATGCTTGAAGTAAAGTCCACAGACTGGACAAGGTTTCTCCATGGTGTGAATCCTCTGGTGTCTCATGAGGTGGAAATTCTAAGTAAAACGTTTTCCACAGTCAGGACATTCAAATGGTTTTTCTCCTGTGTGAGTACTCTGGTAAATCATGATGTTGAAATTTTGACTGAAACTTTTCCCACAATCTGGACATTCAAAGGGTTTCTCTCCTGTGTGAGTTCTCTGGTGTATTATGAGGTGGGAATTTCTAATGAAATGTTTCTCACAATGAGGACATTGAAAAGGTTTCCTTTCTGTGTGAGTCCTCTGGTGTCTCGCTAGCGTGGAATTATCGCTAAAACTTTTCCAACAGATAGGACATTGAAAGGGTTTCTCTCCTGTGTGAGTCCTGTGATGTGTCACCAGGCTGGAATGATCACTAAAGCATTTCTCACAAATAGGACATTCAAAGGGTTTCTCTCCTGTGTGAGTCCTCTGGTGTCTTATGAGGTGAGAATTCTGACTAAAACCTTTCCCACAGAAAACACATTGAAAGGGTTTCTCTCCTGTGTGAATCCTCAGGTGAGTTATGAGATAGTAATTCTGACTAAAACATTTCCCACAGATAGGACATTGAAAGGGTTTCTCTCCTGTGTGAATCCTCTGATGTGTCACCAGGCTGGAATTATCACCAAAACCTTTCCCACAGATAGGACATTCAAAGGGTTTTTCTCCTGTGTGAGTCCTCTGATGTATCACCAGGCTGGAATTATCACTAAAACCTTTCCCACAGATAGGACATTCAAAGGGTTTCTCTCCTGTGTGAGTTCTCTGGTGTCTTATGAGGTGGTAATTCTGACTAAAACATTTTCCACAATCAGGACATTCAAAGGGTTTCTCTCCTGTGTGAGTCCTCTGGTGTGTCACTAGGCTGGAATTATCACTAAAACCTTTTCCACAGATAGGACATTCAAAGGGTTTCTCTCCTGTGTGAGTCCTCTGGTGTATTATGAGGTGGGAATTTCTAATGAAACATTTCCCACAATAAGGACATTCAAAGGGTTTCTCTCCTGTGTGAGTCTTCTGGTGTCTCATGAGGTGAGAATTCTGACTAAAACCTTTTCCACAGATAGGACAATGAAAGGCTTTCTCTCCTGTGTGAGTCCTCTGGTGTCTCATGAGGTGGGAACTTCTAATGAAACCTTTCCCACAATCGCGGCACTCATAGGGTTTCTCCATGGTGTAAATCCTCTGATGTATTACCAGGCTGGAATTACAGCTGGAACCTCTCCCACGGTCAGGACATTGAAAGGGTTTCTCTCCTTTGAGATTCCTCTGGTGTATCATCAAATTGGAATTACAACTGAAAGTTTTACCACAATCAGGACATTCAAAGAATTTTTCTCCTATGTGAGTCTGTAAGATTCAAAGAAAAGTAGAACTTTAATTGTTTATAAAATGGTTAGATTTGATGTGAAAAAAGAAAAAAGTATATATTACAATGAAAAAGCAAACATGTCCCAATACTACCGTGTTTTGCTGAAAATAAGACCCACCCCGAAAATAAGCCTGAGTCTGATTTTTGGAGTGGACCTAATATAAACCGTACCCCAAAAATAAGCCCACGAGTATGGGCTTGGCCAGCATGAGAGGCGGCGAGCACACGGGAGGGGGGAGTGAGGGTGTCCAGCTGCAGCTGAATCCTGCTGGCCCCTTGGGGCAGCGCAGCAACTACTAATCCTGAGCGTGGAGGCATGTGTTTTGCCTCCTTTATAGAAGGCCTGTTCTGATCACTGTGTTGCAGCATAGCACGGGGTAGTGGGAGAAGAGAGAAAGCCTTTTGATTCCTGTGCATGTCTTTTCACTTTTGATGAAGTGTAAACGTGTGTGTTTGTGTGTGTTTGTGTAGCGGAGGGACAGATGGTGGCGGTGGCAAGGGCTGGGGAGGAGCGAGAGGGAAGGCGAGGAACTACTCATTAATCTGACGGGAGGAGGGAAAGGTTTCACGGGCGCTGGGCACAACTCTGCCCTCTGCCTTCCTCGCTGGGTTCCACATTTGAGGCATGATAGAGCAAACCACAAGGCAGCTGGCAGCATGACTTTCGCCCATCTCTTGCTTAGTGCGGTGATTCTGCTTGTTGGGCTGCTTCACAAAGCCGGCAGCTCCACAGCCAGCCACTTTGCTTTTCCCCTCTTTTTCCTCAGGAGAGGTTCACAGGAGGCTTACGCAGTGGCATCAGCAACAGGTGGAGGCAGAAGCATGGGGGAGGCAGAGGTGATCCCAACACACTGCCCACTCCATCCCACCATCTCTCAGCTTGCCCATGGCTTAGCCGAACCAGCACAGGATGTCTGGATCACTTGTCTACCCCATAACTCTGCCTGCTGCCAGTGCTGCCACGCAAGTCTCCCATGAGCCTCCCATACCCAGGCAGCCATGCAGCATGTCCAGATCACTTGTCTTCTCCCCCCGCACCTGTCACTCCACGCTTCGATTTAATGATATTTGCACTCTGCCAAGAAGGCCAAGGCATGCTGAGAGCTTGGCCCGTTGCAGTCGTGGGCAAGCAGACAGTGTGATGGAGAGGGTGGGGACAGCAGTAGTGCTTAAAAAAAGTAAGACCTCTCCCAAAATAAGCCTGAGTGCTTATTTTCAGGCGGTATAATACTCTCTTACCTTATTTATGATTCATTTGACCCATGGAAGACTACTGAGATCCATGTTCAACATTCAAATTCAGTTGTTTAAGTTGGGTCAATCACAAATTCTTAGCAATGCAAAAGACTATCATGAAATATATCTTGAAGTGCTGGGGATAGATTATATAATTGCAGACCTATCCTTACAGAGAGAAATACGGATACAGCCACCTACACATGTATACATGGAGAAAATCTATGTCTTTCAGGCCTGACAAAATGTCCCAAAATGGTTACAGTCAAACCTTCTGAGCTAAATTTAGAGATGTGGGGGCTTTAACTGATGAAATGATGCCAAAAGCCTCTGCAAGATTTGAAGCACCATTTTTGCTCATGGAAATCCTCAACTGCAAATAAGAGCAGAAAACACTGTCCACAAGAACTCTGGTGACATCCCCACTCAAATAGTCCTCACTTAACCTACTGCAATTGGAACTGATATTTGCATCACGAAGAAACTCCATCATTACGCATGATGTCACATGACAGTGCCAACTTGCATCTGTTCCTCTGTAGTTAAGCAAATTACTTTGGGTTGTTAAAGGCAATTTCATATGACTGTAACTTGCAATTTCTTGCCAGTATACCCATGGGTTGTTAAAGGCAATTTCATGTGACTGTAACTTGCAATTTCTTGCCAGTATACCCACTGATTTTGCCTATCAGAAGCTAGCTGGGAAGGTCACAAATTGGGATCATAAGTGTGGGACGCTGTGGCCATCATAAATGTGCAACTATTGGATGGAACTAATCAGGAGAGAAGCAACCTAGATTCTAGAACTTCGTTAGGAAAAACTTCCTAACAGTGGGAACAATTAATCAGTGGAACAGCTTACCTTCAGGAGTTGTAGGTTCTCCATCACTGGTGGCTTTTGGAAGAGATTGTACAGCCATTTGTGTGAAATGAGCAGGGGATTGGGACAGAAGTTTCAGATCATTCCAGTGATGGGACCACCCACAACATCTGGAGGGAAGCCGTTCCCAAAGAATCAACCTTAATTAGAAAGAGACTTTTTAAAGCTTCCCACCAGCAGAAAATTGCAGCCATCTGTTGGGGAGGGAAGGAACTGCAGCAGCAGCAGCTGACATGCTTCAGCCCAGTTGCTTCTCCGCTTCCAGGCCGTGGAGGAAACCAAACAGCCCGACTTGCTCCCGGACTCTCCTCCCACCTGCCCTAAATTCACTTACCAGCTTCTGCTTCCAGATATGGAAGAGGACAAAAGCCTCCTTGCACACCACCTTCCTCCCATGAGCGACCCAAGAGAGGAAGTTCCTCTGTGCTTCTCCTTTTCTCCCATCCCCTCTAGGAAGTAAGTACTTTATGGTTTTAACTCTTTAAACCCAGACACAGAGCCTGCCTACTGTATGGTCAGCTTTCTAAGTACAGATGTTGTTCCCTTCACCTCCATCACCAGATAGGAAACGCTTGTTCTGTCTCTACATAAGGCGTGTGGAAGATGTTTTTACTGATTTAATTGTATCAAGTCGTTTTTTGACTTCTAGCAATTGACCTTTGCAACTTAGCCAAGTGAAATAGTGAAATGTGATGCTACTTAACCTTACCAAGATTAGCTATGTGATTTTTTTTTACAGAATTACAGAATAAGCTTCATTGGGGGTGTCTGTCAGTGGAGATCAAAGCCTCTCTACATCCCAAAACTTCATGATTGATTTTCTTTCTTTCTTTCTTTTTTTTTTTTTGTAAATATTTTTTATTTATTTTTTCAAATTTAAACATAAAAACATAACTTTCAAGAGCAAAAATCTCGATCCGGTCATAGATGGTTACCATGCTTACATTCCTTTCACAAGCTCAATTCACAATTTCTATTACATCTTTTATAAATAAACAAAAAAAGAAAGAAAAAGAAGATAAAAAAGAAATTCAAAACTTAAGAAAAAACCAATTTTACCCCAAATTTCACATTTTCATCTATATAAATCCATTATATCTATCCAAAATTAGTTTCAAATTCAGTTTCACTCATTTTTACATCTGCTTAACAATTCTAAACATATCTTTATTCTTCTTTACCTTATATCTTATACAAGTCATATCAAAATAATTTTTACAATATTCTAACCTCTTGTTAAGTGTTTACCTTACAATTTTATCACCATTTATTCTTAGTTTCAATTCAACACCACTCCATTTTATGACTGATTTTCTGTGGCTCCCAAGGATTGATTACATGGGAGCACCATCGGGCCAGACACTCCAAGGCAGGCAACTTCACTCCTGTTGGCCAGGGCTGCATCCAAGAGCACCAGTGGTGGGTTGCTCCCAGTTTGCACCGGTTCAGTAGTGATAATTTGGCCTTGGTCGCCGAACCATTAGCGATGGCTGGCCGGCCATGCCCCTGTACCGGTCGCCTGGTCACCACTTGCTTGCCCTGCCCAACGTTCACACAGTGCACGCTTGATGCTCACTCGCCCACTCGAAGCTCGCCCCACCCATCTGAGCCCTATATATACACTTCTTCCCCACGTGGCCCACTACTTGCTTCGTGACTAAGGTGACCAGATTTTAACATTGGTAAAGAGGGACACCATTGTGGGCGTGGCTTATTGTGTGGGCGTGGCTTGGAGGCCATGTGACTGGGTGGGCGTGGCTAGCTGGTCATGTGACCGGGTGGCCATGGCTATGTGTATAGGGACTACTCAGAGGGCTGGAAAGTCATTTCTGACAGGTCCTCACACTTTTGACTGGTCCTCACACTTATGACCATCCTCACATTTATGCCCGTGCAGTATTCTTAACAACCATGTCACTCATTTCACAACTGCTTCTCTTCACCATGGTGACAAGATAGGGCAAAAAACGTAAAATGTGAGGACAGTCGTAAGTTCGAGGACTGGTCAAAAGTGCAAGGACCAGTCAAAAATAACTTTTTCAGCCGTCTGAGTAGTCCATATGCATAAAAGGACTAACCAGAGGGCTGAAAAAAGTCATTTCTGACAGGTCCTCACACTTTTGACTGGTCCTCACACTTATGACCATCCTCACATTTATGCCCGTGCAGCATTCTTAACAACCATGTCACTCATTTCACAACTGCTTCTCTTCACCATGATGACAAGATAGGGCAAAAATGTAAAATGTGAGGACAGTCGTAAGTTCGAGGACTGGTCAAAAGTGCGAGGACCAGTCAAAAATAACTTTTTCAGCCCTCTGAGTAGTCCATATGCACAAAAGGACTAACCAGAGGGCTGAAAAAAGTCATTTCTGACAGGTCCTCGCACTTTTGACTGGTCCTCACACTTATGACCATCCTCATATTTATGCCCATGCAGCATTCTTAACAACCATGTCACTCATTTCACAACTGCTTCTCTTCACCATGATGACAAGATAGGGCAAAAATGTAAAATGTGAGGACAGTCGTAAGTTCGAGGACTGGTCAAAAGTGCGAGGACCAGTCAAAAATAACTTTTTCAGCCCTCTGAGTAGTCCATATGCATAAAAGGATACAGTAATTGAGAGGGATGAAGGAAGGGAAGGGAAATTAGAGTAGGAGTGACGGTTAAGAGAGGGAGGAAGAGAGGAGGAGAAGGAGAAAGGAAGAGGAAATAGGGAGGAGAAGAAGAGGGGGGGAAGAGAAAGTAAGAAGGAAAGAAAAGAGAGGTGGTAGGTTTGAGGAGAAAGATTGCTGTACAATAAAAAAGATGAAAGGGAAGAAAGCCAACCCCAAACAAATATAAAGATATTAAGATAAAGAATGAATTGTTAAACTTTAAAGAATAAAAGAGAACAAATATGAATAAATAGCAATAATTAGAAACATACATACATACAATGTATTTTCTTTGAACAGAATATTTGGCTGGTTCACAAATTTAAACAGTGTTTAGTCATTTCAATTAAATTTACAATTTCTATATTTCCTTTTTGCCATATTTATTCCTCATCTATTTTTTTAAAAAAACAATATTACCCTTCATCCTCATCTCTAATCTTAATCAAATTCAATTTTTCCCTTCTATTCTATTTTATACCCCTTCCCATTGTCATCTATTTTTATATCCATCCTCACATTGGTTAATTATGTAATTATGTAATACAGTTGTTTAATACAAATTCAACATTTTAATATAAATCAATTAGTTATATAACTATCTTTTTTGTATATTAATCAATATGAACATGAATATTCCAATTATTTCCATGCAATCCAATTTCTTACAAATCAATTAATTATACTTACCAATAATAATAAACCAAATAATTTCCCCCATATATTCCTCCAAACCACAACTTAACCATTTCTGCTTTCAACACAGTATACAATTAATAATATCTCAATTATTACAATTCCCTAGTTAAAAAGAGCTTTTTTTTCTTTTGTGTTTTAAAATCTTGAACTCTCCTCTTTTGCCCTAAATAATTTTCCATTGTTTGCACTTACCTTTTTTGGTGAGGAAAAGGAAAATAAATCTGCTGCCTAATTTTCCAACGTTGCAAGCAAACCGCAAAGCCAACAGCCTGTTTTACTTTCAATTTCGTTTTGAGCTTGGTTTGCACAAAGAGGAAAAAAAAATTGAGCAATTTAGCAAGAGCAGAGCCCTGTGCAAATCAGCTGAGAGGGGGAAGCCGAGCTAATTAAGGTAGGGCGGCCCTTTGAAGCCCGCGGCAAGAGTTTAAACAGGTTTTTTCCCTCTAGCCATCAGCGGGGATTCAGGAGGCAGCCGGGAACCAGGAGGCAGAATGAAAAATCGGGACTTTTTTAAAACGCCGCGGGACGCGGGACAAATTGCTCAAAAGCGGGACTGTCCCGCCAAAAGCGGGACGTCTGGTCACCTTATTCGTGACTCAGTGGTGACCTCCCGGTGGGACTCACGCATGTGCATTCTGCCAATGGAGCTGTCTCTTCCCGCCTAAAGGTAAGCACTTACCGGCCTGATCCCCGGCTTCCTGTAGCCACCTGTAGCTCTGTTGGAGCCCTGCTGCCCAGCAGGCTAAATCCCTGGCCTCTATTAACCATTCTGAGCTCTCTTGGAGCCCTGCTGGCTGCCCGGCCTGATCCCCGACTTCCTGTAGCCATCCGGAGCTTGTTTGGAGGCCTGCTGGCTGGCAGGCCAAATCCCCAGCCTCTATTAGCCAGCCAGAGCTCTCTTGGAGCCCTGCTGGCCTGCAGGCCAAATCCCCGACCTCTATTAGCTAGCTGGAGAATCTAACGTAGCCTAACATTTCCACCATCCCTCCAGCCTCCAGCCTGCCTTGCCTGCCTGCGTTGTACAGCCTCCAGCCTTCAGGAGCCAAATCCTGAGCGACTAGAAGGCAAACCTGCCTGACTTGAAGTGGAAGGCATCCATTTCATCGGTGAGCAACTGAATCTGTCTGCCTGCCTGCCTTGTACCTTCAATTGGGTAAGTAGTAAATAATTTAAAAAAATTATGTTTAGGAAATGGTATTGTTTTTAGGAAATGTATTTTTTTTTGGAAATGGTGTTTTTAGGAAATGTATTTTTTTTCAAGAAATAGAGTCACATAAAATTTAGGAAATTTTAGCTGCTTTATATGTTTAGATTTGTGCAAGCTTTGTGAGATTCTGTGTGTTTGTGTGGTGATTCATACTCACCACAGAAACACAAAATCTCACAAAGCTGCACATATAAAAGCAAGAAACATGGAACGTGGTTCTGTTTTATGTGACTCAAATTCAATAGATGCTTTCATATGTGCAGCTTTGCGAGATTATGTGTGTAAATGTAATAACTGGTTTTTGAGGTTGTATAATTTTTGTGAGGTGGCTACTTCTTGCAGCAACCATGTTTTATGTGACTCAATAGCTGCTTTCATATGTTCAGCTTTGTGAGCTCCTGCAGCTTGATGGGTTTTTTTTTAAAAAATTTTATTGAAAATTATTAAAAATACAGAAAAAAATATAATAATATGGATAGAATTGCAGAGAGTAATATAATACATATAGAGTTTTAAAGTATCAATTTTCACCTGGAGAAAGTACAAACTTCCATTAAGCTAACTCATCAAAAGAAAGAAAAGTTTAACCAGAAAAAAAAAATTCTCAATTGTCATGCAATACTCCTGGAAATATTTACCCACGTTCACATTAAGGTTAATATTTTCATTCTTCTTAAGATTTCTTTTTTTGCAGCCAAGCATACCCAGCTTGATGGGTTTTGATGTGTTTCTGATTGCCCCTGGTGTCATTTTCCTGTTTTACCTGCCTTAATCATGGTCCCAGGTCTTTTGTCTTTCATATCCTAGGGATTAAGTCTGCCATGAAAGGGGAAATGGGGAGTTCCAGGAGAGTTATTTTTAGCCTAATTCCCCTTGTCTTAATGGCTGTACTTAAGTGTTCCTTTCTGCCTGGGGGTCATTAGGGCAAAAAAGTCAGTGATGATGACTTGGCCACACCCACTGAGTCACATGACCAGGAAGCCACACCCACTGAGTCACATGACCAGGAAGCCACACCCACAAAATAAGCCACGCCCACAAAACCGGTAGTAACAAATTTTGGAACCCACTTGTGAAAAGCACCCACCATGTCTCTTCATTGCTGAAGGAGGACATTTTATATTTGCTAAATGCTAAATGCCATGTTCCTCTGTAAATTGGCCTGCATGGAAGTCTCCATTAGATCACAGAGAGAGGAAAAATATGCAGCAGGGTTTAGAAAATGGGTCTAAGAAAGAGGGAGTGATAGCCTATATTTGGTAGAAACGTTTCCAAAAAAGATTTGTAAAAAAAACAAAAGGCAAAATAGAATGGCCAATCAAACCAAATAGCTAACTGATCACCAGGCAAACCTTTTTAGAAGGACACCCTACAATGCCATTTTTAATGCAGATTTAATAAGATATGGATGGTAATGATGATGATGGTAATCTTATGGGCTCAATAGCGACTTTTTAAAAAAAGTTGTGGGTTAAGCACAGTTAGGCCATGTTAATCCATGGACAGCACACCACCAGGAAATCATGTGTTTGTTTGCTAGATATAGAAATAAAAATAAAATTCCTGAAGACACCACTGGCAGATCAGTTCCAAATTGTTGCCAAGAAAAGAACAAAGGAGAACAAAAATTACAAGGAGTCAACTCTAACATGGAGGAGACTAAAATGCAGGCACCAGTTTTAAAGTATGTGCCACCAGTGGAATACAATCTGGGGATGGAAGGAATATGTAGCAGCTGACTTGTTTCAGCCTCCTTGCTTCTCTGCCTCCCCCACCCCCTCCAGGGGAAACCCAAGCAGTCCTATTTGCTTCTGGTCTCTCCTCCACCTGTGCTCAGCTCACTTTTCAGCTGCTGCTTCCATCCTGGGAAGACCAGGACGGCCACCCTCCACCCTACTGCCTCCATCCTCTCAGTGGAGAGCTGGAAGAGGAAGCTCTCCTGCTGTTCTCCTCTTCCAAATCCTGTCTAGGAATCTAAATGTTTAAACTCCTTATGCCTCAGTTATGGGTGTTGCTCATCTATAGTGTGCCATTTAGTGACATAAAGCTGAAACCATGTTTCATCTCTGCCTAAGGCAGCTGCAAGATTTTTTATTGATTCTATGCGTTCAAGTCATTTTTTACTTCAGTGATCACATCAATAGACTCTCTCCATGATGATTATCCCTAACTTGTTAGTGAATATTCACTCATCACCACAGAAGCAGAGCAAGAAGCTCCCCATGCAAAAAGCAAGAAATACACCAAATCACTTTATTGCAACAGGCTTTTGACCTCACTTCCCTTCTGGTCATGATGACATTCGGGCGGGTGGGTGGAGGCTCCCATATCCGCTGCTACCAGTTAGTCCAAACCAGATTTTATTTATTTATTTATTATTTATTTTAATTAGATTTATATGCCGCCTTATCTCCATAGGACTCAGGGCGGCTCACAACAATTAATACCATGTTTCCCCGAAAATAAGACCCTGTCTTATATTTTTTTGAACCCTGAAATAAGCGCTTGGCCTTATTGCCATGCACTCAAAAGCCCAATTGGGCTTATTATCAGGGGATGTCTTATTTTTGGGGAAACAGGATATATCCGGCTGAATACCACCACTGATCAGGGGACAATGTGATGGTTGTCAATGCAAAGATTGTTTGCCAAACTGTTTTTTATATACCATCATAATCTTGAATGGTTCCTAAACCAGGCAAATGGTTAGTGAGGACTATCTGTATTACACCCAGAAAAAGGCATTTGCACTGGATGTCATTTGCTGGAAGCATTGCGGGGAAGAAATAATCATTCTCCTATCCAGCTGTGGGTTACCCAGAAGGATGTGAAGGATCATGGTGAGATATTTCTGCTCTGGGAGCTCCCATTCCTCTGGGACTGATGGAGGAATTTGGGATTATAAGCACACACAAATGGATGGCTCTCTCCCAAATGGAAGTTTCTGAGTCTAAGCTCTTTCCAAGGAGACGCCATGGAGAGCACAGCCACTTCTTAAAAGCCCCCTTACCATGCTTCTTTCTAATCCTTCTCTTCAATAGCCCAGTTATCCTACCTCCTTCAACTGATAGTCATACGATTTACCATCCAGACCCTTTATTATCTTTATTGATCTTCTTTGCACTTTCCATGGTCTTAATCTTTTCTATATTGTGGTGACCAGAACTGGATGCAGTATCCTAAGTGTGGTCTCATAGCATAGTGTGAAGCAGTACTATTACTCCTTGTTGTCTTGACACTACTGGTGGGTTGCTCCCGGTTTGTACCGGTTCACAAGAACCGGTAGTAAAAATTTTTAGTAGTTCGGAGAACCGGTAATAAGATTGGGTGGTCATGCCCCCGAACTGGTTCCCGGCCCAGTCGCCACTTGCTTACCCCGCCCACCGTCATTGTAGCCCCGGGACTCCGCCCTTTGCCAGCCAGGAGCGCTGCCGCCAGTCATTCCCGTGCACCCGGCTGCCTGCCTGCCTCGTCACCACCACCATGAGGAAAGGCCCCGAAGTTGCGCTGCCTGGGATCCATGTGGGCTGCTGCAGGGAGAAGCCAGGTATGTTTGGGGCAATGCTGTCTGGAGCTGAGCCTCTTAACTGGCTCGAACTGTCTGCTGCCACAGCCTGCCACCATCCCCTCTCCCCTGCCAGCTGCTCCTGTGCAAGAACTGCTGCTGCCAAGGGCGAGGGGGCAGTGGTGGCAAGGATGGGCCGTCCGGAGCTTTCTTGTCTCTCCGCCCGAGCAGACTTCTGGCATAGCCCCAGGCCTCTGGAGGGGGGGAGGGGGGAAGCTCTGGCCTGCTGCTTCTGCCACCGCCACCCCCTTGCCCCCAGTAAGAGCGGTTCTCGTGCTGCCGCTTCTCCGGCAGCACCAGGAGCAACTGCTGGGGCAGAGAGGGCGGGGCAGGCTGTGGTGGCAGGCCATTGTCGCCGGGTAACAGGCTGCTCCTGGAGCAGGCAGGAGAAGGAGAAGCCACCAGCAGGGAGGCGAGCTGCCCCAGGAGGACTGGAGGAGAGCGCAGCTCCTCACTCATGGAGATCCACCAGCATGGAAGTGGTCACAGAAAGCGCTAAGAAATGTGCGAGCCAAGAAGCGGTCATGCTTCTTGGTTGCATGTTCACTCCAGCAAAGGTTTGTGCAACCCTCTCCAGCTACAGAGCATTTATTTATTTATTTATTTATTTATTTATTTATTAGTTCGATTTATATGCTGCCCTTTTCCAGAGACTGAATGAGTCAAGCAATAGCCTTCATACTTTTGTATATACCTGCTTAGTAGGGCTTTCGCCACCCCACCCCAAGCAGTGTTCTTTTTTATACAAAGTCAGCTTATTGCCTCCACAAACCGGGTCCTCATTTTACCTACCTCGAAAGGATGGAAGGCTGAGTCAACCTTGAGCCTGGTGAGATTTGAACTTGCAGTAATTGCAGGCAGCTGGTGTTACTTATCAGTGCTTTAGTCTGCTACGCCACCAAGGCTCCTGGTAACCGCTTCCTGGCCAGCACACCTCTTAACGTGCCCACTTCTCCACTGGTAGAGCTCCATGAGTGAGAAGCTGCGCTCTCCTCCGGTCCTCCTGGGGCGGCTCGCCTCCCCGCTGGCAGCTCCTCCTTCTCCTGGCTGCTCCAGGAGCAGCCTGTCTGTTTACCCGGTGAGAATGGCCTGCCACCACACTCTGCCAACAGAAGTCGGAGAGGAAAAGACAGTTGCTTTGCTGAGTGTTTCTCCGGGGGCTGACTTGGGATGGAAGTGCAGAGAAACGCTCAGCAAAGCAACTGCCTTTTCCTCTCTGACTTCTGTTGGCCGAGAAGGAAGAGGCAGAGGTGGCGGCGGCAGCGGAAGGCAAGGGGCCGATCGCGTGGCTTACTTCAGTGCTGCCAAACACACACACACCTTTGAGAGGCTTCAGAGGCCAAGACTTTTTTTTTCTTTTCCCCCTCCTGCAGCCACCTCAAGGGCTTTGTGGCGCGGAGGACGCTGCCTCCCAAGGTTTGGGGAGGGAAGCGGGACGAGTTAAAGAAAGGTAAAAGGGAGACTTTTGGTGGCGCAATATTGGAAGAAGGAAGATGTGCCTACTATTGAAGAATGGACATTAAAAGTAGCGAATCTGGCAGAAGTGGCGAAAATTTCAGCATATTTGAAAGATCATTCACAAGAAAGATATATATCGGAATGGAGAAGATGGATTGATTATATTCAAAACAAATATCGGACTAAAAAGTATCAAATAGCTTATGAATGAATAGAAAAATTAAGAGTATTTATATTTAGTTAAGTAAAAGGGGAGTTAAAGTGTGAAGTGGGGGATAGGAATCTTTAGTTGATTAGCTTAGTTTAGCATATGACTGTTAATTGTTATACCCTGTATTTTGTTCTGGGAAGTTCAGGGTGGGTGGGGGTCGGGTAAGGAAGAGGGGGGGACGGGGAAATATCTGTAAAAACTTTTTTTTCTTCTTTTTGTAAAACTCTTTAATAAATTTTTAAAAAAGGTAAAAGGGAAGCGGGGTGGGGTGGGATTTGGTCCCCCCCTCTTCCAAGCACAGATGGTTCCTTCCTTTAATACTTGGTCCTGCATTTGACCTGGCCGGACAGCGCCCCCCCCAGCGCCTTCCCGCCTGTCCTTCCTTCTCCTGACAGGCTGTGGAGACCAAAGGTCGGGAGGGGAGGGGACTTTGTTGCTCAGGCCAAGAAGCAGAGAGAGAGAGAGAGAAGGAGGAAGGGGAGGGAGGGAAGAAGAGAGAGAGAGAGAGAGAGAGAGAGAAATAGAAAAAGAAAGAAAGAAGGAGAAAGAAGGAAAGAGAGAGACAAAGAGACAGAGAGAAAGAAAGAAAGAAAGAGAAAGGAAGGATGAAAGGAAGGGAGAGAGAGAGAAAAGAGAGAGAAAGAAAAAGAAAGACAAAGAAAGAGGAAGGGAGAGAGAAAAGAGAGAGAGAAAGAGGGAAAGAAAGAAGAAAGAGAAAGAAAGAAAGAAAGAGGAAGGAAAGGGGGAGAGAGAGAGAGAGAGAGAAGAGGAAGGAAGGACCACAAACCCTGGCATTAGACGTGGCTTCAGAAGACAATTGAAACAGGACAGCAATCTAGCGCTGGAAGGAACCTTAGAGGCCATCTAGTCCAACCCCCTGCTCCAGTAGGAAACCTTACATCATCTGGATTACTTTGTTGCCTCTAACAGAGAGGAAAATTGCCAGAAAGAAGAAGGAGTTTACTAGAACAAGGCTGCCATGCAGAGGAAGGCAGAAATAATCCTTGATTTATGACCAGAATTGAGCCCAAAATTTTGGTTGCTAAGCAAGAGTGTTGTTAAGTGAGTTTCACCACATTTTACTCAATCCATGACCTCTCCTGGCTCTAACAGTCATTGCAGGCTAGGAAAGTAAATCTGAAGGCGTGTGTAATGTTCTAATGTACAGAAATTATAGTTAAATGTGTGACAGAAAGTGGACTCTGGTGTGTTTTTCCAAATGTAATAAGTGAGGTTGAATGTGTATAGTTTTAGAAGAGGTGTGTGTGTGTGTGTGTGTGTGTACATACACATACAGTATATAGTAGATAATGTATCTTTTTGTGTGCCTATACACACTATACTATGTAATATACATGTACACATATTTTGGACGTTCAGTAGTAGTAAAAATTGTACAATTGGGAAATTGTATCTTGTTGAGACCTTTGAGGCGAGGAGAGGCCAGGCACCCTAACCCTAACCTTTGACATGAGTGACATCAAGTTGGCCACACCCACCCAGTCACATGACCACCAAGCCACCCCCCACCCAATCACATGACCACCAAGCCACACCCATCAAACAAGCCACGACCACAGAACCGGTAGTAAAAAAAATTAGAACCCACCCCTGCTTGACACAATCCCTTTGTTGATGCAGTTTAGGACTACACTGGCTTTTTTAGCAGCTACAGCATACTACTGGCTCATACCCAGGGCCGGATTTTCCTATAGGCTAACTAGGCTTCAGCCTAGGGCCTCAAGATCAAGAGGGGCCTCAAGATCAAGAGGGGCCTACATTCAAATTGTTAGCAAAATTAAAATTACACTTTCACTATAGGTGAAAGGGCCTCATAAGTGAAATAGCCTAGGGCCTCTTTTCATCTAAATCCGGCCCTGCTCATACCTATCCAGTAGGACACCTAGATTCCTCTGACCCTTAATACTGTTGAGCCCATGCCACCCCTCCCCTCCCAGGATTCTTCATGTGGCCCATTTTGGATGCCAAGTAAGTACAGGGCTCACACGGAGGCTCTGGGAGGGCGTTTTGAGCATCCAGAGGGCTTGCAGGGTGTGGGGGAGGCCGTTTTCACTCTTCTCAGGCTCCAAGAAAGTCTCTGGAGCCTGGGGAGGGCAAAAAAAGGCCAACCGCACCCACCGGTAACCTTTTTGCTGTCGCACGCCAAAAGCTGGGGGGTCATGTGCGTATACGCGGGGTTGCGGGGTGCAGGGGGCATTGAATTATGGGCGTGGGCATGCACATGTGCGATCCCCCTGCACTTCCCCTGCTTTTGGCACGCGGTATAGAATTAAAACCAGAGATTTTTCTATTAGGTATTTTACCAGAGAGATATAGTAAAGAAGATATGTATTTAATTATACACATAAGAACAGCAGCAAGAATTGTATTTGCACAAAATTGGAAGATAGAAAAAATCCCGCCAGAAGGTGAAATAATAAAGAAAATTTTAGATTGCGCAGAACTGAACAGATTAACATTAGGAATAAAAGATAAAGAGGAATCGGTGTATTTCAAGACATGGGGACAATTTTATGTATGGTTAGAAAAGAAATATGAATAAAAGATGATAGAGGAATAAATTAGACAATATAAAGGTAAATGAGAGAGAAGAAAAAAAGAAATAGAAATTCAGATGACACTTGTGTAAATGGAAAAGGGAGATGGGAGGGGAAAAGAAAAAAAATGTTACTACATAAATGTAGTACCATGATGATATGTGTGTAATTCTCTCTCCACCTACAATTTTAATCCTGAGAAAAGTTTGAGTAAAAAGAATCAGGCCAGAATGCAAACAGTCAATTTCTCACCTACACTTTGAATGGGAGATCACAAATGAAATTCAAGCCTCCTCTAAACTCTTTAACTTTTGCCTCATGTGGATTTCCTTGTGTGCAATAAGGGATGGTTTATGCTTGAAGTAAAGTCCACAGATGGACATTTGAAAGGTTTCTCCGTGGTGTGAGTTTTCTGGTGTCTCAAGAGGTGGAAATTCCGACTGAGACGTTTCCCACAATCAGGACATTGAAAAGGTTTCTCTCCTGTGCGAGTCCTCTGGTGTTTCACTAGGCTGCAATTATTATAAAAACATTTCCTACAATTAGGATTTTCATAGGGTTACTCTCTTGTGCGAATCCTCTGATGTTTCACTAGGCTGTAATTATCACAAAAACGTTTCCTACAATTAGGACTTTCATAGTGTTTCTCTCCTGTGCAAGTCCTCTGGTGTGTCACTAGGCTGTAATTATCATGCGGAGCTGGCAACGGAGTTGGACAGTGAAGAGGCTGGGGAGGACAATGGGCCACTCCTGGAGTCAGAGGAAGGCCCGGACGTGGGCTCTGCATCGGAGGCAGAGATGGGGCCAGGGCCATCTGGGAGTGATGCGCGGCTTCCGGAGCCTCCAGAGCAGGATAGCAGAGAGGCAGAAGAACAGGAAGAGCCTATTCCTAGTGTACGCATGCAAAAAGCTGCCAGAAGGCAAGTGCAGCTAAAGCAAAAAGGACGACTCGGGAGTAAGGCCAGGAGATGATTGGCCCCTCCCAGAAGGCTTAAAAGAGCAGCAATGGCTCTTGGGGTCTTTGTAGGAAAGCAACGTTGCTACATTTGTTCTTGTCAGCATCTCTTGCTTCTGAACTTTTGCCAAGAAAAGCCTTTGACAGGGTGCCAAAGTAGACAAAGGTTGGTGATAAGGCCAAAGGACTGTTTACGAAGAATTTGTTTTGGACTTAATTTGGACTAAGCTGAGAATTAAGTAATTCTCAGCTGTTCTAAAAAATATGTTTGTTTAGGACTGATTGTGTCTGGTAATAACAACTTGGGCCTAGATCACAACACCTATACGAGTCTTCTGGTGTATCATGAGGCTAGAATTCTGACTGAAACATTTCCCGCAGAAAGGACATTTGAATGGTTTTTTTGTGTGAATTCTCTGGTGTCTGAGATGGAAATTTCTAATGAAACTTTTCCCACAATCTAGACACAACCACAAGGGAGCTGTTCTGACCAGTTTTTGTTACATTGACCTAATGTGTATGGCTTTTCTCCTGTCTAGCTCCTCGTTGCATAATCACTTGTGATTTGCAATCTGTGCTTTTCTTATAAGGAAATCTATGGAGCTTTCCCACAGCTGATATTCTTGAGGAGGTCACAAATATGGACAATGCTTTGTTTATTGGTGCTTTCATTCAAGAAACTTTTTCCACAAACTGAAGATTCATATAGTTTCTCTTCTGTGTGAGTCCTCTGGTGTATCACTAGTTCAAAATTCCAATCAAACGTTTCCCACAATTTGGACAATTATAAGGTTTCTCTCCTGTGTGAATCTGAATCTGAAATTCTAAATTTATAATGAGGAAGGAAGGGAAGCTGAGAAAGAGATTGGTCATAGTGATGCAGAATGGACAGGAGAGAGATTACAAGTTAATAAGTGTAGTGTGTTAAAAACTCACTGTATGTGTGGACTCATCACTGAGCAAGAGTTGGGAAATGAGCTTTACATTATCTTTTTATTATTAAATTAATTTATTATTAAATTTTATTACTGCCCATCTCAGTTTGAGGTAAATCTGAGCATCTTGCCTTGCCCTAATGATCATAGCAACACCGACAAGACCCATTTTTTACATGTCAAATGCTTCTGATCCTTCCAACATAATGCATTCAGGGCTCACTGAAAATGGTGGTGGTTTCCAGGACACAGTCATGAGGCTCAAGGATGTGTGTCCTCCCCTCCCTCCCCAACATGAGATCAGAGAGGAGGATGGGAGATCTGGTGGGATGGTAGTCAGGTGTAAGGGGATCCTGGGGCAGAATGAAGGGCTGAGCGGAAACAAGGCTTACAAAACAGAGCACAGGATGTCTTAGAGGGTGGGGGAGGCCTAGGGATGCCTACAGCAAGCAAGCCTGGCCCTATACTAGGCTTCCAAGAGTTTTCCCCAGTGCTGAGGTAGCCAGTGTTCTGCTTAACAACTCAGTCCCATAATAGTTCTATCTAGAGGACTATGTTTATGCTGGCTGGGGACTTCTGGGGTTTAAATCTGGGTGAAAACAAGGTACAAGACTGAAACTCCATATGTGGGTCCATAATCAACATACAAAAGCACCAGCCAAAATTTCTTTTTGAGGAATTCCACTACTTCTGCGAAAATATTCAGAAGATTCTGCCAATGGTACTTAGCCATTTTCCACTTTCTCCACCTTTTCTCTCCACCTATAAGTTTAAGTAAAAGGAATCAGGCCAGAATTCAGTCAATTTTTCATTTACACTTTGTGAATGGGAGATCACAAATGAAATTCAAGACTTCTCTAAACCCTTCAACTGTTGCCTCATGTGGATTTCCTTCATAAATCATCCATAAGGGATGATTTATGCTTGAAGTAACGTCCAAAGACTGGGCGTTAGAAAGATTTCTCCATAGTGTGAGTCCTCTGGTGTATTACCAGGTAGGAATTCCGACTGAAACGTTTCCCACAGTCAGGACATTCAAAAGGTTTCTCTCCTGTGTGAGTCCTCTGGTGATTCATGAGGTGGGAATTTCGACTGAAACTTTTCCCACAGTCAGGACATTCAAATGGTTTCTCTCCTGTGTGAGTACTCTGGTGGTTGATAAGGTGGGAATTCTGACTGAAACTTTTTCCACAATCAGGACATTCAAAGGGTTTGTCTCCTGTGTGAGTCCTCTGGTGTCTCATGAGGTGGGAATTCTGACTGAAGTTTTTTCCACAGTCAGAACATTTAAAGCGTTTCTCTCCTGTGTGAGTACTCTGGTGTCTCATGAGGTGGAAATTTCTAATGAAACTTTCCCCACAATCTGGACATTCAAAGAATTTCTCTCCTGTGTGAGTCCTCTGGTGGTTAATGAGGTAGGAATTTCGACTGAAACGTTTCCCGCAATCTGAACATTCAAAGGGTTTTTCTCCTGTGTGAGTCCTCTGGTGTATTACGAAATAGGAATGCTCACTGAAATTTTTCCCACAATCGGAACATTCAAAGGGTTTTTCTCCTGGATGAGTTCTCTGGTGTCTCATGAGGTGGGAATTTTGACTAAAACCTTTTCCAC
This sequence comes from Pantherophis guttatus, assembly GCF_059756535.1. Classification (NCBI taxonomy): domain Eukaryota; kingdom Metazoa; phylum Chordata; class Lepidosauria; order Squamata; family Colubridae; genus Pantherophis; species Pantherophis guttatus. The sequence continues at coordinate 265,393,633 of NC_142064.1, forward strand.
AGTCAGGACATTCAAAAGGTTTCTCTCCTGTGTGAGTAGTCTGATGGTTCATCAGACTGGTATTGTGACTGAAACTTTTCCCACAAATAGGGCATTCAAAGGGTTTCTCTCCTGTGTGAATCCTCTGATGTACTACAAGGGAGGAATTCTGACTGAATCTTTTCCCACAGTCAGTACATTCAAAGGGTTTCTCCCCTGTGTGACTCCTCTGGTGAATTACCAGGTAGGAATTCTGACTGAATCTTTTCCCACAGTCAGGACATTCAAAAGGTTTTTCTCCTGTGTGGGTCTTCTGGTGTTTCACCAGGCTGGAATTATCACTATAACTTTTCCCACAGATAGGACATTCAAATGGTTTCTCTCCTGTGTGAATCCTCTGGTGTATCATGAAATGGGAATTTCTAATGAAACGTTTCCCACAGTCAGGACATTCAAAGGGTTTTTCTCCTGTGTGAGTCCTCTGGTGTTTCACCAGGCTGGAATTATCACTAAAACGTTTCCCACAGAAACAACATTCAAAGGGTTTCTCTCCTGTGTGCGTTCTCTGGTGTTTCACCAAGCTGGAATTATCACTAAAACATTTTCCACAGATAAGACATTCAAAGGGTTTCTCTCCTGTGTGAGTCCTCTGGTGTCGCATGAGGTGGGAATTTCTAATGAAACCTTTCCCACATTCTCGACACTCATAGGGTTTCTCCATGGAGTGAATCCTCCTATTGATTATAATTCTTATAATTCCAGGATGGAATTATGACTGGAACTATTCCTATAGTCAGGACATTGAAATGGGTTTTCTCCTTTGTGGTTCCTGTAGTATGACACCAAATTGGTATTATAACTGAAAGTTTTCCCACAATCAGAACCTTCAAAGCATTTTTTCTCCTATGTGAGTCCTCTGGTGTATCATCAGGCTGGAATTCTGACTAAAAGTTTTCCCATAATCAGACATTCAAAGGGTTTATCTTCTATGTGAGTTCTCTGGTGTCTCATGAGATGGATAATGAAGCTTTTCCCACAATCTAGACACTCATACAGTTTCTCCCTGGAGTCAATCTACTGATGTATCACCAGAATGGAATTGTGACAATGATTTCCTGATGACAGTCAGGACATTCAAAGGGTTTCACTTCTGTGCAAGTCCTCGGTGGGTTAACCAATTCTCACTGAAACTTTTTCCACAGAAAGGATATTCAAATGTTTTTTTCCTATGTGTGAGGCCTTTAGTGTCTCATGACCTGGGAATTTCTAATGAAACTTTCACACAATCTACACAGTCATAATGTTTTCTCCCTGCTGTGAGACCTCTGATGTATCACCACATGCCATGCTCACTAAAACGTTTACCGCATTGGGAGCATTTTTATGGCTTCTCTCTTGTGTGGTTGCTTCCATGAACCACAAAGGAGCTATTCTGACTGAAACTTTTGCCACAGTCAGGTAATTTCTATGGCTTTTCTCTTTTCTGGCTCCTCTTGTGCATAATCAGCTGTGATTTTCAACTTGTATTTTTCCCACAATAGGCAAATCTATGGAGCTTTTCCACAGTTGATATTCTTGAGGGAGTCAAAAATATAGACAATGCCTTGTTTAGTGTTGCTTTCATTCAAGCCGTTTTCTTCCTCACAGGGAGAAGCCTGCATTCCTGTCTGCTCCACGTGACTTTCCTTATTGACCTTTTTCTCCCCACTGACTTCTAGATACTTCTCTTTTTTGCTGATTGAAAAATAATCTCACTTTTCATGTAATATATCATTGAGTTCTGCATAATCTGCTTATTCTTTCTTGATTTTCTCTCTTTTGTCTAACAAGAGGAGGAGGAGAATTGTGTGGTTTTCTGAAGGAAATGGAAAATATTTTGATTTCTGGCTTTTCTTCCCTTTTTAACATTGCTTGTTATTCTCAGTTGTTCCAAGTGCTCTTATTGCCATCTTCTTTGCCTGTAAGATTCAAAGAAAAATGTAACTTTAATTGTTTATAAAATGCTTAGAGATGACATGAAAAAATAAAAATTATATTACATAATATAAATATTACAATATGTAAATATCAGCCTCTGCCAGGCTGAGCACCCTGCTCTTCAGATCCCAACAGTGCCTGGCGGTGGTGCTCCTGGCAGGCAGGTGAATGTCCCAGGGCTGGACATGCATACCTCATCGCACTGCAGTGGACTCGGCCCCAGCGCAGCGCTCTCTCCACCTGCTTCCCTACCCGCTGGGTGGACTGGCCCGGAAGCAGTGCATCCCCATTGCAGGCTGGAGGTAAGACCCGAGGCAGAGGGGAGGGAGAGTGGGCGGCAGCCACCCGGGGGCCCCACGGAAGCCAAGAGCTGGGCTCAAAAGGTGGTCAAGCCTCCCCCTCTCCCCCGACGCAGCCTGCACCCTTCAGCCGAGCACGGTGGGCCCAGGGTGGGTCTCCCTCCCCCTCCATCAACCTTATCTTTGCAGGCAGTCACAGTAAACAGAATGACCATTGCCCATCCCTACCAGCCCTGGCTTCAGCAACTTCATGGTCTACCCATGGCGTTGGGGGGGAAACGCGCACAATGTCACCCTCAGCCCTCTGCCCACCGCATCTCAGCCTCTCTGCAAGGGAGGAGGCAATGGAGGCGGACTTCAGACCACTGTGGAGCATGCCACCAGAAACAAGGAAGCAGGAAGCTCCCACAGCAGTACTGGGAGCAATGGGCACTTGAATGTGAGTGAAACCGAGAGGCGGGCCAGGTTGTAGGAAGGACAAGCATGGGAAGCAACGTTTGAGGAAAAAGGGCTTCAGTTTAAAAGGAACCTTATTTGAAGGCCGGGAGGCCCTGCCCCTCGTGTCTCATGGGGCTGCAACTCCATGTGCCAAAAACATCATTTTCTTTAAATGTCAATTGCGAGCCAAGGACGTCCCCACCAGGTGTTTGGAAGGTGTGGACCAAAGACAACCGAAGGATTGTGACCTGATTGGACCATGTGATGGACGTGTGACCTAGGGGCAAGAACTTTGGGATTTGATTTGGGTGGGGAAAACCTCAGGTCCTTCAGAATTGGTTTTTCATAGCTGTGCCAATATGGCATTCCTAATAAATGTTTATTCTGAGGAAACTTCAGGCCTCAGAGTTTTGATTTCATTGGGTGCGTTATTTGGAACCCTGACACTAACCCGACTCTCCGAATAAAAACAATAAAGAAGCTCTGCGCTTGCAGGGCAGCTGTCCAGGGTCCTAAACTCTCGATGCTTACCTGGGAAACTGGGCAGTGGGAAGACTTAGGGAAGATGGAGAAGTCCATCGGTACCAGCGGAGCTGTGGGCTCAGGGAGCAGCCTCAGAATCCCAGCGAACCCAGAGTCCTTGAAGTTGCCAGCAGCCAAAGAATTATACCGGGCTGGAGGGGACCTGAAGAGCCATCTGGTGTTCCAGTAACCGCAGATTTCCTCAGCTCGAGCAGAGTGCATCACTGTTTTTGAGTGGAGGGCTACAAGTCCGTTGAACATTAGCAAATCCAGGGAATGGGGAATCCAATCGCTATCAAGGAGTCAAACCTCTGGCTGACTTTGTGGCAAGATCAGACACGAGGAGTGGGTCTCCGCGCTCCCGTGCCGAGTTCTCCCCATTGGTGGGCTCCGAGAGGAGTCAAAGCCACCCTGTAAGGGAGGCGAAGCAAAGAGGGGTACCCTGCAAGGTCGCAGAGAGTCGCAACTCTCCTGCTTGACCTGGGTTTTTTTTCCCTCTCAACCACAATGAGAAGAGGCAACCTAAAGATGGCTGCCGCAAAGCTGGGGCAGCCGAGAAACAACTAAGAAATGTGCAGGAGCGGTATAAATGAACAGGGATTGGAGCTGGGTGAGAAGATTCTTTTTTCTGCATTTAGTCCCTAAACTTAAAGGAAAAAAGAAGAAAAACCAGGAAGAGACTCTTAGAATTATCTTTTTTAAAGCAGTGAACAACCATAGAGAGAAAAATCCTAGACCTAAATGAAAGGAGCTAAGGGGAGAAAAGCTAAAGACCTTTTAACCATACAAAATTGGATTTTAAACTAAGTAGGTGTTGTTATGGAAAGGCATTATAAAATGCTGGAGCTATATACCTCAATTAAATCAAGAACTCAATTTTGTCTCTATAAATTGAATTAAATTTGGATTAATTAATCTATCACGCTTGAAACAGCTGAAACCTATTGGTGCTGCCATCTACTGGTGAATGAAATACACTACACCCCTACAAATCTAGGAAAATTCTGACAGAAGAAACAAGCAACATTTTTTTGAAGGATTGTGGCGATACTAACTGTTCTATAATTAATTACTATTGTGAGAATAAGGAAGACTCTTAAATAAAGTAAAGCGACTTTTGTTTTGCAGAAACTGCCTGGAATACTTAAATGGAATTGATTAATAACCTGAGATGTAAAAAGTTATGATTATTGAACTCTCTGATGAGCTGAATATATTGTTTTTGGCCTTGACTAAAAGCGGACTTATTAAACTAAGACAAGATGCTCTATCAGGGGGAAATGGGTGAGATTTCAAGAGAAATGGCATGGATGTTTCAAAGCATTAGGGACACCGTGACAAAGAACCACAGAAAGATAAAAAATTTAATCCAAGGCATAAGTGGCAAAATAGAAAATATGATACAACTGACAATGAATGAAGATCAAAGAGTCCAGGAAACAGAGGAGGCGGCAGAAAGAATGGAGAAAAAGATAGAACAGACAAATCACCAAACAAAACAAGACGATGAGAAGAGAGATACAAAAATGGAATTGGATAGCCTGGAAGATGTCTTTGAAAGAGAGATAGGGGAATGGGTGGATACTCTGGAGATCTGGCAGTATAGAAGGATAGAGATGGGAGAAATGTTTAGATAGAATAATGAAGATACAAATGTTGACAGAGTCAAAGATCCAAGAGAGGAGTATGGAGGAAAGCCAAAAAAACGAATAAGAATTGAAGTATTAAAACGGGCAAGAGATGATGGATAGAAAATATTTTTTTCCTTTCTTCTTTTTTCTAATATAATGATGGCCTGATTAAAAACTAGAATAGAGGTAGAAATAAGAATATACACCTTTATATAAAGGACTATGTCTTAACATAAACATGTGTGTTAACATAAACATGTGTATTAACAGTAGCAATCTGCAACTCTTACACTGCAAAAATATATGGACTTCACAACTCGACTAAGATAAAGCAATAGATGCAATTTATATGGACTTCGGTAAAGCCTTTGATTCAGTGGTACATGACAAACTACTTCTAAAACTAAAATCTCACGGCATAGCCGGATCCCTGCATAAAGTGGTTAGCTGTGTTCCTATCAAACAGGCAACAAGTAGTCAAAATAGGGAATGCCCTATCAAACCCTGCACCTGTTAACAGCCCCCAAGGCAGCATTTTAGGATCCACACTCTTTATACTTTACATAAATGACCTTTGCAATCATATTATAAGCAGCTGCGTTCTCTTCACTGATGATGTAAAACTATTCAACACCACCGACAATGCTGCTACCTACACAGAGACTTTAATATGTGTCAGAATGGTCAAACAGTTGGCAACTCCAAATCTCAACCAACAAACGCTCTGTCTTACACATTGGCAAAACAAATCAGAACACAAAATTCAAGCTGAGCGGATACGACCTCGTATACGACCCTCACTCTGTCAAGGACCTTGGAGTATTCATCTCTAATGATCTAAGTGCCAGAGCTCAGTATAACAGCATTGCCAAAAAGGCATTAAGAGTTAATAAATTGAGAGTTAATTAAGAGTTAAATAATTCTTAATAATTAATTAATTAAGACAAATAATTTATTAATAAATTAATAGTTAATTAATTAAGAGTTAATTAAGAGTCACTGCAACAGCATTGCCAAAAAGGCATTAAGAGTTGTTAACCTAATCTTACGAAGCTTCTTCTCCGGTAATATTGTACTGCAAACTAAGGCATACAAAACCTTTGCTAGACCAATTCTTGAATACAGCTCATCTGTATGGAATCCACACTGCATATCGGACATTAATACAATTGAGTGAGTCCTGAGATATTTCACGAGAAGAGTCCTCCACTCCTCTGCTCACAACAGAATACCTTATGCCACCAGGCTGGAAATTTTGGGCTTAGACAATTTAGAGCTATGCTGCGTTCTGTCTGACCTAAACGTAGTACACAAAATTATCTGCTACATCTTATCTGTCAATGAATACTTCAGCTTCAACCGCAACAATACACGAGCACACAATAGATACAAACTTAAGGTAAGCTGCTTCAAACTTGATTGCAGAAAATATGACTTCAGCAACAGTGGCCAATGCCTGGAATGCACTACCAGACTCTGTGGTTACTTTTCCAAACCCCCATAACTTTAACCTTAGACTGTCAACTATTGACCTCACCCCATTCCTAAGAGGTCTGTAAGGGGCGTGCATAAGCGCACCAACGTGCCTACCGTTCCTGTCCTACTGTACCCATGTATTCGTATTCTTACCCTGTATTCATAATCATGTTTATACTTATATCTGTTACCTTATGTTTTTGACAAACAAACAAACAAGGAATAGTAAGAGTGACCTGACTAGAAGAATAGAGGTAGAAATAATAAAAAGGGGGAATATTAAGTAGATATAATTTCTATATAAATTGAATATAAGTAATAATTATATGGGAAGATGAGAGGTTGAAAGATGGTATTACTATGTATGTTTAAGATTATTAGCATTAGAATGGAACATTGAAATATTGAATAACTACTTTAAAATAATCATGTACATTAATATTAGGAGTATATAAGTTTGATTAATGTAACAAATTAACCTTCTGCAACCTATAACCTCCCACCAACCAGTACGCTCCCACAGAGTGGGCCTCCTCAGGGTACCATCACTAAAGCAATGTCAACTGGTGGTTCCCAGGGGGAGAGCCTTCTCTGTGGGGGCACCTACCCTTTGGAACAGGATACCCCCAGGGATAAGAATAATCCCAGATCTTCGTGCTTTCCGTCGGGCACTTAAGACCGTCCTCTTTCACCAAGCTGGGCTGGCATAATTAATTTTTTCTTTCCTTTTCCTAATTGTGTAAATTTTATTCTGAAGATGTTAACTTAACTGATAAGCCAAATTGACTTAATTATTATTTATTGCTTCTATTCACATTTTTATATATATGTTTATTTTGACTGTTCACTGTCCTGAGTCCTTCGGGAGAAGGGCAGTATAAAAAACAAACAAACAAACAAACAAACAAACAAACAAACAAACAATTGACTGTTGCTATTTGTATTAACATGTTGATATATGTTTAAAAATAAAAATCCAATAAAACTTTTTTAAAAAAGAGCCAAATCCTGGAGGGGCTGCCAGAGAGATTTGGCCAGCCGAGCATCAGCTGCTTGGGCCAGCAACCCCCAGCCAGCCAGCCTGTCATGGTCCTGGCCCAGCCGACCTTCACCTTTCCTGGCCAGGGGAATGTGACCACTCAGAGTGGGATTTCCTCCTCCTTTCACTCAGTGCTGAGCAGATGGCTCCTAAGCCTCCCTTGTTGGGCCTGATCTACCAAAATGACAGCTCAACCAGTGACAGTTGTCAGCCAACAGCCAGGCCCGCAACAAGGGGCCATGGTCTACCAAGGCCAGGTAGTCCACCTCGCCAGTCTCTCCTTAGTCTGCCACCGGTGGACCAGATCCCTCTGGGCTGGGCATACTACACTGGACAGGAGTGGATCCAGTGCCAATGGATGCCAGCCTGCCAGCCCCCGTTCTCCATCTGGTCTCAGGTCAGCCACTACCAACACTGCTGACAGTCCCACCCACTGCTTCAGAGCCACTTTTGATGGGAGTCCTGAAAAGCTAGCGTACTTCGTGAACCGGATTTGGTCCCACCTCAATCACTATGGAGCCCAGTACCAATCTGATCAACAAATATGTCAAGGTTTCAAGGAATATCCCCCACCCAAGTAAGACTCCGAGGCCAGCAGTTCCTCAAAGTTTCATTTTATTAGAGATGTCATATTGGCACATCTGGGAAAACCTGAATCTGAAAGCCCCCACATTTTCCCCACCCAAGGAAAAGTCAAAATTCCTTCCCCTGCACCCACATGTCCATCACATGGCCCAATCAATCCACCATCCCGATGTTCCCCAGTTACACCGCTTCAAGTGCAGGCTGAATGTCCTTGACTCCCAGAGCAAAGAATGTTGTTATGACTATATATCTCCACCAACTCCATGCAACCCCCCCTCCTCAGCACTAAATGTGGCAGCCCTGAAGATCCAAAGAAAAAGATGGGCTCCAGGGCTGACAAAATGATCTCGGCCATTGCTGACAACATGAAGGGCAAAGCGGCCAAGTGGATGGCCCAACTTGTGGCCCAGTATTTGAAATTCTGAAGGAACGGTTCACTGAGGAGCTGCAGGTCAGAGCCAAGTGGGTGGCCCAATTGCATGACGAGGAGACCCCTGAACTCGAGGATGCCGACAAATTCCTGCAACTACTAAGGCCCTGGTTCGAAGATACAATCCAGGGGCAAGAGGCAGAGGCTGAGATTAAAGACGTCAAGCAAAAGGGCCGCCCCGTGAAGGAGTTAGTATTGGAATTCCGAAGAGTGGCGGGAAAACGGAGAGACTAGCCAGAACACCTCCTGGTCCATCACTTCAAGGAGGCCCTGGACTAGGACCACCGCCAAGCCTGCACCTTCCGAGGGCTTTCTGAGTGCATACAAGAATGGTACTGAATGTCCACCGAAAGCAAAAAACTGCACCAGAGCAAAAAACTAAAAAACCAAAAAAGGGTTTTGGGCTGCCACACCACCATGAGGCAGCTGGAAGAGCCCAGGCAGACCTTGCCTGTGGCCATCAAGTGCTTCAAATGCAGCCATCAAGGTCACTGAGCATCCAAGTGCCTAGCCCTGGCACCTGTCCCCCCAAGTCTGGACTCTGGCAGGACCTAAAGTGAAGAGAACCCCATGCAAGTCAGCGGACAAGGGGCAATTCGCCAGGAAGGCCATTGAGGTTCCCACCTCTCCTGAAAAGGGGGGGGGAAGCAACAGCAATGAGAGCAGCGAAGATGATCTGATGGTGAGGCCATCTGCCCCTTCACCATAAGGTCGCAAATAATGGTGCCCAGGACAGGAGCCCAAGGGGAAATAGAGGCCATCTTAGACACTGGGTGCACCAGATGCTTGATCATCCTCCCCACGGTCCAGACTAGGAATGAGCACGATACCCCTGGCACGGCCCATGCACTTCGAGCAAGATGATGGGACACTAATAGGCAGTGTCCCAGCCACCCTGGTCACTGAACCAATGAGGCTTCAAATGGACCGTGATTGGGAGTTCATCCGCTTAATAGTGGTGCCATCATCCTGGGCCTAGCATGGCTGGACAAGTAGGGCCCTGCCATCACGTGGGAAGATGGCTATAGGAAGCTGAAGATGGGATAGGACCGTTGCCACCCTGCCCTGATGACAAGGCTCACCCGGTGGCACCGCCACACATCCCCAGGCCCAGTGAAAAAGTGGCAGCCATCACTGACTCGCCACCGGACTGTCCCCAAATTCCCAGAGTACCGGGACTTGGCTGCCACCTTCAGTGAACAACAGTGCAACACCCTACCCCCCCAACCGACCCACCAACTGTGCTATAGAATTTGTACCAGGGGCTAAATTGCCCAAGCCAAAAATGTATTCCATGACTCCTAGGGAGATGGACGAGCTGAGAAAATACATCGACCCCAACCTGGTGAGGGGGTTCATCCAATGGGCCAAGTCTAGAGTGGCTACCCCGGTGCTTTTCAAACAAAAAAAATATGGGTTGATGAGGCTTTGAGTTGATTTTAGAGATCTAAATGCAGTGTCAGTAGAAAACACCTACCCCCTGTCCTTAATGAAGGACATGCTAAGCCACTTGGCAAAGGGGAAGGTGTTTACCAAGCTATACTTGAGAGAGGTTTACTACCGGGTGCAGATCAAGGAAGGAGATGAGTGGAAAACAGTCTTTAACTGCCCGCTGGGCAGTTTCCAGTTCAAAGTAATGCCATTTGGCCTACAGGGAGCCCCCAGTCTTTATGCAGCTAATTAATGAGGTGTTACATGAGCATCTTTATCAGGGTGTCCTAGTCTATTTGGATGACATTCTCATATTCAGTGAAAACTATACGAGCACATTAAACTAGTGCGCCAAGTCCTAAAGAAACTCCTAGCAGCTAAACTATATGCTAAGCTGTCAAAATGTGAGTTCCACAAGATGTCCCTAGACTACCTGGATTACCGAGTGTCAAATGAAGAAATCAAAATGGACCCGGGAAAAGTGAAAATGGTGCTAGATTGGCAACACCCACACACCAGTAAACAGCTTCAGAGTTTCCTGGGATTTGCCAACTTCTACAGGCAGTTCATCCCAGCTTTTGCAAAAGTGACACTGCCCCTGACAGAACTGTTGAAGACGGGGTGGGGTGGGGTGGTGGTGATGCCTCTAAACCGCGGCCCAGTCAGTCACTGGCATGGTCCCTGGATTGTCAGCAGGCATTCAAAATGCTGAAGAAACGGTTCACTGAGGAGCTGCAGATCAGAGCCAAAGTGTACTTGCCAACAAAGTATCTAAAACTCAAACTGCCCAGCAGAAAATTAGGTCCTAAGTTCAGAGGGCCTTTCCCGATAGTGAAAAATCCTGTTACTGTTCAGCTTAGACTCAAAATGCTTGTTAGGGAAAGTGCACTCAGTGTTCCATAGCAGCTTGCTAAAAACCGCAGCAAGCTCTCAGCTAACACCAGTACACTGGGCCGCCCCAATGCCTATTTTAGTACAAGGGGAAACCCATTATGAGGTAAAAAGGATCTTAGACTCATTTACAGCAGGGTCACTTGCAATACCTAGTCCGCTGGAAGGGATACCCCTTATCTGAAGCTACCTGGGTTAAGACCTGGGATGTAAAGGCAGACAGATTGATTAAACAGTTTCATGACAAATATCCTAGTTAAGCCAAGGGGCCACCTGGGGGGGCGTGTGTTGAAGGTGAAAATGGTTAACCTCTGATTTTTCTCTTTTAGAAGTTCCTTCTCGGCTGAGTGGGGGCAGCCTGTCAGCCCTGAAACCATTTTGGAAATCGTCAGGGCTGCCATAGCAAGGCTGGTTGCTGCTGTGGGAATGTGAGGGGAGAGGTAGAGATAACGGGGAAATTGTAGTGTGCCAATATGACATTCCTAATAACAATTACTTTGAGGAGAGTTCAGGCCTCGGAATTTTGATTTCGTTGGGTCTGTTATTGAATCCCTGACATATAGACCATCCCCTCTGATTCTTAGGTTGGCTTTATTTAATTTTGCTTGATATTTTTATATAGCCCTGAGAGAGATTCAGAGGCTTTGGGATCATTGGAAGGGTTTCCAATGTCTAACCATAATAAAATGAGACATGATAAAGATGTGCACTAAAATACGACACCAAGGAAAGAGAAAAAGGAAAACAATCAGTTAATATTAAGCATATTAAACATTTTACTATTTTAAATTTCAGAAATTTTGCACATATTTAAATTTGATAGAGTGGATGACAGTGCTGGGCTAGGAGCAAGGAGATAGTTTGTGTTCTCCACTCATATAGATTGACAGATGATACTGTTAATATGGCCCTGCACTACATCCTACAACATCTTAAATCTCCAAAGACCTACGCAAGGGTCCCCTTTATAGACTTTAGTTCAGCATTCAATACCATCATTCTGGACATACGCCTAACTAAACTAAACCAGCTAGCGGTACCTGAACACCCTTGTAAGTGGATCATAAGTTTCCTAACAGACCGGAAGCAGCAGGTGAAGCTAAGCAGAATCACATCAGATACCTGTACAATTAGCACAGGGCCCCCCCCCAAGGATTTGTGCTCTCCCCATTTCTCTTCTCTCTATATACCAATGACTACATCTCAAATGATCCATCTCTTAAACTACTGAAGTTTGCAGATGATATAACAGAGATTGGTCTCATTCGAGACAATGATGAATCTGCATACAGACGGGAGGTTGAACAACTAGCCTTGTGGTGTGACCGGAACAATCTGGAACTGAACACACTCAAAACAGTAGAAATGGTGGTAGACTTTAGGAGAAATCCTCCCATACTTCCACCTCATACAATACTAGACAACACAGTATCAACAGTAGAGACCTTCAAATTTCTAGATTCTATCATATCTCAAGACCTAAAATGGACACCTAACATCAAAAACGTCATCAAAAAAGCACAACAAAGAATGTTCTTTCTGCGTCAACCCAGGAAGCTTAAACTGCCCAAGGAACTGCTGATACAGTTCTAAAAAGGAATTATTGAGTCTGTCATCATAACTGTCTGGTTTGGTTCTGCAACCCAACAAGACAGACACAGACTTCAGAGGATAATTAGAACTGCAGAAAAAACAATTACTACCAACCTGCCTTCCATTGAGGACCTGCATACTGCAGGAGTCAAAAAGAGGGCTGTGAAAATATTTACAGACCTCTAAACTGTTTCAACTCCTACCCTCAAAACAACACTATAGAGCACTGCACACCAGAACAACTAGACACAAGAAGTTTTTTCCTGAATGTCATCACTCTGCTAAACAAATAATTCCCTCAACACTGTCAAACTATTTACTAAGTCTGAATTACTATTACAATTAATCGTCCCATTGTTCCTATCACCCATCTCCTCCCACTTATGACTGTATGACTGTTACTTTGTTGCTTGTATCCTTATGATTTATATTGTTTCCTACTATGATTTGATTACTTATTTGTACCCTATGACTATCATGTATCTTGTCTTTTTATGTACAGTGAGAGCATATGCACCAAAGACAAATTCCTTGTGTCCAATCACACTTGGCCAATAAAGAATTCATTTCCATTCAATCCTATCCTATTCTCAGTCATGGAAAGTCCCCAGTGATTATCCAGACAGACTATTGAGTTACATCTTGGTTTCTCCACATGCCAGTCCTGATCTGCTCCTTGTCACCGAGTATCCTTCAAAGGGATCAGATGCAATGTGACCTACTAAAAAACATTGTAACCTGTCTTTTTGAATCTTGTGGGTGAAATGAAAGATCTTGGAATTCTTTGGTGTCTTCCAATCCCAGCAAAATCAGGATAATCCATCTGTATAGCTAACATATCACTTTCACTGCTACAAATAATGTTCCCCTTTAATTGAAGGAATTTTTTAAACAAATTAAGGAGTCCTGGGAGAGAAGTGAAAGAACAGGAAAGATCTCCCAGGTGTTCGGAAGAGAGCTTTTTATTTATTTTATTATTTAATTTTATTTACAATTTATATACTGCCCTTCTCCCTGAGGACTCAGGGCGGTATACAGCCAGAATTAAGAACATGAAATACAAATATTAAAAAACAATTAAAATATATATAAATTTGGCCCAAAAATTAAAAATCACAAACCAATTAAACATTTAAAAATTTCTTCTTAAGCCAGCCCGGCTTGCTGGAAAAAGTGGGTTTTTAGGGCATGGCGGAAGGCACTGAGGTCTTGGATTCTCCTTATCTCTGGGGGCAACTGATTCCAGAGGGTAGGTGCCCCCACAGAGAAGGCCCTCCCCCTGGGGGTCACCAGCCTACATTGTTTGGCTGATGGCACCCTGAGGAGGCCCTCTCTGTGGGAGCGCACGGGTTGATGGGAGGTCGTCGGTAGCAGCAGGCAGTCTCGAAGATAGCTAGGCCCTATGCCATGGAGCACTTTAAAGGTGATGACCAACACCTTGAAGCACACCCGGAAGACCACCGGGAACCAGCGCAGCTCGCGCAGGAGCAGTGTTACATGGGAGCGCCATGCTGCTCCCATCACTACCCCTGCTGCTGCGTTCTGGACCAGTTGGAGCCTCTGGGTGCTCTTCAAGGGGAGCCCCATGTAGAGAGCGTTGCAGTAGTCAAGGCGAGAGGTGACGAGGGCGTGAGTGACTGTGCACAGGGAATCCCGATCAAGAAAGGGCTGCAACTGGCGAATCAGGCGAACCTGACAAAAGGTCCCCCTGGTTACAGCTGTCAGGTGTTCCTCCAAGGACAGCTGCATATCCAGGAGGACTCCCAGATTGCGAGCCTTTTCAGTGGGGGCCAAAGACTCGCCCCCAATAGTCAGTGATGGAGTCAACTGACTATATCGGGATGCCGGGAGCCACAGCCACTCAGTCTTGGGTTGAGCTTGAGCCTGTTCCTCCCCATCCAGATCCGCACAGCCTCCAGGCACTGGGACATCACTTCAAGGGCATCATTGGGGTGGCCTGGGGTGGAGATGTACAGCTGGGTGTCATCAGCGTACTGGTGGTATCTCACCCCAAAGCCACGGATGATCTCGCCCAGCGGCTTCACATAAATGTTGAACAGAAGGGGCGAGAGGACCGATCCCTGCGGCACTCCACAGATGAGAGGCCTCGAGGTCGACCTCTGCCCCCCTGCCAACACAAACTGCGACCGGTCGGAGAGAAAGGAGGAGAACCACTGCAACACGGTGCCTCCCACCCCCAACTCTTCCAGCCGGTGCAGCATGATACCATGGTCGATGGTATCAAAAGCCGCTGAGAGATCTAACAGGACCAGAACAGAGGAGCAACCCCTGTCCCGAGCCCTCCAGAGATCATCAACCAACGCGACCAATGCCGTTTCCGTGCTGTGCCCAGACCTGAAACCCGACTGGAACGGATCTAGATAAGATGTTTCTTCCAGGAATTGTGGAAACTGTCGCGTGACCACACTCTCAACAACCTTTGCCATGAAGTGAAGGTTGGAGACAGGACGATAGTTGGCCAATATTGCCGGATCCAGGGACAGCTTCTTGAGGAGAGGCCTCACCACCGCCTCTTTCAAGGCAGCGGGGAAGTAACCCTCACTCAACAAAGTTGCATTACATTGTCCCAATGTTTACAGAAATGCTGACACTTTAAGGAGTCCTGTCAGAGAAATGAAAGAACAGGAAAGGTCTCCCATGTGTTGGGAAGAGAGCTTTGCATTACATTGTCCCAATGTTTGCAGAAATGCTGACACTTTCCTTTCCCCACCTCAAAATCTATTCATGAGTCTTATGCAATGCTGTTTTAGAAATGAAACATCTACTGTACAATTTTCCCCCTCACATTTCCCTACCAAGGGGGGAACCACAAAAGTAAAAATCCCTTGGTTCTGCTCACACCTCCCAGCCATCAAAGACTAACAAGGAGGAACCTCCAAGCGAAGGAGATCACAACAGGAGTTGCGAATGAACCTGGAGATCCTGTACTCAAAAACACAATCACTTTCCTCAACTCAATATTCCTACAGCTCTTCTCCATGAAGGTCACATGCAAGGCAGAGTAGCCTTTGCATCTGAAATTTTACACTGCTTTTGTCACTGCCCCAAATTCCCCCAATATATTTGCTATTCATATGGTTTCTTCCACTTACGTGCCTCATTTACAATCTGAGCAGACATGCTTGGTGCAATGAATTGTTAGGAAAAGATAAACTATTTCTCTTTCCTCTTGTTTTCTTCTTCCATGAGGACCCACAACCTCTAACTACAGCCTGAGCGCTTTTATCCCGAAGAGATGCTGCCTGGGAAATTCTGGGGTGGAAAATCTCAAGGATACCCAGGGAGAAAAAGGCTGGTACTCTGCATGTGGCATTTCTATCATTTATTATGATAAAAATGCAGAGAACACTCCTAAAATGATTTTTGCAGAATTGCACAATTTCTGCAGAAATAAATACCCAGCAACTTCTGCTGCTGATGGCCAGCCAGACAGCCATTATCGAACTAACATGTTCCAATTTTTTCTTTCCTCCTTCCCATCTAATACTATGACATATTTGATGACAAAAACAATCAAGCAAATTCTTTCTGGTCAAATTGAAGAGTCAATTTCTCAGCTTAAAACTTAAAATTCAAGCCTTTACACTCATCACTTTAGGTCATCACTCATCACTTTGGAAAATCCATGTGCATTTTCTTGTGTTCAATAAGGGTGGAATGTTTCCTGAAGCACCGTCCATACTTGGGGCACTTAAATGGTTTCTCCTGTGTGTATAAGCACATGATTTAAAAGGCTAGTGTTGGTACTGAAATCTTTCCCACAGTCTGGGCACTCGTATGGTTTCTCTCCTGTGTGAGTCCTCTGGTGTCTCACCAGGCTGGAATTATCACTAAAACTTTTCCCACAGATACAACATTCAAAGGGTTTTTCTCCTGTATGAGTCCTCTGGTGTCTCACCAGTTTATAATTCTGACTGAAACTTTTCCCACAATCAGGACATTGAAAGGATTTCTCTCCTGTGTGAATCTTCTGGTGTGTCACCAGATTGGAATTATTACTGAACCTTTTCCCACAATCAGCACATTCAAATGGTTTCTCTCCTGTGTGGGTCCTCTGGTGTGTCACCAGGCTGCAATTCTGACTGAAACTTTTCCCACAGTCAGGACATTGAAAGGATTTCTCCCCTGTGTGAGTCTTCTGGTGTGTCACCAGGTGGGAATTGTTACTGAACCTTTTCCCACAATCAGGACATTCAAATGGTTTCTCTCCTGTGTGAGTCCTTTGGTGTGTCACCAGGCTGGAATTGTGACTGAAACTTTTCCCACAATTAGGACATTCAAATGGTTTCTCTCCTGTGTGAGTCCTTTGGTGTGTCACCAGGCTGAAATTGTTACGGAAACTTTTCCCACAATCAGGACATTCAAAGGGTTTCTCTCCTGTATGAGTCTTCTGGTGTGCCACCAGGCTGGAATTCTGACTGAAACGTTTCCCACAATCAGGACATTGAAAGGATTTCTCTCCTGTGTGAGTCTTCTGGTGTGTCACCAGATTGGAATTTTTACTGAACCTTTTCCCACAATCAGGACATTCAAATGGTTTCTCTCCTGTGTGAGTCCTCTGGTGTGTCAACAGGCTGGAATTGTGACTGAAACATTTCCCACAATCAGGACATTCAAATGGTTTCTCTCCTGTGTGTGTCCTCTGGTGTGTCACCAGGCTGAAATTGTGACTGAAACTTTTCCCACAAACAGGACATTCAAATGGTTTCTCTCCTGTGTGTGTCCTCTGGTGTGTCACCAGGCTGAAATTGTTACTGAACCTTTTCTCACAATCAGGACATTCAAATGGTTTTTCTCCTGTATGAGTCCTCTGGTGTGTCACCAGGCTGGAATTCTGACTGAAACGTTTCCCACAATCAGGACATTGAAAGGATTTCTCTCCTGTGTGAGTCTTCTGGTGTGTCACCAGATTGGAATTTTTACTGAACCTTTTCCCACAATCAGGACATTCAAATGGTTTCTCTCCTGTGTGAGTCCTCTGGTGTGTCAACAGGCTGGAATTGTGACTGAAACATTTCCCACAATCAGGACATTCAAATGGTTTCTCTCCTGTGTGTGTCCTCTGGTGTGTCACCAGGCTGAAATTGTGACTGAAACTTTTCCCACAATCAGGACATTCAAATGGTTTCTCTCCTGTGTGAATCCTCTGGTGTGCCAGCAGGCTGGAATTGTGACTGAAACATTTCCCACAGATAGGACATTCAAATGGTTTCTCACCTGTGTGAGTTCTCTGATGTGCCAGCAGGCTGGAATTGTGACTGAAACATTTCCCACAGATAGGACATTCAAATGGTTTCTCACCTGTGTGAGTTCTCTGATGTGCCAGCAGACTGGAATTGTGACTGAAACCTTTCCCACAGAAAGGACATTCAAATGTTTTCTCTCCTGTGTGAATCCTCTGGTGTGTCACCAGGCTGCAATTCTGACTGAACCTTTTCCCACAATCAGGACATTGAAAGGGTTTCTCTCCTGTGTGAGTCCTTTGTTGTCTCATGAGATGGTAATTTCCAATGATACTTTCACACAATTTGGACACTCTTACGTGATGGGTGTCCTGTGATGTATTACCATGTTGCCATGTCACTAAAGTATTCACATCAGGAGCACTCGTATGGCTTCTCTCCTGTGTGATTCGTTCCATGAACCACAAGGAAGCTGACCAAACTTTTTGGCATATTCAGATAATTTGTATGGCTTTTCTGCAGTTGGGATCTTCTTGTTTAATCAGCTATGATCTGCAATCTGTGCTTTTCCTACAATAGGCAGATCTATGGAGCTTTTTCACAACTGATATTCTTGAGGTCAAAAATATATGTGATCTATTTTTTAGTGATGTTTTGATTAAAGCCGTTTGCTTCTTCCCAGAGCAAGGCCTGTATCATTGTATGTCCTATGTGCCCTGCCCAATAAGACCTTTTACTTCCCCCTAACTTCCAGCTATTTCCATCTTTTTCTGAGTGAAAAATAATCTTCCTTGATCTTTCATGCAATGTATCCTTGAGTTTCGTATCCTCTACTTTTTCCAGCTCAAAATCTCATGTTAATTTTCTCTCTTTTGTCTATTAGCTGCTGGAGAAGGAGAATTGTGTGGTTTTCTGAAGGAACTGGAGTATATTTTGATTTCTGGCTCAATTTTATTTCCTTTTCAACGTTGCTTGTTATTCTCAGTTGTCCAGAGTGCTCTTATTGACATCCTCTTTGTCTATAAGTTTCAAAGAAAAGTGTAACTTTAGTTGTGTATAAAATGGTTGCAGAAGATGTGAAAAAAGTATACATTACAACAAAAAAGCAAACATGCCACAATGCCAGAATAATCTCTTACATTAATTATGATTCATGTGACACATGGAAGAGTACCCAGATATCTATTCAACCATGAAATTATGTTGTTGACTTGGGTCAATCATAAATTCTTGGCACTGCAAAGGGTTATCCTCAAATATATCTGGATGTACTGAGGATAGATTATATAATTGCAGATATATGCATACAGAAAGAAATACAGATACAAACACCTACAAATGATATATGTGGAAGCTCCATGAGTTTTCAGCCTGACAAAATGTCCCAAAATGGTTAATGTCAGACCTTCTGAGCTAAATTTAGAGATGTGGCATTTGAACTGAGGAAATGATGCCGAAAGCCTCTGCAAGATTTGAAGCCCCAGTTTTGCTCATGAAAGTCCTCAGCTGCAGATAAGAGAAGAAAATGCTGTCTACAACCCCTTCTGGTGGCATCCCAATTCAAGCAATCCTGACTTACTGAGTGCAGTTGGGACTGGCTTCTGTGTCCTTAAGCAGCCGGTCAGGAAGCATGATGTCACATGACAGTGCCAACTTGCATCTGTTCTACAAACTGCAACTTGCAATTTCCTGCTGGCATCCCTACTAATTTTACTTCAGAATCTAGCTGAGAAGGTCACAAACGGGGATCCTGAGTGTGGGATGCTGCAGCCATCATAAATGTGCAACGGTTGGCAGAACCCAAGGTGGTGTCTCTCCTTTTCCTGCACCTTCATAACCACAGGAATGTTTTTTTGGAAAATGGGCCAAAAAAAGCCTCAAAAATTGACCAAAAAAGCCTCAAAAACAGCCCCTGAAAAGCGGGCAAAAAAGCCTCGACAATGGCCCCCAAAAACCTCAAAAATGGGCCAAAAAGCCTCAAAAAACAGCCCCCCAAAAGCCTCATAAACGGGGAAAAAGCCTCAAAAATGGATCAAAAAGCCCCAGAAACAGGCCGAAAAAAGCCTCAAAAACGAGTTGAAAAAAGGACCCAAAATGGGCCGAAAATAGCCCCAGAAACAGGCTGAAAAAAGACTGGAAAAGGTCCGAAAAAAGATAGGCCAAAAACTTTTTTGGGGGTTGTTTTCCTCTTCTAAATTTAGGTATGTCTTATAGTCCAAAAAATACGGTAAAACCAGTTGAACCTGATTAATACCTGGATGTGGCACCAATAGGAATTATCGTCCTTTTGGCAAGACCTGGAAGTTAAAAAACATAAACCCTAGAAAAAGACTAGTGGCAGAATCAGTGCAATTTGGTTGCCAAGAGAATAGCAAGCCCGTAACACAGCGGTTTTCAACCTGGGGGTCGCGACCCCTTTGGGGGTAGAACGGCCATTTCACAGGGGTCGCCAAAGCCCTCTCTCGCCCCCCCCACGCCTTCACTCACCCTCACCCTCTGCCTCTGTTGGATCGCCGGTCGCCGGTCGCTTACCCGCCCATTCCCAATCTATTACTGCCTCCTGAGTCCCAGCTCAGAGGGATGGCTAGAGGGAAAAAAAACTGTTTAAATTCTTGCCGCGGGGCTTCAAAGGGCTGCCCTACAGCTAATCAGTGTTAAAAGAAAACAAATTAGTAGACCGGTGCTTGCAAAAATAGAAAAAAACAGCCCCTTTCAGCTTACGCATAGGTTAATTACCATAAATTGATTTGATCAGCCTCCTGACTCTCAGCTGACTTGCTCTCAGCTGCTTTGCAGAGGGCTCTCTTGCTAGCTAGCTGCAAAGAGGTAAATTCCTGGAGCAGATTTCCCCCGCCCCCCAGCTATGCTGAAAAATCGAAACTGAAAGTAAAGCAGGGTCTTTGCTGCAACGTGACAAAATGAGGCAGAGAGAGATTTCTTTTTCTTTTTCCTCACCAAAAAAGGTAGGTGCAAAACTGCAAACAATGGGAAATTTAGGGCAAAAGAGGAGGTTCAAGATTTTAAAACACAAAAGAAAAAAAGCTCTTTTTAACTAGGGAATTGTAATAATTGAGATACTATTAATTCTATATTGTATTGAAAGCAGAAATGGTTAAGTTGTGGTTTGGAGGAATATATGGGGGAAATTATTTGGTTTATTATTATTGGTAAATATAATTAATTGATTTGTAAGAAATTGGATTGCATGGAAATAATTGGAATATTCATGTTCATATTGATTAATATACAAAAAAGATAGTTATATAATTAATTGATTTATATTAAAATGCTGAATTTGTATTAAACAACTGTATTACATAATTACATAATTAACCAATGTGAGGACGGATATAAAAATAGATGACAATGCAAAGGGGTATAATATAGAATAGAAGGGAAAAATTGAATTTGATTAAGATTAGAGATGAGGATGAAGGGTAATATTGTTTTTTTAAAAAAATAGATGAGGAATAAATATGGCAAAAAGGAAATATAGAAATTGTAAATTTAATTGAAATGATTAAACACTGTTTAAATTTGTGAACCAGCCAAATACTCTGTTCAAAGAAAATACATTGTATGTTTGTCTGTGTGTTTCTAATTATTGCTATTTATTCATATTTGTTCTCTTTTATTCTTTAAAGTTTAACAATTCATTCTTTATCTTAATATCTTTATATTTGTTTGGAGTTCGTTTTCTTCCCTTTCATCTTTTTTATTGTACAGCAATCTTTCTCCTCAAACCTACCACCTCTCTCTTTTCTTTCCTTCTTACTTTCTCTTCCTCCCCCTCTTCTTCTCCTCCCTACTTCCTCTTCCTTTCTCCTTCTCCTCCTCTCTTCCTCCCTCTCTTACCCTCCCTCCTACTCTAATTTCCCTTCCCTTCCTTCATCCCTCTCTATTGCTGTATCCTTTTATCCTTATGGACTGTTCATAGGGCTGAAAAAGTTATTTTTGACTGGTCCTCGCACCAGTCCTCAAATTTACGACTGTCCTCACATTTTACGTTTTTGCCCTATCTTGTCACCATGGTGAAGAGAAACAGTTGTGAAATGAGTGACACGGTTGTTAAGAATGCTACAATGGGCATAAATTATGACCAGTCATAAGTGCGAAGACCGGTCAAAAGTGCGAGGACCTGTTAGAAATCACTTTTTTCAGCCCTCTGGGTAGTCCTTTTGTGCACATGGACTACTCAGAGGGCTGAAAAAGTTATTTTTGACTGGTCCTCGCACTTTTGACTAGATCTCGAATTTACGGCTATCCTCACATTTTACGTTTTTTGCCCTATCTTATCACCATGGTGAAGAGAAGCAGTTGTGAAATGAATGACATAGTTGTTAAGAATGCTGCACGGGCATAAATGTGAGGATGGTCATAAGTGTGAGGACCAGTCAAAAGTGCGAGGACCTATCAGAAATGACTTTTTTCAGCCCTCTGAGTAGTCCCTATACACATAGCCATGGCCACCCGGTCACATGACCAGCTAGCCACGCCCACCCAATCACATGACCTCCAAGCCACGCCCACAAATTAAGCCATGCCCACAGAACCGGTCATAAAAAAATTTAGAACCCACCCCTGGTTGGGAGTCACGACAACATGAGGAACTGTATTAAAGGGTCACGGCATTAGGAAGGTTGAGAACCACTGCCATTAACAGAATAGGTTATGAGTTGGAAGGGACCTTGGAGGTCTTCAAGTCCAATCTCCTTCTCAGGCAGGATACCCTATAACATTCCAGACAAATGGCTGGCCAATCTTGTCTTAAAGCACGAGTGTCAAACTTGCCATGTCATGTTGCCGTCACATGACATTCTACCCATTTGTGGAGCTGGGGTGGGTGTGGCCTGCATGTCACGCATCCAGCCTATGGGCCACCAGTTTCTCACCCCTGTCTTAAAAGGTTCCTCATGAATCTAAATGACATCTTGTCATCCAAAAGGTAGAAAAGGGAACTAAGGATCTCCTATAGTGATCTAAATTTTTACTAGTAGAGAGGAAATTATAAGGGGGGGGTGTGAAGTTGCAGATAAATAGGGGGAAGAGTGACCATGTCATACTGGAATTCAATATAATGCAGACACAAGCAATAGAGCAAATCAAACTAATGTCTTAGACTTTAAAGCAGCTGATTTTAACAAACCAAGAGACAGCTTGGGAAGGATTCCATGGATGAAAATCTTAAACGGGAAAACAACTCAAGAAGCCTGAGAAACTCTGGCTGCCTAAACAGAGGGATAGAATCGATATCACATGAAGTTTTAGTACCAATTTATAATGCTCTGATTAAGATCACACTTGGATTACTGTAACCACTTTTCATCACCACAATATAAAAAAGGCGTCCAGACTCTATAAAGAGCGCAGAGAAGAGCAGTAGGGATAATTAGTGGGTTGCAGTAATTGGGAATGAATCCTCTAGTGAAAGGAAGGACTAGGGGTGACATGATAGCTGTGTTCCAATACTTGAAGGGTCAACTTCTTTTCCAAAGCACCAGAAGGACAAGACAAGAAGCAATGCATGGAAACTAATCAAGGAGAGAAAAAAACCTGGAATTAAGGAAAAATCCCATCAGTGAGAACAATTAGCCAGTGGAAGGGAATGGCTGCAATTTTCTGCTGCCTGGAAGACTGAAAAAGTCCCTTTTGAGTGAAGGTTGATTCTTCGGGAATGGCTTCCCTCCAGAGGTTGTGGGGGCTCCATTGCTGGTGGCTTTTAAACCGACGGGACAGCCATTTGTCTGAGACGTCATTAAGACCTCCAAGGTTTCTTCCAGCTCTCTTCCAAACCTCCAGTGACGGAGCTCCCTCTGGAGGGAAACCAGCCCCAAAGGCTCAACCTGCATTGGAAGGAGGCTTTTTCAAGCTCCCCACCAGCAGAAATTGCAGCCCCCAGTTTCCCAGCCTGCAGCACCAGTGGGCTTCCATTTGGGGAGGGAAGGAACCTGCAGCAGCCGCAGCTGAGAGGCTTCAGCCCAGTTGCTTCTCCGCTTCCAGCCCAAGTTGCTCCCGGACTCTCCTCCCACCTGCTGCCCTCCACTCACCTGCCAGCTGCTGCTTCCACCATGGAAACAGCACAAAAGCCGCTCTGCACACACCAACTTCCTCCCATCAGCCATCCGGAAGAGGAAGTTCCTCTGCGCGTTTCTAGCAATGAAGTACTTGATGATTTTAACTCCTTAAACACAACCACAGACGCTGCCTGCTGTACTGTCTGCTTTCTAGCCACAGGTGCTAGCCACAGCAACAAATGCTCTGTCTTACACATTGGCAGAACAAATCAGAACACAAAATGAAAGCTGGGAGGATATGCCCTCGTATACGACCTTCACTCTGTCAAGGACCTTGGAGTATTTATCCCTAATGATCTAAGTGCCAGAGCTCAGTGTAACAGAATTGCCAAAAAGGCATTTAGAGTTAATAAATTAAGAGTTAATTAAGAGTTAATTAACTCTTAATAATTAATTAAGACAAATTATGTATAATTAATTAATTAATTAATAGGTAATTAAGAATCACTGCAACAGCATTGCCAAAAAGGCATTAAGAGTTGTTAACCTAATCTTACAAAGCTTCTTCTCCAGTAATATTGTACTGCAAACTAAGGCATACAAAACCTTTGCTAGACCAATTCTTGAATACAGCTCATCTGTCTGGAATCCGCACTGCATATTGGACATTAATACAATTGAGTGAGTCCCGAGATATTTCACGAGAAGAGTCCTCACAACAGAATACCTTATGCTATCAGGCTGGAAATTTTGGGCTTAGACAATTTAGAGCTATGCTGCATTCTGTCTGACCTAAACGTAGTACACAAAATTATCTGCTATAACATCCTACCTGTCAATGACTACTTCAGGTTCAACCGCAACAATACACTAGCACACAATAGATACAAACTTAAGGTAAGCTGCTTCAAACTTGATTGCAGAAAATATGACTTCAGCAACAGTGGCCAATGCCTGGAATACACTACCAGACTCTGTGGTTACTTTTCCAAACCCCCATAACTTTAACCTTAGACTGTCAACTATTGACCTCACCCCATTCCTAAGAGGTCTGTAAGGGGCGTGCATAAGCGCACCAACGTGCCTACCGTTCCTGTTCTACTGTACCCATGCATTCGTATCCTTACCCTGTATTCATAATCATGTTTATACTTATATCTGTTACCTTATGTGTTTGACAAACAAACAAACAGACAAACAAACAAACAAACAAACAAACAAGGATTAGTAAGAGTGACCTGACTAGAAGAATAGAGGTAGAAATAATAAATAGGGGGAATATTAGGTAGATATAATTTCTATATAAATTGAATATAAGTAATAATTATATGGGAAGATGAGAGGTTGAAAGATGGTATTACTATGTATCTTTAAGATTATTATCATTAGAATGGAACATTGAAATACTGAATAACTACTTTAAAATAATTATGTACATTAATATTAGGAGTATATAAGTTTGATTAATGTAACAATTGACTGTTGCTATTTATATTAACATGTTGATATATGTTTAAAAATTAAAATCCAATAAAACTTTTTAAAAAAAGAGCCAAACCCTGGAGGGGCTGCCAGAGAGATTTGGCCAGCCGAGCATCAGCTGCTTGGGTCAGCAACCCCCAGCCAGCCAGCCTGTCATGGTCCTGGCCCAGCCGACCTTCACCTTTCCTGGCCAGGGGAATGTGACCACTCAGAGTGGGATTTCCTCCTCCTTTCACTCAGTGCTGTGCAGATGGCTCTTAAGCCTCCCTTGTTGGGCCTGATCTACCGAAATGACAGCTCAACCAGTGACAGTTGTCAGCCAACAGCCAGGCCCGCAACAAGGGACCATGGTCTACCAAGGCCAGGTAGTCCACCTCGCCAGTCTCTCCTTAGGCTGCCACCGGTGGACCAGATCCCTCTGGGCTGGGCATACTACACTGGACAGGAGTGGATCCAGTGCCAATGGATGCCAGCCTGCCAGCCCCCGTTCTCCATCTGGTCTCAGGTCAGCCACTGCCAGCACTACTGACAGTCCCACCCCCTGCTTCAGTGCCACTTTTGATGGGAGTCCCGAAAAGCTAGCGTACTTCGTGAACCGGATTTGGTCACACCTCAATCACTAGGAGCCTTGATAGTACAGTGGTATAAGCACCCTGTTATTAGCACAGCTGCCTGCAATTACTGCTGGTTCGATTCCCTCCAAGGCTCAAGGTTGACTCAGCCTTCCATCCTTTCAAAGGTAGGTGAAATGAGGACCCAGTTTGTGGGGGCAATAAGCTGACTTTGTATAAAATATACAAAAGTATGAAGGCTATTGCTTAATGCATTGTAAGCCACCCTGAGTCTCCGGAGAAGGGCGGCATATAAATCAAATTAAAAAAAAACAAAAACAAAAAAAAAACTATGGATCCCAGTACCAATCCGATCAACAAATATGTCAAGGTTCCAAGGAACATCTCCCACCCAAGTAAGACTCTGAGGCCAGCATTTCCTCAAAGTTTCATTTTATTAGAGATGTCATATTGGCACATCTGGGAAAACCCGAATCTGAAAGCCCCCACATTTTCCCCACCCAAGGAAAAGTCAGTCCCTTTCCCTACACCCACATGTCCATCACATGGCCCAATCAATCCACCGTCCTGATTTTCCCCAGTTACGCCTCTCCAAGTGCAGGCTGAACGTCCTTGACTCCCAGAGCAAAGAATATTGTTATGACTATATATCTCCACCAACTCCATGCACCCCCCCTCCTCAGCACTAAATGTGGCAGCCCTGAAGATCCAAAGAAAAAGATGGGCTCCAGGGCTGACAAAATGATCTCGGCCATTGCTGACAACATGGAGGGCAAAGCGGCCAAGTGGGTGGCCCAACTTGTGGCCCAGTATTCGAAATTCTGAAGAAACGGTTCACTGAGGAGCTGCAGGTCAGAGCCAAAGCGTACTTGCCAACAAAGTATCTAAAACTCAAACTGCCCAGGAGAAAATTAGGTCCTAAGTTCAGAGGGCCTTTCCCGATAGTGATAAATCCTGTTACTGTTCAGCTTAGACTCAAAACACTTATTAGGGAAAGTGCACCCGGTGTTCCATAGCAGCTTGCTAAAAACCGCAGTAAGCTCTCAGCTAAGGCCAGTACACTGGGCCGCCCCAAAGCCTATTTTAGTACAAGGGGAAACCCATTATATGAGGTAAAAAAAGATCTTAGACTCTCATTTGCAGCAGGGTCACTTGCAATACCTAGTCCACTGGAAGGGATACCCCTTATCTGAAGCTACCTGGGTTAAGACCTGGGATGTAAAAGCAGACAGGTTGATTTTTTTTTTTTAATTTGATTTATATGCCGCCCTTCTCCGAAGACTCAGGGCGGCTTACAATGCGTTAAGCAATAGCCTTCATATTTTTGTATATTTTATACATAGTCAGCTTATTGCCCTCACAATCTGGGTCCTCATTTTACCTACCTTAGAAAGGATGGAAGGCTGAGTCAACCTTGAGCCTGGTGAGATTTGAACTTGCAGTAATTGCAGGCAGCTGATTTTAACAGTGATTAAACAGTTTCATGATAAGTATCCTAGTTAAGCCCAAGGGGCCACCTGGGGGGAGGGGGTGAGACTAAGAAGGTGAGGTTAACCTCTGATTTTTCTCTTTCAAGAGTTCCTTCTCAGCTGAGTGGGGGCAGCCTGTCAGCCCTGAAACCATTTTGGAAATCTTCAGGACTGCCACAGCAAGGCTGGTTGCTGCTGTGGGAATGTGAGCGGGGAGGTAGAGATAATTGGGGGAAATTGTAGCCATAACAACATTTTTTCCCATGGGAACCAAGGACGTCCACACCAGGTGTTGTGAAGGCGTGGACCAAAGACAGCCAAAGGAGGACTGTGACCTGATTGGACCATATGATGGATGTGTGACCTGAGAGCAAGAACTTTGGGTTTTGATTTTGGTGGGAAAACCTCGGGTCCTTCAGAATCTGGTTTTCACCAACTGTGCCAATATGACATTCCTAATAAACAATTACTTTGAGGAGAGTTCAGGCCTCAGAGTTTTGATTTTATTGGGTCTGTTCCTTGGAACCCTGACATGCAGACCATCCCCTCTGATTCTTAAGGTTGGCTTTACTTAATTTTGCTTGACATTTTTATATAGCCCTGAAAGAGATTCAGAGGCTTTGGGATCATTGGAAAGGTTTCCAATGTCTAAACATAATAAAATGAGACATGATAAAGATGTGCACTAAAATATGACAGCAGGGAAAGAGAAAAAAGGAAAACAAACAGTTAATATTAAGCATATTGAGCATTTTACTATTTTAAATTTTAAAAATTTTGCACATTTAAATTTGATAGGGTGGGTGACAGTGCTGGGCTAGGAGCAAGGAGATAGTTTGTGTTCTCCACTCATATAGATTGACAGATGATGCTGTTAATAGGGCTCTGCACTACATCCTACAACGTCTTAAATCTCCAAAGACCTACGCAAGGGTCCACTTTATAGACTTTAGTTCAGCATTCAATACCATCATTCTGGACATAATCAGTGGTGGGATTCAATTTTTTTAACAACCGGTTCTGTGGGCGTTGCTTAGTTGGGGGAATGGCTAGCTGGTTATGTGACCAGGTGGGCGTGGCTAGCTGGTCATGTGACCGGGTGGGCGTGGCTATGTGCATAGGGACTACTCTGAGGGCTGAAAAAAGTCATTTCTGACTGGTCCTCGCACTTTTGACTGGTCCTCACACTTTTGACTGGTCCTCACACTTATGACCATCCTCACATTTCTGCCCATTGCAGCATTCTTAACAACTGTTGTCACTCATTTCACAACTACTTCTCTTTACCACGGTGAGAAGATAGGGCGCAAAACGTAAAATGTGAGGACAGTCGTAAGTGCAAGGACCAGTCAAAAGTGCGAGGACCGGTCAAAAATAACTTTTTCAGCCCTCTGAGTAGTCCATATGCACATAGGGACTACCCAGAGGGCTGAAAAAAGTGATTTCTGACAGGTCCTCGCACTTTTGACCTGTCATCATTTATGCCCATTGTAGCATTCTTAATTAAATTAATTAAATAAAAATGACCTGCTGGAGCAGTCAGAGGCAGTCCGAGGCGGGTGTTCGGGCCGACTGCAGGGCAAGGTGATACAACTGGGGTAGGTAGGCCGCTGCTGCCCAGGTGGGAGGCGGGCGCAGGCCTACAGGGCTGGCTCCAAGGTGAAGCAATGGGATGGGGTAGGTCAGGGGTCTGCAACCTTAAACACTCAACCTAAGCACCCAGTCATCTCTTAATTACCTGGGAATATGCACCTTCCCATATAGTCAATGGGACTTGCTTCGAATAAATATCTGTTGTGAATAGTTCTGTTGTTGCAGAACTGACACATGTGAGATTGCAGTATCACACTGGACTGATAGTGGAATCTTTCTTTAGACTAGCGCCTATATAACATTTTAAATTCAGGAGACTGATTTTAAAGCTACAGAGTCAGCTGTGCATTGTCCATGTAGCCTGTTGGGTACTTCCCTAATACCCAACATAAATAATCTAAAATGGCTACTCCACCTAATGATTGTTAGTACTGTTACTATATACGTTTACTTGGTTGTGGTCCTGTGCTCATTTTAAGCCCACATTTGAGCCCAGAAGGGGAAAAAAAATGGAATGTACATGATTTCAGAAAATAAGCATTCCTTGTTTGTTGTATAATTAGTGTAAAGAAACTAATAGTGTGAACCAATAGTGGTGCAGAAATATTTCAGTCATAATTTCATATATAAAATAGCCATTTGTGTAATACAACCTGCATATTGTTCAAAACAGTCATTAATATTATGGCTGATGTTTGACAGCAAGCCTAAAGGGCAAAGATCATAAGAGTGCTTCTTTCTCTGTATGTATACAAAACATGATGTACAAATAAGCACACACATATTTATGTTCTGGACTATAGTCATTGAATGCATGTAAATCCCTGAAAAATATGTGGTTGCCCTGGGCAAAAGAAAGGCAGTAAAATCACTCTAGGTGTAGGGACAATGTAAAATATTAATACATGATAAATAATGGAACAATTAAAAATAATAGCACAGGTTTTTTTTTTCTCTCTCTCCCTTCCTTCCTCTTTCTTTCTCTTCTATCTCTCTCTCCTTCCCTCTTTCTTTCTGTCTGTCTCTTTCTGTCTCTCTCTCTCTCACTCTCTCTCTCTCACACACACACACTCCTGGTCTTGGCACAAAGTATCTGCTGTTACAGAAGTTCTCATTTCTCTCTCTAATACACCTCATACTAATCGATACCCTATCTCTCAATGTAAAGCCTATGCATGTTTACTTGGCAGTAAGGCTACTCTCTTTCAGTGGGAATTACTCCTAATAGATACACATGATCGCAGGCAGACAGCTAGCTCCGTTGTTTAATAGGCTGTAAGTAAAATTTCTACATTAACAAAATTTATACCTAAACAACAGAATATAGGAGCAAAAAATCATAGCAATAATCTGAGCTATGCTTTTCTTCTTTAAATGGAAGTACTACCCATTTTAACCAGACATTAAGACTCCCCCCCCCTTTCTTTTGCTTGAAACTCCTTTCAGGGTGGGAGGGAAAACCAAATAAAACAGGAAGGAGGCAAGGACAGAAAATGGAAACAGGAGGCATTTTTCAGCCGCTTTCTGGGACTGGAAAGTTGAGGGGACCCAAGGAAGCAGCATCCAGCCGGGATTAAGAAGACCCCCGCTCCCGCCCCCCCACCATCCCACCCTGCCTTCTTTTTCTCTCCCTGCCCCCGCTCTTCTCTCTCCCGGGCAGAAGGGGACTAACCTTAAAAAAAAAGAAAAAGAAAGCTCTGCTGCTGAGCAGAGAAAGCAGTAGCTGGGAAGGATGTTGCTACGGAGTTAAAACAATGAAAAAAATGCCTTTCCCTTGTTCCTACCCTCCCTCTTTTTCTCCCCACCAATTTCTTTTGGCACCGGAGCCAAAGCGGTTTCTTTCTCTGCCTGCGAGCTGCTGGCTGCCTCTAATCTACAGTTTACTCGTGAGCACCATGCTCACGAGTAAACTTGCTCATGAGTAAACTGCAGATTAGAGGCAGCCAGAATCTCGCAGGCAGAGAAAGAAACCGCTGCCTCCTGCCTCCGTGCATCGAGGAGGCTGAGCAGCAGCAGGAAGAGCACGGGACGGGAGGCGCAGGAAGTGGCTGCCAGTGATGCCCTCAAGTGAATATGTTGTGGGCGGGGAGGCTCGACCCCCTCTTAGGAGCCTCAGTTTACTCCTGAGCACCATTGGCCTTTCTTCTTGTCTCTCCCAGTCAATGTTGCTCGCGAGTAAACTGCAGCTAGGATCTCCCGCGTGCTTCCCTGGCAGGCCGGGCCACCTGGGGGAAATGCAGGGGAAGAGCTCCGGTGCCGCGATCTCCCGCGCGCTCCCCTCCCTCCCTGCACGCATCGGTCCACTACCTGCTGCTGGTATGACCCCTCCACCAGCTCTCCCTTCCCCGGCCACCTGTGCCCTTCGGCCTTACCTTTGCCAGCAGCGGTGAGCAGAAGTATGGGGCTAGATTCTGCAAGTAGGGGCTGGGCGGGGCGGGCGAGCATCAGGCGAGCGGGGTGAGCGAGCGGGAACCGGTTCGGGGGCATGGCCAGCCAAAGGTCACTAATGGTTTGGAAAAATGTGCCAAGTTTCCACTGACCTTTCTCCCGAACTCGGTGTGTCACTAAGGCAAGCTTTGCAACACAGCAAGCGAGGCCAATAAATAGTGGTGGGGCGGGGCGAGGTGAGGGGCGGGCGAGCCATTAATTTAAAAAACGGTTCGGTGTGCTGCAAGGCCAATAAATTACAAAAAAAAAACACTGAACCGTTTGCTAAATAGCTGGCTCGCTCGCCCCGCCCCATCACTATTTATTGGCAATAAATAGTGGTGTGGAGGGGCGGGGAGAGCCAGCAATTACGGTTTGGCCGTACCGCCTAGAACCGGCAGAATCCCACCACTGCAGCTAGCGATACCTGAACACCCTTGTAAGTGGATCAAAAGCTTCCTAACAGACAGGAAGCAGCAGGTGAAGCTAAGCAGAATCACATCAAATACCTGTACAATTAGCACAGCCCCCCCCCAAGGATTTGTGCTCTCCCCATTTCTCTTCTCTCTATATCCCAATGACTGCATCTCAAATGATCCATCTCTTAAACGACTGAAGTTTGCAGATGATACAACAGTGATTGGTCTCATTCGAGACAATGATAAATCTGCATAAAGACGTGAGGTTGAACAACTAGCCTCGTGGTGTGACTGGAACAACTTGGAACTGAACACACTCAAAACAGTAGAAAAGGTGGTAGACTTTAGGAGAAACCCTTCCATATTTCCACCTCTCACAATACTAGACAACACAGTATCAACAGTAGAGACCTTCAAATTTCTAGGTTCTATCATATCTCAAGACCTAAAATGGACACCTAACATCAAAAACATCATCAAAAAAGCACAACAAAGAATGTTCTTTCTGCACCAACTCAGGAATCTGAAACAGCTGATACAGTTCTAAAAAGGAATTATTGAGTGTGTCATCTGCATCTCTATAACTGTCTGGTTTGGTTCTGCAACCCAACAAGACAGACACAGACTTCAGAGGATAATTAGAACTGCAGAAAAAACAATTACTACCAACCTGCCTTCCATTGAGGACCTGCATACTGCATGAGTCAAAAAGAGGGCTGTGAAAATATTTACAGACCCCTAAACTGTTTCAACTCCTACCCTCAAAATGACGCTATAGAGCACTGCACACCAGAACAACTAGACACAAGAACACTTTTTTACTGAATGCCATCACTCTGCTAAACAAATAATTCCCTCAACACTGTCAAACTATTTACTAAGTAAATAATTACTATTACTGAATTACTATTACTATTAATCTTCCCATTGTTCCTATCACCCATCTCCTCCCACTTATGACTGTATGACTATTACTTTGTTGCTTGTATCCTTACGATTTATAGTTTCCTACTATGATTTGATTACTTATTTGTACCCTATGACTATCATTAAGTGTTGTACCTTATGATTCTTGACAAATGTATCTTGTCTTTTTATGTACAGAGAGCATATGCACCAAATTCCTTATGTCCAATCACACTTGGCCAATAAAGAATTCATTTCCATTCAATCCTATCCTATCGTATCCTATTCTCAGTCATGGAAAGTCCCCAGTGATTATCCAGACTGACCATTGAGTTACATCTTGGTTTCTCCACATGCCAGTCCTGATCTGCTCCTGGTCACCGAGTATCCTTCAAAGGGATCAAATGCAATGTGACCTACTAAAAAACATTGTAACCTGTCTTTTTGAATCTTGTGGGTGAAATGAATGATCTTGGAATTCTTTGGCGTCTTCCAATCCCAGCAAAATCAGGATAATCCATCTGCATAGCTAAAATATCACTTTCACTGATACAAATAATGTTCCCCTTTGATTGAAGGAATTTTTTAAACAAATTAAGGAGTCCTGGGAGAGAAATGAAAGAACAGGAAAGATCTCCCATGTGTTGGGAAGAGAGTGTTGCATTACATTGTCCCAATGTTTACAGAAATGCTGACACTTTCCTTTTCCCCCCCTCAAAATCTATTCATGAGTCTTATGCAATGCTGTTTTAGAAATGAAACATCTACTGTACAATTTTCCCCCTCACATTTCCCTACCAAGGGGGGAACCACAAAAGTATCAATCCCTTGGTTCTGCTCACACCTCCCAGCCATCAAAGACTAACAAGGAGGAACCTCCAAGCGAAGGAGATCACAACAGGAGTTGCGAATGAACCTGGAGATCCTGTACTCAGAAACACAATCCCTTTTCTCAACTCAATATTCCTACAACTCTTCTCCATCAAGGTCACATGCAAGGCAGAGTAGCCTTTGCATCTGAAATTTTACACTGCTTTTCTCACTGCCCCAAACTCCCCCAATATATTTGATATTCATCTGGTTTCTTCCACTTGCGTGCCTCATTCACCACCTGAGCAGACATGCTTGGTGCAATGAATTGTTAGGAAAAGATAAACTATTTCTCTTTCCTCTTGTTTTCTTCTTCCATGAGGACCCACAACCTCTAACTACAGCCTGAGCGCTCTTATCCCGAAGAGATGCTGCCTGGGAAATTCTGGGGTGGAAAATCTCGAGGATACCCAGGGAAAGAAAGGCTGGTACTCTGCATGTGGCATTTCTATCATTGATTATGATAAAAATGCAGAGAACACTCCTAAAATGATTTTTGCAGAATTGCACAATTTCTGCAGAAATAAATACCCAGCAACTTCTGCTGCTGATGGCCAGCCAGCCAGCCATTATCAAACTAACATGTTCCAATTTTTTCTTTCCTCCTTCCCATCTAATACTATGACATATTTGATGACAAAAACAATCAAGCAAATTCTTTCTGGTCAAATTGAAGAGTCAATTTCTCAGCTGGACTTAAAATTCAAGCCTTTACACTCATCACTTTAGGTCAGAGGTTCCCAAACTTTTTCAGTCCACCGCCCCCTTGATACTACAAACTCACCCTCAGTGCCCCCCACCCAGGGGTGGGTTCTACTTACCTTTACTACCGGTTTGCAGTGGGGCCTCGAACGCTCACTTCGCTCACGCATGCACGCACTCTTCTGCACATGCACAGAAGCGTTGTCGGGGTCGGTGGGCGGGGCCTCCTGCCGGTTTTACTACCGGTTCTATAGAACCGGGGCAACCCACCACTGCCCCCACCCCCACCCCCTATAAATAGCATTGTTCGGAATAGCGGTTTGCATGACCCACTAAGGAAGTCAGTAACAGTAAAATACACGGAATGCAGCCATTTTTGGCCTCCTGAAGCCTTGCCCTGCATGTCCCGTTTTTGTGAAAAACTGGCCCATTTTTTGCAAAAACAGGGTGAGCAGAGACTTTGGGAGGTCTGCAGGTTGTTCCAATACAAATTTATCCCTGAAACAAAGATAGCTAACACTATTAGTTAACGCTAGAGAAATCCCCTGAATCAACCAATCTAGAGCAGTGATTCTCAGCTGGGGGTTCCTTTTGAATTTGCTGACCACCAGCGAGTGGGAGAAAGCAATTTCACAGAGGAGGGGACGGAGAGGGCTGTGGGATGAATTCACACCCATTCCCAGACCGCCTTGGGATCAACCTGCAGCCCTCCCCTGCCTCCTCAGGCGGTGGAGCATGTGGGTGGGGGGTTCTTTTCAAGAAGTCACAAGGAGGGCTGAGAGCTGGTTTCTGCCCCACAAGTAAGATTTGGTCCAGAACCAACCCCCACATGAAGGTCTTTTACTTGCTCCCTGTACTCCTTCTCTTTGCATTTTTAACAGGTAATAAATTAAATTTCTGGTGATGTCAAAATAGCTCATAACTCACCTTTCTAGACAACTATTATCATGTCTAAAACCAAGATACTCTTCTCCATCTTTTGTCTCGAGTACCATTTAATCCAGAGCCTTTGAATTCCACAAGTCCAAGTTTAAAGAATGGACTTCTGGAATTAAAGCTCCATTTTTTAGCTAAAATTTAATTCACGCCCATTAGTTTTGCTTGAGAAGTGTGAACAATTGACAGTGTGATCCTCCAAAGGTCTGAAAAATATATCATTGATTTTCCTTTGACATTTAAACTAGATAACCAATGTGAAAAAGTGCATCAAGGAAGGACTGGAAAGCCAATTCATACTGAACTGTATTGGGTTTTTTGTTGTTATTTGAATAAAAGGAAAAGAAATCAAATAGTGGTACCTAGTGCGGAAAAAGAGATGAAATAATGGGTCATTCTCAACACTTGAATTCTCTACACTTAAAATATCTAGAAATTATTATGGTTAAGTGAGTTTTGCCCCATTTTACGATTTTTCTTGCCATAGTTCAAATCAAAGTTCAAATCAATGATTTGATAGTTCAAATCAAAGATTTCTGAGACCAATGTTGAATATTTCAGTAGTCACCAATCCCAGTCTTAAAATGAGTTTAAAATCAGCGGAAGTCACTGATAACAATGAACTACTAGCTACTGATTATGAGTCCAGTCCTGCCTTCCTTTTCCTTCTGTCCAAGTTTTGCAAATACTTTTTCCAGGTATACTTTTATTACAAAGTATACATTATTGTTAGGGAAAAAATGGGTCTTCCAAGCAATTTTAAAAGACTGTCAGAATGACTCTGCTCTCAGCCCCCCTTGTGGCTCCTTGAAAAGCATCCCACCCCCACATATGGAAATGAAAAGAATAAGCTTAAAAATCCTAGCCTTTTAAAATTGAAAATATGGAGAATTGGGAGGATGAATATGAGACACTAAGGGAGATGTTTCAAAAAGTAAGGGAGGCATTTAAGGGAAATAAAGAAGCAGAGAATTGGTTAGCTTGCAAAAAAAAAAAGATGAATGAGAAGCAAGAGAAACAAGGAGATAATATTGAAAAGGAAATAATTGGGGAAAAAAGATAAAGATTTTATTTTATTTTTATTTTATTTTATTTTGAATTTGTATACCGCCCTTCTCCCTGAGGACTCAGGGCGGTGAACAGCCAAATAAAAACATCAAATACAAATATTAAAATACAGTTAAAATATATATATATAAATTTGGCCCCATTAATTAAAACGATAAACAAAACAATTAAAAACACTTAAAAAGAATTAGGCCAGCCCGGCTTGTTGGAAAAAGAAGGTTTTAAGGGCACGGCGGAAGGCACTGAGGTCATGGATTCTCCTTATCTCTGGGGGCAACTGATTCCAGAGGGTAGGTGCCCCCACAGAGAAGGCCCTCCCCCTGGGGGTCACCAGCCTGCATTGTTTGGCTGATGGCACCCCGAGGAGGCCCTCTCTGTGGGAGTGCACGGGTCGATGGGAGGTCGTCGGTGGCAGTACGCGGTCTCGAAGATAGCTAGGCCCTATGCCATGGAGCGCTTTAAAGGTGATAACCAACACCTTGAAGCGTACCCAGAAGACCACCGGAAGCCAGTGCAGTTCACGCAGGAGCGGTGTTACATGGGAGCGCCATGCTGCTCCCGTCACTACCCGCGCTGCTGCGTTCTGGACCAGTTGGAGCCTCCGGGTGCTCTTCAAGGGGAGCTCCATGTAGAGAGCGTTACAGTAATCAAGGCGAGAGGTCACGAGGGCATGAGTGACTGTGCACAGGGAATCCCAATCAAGAAAGGGCCGCAACTGGCGGATCAGGCGAACCTGATAAAAGGTCCCCCTGGTTACAGCCGTCAGATGTTCCTCCAAGGACAGCTGCGTATCCAGGAGGACTCCCAGATTGCGAGCCCTCTCTGTGGGGGCCAAAGACTCGCCCCCAATAGTCAGTGATGGAGTCAACTGACTATATTGGGATGCCGGGAACCACAGCCACTCAGTCTTGGAAGGGTTGAGCTTGAGACTGTTCCTCCCCATCCAGATCCGTACAGCCTCCAGGCACTGGGACATCACTTCAAGGGCATCGTTGGGGTGGCCTGGGATGGAGATGTACAGCTGAGTGTCATCAGCGTACTGATCGTATCTCACCCCAAAGCCACGGATGATCTCGCCCAGCGGCTTCACATAAATGTTGAACAGGAGGGGCGAGAGGACCGACCCCTGAGGCACTCCACATATAAGAGGCCTCGAGGTCGACCTCTGCCCCCCTGCCAACACGAACTGTGACCGGTCGGAGAGAAAGGAGGAGAACCACCGTAACACGGTGCCCCCCATCCCCAACTCTTCCAACCGGTGCAGCATGATACCATGGTCGATGGTATCAAAAGCCGCTGAGAGGTCTAACAGGACCAGAACAGAGGAGCAACCCCTGTCCCGAGCCCTCCAGAGATCATCAACCAACGCGACCAATGCCGTTTCCGTGCTGTGCCCAGGCCTGAAACCAGACTGGAACAGATCCAGATAGGATGTTTCCTCCAGGAATTGTGGAAACTGTCGCGCGACCACACTCTCAACAACCTTCACCAGAAAGCGAAGGTTGGAGACAGGACGGTAGTTGGCCAATATTGCCGGATCCAGGGATGGCTTCTTGAGGAGAGGCCTCACCACCGCCTCTTTCAAGGCCGTGGGGAAGTGACCCTCACTCAACGAAGCGTTGATAACACCCTGGAGCCAGCCTCGTGTAACCTCCCGGGAGGCCAGTACCAACCAGGAGGGACACGGGTCCAGTAAACATGTGGCCGCACTAAGTCTCCCCAAAATCCTGTCCATATCATCGGGAGTCACAGCATCAAACTCCTCCCAGATAACATTCTCAAGACTATTCCTAGTCACCCTGCCCTGATCTACCCAGTCAGAGTCCAAGTCCCCCCGGATCTGAGCGATTTTGTCATGTAGGTATTATCCGAAATCCTCCGCCCTGCCTTCCAAGGGATCCTCCCGCGCTCCCAGATGGAGCAGGGAGCGGGTTACCCTGAACAGGGCAGCCGGACAATTCCCTGATGATGCAATAGAGGTGGAAAAGTAATTAAACTTTGCTGTTTTTATCGCCACTAGGTAGGTCTTAATATGCGACCTTACCAGTGTTCGGTCAGATTCAGCGCGACTGGCCCTCCAACCGCTCTCTAGGCGTCTTTTCTGGCGTTTCATCTCCCTCAACTCCTCGGTGAACCAAGGAGCCGCGAGGGATCGACACCGGGTCTGAGGCCGCAAAGGCACGACTCGATCCAAGGCCCCACCAGCCGCCCGATCCCAGGCAGCTACCAGGTCCTCGGCCTAGTCGTGTGCCAGATCATCAGGAATTGGCCCAAGCTCCGTCTGGAACCTATCAGGATCCATCAGGTGCCTGGGGCAGACCCATCTAATTGGGTCCGCCTCCCTGCGGCGGGGTGTAGCGGTACGAAGGTCCAGACGAAGGAGTGAGTGATCTGACCATGACAAGGGTTCCATGTCTATATCCCCTATAACAAGATCACTCAACCACTGGCCAGAGACAAAAATCAAGTCTAGAGTGTGTTCCCCCCCCCGTGAGTGGGGCCATGAACTAACTGGGTCAGGTCCATGGCCGTCATGGAAGCCATGAACTCCCGAGCCATCCCAGACGTTTCACCAACGGATGATTACACTGGGTTCAATAGTAATAGAATAAAAATGGATATGGGGAAATATTTATTTATTTATTTAATTTGGCTTATATGCCGCCCTATCTCCCAATGGACTCAGGGCGGCTCACAATAATAAAATTCACAAAGCCATAATACAAAGTTAAAATCTGATTAGACCCACTAAAATTTAAAACCCTTAAAACCCCATCAGTCCAAGTCGTGGAACTTGAACCAAATTTTTAATTCGCGGCGGAAGGTGCGAGGTCAGGAGCCAACTGGAGCTCCAAGGGTAGTTGATTCCAGAGGGTGGGCGCACCCACAGAGAAGGCTCTACCCCTGGGGGCCGCCAGCCGACACTGCCTAGTCAACGGCACCCTGACCAGGCCCTCTCTATGGGCGTGGACCAGGCGATGGGATGTCATTGCTGGATGCAGGTGGTCCGCCAAATATCCTGGGCCTAAGCCATGTAGGGATTTATAGGTCATCACCAGCACCTTGAATCTCACCCAGAGGGCAACCGGTAACCAATGCAAGTCGCGCAGGAGGGGTGTAACATGGGAGTATCGGGATTCTCCCATCACAACCCGCCCGGCTGCATTTTACACCAGCTGAAGCCTCCGAGTGGCCCTCAAGGGCAGCCCCATGTAGAGAGTGTTACAGTAGTCAATACGTGAGGTGACTAGTGCATGAGTAACTGTGCGTAGGGCATCTTGGTCCAAGTAGGGACGCAACTGGTGCACCAGACGAATCTGGGCGTATGGCCCCCTGGTCATGGTCATTATATGATCTTCTAGACTCAACCGTGAGTCCAGGAGGACACCCAAAATACATCTCAAATATGAAGTGAAATAAATGGGGTAAGATTGAGAATGAAAAGTAATAGAGTTAAAATTAAAGGAAAAAAGCTGAAGGGGAGATATAAGAACAGGAAAAAGAAGAAGCTAAAGAAATGGAAGAAAGGGAGGAAAACATCAAGAAAGAGAACTGTGAAGAGACTAAGAAAATGGTTAAGAGTCAGTCAAAAAGTTAATTTGTTATTAAAGAGAAGGATGCTAGTTGTAGAAATTATGTGTGAAAATGCTGTTAATGAAAAATAGAACAATGTTATCCAACCTACAACTTAATCCTTTTTACTTTCACCACCATACACCATTCAAGGTATTTCAATTGTTACAGTTTATACTTATTTATATTTCTAAAAAAAAGAAAAAAGAAAACATATCATCGTCTAGATTTCAAAAATACAAAGACAAATATTCCAATTATTATTCATTTCATTTTTACAATCATGATTTCCCATTTATTTCTTACTATTATTCATATTTCAATTCTAAATATGTATAACATCTTTCTCTTTCATTTCTTTTTCTCCCTTCCCATTTTTATTTTTGCCTTTTTCTTTCCTCTTTTTTTCTTTTGTGTTTTAAAATTTTGAACTCTCCTCTCCTGCCATAAATTTCCCATTGTTTGCACCTACATTTTTTAGTCAGGAAAAAGAAGAAAAAGAATTCTCCCTTTGCCTCTAATTTTTTCTTGCAGCAAACAGCCTGCTTTACTTTCAGTTTCGTTTTCAGCATAGCTTGATTAGCACAAGGGGAAAAAAATCTGCTCCAACACTCTTTGCAGCAAGCAGGAGAGCCCTGCGCAAAACAGCTGAGAGAGTCGGGAGGCCAATCTAATCAATTTGTGCCAATTAGCCTGTGCTGAAGCTGAAAGGAGCTGTTTTTTCTTGCTGTTTGCTTGCAAGGAGGTAACTGCTGCGAGGCACAGGCCAAAGGGTGGGCGCCACCCTCCACGCCCCCCTGCCGCCCCCTTTTGTGTCTAGTGCCCCCTGCTGCCCCCTTGCTTCTTACTGCCCCCCTAAGTCATCCCACCGGCCCCCCACTTTGGTACGGCCCCTTTGGGAACCACTGCTTTAGATCATCACTCATCACTTTGGAAAATCCATGCACATTTTCTTGTGTGCAATAAGGGTGGAATGTTTCCTGAAGTACCATCCACTCTTGGGGCACTTAAATGGTTTCTCCTATGTGTATAAGCACATGATTTAAAAGGCTAGTCTTAGTACTGAAATCTTTCCCACAATCTGGACATTCAAATGGTTTCTCTACTCTGTGAGTCCTCTGGTGTGTCACCAGGTGGGAATTCTGATTGAAACCTTTCCCAGGACATTCAAATGGTTTCTCTTCTGTGTGAGTCTCCTGGTGTGTCACCAGGCTGGAATTGCGACTGAAACTTTTCCCACAATCAGGACATTCAAATGGTTTCTCACCTGTGTGAGTCCTCTGGTGTCTCACCAGGTCAAAATTGCGATTGAATCTTTTCCCACAATCAGGACATTCAAATAGTTTCTCTCCTGTGTGAGTCCTCTGGTGTGTCACCAGGTCAAAATTGCGATTGAATCTTTTCCCACAATCAGGACATTCAAATGGTTTCTCTCCTGTGTGAGTCCTCTGGTGTGTCACCAGTTGTGAATTGCGACTGAAACTTTTCCCACAATCTGGACATTCAAATGGTTTCTCTCCTGTGTGAGTCCTCTGGTGTGTCACCAGGTGGGAATTGCGACTGAAACTTTTCCCACAATCAGGACATTCAAATGGTTTCTCTCCTGTGTGAGTTCTCTGGTGTGTCACTAGGCTGGAATTCCGACTGAAACTTTTCCCACAATCTGGACATTCAAATGGTTTCTCTCCTGTGTGAGTCCTCTGGTGTGTCACCAGGCTGGAATTGTAACGGAAAGTTTTCCGACAATCAGGACATTCAAATAGTTTCTCTCCTGTGTGAGTCCTCTGGTGTTTCACCAGGCTGGAATTGTGACTGAATCTTTTCCCACAATCAGAACATTCAAAGGGTTTCTCTCCTGTGTGAATCTTCTGGTGACTCACCAGGTTGGAATTGCGACTGAACCTTTTCCCACAATCAGGACATTCAAATGGTTTATCTCCAGTGTGAGTCGACTGGTGTGTCACCAGGTTGGAATTGTGACTGAACCTTTTCCCACAATCAGGACATTCAAATGGTTTCTCTCCTGTGTGAGTCCTCTGGTGTGTCACCAGGCTGGAATTGCGACTGAAACTTTTCCCACAATCAGGACATTCAAATAGTTTCTCTCCTGTGTGAGTCCTCTGGTGTCTCACCAGGCCGGACTTCTCACTGAAACTTTTCCCACAATCAGGACATTCAAATGGTTTCTCTCCTGTGTGAGTCCTCTGGTGTGTCACCAGGTGGGAATTGTGACTGAAACTTTTTCCACAATCAGGACATTCAAATGGTTTTTCTCCTGTGTGAGTCTTCTGGTGTGTCACCAAACTGGAATGGTGACTGAAACTTTTCCCACAATCAGGACATTCAAATGGTTTCTCTCCTGTGTGAGTCCTCTGGTGTGTCACCAGGTGGGAATTGTGACTGAATCTTTTCCCACAATCAGGACATTCAAATGGTTTCTCTCCTGTGTATGTCTTCTGGTGTGTCACCAGACTGGAATGGTGACTGAAACTTTTCCCACAATCAGGACATTCAAATGGTTTCTCTCCTGTGTGAGTCTTCTGGTGTTCCACAAGACTGGAATTGTTTCTGAATCTTTTCCCACAATCAGGACATTCAAACAGTTTCTCTCCTGTGTGAGTCCTCTGGTGTTTCACCAGGTTGGATTTCTGACTGAACCTTTTCCCACAATCAGGACATTCAAATGGTTTCTCTCTTGTGTGAGTCCTCTGGTGTATCACCAGATTAGAATTCTGACTGAAACTTTTACCACAATTAGGACATTCAAATGGTTTCTCTCCTGTGTGAGTCGACTGGTGTGTCACCAGGCTCGACCTCTGACTGAAACTTTTCCCACAATCAGGACATTCAAATGGTTTCTCTCCTGTGTGAATCCTCTGGTGTGTCACCAGGCTGCAATTCTGACTGAACCTTTTCCCACAATCAGGACATTGAAAGGGTTTCTCTCCTGTGTGTGTCCTTTGTTGTCTCATGAGATGGTAATTTCCAATGATACTTTCACACAATTTGGACACTCTTACGTGATGGGTGTCCTGTGATGTATTACCATGTTGCCATGCTCACTAAAGTATTCACATCAGGAGCACTCGTATGGCTTCTCTCCTGTGTGATTCGTTCCATGAACCACAAGGAAGCTGACCAAACTTTTTGGCATATTCAGATAATTTGTATGGCTTTTCTGCAGTTGGGATCTTCTTGTTTAATCAGCTATGATTTGCAATCTGTGCTTTTTCTACAATAGGCAGATCTATGGAGCTTTTCCACAACTGATATTCTTGAGGTCAATAATATGTGTGATCTATTGTTTAGTGGTGCTTTGATTAAAGCCATTTGCTTCTTCCCAAAGCAAGGCCTGTATCATTGTCTGTCCTATGTGCCCTGCCCAATAAGACCTTTTCCTTTCCCCTAACTTCCAGCTATTTCCATCTTTTTCTGAGTGAAAAATAATCTTCCTTGATTTTTCATGAAATGTATCCTTGAGTTTTGTATCCTTTACTTTTTCCAGCTCAAAATCTCATGTTAATTCTCCCTTTTGTCTATTAGCTGCTGCAGAAGGAGAATTGTGTGGTTTTCTGAAGGAAATGGAATATATTTTGATTTCCTTTTCAATTTTATTTCCAATTTTATTTCCTTTTCAACGTTGCTTGTTATTCTCAGTTGTCCAGAGTGCTCTTATTGCCATCCTCTTTGTCTATAAATTTCAAAGAAAAGTATAACTTTAATTGTGTATAAAATGGTTACAGAAGATGTAAAAAAAAGTATACATTACAACAAAAAAGCAAACATGCCACAATGCCAGAATAGTCTCTTACATTAATTATGATTCATTTGACACATGGAAGAGTACCAAGATATCTATTCAACCATGAAATTATGTTGTTGACTTGGGTCAATCATAAATTCTTGGCACTGAAAAGGCTTATCCTCAAATATAACTTTATGTACTGAGGATAGATTATATAATTGCAGATATATGCATATAGAAAGAAATACAGATACAAACACCTACAAATGATATATGTGGAAGCTCCATGAGTTTTCAGCCTGACAAAATGTCCCAAAATAGTTAATGTCAAACCTTCTGAGCTAAATTTAGAGATGTGGCGTTTGAACTGAGGAAATGATGCCAAAAGCCTCTGCAAGATTTGAAGCACCAGTTTTGCTCATGAAAGTCCTCAGCTGCAAATAAGAGAAGAAAATGCTGTCTACAACCCCTTCTGGTGACAACCCAATTCAAGCAATCCTGACTTACTGAGTGCAATTGGGACTGGCTTCTGTGTCACTAAGCAGCCGGTCATAAAGCATGATGTCACATGACAGTGACAACTTACATCTGTTCCACAAACTGCGACTTGCAATTTCCTGCTGGCATCCCTACTAATTTTGCTTCAGAATCTAGCTGAGAAGGTCACAAACGGGGATCCTGAGTTTGGGATGCTGCAGTCATCAAAAATGTGCAACGGTTGGCAGAACCCAAGTTGGTGTCTCTCCTTTTCCTGCACCTTCAAAAGCACAGGAACGTTTTTTCAGAAAAACAGGCCAAAAAAAGCCTCAAAAACGGGCCAGAAAAAAAGCCTCAAAAACGGGACACAAAAGCCTCAAAAATTGACCAAAAAAGCCTCAAAACAGCCCCCCAAAAGCCTCAAAAACGGGGGGAGGGGGGGAAGCCTCAAAAACAGGGAAAAAAGCTCCAGAAACAAGCCGAAAAAAGCCTCAAAGACGAGCTGAAAAAAGCACTCAAAAATGGGTTGAAAATAGCCCCAGAAAAAGACCGAAAAAAGGCTGGAAACGGCCCAAAAAA
Organism: Pantherophis guttatus; assembly: GCF_059756535.1. Lineage (NCBI taxonomy): Eukaryota > Metazoa > Chordata > Lepidosauria > Squamata > Colubridae > Pantherophis > Pantherophis guttatus. The sequence goes on from NC_142064.1 coordinate 265,437,960, forward strand.
AGGTAGGCCAAAACCGTTTTTTGTTGTTTTCCTCTTCTAAATTTAGGTGCGTCTTATAGTCCGAAAAATACGGTCAGTAGAAATACCGTGCTTTTGGCAAGACCTGGAAGGTAAAAAACATAAACCCTAGAAAAAGACTAGTGGCAGAATCACTGCAATTTGGTTGCCAAGGGAATAGCAACCCCGTAACAGAATAGGTTATGAGTCAGAAGGGACCTTGGAGGTCTTCTAGTCCAATCTCCTTCTCAGCACGATACCCTATAACATTCCAGACAAATGGCTGGCCAATCTTGTCTTAAAGCACCAGTGTCAAACTTGCCATGTCATGTTGCCGTCACGTGACATTTTGTGACATTCTACCCATTTGTGGAGCTGGGGTGGGTGTGGCCTGCATGTAACGCATCCAGCCCATGGGCCGCCAGTTTGTCACCCCTGTCTTAAAAGGTTCCTAATGAATCTAGATGACAACTTGTCATCCAAAAGGTAGAAAAGGGAACTAAGGATCTCCTATAGTGATCTAAATTTTTACTAGCAGAGAGGAAATTATAGGGGAGGGGGGGGGTGTTGAAGTTGCAGATAAATAGGGGGAAGAGTGACCATGTCATACTGGAATTCAATATAATGCAGACACAAGCAATAGAGCAAAATCAAACTAAGGACTTAGACTTTAAAGCAGCTGATTTCAACAAACCAAGAGACAGCTTGGGAAGGATTCCATGGATGAAAATCTTATACAAGAGCCTTGGGGGCGCAGCAGACTAAAGTGTTGTTAACTAGCACCAGCTGCCTGCAATTACTGCAAATTCAAATCTCACCAGGCTCAAGGTTGACTCAGCCTTCCATCCTTTCGAGGTAGGTAAAATGAGGACCTGGATTGTGGGGGCAATGAGCTGACTTTGTATAAAAAAGAACACTGCTTGGGGCCCCCCGAAAGCCCTACTAAGCAGGTATATACAAAAGTATGAAGGCTATTGATTAATGCATTGTAAGCCACCCTGAGTCTCCAGAGAAGGGCGGCATATAAATCGAACCAACCAATCAATCAATCAATGGGAAAACAACTCAAGAAGCCTGAGAAACTCTGGCTGCCTAAACAGAGGGATAGAATCGAGATCACATGACGTATTAGTACCAATTTATAATGCTTTGATTAAGATCACACTTGGATTACTGCAACCACTTTTCATCACCACAATATAAAAGAGGCATCCAGACTCTATAAAGAGCGCAGAGAAGAGCAGAAGGGATAATTAGTGGGTTGCAGTAATTGGGAATGAATCGTCTAGTGAAAGGAAGGACTAGGGGTGACATGATAGCAGTGTTCCAATACTTGAAGGGTCAACTTCTTTTCCAAAGCACCAGAAGGACAAGACAAGAAGCAATGCATGGAAACTAATCAAGGAGAGAAAAAAACCTGGAATTAAGGAAAAATCCCATCAGTGAGAACAATTAGCCAGTGGAAGGGAATGGCTGCAATTTTCTGCTGCCTGGAAGACTGAAAAAGTCTCTTTTGAGTGAAGGTTGATTCTTCGGGAATGGCTTCCCTCCAGAGGTTGTGGGGGCTCCATTGCTGGTGGCTTTTAAACCGACGGGACAGCCATTTGTCTGAGATGTCATTAAGACCTCCAAGGTTTCTTCCAGCTCTCTTCCAAACCTCCAGTGACGGAGCTCCCTCTGGAGGGAAACCAGCCCCAAAGGCTCAACCTGCATTGGAAGGAGGCTTTTTCAAGCTTCCCACCAGCAGAAATTGCAGCCCCCAGTTTCCCAGCCTGCAGCACCAGTGGGCTTCCATTTGGGGAGGGAAGGAACCTGCAGCAGCCGCAGCTGAGAGGCTTCAGCCCAGTTGCTTCTCCGCTTCCAGCCCAAGTTGCTCCCGGACTCTCCTCCCACCTGCTGCCCTCCACTCACCTGCCAGCTGCTGCTTCCGCCATGGAAACAGCACAAAAGCCGCTCTGCACACCAACTTCCTCCCATCAGCCATCCGGAAGAGGAAGTTCCCCTGCGCGTCTCCTCTCCTCCCATCCTTTCTAGCAATGCAGTACTTGATGATTTTAACTCCTTAAACACAACCACAGGCGCCGCCTGCTGTACCGTCCGCTTTCTAGCCACAGGTGTTGCCTGTTTGAGCACCATCTCCAGGCAGGCAGAAAAACGCGCTTGTCCCCCCTCTTATCTAAGGTGGTTGCAATGTGTTTTCACTGATTAAATGCTACCGTCATTTTTGACTTCTGGCAACTGACCCAAACAAAAGAGTGAAATGTGATACCACTAAGCTTACGAAGATTAGCTACGTACTGAGCCCTGAAAGTTCATGACATTTTATTTTTTTTATTTTATTTTATTTGTCAAGCATATATTGTTGCTAGTTTGGTTATCCTGGCTAGGCCCATATATAAGACTGTAGACTTTCTTGTAATAACAATATTTATTTCTTTTCTTCCTCAGGAACACATTTAGACAGCAATCAATCTGAGGGGAGCGAGAGCTTATATACAGAGGAGGCGGGGCTAATGGTAAGTAGTGACCAATGATAAGTGACACAATGACATCACACAATGACATATACACAAGCAAACATATTTACATATTTACAGATATCAGGTTAGGTATTTTCAACTGTAACTAATCCCCCTCTAAAATACCTAACTAATGGTGGGTTATTAAGATTATATATGTACGTTGAGTTTGGAAGTCAAATACACATGTTGTTTGGTTGGTAATGGCTTAGTGAGGATATCAGCAATTTGTTCACTAGTATCACAATGAACAGCTTTAATGAATCCTATACTTGACAGTTGTCTCACATGTTTATATTTGATATCGATATGTCGAGATCGTTGACCTATTGCTTCGGAAGCTGATATATCTATTGCTGCCCTATTGTCCTCATTGATAATAATTGGATAAACAGGTTCATCCCACACATTAGATAACAAATCATCGAACCAAGTTAGATTATTGACCGCTTTGGATAAGCAAACGTATTCGGCTTCCGCTGTAGAAGTGGCAATTAAGTTCTGTTTGCCAGTGTACCAGTGCACCGCACAACCATTTATAAGAAAAACATATCCAGAAGTGCTTTTTCTGCTTTTTGAATCAGTAGCCCAATCAGCATCGGCGTAGCAGGTCAAAGTTGGTTTTTCAGAAATGAATGGTTCTAAGAATAGGCACACATCAATGCTAGATTTCAGATACTTTAAAATCCTCTTAATTCCCTCCCAATGGTATAAGTTAGGATTGCTTACATGTCTTGACAACAAATTTACGGCAAGGGTGATATCAGGCCTGGTCCAATTAGATATGTATAATAAGGACCCAATAATTGATCAATATAAAGTGTTATCCTTGAATGGTTCGTACTCATTGTACACATTCCTATAAAAATCAGTTGACATAGGAGTATCACAAATTTTTGAGTTAATCATGTTACATTTTTGTATGAGTTCCATAATCTTGTCTTTCTGAGATAATTTGAACCCCTTGTCTGTTTTGTCAATTTGGACTCCTAAATACTTATTTACCTTTCCTAATATTTTTAAGTTGAAATTTTTGCCTTGTTGTTCAGCGAAATTATCACATTTAATCTTGTCACGTCCAAAATATAATATATCATCAACATAAATCAAAACATATTCAATAGAATCATTATTTCTTTTCGTAAAAAAGCAAAAATCAGATGAAGTAGCTACAAAGCCTATATCTTTAAGTATCTTTGATAAACACTCATACCACCGCTTACCAGACTGTTTTAGTCCATAAAGGCTCTTATTCAATAGCCAAATTTCTCCCTTTTTTGTATCTTTTCCTGGGGGTGCTTTCACATAAATTTCTTTATCTAGATCAGCGTGCAGATAGGCTGTCTGCACGTCAAATGGATATACTTCCAGATTTAAAATGGAAGCTAACACTAGTGCTGTTTTCACACTTTCTGATCTAATGGTTGGGGAGTATGTGTCTTCATAGTCATCCGGAAATCTTTGGGCAAAGCCTTGAGCCACTAATCTGGCTTTGTATAGGAATTTACCATCCTCTAGCTCTTTGATTTTATAGATCCACCTAGTGCCAATGGGGGATTTCTCAGTGGGTAGGTCTGTTGGTGTATATACATTTAGTTCTCTTAAACTGTCCATCTCTTTTTTCATTGCTTCCTCCCACTTACTTTTTTCTTCTAGGGGTAACTTAAGTATGTCATCATATGTGTTGGGAGTCAGGTGTTTGGCTTGAATAGACAGTACGTAATCATCTAATCTTTTAGGGATTACGCCCCTATTGGATCTAATGGGCCTATTCTGGGGATATTCATCACTATGCATATATTTAGCTTCTTTTTCGGTTAATTGATCTACCTTCAAAGTGGGGTGTCCTTTTTTCCATTCATCATTAACTATTTTTGGGCATTTGATTCTGTTTGTGGATGTGGATTTGGGGTTCGTATCTGATGTATGATGTTCTGCGTACGTGTGCGTAATATTTTTTGATTCTGGGTAAATTTCATTGAGATGTAATTTTGACCAGTTCATGTGTTCATGAAACACAGCAGATCTGGATACAATGAAGTGGTTATTTTTATCAATGAAGCGATATGCCTTGGTTCCTGATTCGTACCCCATAAATATCAGTCTTTTGGATACTTTCTCTCCTTTGCGTCTTAATTGTGAGGGGACATATACATCAGCAGATACACCAAATATGTGTAAATGCCCAATTTTTGTTTCCTTCCATACATGAGTTCGTATGGGGTCTTGTTGATTGTACTGGACCATAAGCGATTTATAGTGTAATTGGAATAAGTAAGGGCTTCAGCCCAGAATGATTGGTTTAAGCCAGCATCATCTAACACACATTTAACCATGGTTTGTAGCAAACCATTTTTTCTTTCAGAAACTCCGTTTTGAAATGGGGAAAATGGACAAGATTTAAAGTGCAATATTCCTTGTGATCTTAGCCAATTTGAAAATTCGTTGGATAGGAATTCCGACCCCGTCAGTCATTATTTGTTTAATTTTAGTATTGTGTTGCGTTTCTACCATTTTAAAGAACTCCTTAAATTTTTTGAAAACCTCACTTTTGTGATTAAGGGTGTATACAAAACCGAATCTACTGTAGTCATCGACTATGGTTAGAAAGTATCTTTTTTTATATTTAATTGAAGGTTTTAATGGGCCTACTACATCCATATGAATTAGTTGAAAAATTGATTGTGTGGTGTGAGTGGCTTTTTTGGGTTTTGGTTTGTTTTTAATTTTGGATGAATTGCACACAGAGCATTCTAAGTAATTTTTACAGTTCTTTATTTTTAAATCTTCGGAACATTCTAACATTTTTCGTATGACGGGAAAGCTCGCGTGTCCTAGCTTTCTGTGGAGTAAGTGACTACAATTATCGTGAATAGGTCTTCCATTGTTTAAATTTTCAGACATATTAGTATCAGTGGTCAATGCGTTATCATTATTACTTTCATCATGGCTATCTGAATTTGGCTTTTTGTTTCTTAATTGATAGTTTGCATAGACTAGTTCGTTATCTTGTGGCAGTAGGTATGTTAGTCCATCATTTGTAAATAGTTTACCTATGTTTCTGTTGTTTTTAGTCATAAATACCTTTCCACCTCTGAAAGTGGTTTCTATTCCATTCTCTATACTTAATTTTAGGGTTGCCAATATGTTATTTGGAATTTCGGGCACAAATAGTACCCCCTCTATTTTTCCTATACCCTTTATATGCGTGTCTCCCATTCCCCTCACTAGGACTTTATTTTGGTTTGCTACTTTAATGTAATATTTCTTTTCAGTGAAGTTGCTTAATATTTCTCTATTATGAGTTGTATGACATGTGGCTCCAGAATCTATGAGCCAAGTGTTGAGTGAATCAGACATCAAAGTGTTATTGTTTCTTATTCCATATAGTGATCCTTTCTTATTTTCTTTAGGATTATTTCTGTTCATTTGTCTTTCTCTAGGGTGTGGTGATTCTCTTCGCTTATACCTGTAATCTGGGGAAGTTCTGTCTAAGAAGTGTATTCTCCTATCCTTGTGTTGATATGAGTCACTGTATCCTGCATTCTTGGGGCAATCTCTAATCTGATGTCTTTCAGATCCACATATGAGACATTCATGTGGGTACCTATCTCTGACCCTAAAATCAGTTCTTCTTTGATTTCTACCTTCCCTTTGTTGTGTATATCGCTCTCTTCTAAGTCTATCTTCAGTAATAAGCTTATTGGTAAGGTTTTCTAAAGTAATTTGCTCTATACTTAGGTTATCTATTAAGGTAATATAGTTATCCCAGCTGTGATCTAATGAGTTAATTATAATGCTTTTCATGGTGTTGTCAGAAATGGTTTCCCCCCTTTGAATAAAGTCTGCTCTTACAGCGTTTAGATTCAAGATATGTTCACTCATGGAGGTATCATGTTTTAGTTTGGCAGAATAGAATTCCCTAGAGATTTTTGTGGTGGTGGCTACATTTTTGCTATAGAACAGTCTGAATAATTTTTGATATACTTCAAATACAGTTAAATTATGCTCTATACTGGGAAGTATACTTGGGGAAATAGAGACAATTAATATATAATATGCTTTGTGATGGAGGCAGTCTATTTCATAGGTCCAAGGCTTATTTGGTGGGTTATCAATAAAAAATAAAACATTTTCTTTCAAATATATAATCTGTAAACACTGGTCCCATTCCATTAAGTTGCTTCCATCTAATTTCAATTTTATAAAGTCTGAAGGTATTGTCCCTGAGTGTAGTGAAGTGTTATTCATGTTTAGTAGCTGTCCATGGTTTAAGACCTTAGCATACTCACAACAAGGCCTGGGTATGGTAGATGTATGTCTGTATTTACTTATCTCTATGTTGTGCTGACTTGTATCTATGTTTTCTTCTTTTTTTTCTGCAGGCTCGTTCTGGGCATGCTCAGTCTTCATTCTCTTCCAGCAGTCGGCGAGGGAGGTTCCTTTGATTGCAGCTCCCGGGGTGATGTCCCAGACGGCCTTCTGTTGTTCTGTTTTGTTTCCGGAGGGCCTCTGGTGACTGGAGAATGCCTGGGATGCTGCTCTGCTCGTCGTGGAGTCTCCGAAGTCGCGAGGATCGGGGGAGAAGACACTGGAGGCTTGTCGGCCATTTTCTCTGCCGCCATTGCCGATGGAGCCGGGTTGCTCAGCAAGTCACTCTTCGGTAGGTAAGTATGATTGCCAGCGCGTCTTTTGTCGGGTGGCTAGGTCTTTGTTTAGACAGTCTGTTTCCTTTTGGCTTTTAGCAGATGGTAGGTTAGAATTTTCTATTTTATTTTCTGGTAGTTCGTTTGGTATTTTTAGTTTAGTCCTGAGTGCTGCAGTCAGCACTTGTATAGCGTTGTCTATTTCTACTTCAGTAGGTTGAGCTTTGCTTTGGTTAAATAATTGTTTTTTATTTGTTTTTGGACTCGGGTAGTCATCTTCTTGGTAGGTTTTGTTTTTTATTTCATAGTTTGAGGTTTGGAATTCTTTTAGTAATTGGTCGGGTATTTTAGAGGTATTAGGTGGGTAAGATGGCTGCCATAAAAAAGGCGGGAAGCTGTCGCCATCTTCGGTGTCGTTTTTGAAGTTAGGGGTTGAGTTTCTTACCTTGCAGTTTTCTTGTTTGTTATTTTCGTTATCTGCTGCTGTTCCGTGGTCGTTTATCATGCTGCGGATTTTCACAAGCAGATTTGATTCAATTGTAGTTGTTTCTATTAATTGTAGTATTTTTCTTTTTACTTCATCTTCTTTGTTTGGTGTTGAGAAGGGTTCTTCTGCTTCAGCTAGTGGTTGTTCGTTTTGTGTCAGCTGTTCATATTCTAGCGATTGCGTTTGTTTCTTCATGTTTTCAAGTGGTGTATATATGTCAGGAGTCAGCTGGGCTGCCATTCTTTTTGTTATGTATCTGGTGGCAGGTCTTCTTTTTTCTTTTTGTGAGTCTTGCATCTTTATGTTTGTTTGGGCCTACCAAACCATCCTCTTGCTACCAATTTGTTGCTAGTTTGGTTATCCTGGCTAGGCCCATATATAAGACTGTAGACTTTCTTGTAATAACAATATTTATTTCTTTTCTTCCTCAGGAACACATTTAGACAGCAATCAATCTGAGGGGAGCGAGAGTTTATATACAGAGGAGGCGGGGCTAATGGTAAGTAGTGACCAATGATAAGTGACAAAATGACATCACACAATGACATATACACAAGCAAACATATTTACATATTTACAGATATCAGGTTAGGTATTTTCAACTGTAACAAATCCCCCTCTAAAATACCTAACTAATGGTGGGTTATTAAGATTATATATGTACGTTGAGTTTGGAAGTCAAATACACATGTTGTTTGGTTGGTAATGGCTTAGTGAGGATATCAGCAATTTGTTCACTAGTATCACAATGAACAGCTTTAATGAATCCTATACTTGACAGTTGTCTCACATGTTTATATTTGATATCGATATGTCGAGATCGTTGACCTATTGCTTCGGAAGCTGATATATCTATTGCTGCCCTGTTGTCCTCATTGATAATAATTGGATAAACAGGTTCATCCCACACATTAGATAACAAATCATCGAACCAAGTTAGATTATTGACCGCTTTGGATAAGCAAACGTATTCGGCTTCCGCTGTAGAAGTGGCAATTAAGTTCTGTTTGCCAGTGTACCAGTGCACCGCACAACCATTTATAAGAAAAACATATCCAGAAGTGCTTTTTCTGCTTTTTGAATCAGTAGCCCAATCAGCATCGGCGTAGCAGGTCAAAGTTGGTTTTTCAGAAATGAATGGTTCTAAGAATAGGCACACATCAATGCTAGATTTCAGATACTTTAAAATCCTCTTAATTCCCTCCCAATGGTATAAGTTAGGATTGCTTACATGTCTTGACAACAAATTTACGGCAAGGGTGATATCAGGCCTGGTCCAATTAGATATGTATAATAAGGACCCAATAATTGATCAATATAAAGTGTTATCCTTGAATGGTTCGTACTCATTGTACACATTCCTATAAAAATCAGTTGACATAGGAGTATCACAAATTTTTGAGTTAATCATGTTACATTTTTGTATGACTTCTGGCAACTGACCCAAACAAGAGTGAAATGTGATACCTCTAAGCTTACGAAGATTAGCTATGTGCTGAGCCCTGAAAGTTCATGACATTTTATTTTTTTATTTATTTTATTTGTCAAGCATATATAAGAAAACATATAAAAGCATAAACATAATTGGAATACATGAAAAGAATAAGAGTAAAAAGGGACATGAGGACAGGGATGATGGTGCGCTTATGCCTTACAGACCCCTTAGGAATAAGGTGATGTCAACAGTAGACAGTCTAAGGTTAAAGTTTTGGGGGTTTGGGGAAGAAACCACAGAGTCAGGTAGTGCATTCCAGGCATTGACCACTCTGTTGCTGAAGTCGTATTTTCTGCAATTGAGTTTGGAGTGGTTTACCTTGAATTTGTATCTCTTATTTTCTCATATATTGTTGTTGTTGAAGCTGAAGTAGTCATTGACAGAATCGTTTTCTTTTTTTGGCAGAATTTGCTATCTTAGGGGGTGACTCTCGATAGAGATCAATGCCTCTCTACATCCCAAAAGTTTAAAACTGATTTTCTGTGGCTCCCAAGATTTTAGGACCTGCCAGCCCCATCAAGTCAAGATACTCCAAGGGAGTGCTATTTTTAAGGTTTATAAACTGTAGTGGAACATGGAGGATGACTATGTACAGCATTTTATGATTCAGTGGACAATGAATTTTGCATGTAAATAATGCTTGAACAATGGGAGAATATGTGGATGAAAGATCTAAAATTCACATTAAACTATAAAAGAAAAGTTTTATAAGACGATGTACTGTGTGTATCTATCACTGGACAAATTGTCCAGAATGTATAAAGGCACTTCAAATGAATGTTGGAAATGTAAAGAGCTTTTTATGATTTGTAGAAAGTCAGCACCACTCCCCAGAAGAATGAAATATTTTGGGAAACATTAAAAAGGCAGAACATTATATTTCCCTAAATGAGAAATGGAAAAACATGGGTTTTTTTAGAAGTAGGAAGGCAGACTCAGTCTTTCTTAATAGCCCCAAGCAGGCATTTTGTGCCCATTAAGAAAGATTGGGCCAGTCTATCTATAAGAGCAGTGGTGGCGCAGTGGTTAGAGTGCAGTACTGCACGCTTCTTCTGCCGACTGCCAGCTGCCTGCAATTTGGCACATCGAATCTCACCAGACTCATCCTCCCGAGGTGGGTAAAATGAGCCAGATTGTTGAGGACACTATGCTGACTCTGTAAAACTGCTTAGAGAGTACTGTTAAAGTACTGTGAAGCAGTATATAAGTCCAAGTACTGTTGCTATTGCTAAAACAAAAGACCGTCAGCTCCATGATGGTGGGATTAAGACCCTTTAGGACATAATAAAGCAATTAGGAGACTCACAGGGCTCACTACATTACACAATCTCCTAAAGCCATTTCACACATTGCACAACCCCCCTAGCTAGCAGCATCTGTGAAACTTATAAAAATCCATGTATTCATCAAACCAGTGGGTCAGCTGACCCAGAATTGCATGCTGTCTTTGTGTGTGGTTCGGCTTCATCAATAAACCATGTTTCCAATCAGCTTCCATGTTTTTCTCCCAGCTTGGAACTGAACCAGATGGATATTTCTTCCAACACATTTATGGTGGGCATGTGACAAGATCAATATTGGAGTATTGTTCCTCTGCCATTGTTAAGCAAATCACGGTGGGTTGTGAAGGGCAATCTCACACGACCTTGGCTTGCAACTTCCTGCTGGCATCCCCACTGGTTTTGCTTCTCAGAAGCTAGCTGGGAAGGTCACAAATGGGGATCAGAAGTGTGGGATGCTGCGACCATCATAAATGTGCACTGGTTGGTGGAACCTTAACTAGTGCAACTCCTTTTCCTGCACCTTCATAACCACAGGAACTGCAGACGTGTGGTCACTGAGCAAGTGCTAAATTTGGGGACCAGCTGTATGTCTGCTTTCACGGTGCCATTGTAACTTTGAAGGCTCAGGAAAGAAGATACGCAAGGACTACATACACAAACTAAACATCACAAAAGGTCCCCAATAGCTTTTTTTAGTTGAAACTGGTTAATACATGGATGGGCACCAATAGGAAAGACTGTGCTTTTTGGCTAGACATGAAAGTAAGAAAAACAATCATCTCAGAAAAGACAGTGTCAGATCAGTCGGAGATTGTTGCCAAGAAAACAGCAAGTACATAGTTTAGTTAGTTAGTTAGTTAGTTATTAAATTTCTATACCGCCCTTCTCCCGAAGGACTCAGGGTGGTGAACAGCCAGAAGATAAAACACAGAAATACAAAATTTAAAATAAATTAGAACGAATTAAATAATTTAGGCTGAATTTTAAAATACCCCATAATTAAAGAGATTAAAATTTATGTTTAAAATTTAAATTTAAAAAGGAGATGATTTAGGCCAGGCCAGCTTGATGAAATAAAAACGTTTTAAGTGCGCGACGGAAGGTGCGAAGATCCGGGATCCTCCGTATCTCCGGGGGGAGCTCGTTCCAGATCGTAGGTGCCCCCACAGAGAAGGCTCTCCCCCTAGGGGCCGCCGGTCGACATTGTTTGGCCGACAGCACCCAGAGGAGCCCCTCTCTATGGAAGCGTACTGGCCGGTGGGAGGCTATTGGTGGTAGCAGGCAGTCCCGTAGATAACCAGGTCCTAAGCCATGGAGCGCTTTAAAGGTGGTAACCAAAACCTTGAAGCGCACTCGAAAGACCACCGGGAGCCAGTGCAGCTCGCGCAGGAGAGGTGTTACATGGGAGCTCCATGTTGCTCCCATAACCCCCCACGCGGCCGCACTCTGCGCCAGTTGGAGCCTCCGAGTGCACCTCAAGGGGAGCCCCATGTAGAGAGCGTTATAATAGTCCAAACGAGAGGTGACGAGGGCATGAGTGACTGTGTGTAGGGAGTCCCGATCTAGAAAGGGACGCAACTGGCGGATCAGGCGAACCTGATGAAAAATCCTCCCGGTCACGGCCGGCAAGTGCTCTTCTAAAGACAGCCGTGAATCCAGGAGGACGCCCAAGTTGTGAGCCCTTTCCGTGGGGGCCAATGATTCACCCCCAATAGTCAGCGATGGCACCAGCTGACTATATCGGGACGTCGGAAACCACAGCCACTCAGTCTTGGATGGGTTGAGCCTGAGCCTGTTCCTCCCCATCCAGATCCGTACGGCCTCCAGGCACCGGGACATCACTTCAAGGGCATCGTTGGGGTGGTCTGGGGTGGAGATGTACAGCTGGGTGTCGTCAGCGTACTGATGGTACTTCACCCCGAAACCACGGATGATCTCGCCCAGCGGCTTTACATAAATGTTGAACAAAAGGGGCGAGAGGACCGATCCCTGCAGCACCCCACATATGAGGGGCCTCGGGGTCGACCTCTGCCCCCCTGTCAACAAGATTGCGACCGGTCAGAGAGAAAGGAGGAGAACCACCGTAGTACGGTGCCCAACTCTTCCAACTGGTGCAGCATGATACCATGGTTGATGGTATCAAAAGCCACTGAGAGGCTTCCGGTTTGGCTTCCGTCGCCGTTAGACGGTCTTTTGAGACCGCCAGCTCCGTCGCCCGTAAAGAGCCGCCTTTACAGCTGAAAGGCGGCTCGAAAAACTCCATTTCCTTAAGGAAATGTGAGATAGAGCCGGCGAGGGCAGGTAGAGCCCTCTGCGAAGTCCCCAGAGTTCTTTTTTTACTCTTGGGGAGGAAGCAGGATGAGGCTCCCTATTTTTGCTCGCCGCTGCTCCGGGCTTCAGGAGAACTCTGCGCTTTGCAGAGCCAGGCGATGGGACCAACCCAACTAATGAAAATTAACAGATCGTCTGAACAAGTAGGATGAAAGTCGGATCTGGGACTTTAAATTGCAAGTATTTCTAACAACCCTAAGACTGATTTTAAAAGTGAAGAAAGAGTGAAAGGGGGAAAAAAGAAAGTTTAAAATGGTGACTGGCTGAGGCTTGAGAAGAAAGCTGAAAGCGAAAGTCCTTCCGTTTGAATAGTTTAACATGTTACAAAGTATCTGAAACAATAGCGCTGGCTAGAAGTGAAGAGAAAAATTCTTATTTCATGCTTCTTCCTTCTTAGAGACTAGATATTGATATTGTCCGGAGAGAAGTCTTTTTTTTTTAAAGGGAAAAAAAATCTGTTTGTGTGGCAGGATGGCGTTAAAACTGACAAAGCCAGACAACCAAGCTGTGTGTGTGGGGGGGGCTCCCTCATTTACAAATCACATGAACAAGTTTTGAGCTTGCAGATGCAGAACAATGGCTTTAAAGACCTAAAGGAATTTGTTTTGGAGGAGATGGCAAGACATGATGAGATTGTGAACCAGAACCTTGAAAAATTTAGACAGGAAATTAAAGAGTTGGTACAACAAAAGTATGATAACCTGAAACGATATATTGTAACAGCTTTGAAAAGTTTTTCAGAAATAATTATAAAGATGGATAAAGATATCAACTTAGAAATAGAGTCTAAAATGAAGGAAGCTGATTATAAGATTCATAATTTGGATAATAAAATACAAAGAATTGAAAATGACTTGACAATGATTCAAGAAAATAGTTCAGAAGTAGAGTCTAAAATAAAGGAAGCTGATCACAAGACTTACAATGTAGATAATATAAAACAAAGGATTGAAAATGAAGTCACAATGATGCAATTTAGATCCATGGAATTTGTGGTCAGAATCAGGGGAATACAGGAAAATAACAGAGAAGATTTGAGAAAGATGTCTGCTGAAGTTTTGGCTGTGATTTTAAAGGTTAGTCCTGAAGAGGTATCCTGTAAGATTGATAAGGCCTACAGAGCAAATTCTTGGGTGGCAAAGCAAAGGCAGTTGCCTAGAGATGTGGTGATTTACTTTACTGATAAAGGAATAAGAAATGATATTGTGCAAAAGTCTTTTAACTCCACTCTAGAAATGAATGGAAGGAAGATTTGGATATATAAAGAGCTGCTGTCCAAGATGTTAAAAGATAGAAAGAATTTTGGATTTTTGGTGACTGAGCTAAAGAAACAAAACATCCCATTTAGGTGGGATGCTCCAGTTGGTATAATATTGAGATATCAAGGAGAAAGATATCAACTAAATACTGTTGAAAAAGCAGAAGAATTTTACTACAAGGTTTTTAAAATGGACCTAACTTCTCCACGTATGTCATCAGTGTTAGGAACACAGGAGGGGGATAAAGAAAAGCAAAATGAACAAGAGATTGAATCTCAGGCTAAGCAGATGGAGATGGAGGTAATGGAAAAACAACAAGTTATAGAGGCCTTTTTGGATGAGCCGCTTCTGGATTCTCCTCCAGAGGCTATAACTGGATCACCTATAAATATAAGAGAGGCGGCTTTGGATTTCGATTTGAGGTTTTATCAAGTTACAGACCAGCATGTAACTCAATCAGCTGATATACAAGTCCAAGAAAGGCAACCAGGATGGAGATCTAAATCACAACACGTTAAGAAAAGAAGAAGCAGGTTCTACAAAACTAAAAAATTTTAAACTAAACAAAAAAACTTTTTTTTCTTTAGCCAACAGACTAATGCCAGTTACTCAAGAGACGATAAAATATAATAAGCGGGATTTATAGAAGGCTGATACATGAAAATATAACTGAGGCAAATTATAGACTTATACTATTTTGAGAAGAATAACAGATCTCTGCAGTGCTGGTGTTTTTGGGATGTGGAAGATGGCCCTTGATTGAGCGGATTGGAACTTTCTATTTTGGATTCTTTGGAAAATGGATTACTTATATGTTGAGTTATAAGGCAAGAGAACTATGGAATTGGGGCATGCAGAAGATCTGGTTGTTACCCTAACTGTTACAGGATCCATGGATCAGGCCCAAGAACTGACACGATTCACTCATTTAACCAAGTCTTCTTTTATTTACAGGTTCAACTTTACATCACATGCTGTATCTGGAAGTGGGCAGTATGGGGGAGCGTGTCTACCTTTTATACCTGTGGGCGGAGACTCAGGTAAGGAGTGGCCTGTGGGTGGAGCTGGCCAGGTGGGTGTTAGTGTTAACCCCTGCACTACAGTACCACATCTAATCCCTGGCATGGGCAAAGCATTTACACTTGACACTAACGTGGTGGTTGGAATTAATAATCTAGACAGAAGACATCACAGAAGATACTATATGGAATATAAATATAAAGTCACTCGGGTGGTTTTTTATACACAGAAACATTTATTATTGATGGGGGCAGATGGTAATTGAAGATACCGAATATACTGTTGGAAGCAGAACTTGATGTTACCCTAACACGGGCGATGGAATTAATAATCTAGTTGAAAGACATTACAGAAGATACTATATGGATTACAAACTTAAAGTCATTTGAGGATTTTATTTATATATGGAAATATGTTTTAGTGGTGTGGGCAGAAGAACAAAGATATTAAAAATATTATGTATGGTAGACCTGTAGGAAAGTGGGTGGAGATAGGTTAGGTTACTGATTGTTAGCTTAGGAAAAGGGATGTTATGTTCAGATATTAATATACGTAAAAGATTTGAATTAAGAAATATATGTATGGGGGTGGAGGAAATGGGTAGATTATGAGTTGAATAAATGCCAGATTAGGATTTATTATATAATTTTACAGTTGAATGTTGCTCTGAAATGTATAGTATAGGGGGAATATAATAATAATGTTAGAAAGAAATGGTTAGCATATGGGGAGTGGTGTAAAAGGATGGTAAAGTAAAGTATTATATAATGTGATATCAGTTTGGATCTTATTTTGGAGAAGCCATTGGGGGAGGGGAGGGGGAGGGGAGGTTAGGGAGGAGGGGGGAAAAAGGGGGAAAAATCTGTATTTGAAAAACTTTTTCAATTAAAAAAAAAAAAGCCGCTGAGAGATCTAACAGGACCAAGACAGAGGAGCAACCCCTGTCCCGAGCCCTCCAGAGATCATCAACCAACGTGACCAATGCCGTTTCCGTGCTGTACCCAGGCCTGAAACCCGACTGGAACGGATCTAGATACAACGTTTCATCCAGGTACTGGGGAAGCTGTCGCGCAACCACACTCTCAACAACCTTCGCAACGAAGCGAAGGTTGGAGACTGGATGATAATTAGCCAATACTGCCGGGTCCAGGGAAGGCTTCTTGAGGAGAGGCCTCACCACCGCCTCCTTCAAGGCAGCAGGGAAGGTACCCTCACCCAATGAAGCATTTATAATCCCCTGGAGCCAGCCTTGCATCACCTCCCAGGAAGCCAGTACTAACCAGGAGGGACACGGGTCCAACAAACATGTGGTTGCGTTCAGTCTACCCAGAATCCTGTCCACGTCATCTGGGGTCACAGGATCAAACTCATCCCAGATAACATTCTCAAGACCTGCCTCCGTCACCCTCGCTGGACCCTACCCAGTCAGAGTCCAGACCTTCCCAAATCTGAGTGATTTTGTCATGCAGATATTGAACAAAGTCCTCGGCTCTTCCCTCCAAGGGGTCCTCCCGTGCTTCCTGGTGGAGCAGGGAGCGGGTCACCCTAAACAGGGCAGCCGGGCGATTATCTGATGATGCAATAAGAGCAGCAAAATGGGTACATTTTGCTGCTTTTATCGCCACTAGGTAATTCTTAATATGAGATCTTACCAGTGTCATAACAGAACCACAGAGCTGGAAGGAATCTTTGAGATCTTCTAGTCCAATCCCTTACTTGAGCAGGAGGCCCTGAAAAACCTGACACCCAAAAGAAAGAAATTGTACAATTTTTACAAAAATAAACATCCAGCAACTTTTGCTGCTGATGGCCAAACAGTCCCAATCAAATTAACATTGCTGAGCACATTGTAAGCCGCCCTGAGTCTTTGGAGAAGGGCGGCATATAAATCAAATTAAAAAAAAACAAAAACATGTTCCACTTTTTTTCTTTGATCCTTCCCATCTAAGACCATGACCTATTTGATGACAAAAAATCAGGCAAATTCTTTGTAGTCAAATTAAAGAGTCAATTTCTCAGCTGAAGTTACAATGGGACATTTGAAATGAAATTCAAGCCTTCTTTACATTCATCACTTTGGGCGTCAGGTGGATTTTCTTGTGCGCGATAAGATTGGAAGGTTTTCTGAAGCGCCGTTCACACTCAGGACACTTCCATGGTTTCTCCCCTGTGTGTATAAGCATATGATTTAGAAGGCTATCCTTAGTACTGAAATCTTTCCCACAGTCTGGGAACTCGTATGGTTTCTCTCCTGTGTGAGTCCTCTGGTGACTCACCAGCCAGGAATTCTAAAGAAAACGTTTCCCACAATCTGGACGGATACTGTATATGGTTTTTCCCTGGAGTGAGTCCTCTGGTGTGTCACCAGGTGGGAATTCTGACTGAAACTTTTCCCACAATAAGGACATTCAAAGGGTTTCTCTCCTGTGTGAGACCTCGTGTTTCACTAGCTGGGAAATATGATTGAAACTTTTTCTACAATCCAAACATTCAAATGGCTTTTTAACCATGTGGGTGCTCTGGTGTTTCACCAGGCTGAAATTCTCACTGAAACATTTTCCACAATCAGGACATTCAAATGGTTTCTCTCCTTTGTGAGTCCTCTGGTGTGTCACCAGGCTGGAATTGTGATTGAAACTTTCCCCAAAATCAGGACATTGATAGGGCTTCTTTCCTATGTGAGTCGTCTGGTGTATCACCAGGTTCGAATTTTGATTGAGACCCTTTTCAGAATTGGAGCATTCAAAAGGTTTCTCTCCTGTGCGAGTCCTCTGGTGGTTCATCAGGCTGTAATTGTGACTGAAACCTTTCCCACAGATAGGGCATTCAAAGGTTTCTCTCCTTCAAATGTTTTTTTTTTCACTGTGTGTGAGTGTTGTCTCATGAGATGGGAATTTCCAATGAAATTTTCACCCAATCTGGACACTCCTACGTGATGTGAGTCCTCTGATGTATCACCATCTTCCCATGCTCACTAAAGTATTTACCACATTAAGAGCACTTTTAAGACTTTTCTCCTGTGTGGATCTTCTTGTGCATAATCAGTTGTGATTTGCAATCTGTGCTTTTCCCACAACAGGGGTCTCTCTAGAGCTTTCCCAACACTTTCCCAACAATTCTCTTGTTGATTTGGGTCAAACACAAATTCTTAGAGTGCAAAGGCTTATCACCAAATACATAGCTCGTTTTGCTCATGGAAATCCTCAGCTCCAAATCTGGCAGAAAATACTGTCCACAACCACTCTGGTGACATTTCAATTCAAGCAGACCTCATTTACTGACGGCAATTTGGACTGGCATCTGCATCACTAAGCAGCCTGATCATGAGCGTGATGTCACATGAGAGTGCCAACTTACATGTGATCCTCTGCAGTTGTTAAGCAAATCACTGTGGATTGTTAAAGGGAATTTCAGATTCAAATTCGTGCTGGTATCTCCACTGACTTACTTGTCAGAAGCTAGTTGGGGAGATCATAAATGGGGATCATGCGTATGGGATACAGCAGCAATTGTATATGTGCACCAGTTGGCAGAACCCAAATTGGTCCATCTGTTTTTCCTGCACCTTCATAACCACAGCAACCACTGCTGACATGTGGTCACTGAACATGTGCTACGATGACCACAAATTTGTGGACCAGGTGTGCATCAGCCTTTACAGTGCTATAGTAACTTTGAAGGCTCAGGGAACAAATAGGCAAGTACTACCTACACAACTGAACATCCCAAAAGGTGCTCAATACTTCAATTGAACCTGGTTAATACATGGATGCACCACCAATAGGAAACACCATGCTTATTGGCAAGACATGGAAGTAAAAAAAACCAAGCAGAGCAACTACAGAGGGCCAGCAGAGGTGACAGTCTCCAGACCGCCTCTGATTAAGAAGAGCCGCTCGTCCACTCGAGCCACAGGGAGGGAGAGCAGACCGGAGGGAGGCACAGAGGTCAGCAAGGGTGCTTGAGAGGAAGCAGCTCCACCTCTCCACACAAGGAACAGCTGTGGAAGGGTGATTTTAACCAGATGATAAGTGAGTAATAAACAGATGCTACTTAAACCCTGCCTTGCTAGCGTGACTTGGTTCAGAACACTAATATAGCTCCCATCTTAAAAAAAGGGGAAACTTTTCACAAATCTACAAACCAATCAACCTGACATCAATGCCTGAGAAGATCCTGAAAAAGATAACCAAGCAACAGATCTACAAACACCTAGAAGCAAGCAAACTTATAACCAGAAGCCAACATGGGTTTTTCAAAAAAATATCATGCCAAACAAATCTTATTTCCTTCTTTGAGAAAATGTCTAAATAAACAGACCAGCAAAATGCTGTGGACATAGTATAATGGAATTTCAGTAAGGCATTTGATAAAGTAGAACACAATCAATGTCTTGGTAAAAAAGAAAATATGGGTTGGATAGCATCACCATTGGCTGACAAACCGCACTGAACAATCAATGGAATTACATCTACATGGAGGAAAGTAAGCAGTGGGGTAGAACCCCAAGGTTCTATCTTAGGCCCAGTATCCTTCAGTATCTTCATAAACAATTTTGATAAGTGAATAGAAGGGGAAATCATCAGATCTGGAGATGACACTAAACTGGCAGGAATAGCCAACACCCCAAAAGACAAACTCAAGATACAGAAGAATCTTGATCGATTTGAACACTGGGCCCTATGCAACAAAATGAAATTCAATGGAGAGGGGAAAAAATAGGTTTTACATTTAACCAAGAAAAACCAAATGGCAATTTAGGAACAACCTGGCTCAATAGCAGCAATTGTAAAATGGCTTTTGGATGTCCTAGTGGACAATCACCTAAATATGAGCCAACACTGTATTGCAGTGGCCAAAAAAGCCAAAACAATCCTAGGCTGCTTAAACAGAGGGCTAGAATCCAGATCATGTGACGTGTTAGTACCAATTTATAATCCTTTGGTAAGATCACACTTGGATTATTGCAACCAGTTTTGATCCCCACAATATTACAAAAAAAGGTGTTGAGACTCTATAAAGAGCACAGAGAAGAGCAGTAGGGATGATTAGAGGGCTGGAGGCTAAAACATACGGAGAAAGATTGCAGGAATTGGAAAGGAATTGTCTAGTGAAAGGAAGGACTAGAGGGTCACATGATGGCCGTCTTCCAATACTTGAGGAGTTGCTACAAAGAAGAGGATGGTTCAACCTATTCTTCCAAAGCACCTGAAGGCAGCACAAGAAACTGAATGGAAACTAATCAAGGAGAGAAGCAGCCTAGAACTAAGGAGAAATTTCCTGACACTGAAAACAGTTAACAGTCACAGTCACAGTCACAGTCACTCAACAGCACAGTCACTTAAGAGCACAGTCACTCAAGCTCTCATCATCTCTCAGTTGGATTACTACTACGCCCTCTACATGGGGCTGCCCTTGGGGTGCACCCGGAGGCTCCAGCTGGTCCAGAATGCAGCCGGGTGGGTTGTTACAGGAGCTTCCCGTTACTCCTGTGCAACACCTCTCCTGCGCGAGCTGTACTGGCTGCCGGTGGCCTTCCAGATCCGCTTCAAGGTGCTGGTACTTACCTATAAAGCCCTTCATGGCATGGGCCCGAGGTACTTGCAGGACCACCTCCTACCGGCCTCCCACCGCCCACTGCATTCTCATAAAGCTGCCCTCCTCCGGGTGCCGTCGGACAGACAATGTCGGCTGGCGACCCCCAGGATGAGGGCGTTCTCTGTGGCCGCACCAACCCTCTGGAATGGGTTACCCATCGAACTCCGGATGGCTCCTGATCTCCGCACTTTCCACGCTGGTCTGAAGACATGGCTTTTTCAGCAAATTCCCTGACCAACTATGAGGCTTTTAACTTCGGGGATTTTAAATTTGGATTGGTTTTTAGTATTTTATTGTTGTGGTTTTTATTGTGTGAGCTGCCCTGAGTCCTACGGGGGAAGGGTGGCATATAAATTTTAATAATAAATAAATAAATAAATAAATAAATAAACCAATTGAACGGTTTTCCTTCAAAAGTTGTGGGAAATCCATCAGTGCAGGCTTTTAAACAGACTGGCCAGCCATTTATCTGCAATGGGGTTGGGTCTCCTGCTTGAGCAAGGCGTCGGAATAGACCTGCAAGGTCCTTCCAGCTCTGTTACAAACCTCCAGTGACGGAGCAGCCACAACCTCTGGAGGGAAGCCATTCCCAAAGAATCAACCTCCACTTGAAAGAGGCTTTTTCAATCTTCCCACCAGCAGAAACTTGCAGCCACCAGTTTCCCAGCCTGCAGCACCAGTGGGCTTCCATTTGGGGAGGGAAGGAACCTGCAGCAGCAGCAGCTGAGAGGCTTCAGCCCAGTTGCTTCTCCGCTTCCAGGCCGTGGAGGGAACCGAACAGCCCGACTTGCTCCAGGACTCTCCTCCCACCTGCAGCCCTCAACTCACCTGCCAGCTGCTGCTTGGACCCCGGGAAGAGCACAAAAGCCGCTCTGCACACCACTTTCCTCCCATGAGTCATCCGGAAGTTCCTCTACACCGAGCAACATGATGGGACACTAATAGGCAGTGTCCCAGCCACCCTGGTCACTGAACCAGTGAGGCTTGAAATGCACCGTCACTGGCAGTTCATCCGATTAATAGCGGTGCCAAAAATGACAGAGTCCGTCATCCTGGGCCTAGCATGGCTGGACAAGTGGGGCCCTGCCATCACGTGGGAAGATGGCTATAGGAAGCTGAAGAACCGCAGCCCAGTCAGTCACTGGCATGGTCCCTGGATTGCCAGCAGGCATTCGAAATGCTGAAGAAACAGTTCACTGAGGAGCTGCAGGTCAGAGCCAAAGTGTACTTGCCAACAAAGTATCTAAAACTCAAAGTGCCCAGCAGAAAATTAGGTCCTAAGTTCAGAGGGCCTTTCCCGATAGTGATAAATCCTGTTACTGTTCAGCTTAGACTCAAAACGCTTGTTAGGGAAAGTGCACCCGGTGTTCCATAGCAGCTTGCTAAAAACCGCAGCAGGCTCTGAGCTAAGGCCAGTACACTGGGCCGCCCCAAGGCCTATTTTAGTACAAGGGGAAACCCATTATATGAGGTAAAAAAGATCTTAGACTCTCATTTGCAGCAGGGTCACTTGCAATACCTAGCCCACTGGAAGGGATACCCTTATCTGAAGCTACCTGGGTTAAGACCTGGGATGTAAAAGCAGACAGGTTGATTAAACAGTTTCATGACAAATATCCTAGTTAAGCCCAAGGGGCTACCTGGGGGGGGGTGTTGAAGGTGAAACTGGTAAACCTCTGATTTCTCTCTTTCAAGAGTTCCTTCTCAGCTGAGTGGGGGCAGCCTGTCAGCCCTGAAACCATTTTGGAAATCTTCAGGACCGCCACAGCAAGGCTGGTTGCTGCTGTGGGAATGAGAGGGGGAGGTAGAGATAACTGTGGGAAATTGTAGCCATAACAACATTCTTTCCCATGGGAACCAAGGACGTCCCCACCAGGTGATGTGAAGGCGTGGACCAAAGACAGCCAAAGGAGGACTGTGACGTGATTGGACCATATGATGGATGTGTGACCTGAGAGCAAGAATTTTGGGTTTTGATTTTGGTGGGAAAACCTCGGGTCCTTCAGAATCTGGTTTTCACCAGCTGTGCCAATATGACATTCCTAATAAACAATTACTTTGAGGAGAGTTCAGGCCTCAGAGTTTTGATTTGGTTGGGTCTGTTCCTTGGAACCCTGACATGTAGACCATCCCCTCTGATTCTTAGGTTGGCTTTACTTAATTTTGCTTGATATTTTTATATAGCCCTGAGGGAGATTCAGAGGCTTTGGGATCACTGGAAGGGTTTCCAATGTCTAACCATAATAAAACGAGACATGATAAAGATGTGCACCAACATGTGACACCAGGGAAAAAGGAAAACAATCAGTTAATATTAAGTATATTGAGCATTTTACTATTTTAAATTTTAGAAATTTGGCACCTATTTGAATTTGATAAGGTGGGTGACAGTGCTGGGCTAGGAGCAGGGAGATAGTTTGTGTTCTCTACTTATATAGATTGACAGATGATGCTGTTAATAGGGCTCTGCACTACATCCTACAACGTCTTAAATCTCCAAAGACCTACGCAAGGGTCCACTTTATAGACCTTATTTCAGCATTCAATACCATCATTCCGGACATACTTCTAAATAAACTAAACCAGTTAGCGGTACCTGAACACCCTTGTAAGTGGATCATAAGCTTCCTAACAGACAGGAAGCAGCAGGTGAAGCTAAGCAGAATCACATCAGATACCTGTACAATTATCACATGCTCCCCCCCCCAAGGATTTGTGCTCTCCCCATTTCTCTTCTCTCTATATACCAATGACTGCATCTCAAATGATCCATCGTTTAAACTACTGAAGTTTGGACTTCCTGTCTGGCTTCCGGCGCCGCCAGACGGTCCTCCGTGACCGCCGCCCCGTTACCTGTAAAGAGCCGCCTTTACACCTGAAAGGCGGCTCGAAAAACTCAATTTCCTGACGGAAATGTGAGTCTGAGCGGGCAAGGGCAGGTAGAGCCCCTGTGAAATCCCCAGAGTCTTTTTTTAACTCTTGGGGACGAGCAGGTTGAGGCTCCCTATTTCCCCTCACCGTCGCTCCGGGCATCGGGCGCACTCTGCCTTTTTGCAGAGCCAGGCGTTGGAATCGGATTAATTAATGAACCTAACAGATGGATTTATTAAAAAAGATGAGACTTGGACTTGGGACCCTAAACTGCAAGTATCCTTAATGAATTTATAAGCATTTTAAAGTGAAGGAGAAAAAAAAAAACTTTAAAATGGCGACCGCTGAGGCTTGGGAAGTAGAAGAAAGCCGAAAGTGAGAGTCCTTCCACAACAGATACAAAGTAGCGGAATATATATTGCTGGCTACAATTTGGAAGAAAATTAGTTATTTTAAGTTCCTCTCTTCTTGGAGATTTGTACTTGATCTTGTTTGGGGGGGGGGAAATAGAGTTTGCTGGAAGGATGGCGTTACTAATAAAGCCTGATAGACAAGAAGGGGGGGGTGCTCCCCCACTCACAACTGTTTGAACAAGCTCTGAGCCTACAGACTCTGCAGAATGGTTTTAATTTAAAAGAATTTATTCAGGAGGAAATGGCAAAATATCATGAGACTGTGAACCAGAAATTTGAAAACCTAAGGCAGGAAATTAAAGAAATGATACAACTAAAGTATGATATCTTGCAACAAAAGATTGTAACAGTGACTAATGGTTTTTCAGAAGTTGTTATAAAGTTGGATACAAATATTAAATTGCTAGAGTCTAAAATGGAGAAAATTGATAATTTGGACAATAAAATATTAAGAATTGAAAAGGATTTAATAAATATTCGAGACAATAGTTTAGAAGTAAAGTCTAAAGAGGAAGCTGGTCACGAGACTTATAATGCAGAAGATATAAAGCAAGGAATTGAAAGAGAAATTGTAATGATGCAATACAGGATTACAGAATTTGCGATCAGAATCAGAGGCTTACAGGAAAATAACAGTGATGACCTAAGAAAAACATCTGCTCAAGTTCTGGCTGGGATCTTAAAGGTTCATCCTGAGGAGGTATTCAGTAAAATTGATAAGGCCTATAGAGTAAATTCCTGGATTGCAAAGCAAAGGCAACTGCCTAGAGATGTGGTGATTTACTTTACAGATAAAGATATAAGAAATGATATTGTGCAAAAATCCTTTAATTCTACTCTACAACTGTATGGGAGAAAAATTTGGATATATAAAGAATTGCCGCCTAAGATGTTAAGAGATAGAAAGAAATTTGGACCTTTGGTGACTGAGTTAAGAAGACAAAATATTTTATTCAGGTGGGATGTCCCAGTGGGTATAATATTGAGATATCAAGGAGTAAGATATCAGTTAAATACTGTTGAAAAAGCGGAAGAATTTTACTATAAGGTACTTAAAAAGCAAAATCAACAAGAGACAGAAATTCAAGAAAAGCAGAAGGAGATGGAAATAATGAAGAAACAACAAGTTAAAGAGGTCTCCACAGATGAGCCGCTTTTGGATTCTCTTTCAGAGGTCTCAGATGGATTATTTAATATAAGAGAGGCAGTTCCGGACTCTAATGCAATGATTTATCAAGCCACAAACCAGCATGGAAGTCAATCAGTCGATATACAATTTACAGAACCAGAAAGATTTCAGCCACAAAAGCAAATCCAACAGGATCAAGTTATAGATCAGCATGAAAACCAAATAGTCGATACACAATCTACAGAAAGGAATTTAGGATGGAGATCCAACCCACAAAAAGTCAAGAAAAGAAGTAGGTCTCACAAAAACAAAAACTTTTAAACTAAACAACAGCGTAATGCCAGTTACTTATGAGAGGACTGAATATACGAAAAGATAATGGGCAAAGTATTGGTTTATTTTATCCTGAGGATAGGGGAGATCTCTGCAGTGCTGAATTTTTTGGGATGTGAAAAAGGCCTTAAATTGAATGGTTGGAAATATCTTGTTTGTTTTTTGGATTTCTTGATAAATATATCACGTGTATGCTGAGTTACATGGCAAGAGATCTACTGGATTGGGGCACGTAGAAGATCTGGTTGTTACCCTATTATGGTGGTTGGAATTAATAATCTGGATAAAAGACACCTCTATAGACATTATATGGAATATAAATATAAAGTCACTCGGGTGGTTGTCGTGTTTTTTTCTTTTTTTTCTTTTTCCAATATGAAGATATTTGTTAGTGATGGGGGCAGATGGTAATTGAAGATACTGAAAATACTGTTGGAATTAGGATGCGATGTTACCCTAACACGGGCGATGGAGTTTATCATCCAGTTGAAAGACATTACAGAAGATATTATATGGATTACAAGCCTAAAGTTTTTTTCTTTTAGGATTTTATTTACACAAGGGAATATTTTTCTAGTGGAGTGGGTAGAAGAATAAAGATATTAAGAACAATTATGGTAGTTTTGTAGGAAAGTGGGTGGAGATAGGTTAGGTTATTGATTGTTTAGTTTAAAGAAAAGGGATATTATGTTTAGATGTGAATATATGTAAAAGATTTGAGTTAAGAGATATAATGATGGGGGGGAAGGAAATGGGTAGCTGAACTGAATAAATGTTAAATTAGGATTTATTGTATAGTCTTAGAGTGGAAGTATGTTTTGAAATGTTATATCGTATGGGGGGTAGTAAAAGGGTAGATCATGAGCAGAAATTGTTAAATTGGGAGACATAATAATATTATTATGTTAAATTAGGAGTTATTAGACAATGTTATAATAGAATGTCACTTTGAAATGTATATTATAGTATAGTAAAAGGGGGATATGATAATTTTATTAGAAAGAAAGGGTCAGCATATGGAGATGGAGTAAGTGGATGGTAAAGTATGATATAATCTGTTATGAATTTGGGTTTTATTATGAAGAAGTCAAAGGGGAAGGGGAGGGTGAGGGGGGTTAGGGAGGAGGGGGGGAAAAAGGGGGAAAATTTGTATTTGAAAAACTTTTTCAATAAAAAAAAATAAACTACTGAAGTTTGCAGATGATACAACAGAGATTGGTCTCATTCGAGACAATGATGAATCTGCATAAAGACGGGAGGTTGAACAACTAGCCTTGTGGTGTGACTGGAACAACCTATAACTGAACACACTCAAAACCGTAGAAATGGTGGTAGACTTTAGTAGAAACCCTACCATACTTCCACCTCTCACAATACTAGACAACACAGTATCAACAGTAGAGACCTTCAAATTTCTAGGTTCTATCATATCTCAAGACCTAAAATGGACACCTATCATCAAAAAAGCACAACAAAGAATGTTCTTTCTGTGCCAACTCAGGAAGCTCAAACTGCCCAAGGAACTGCTGATACAGTTCTAAAAAGGAATTATTGAGTGTCTCTTCTGCACCTCTATAACTGTCTGGTTTGAATCTGCAACCCAACAAGACAGACACAGACTTCAGAGGATAATTAGAACTGCAGAAAAAACAATTACTACCAACCTGCCTTCCATTGAGGACCTGTATACTGCATGAGTCAAAAAGAGACTGTCAAAATATTTACAGACCCCTAAACTGTTTTATCTCCTACCCTGAAAATGACGCTATAGAGCACTGCACACCAGAACAACTAGACACAAGAACAGTTTTTTACTGAAGGCCATCACTCTGCTAAACAAATAATTCCCTCAACACTGTCAAACTATTTACTAAGTCTGAATTACTATTACTATTAATCTTCCCATTGTTCCTATCACCCATCTCCTCCCACTTATGACTGTATGACTGTTACTTTGTGGCTTGTATCCTTACAATTTATATTGTTTCCTACTATGATTTGATTACTTATTTCTACCCTATGACTATCATTAAGTATTGTTCCTTGTGATTCTTGACAAATGTATCTTGTCTTTTTATGTACACTGAGAGCATATGCACCAAAGACAAATTCCTTGTGTCCAATCACACTTGGCCAATAAAGAATTCATTTCCATTCAATCCTATCCTATCGTATCCTATTCTCAGTCATGGAAAGTCCCCAGTGATTATCCAGAAAGATCATTGAGTTACATCTTGGTTTCTCCACATGCCAGTCCTGATCTGCTCCTGATCACCGAGTATCCTTCAAAGGGATCAGATGCAATGTGACCTACTAAAAAACATTGTAACCTGTCTTTTTGAATCTTGTGGGTCAAATGAATGATCTTGGAATTCTTTGGTGTCTTCCAATCCCAGCAAAATCAAGATAATCCATCTGCATAGCTAAAATATCACTTTCACTGCTACAAATAATGTTCCCCTTTGATTGAAGGAATTTTTTAAACAAATTAAGGAGTCCTGGGAGAGAAATGAAAGAACAGGAAAGGTCTCCCATGTGTTGGCAAGAGAGCTTTGCATTACATTGTCCCAATGTTTACAGAAATGCTGACACTTTCCTTTCCCCACCTCAAAATCTTTGGGAGGTCTGCGGGCTGCTCTAATACAAATTTATCCCTGTAACAAAAATAGCTAACACTATTAGTTAACACTAAAGAAATCCCCTGAATCAACCGATCTAGAGCAGTGATTCTCAGCTGGGGGTTCCTTTTGAATTTGCTGACCACCAGCGAGTGGGAGAAAGCAATTTCACAGAGGAGGGGATGGAGAGGGCTGTGGGATGAATTCACACCCATTCCCAGACCCCCTTGGGATCAACCTGAAGCCCTCCCCTGCCTCCTCAGGCGGTGGAGCGTGTGGGGGGGATGCTTTTCAAGAAGTCACAAGGAGGGCTGAGAGCTGGTTTCTGTCCCACAAGTAAGATTTGGTCCAGAACCAACCCCAACATGAAGGTCTTTTATTTGCTCCTTGTCTTTGCATTTTTAACAGGTAATAAATTAAATTTCTGATGCTGTAAAAATAGCTCATAACTCACCTTTCTAGACAGCTATCATCATGTCTAAAAGCAAGATACTCTTCTCCATCTTTTGTCTGGAGTACCATTTAATCCAGAGCCTTTGAATTCCAGAAGTCCAAGTTTAAAGAATAGACTTCTGGAATTAAAGCTCCATTTTTTAGCTAAAATTTAATTCACACCCATTAATTTTGCTTGAGCAGTGTGATCCTCCAAAGGTCTGAAAAATATATCATTGATTTTCCTTTGACATTTAAACTAGATAACCAATGTAAAAAAGTGCATCAAGGAAGGACTGGAAAGCCAATTCATACTGAACTGTATTGGGTTTTCTGTTGTTATTTGAATAAAAGGAAAAGAAATCAAATAGTGGTACCTAGTGCGGAAAAAGAGATGAAATAATGGGTCATTCTCAACACTTGAATTCTCTACACTTAAAATATCTAGAAATTATTATGGTTAAGTGAGTTTTGCCCCATTTTACAATTTTTCTTGCTATAGTTCAAATCAAAGTTCAAATCAAAGATTTGATAGTTCAAATCAAAGATCAAATCAAAGATTTGATAGTTCAAATCAGAGGTTTGATAGTTCAAATCAAAGATTTCTGAGACCAATGTTGAATATTTCAGTAGCCACCAATCCCAGTCTTAAAATGAGTTTAAAATCAGCGGAAGTCACTGATAACAATTAACTACTAGCTACTGATTATGAGTCCAGTCCTGCCTTCCTTTTCCTTCTGTCAAAGTTTTGCAAGTACTTTTTCCAGGTATATGTTTTATTCCAAAGTATACAAACCATTATTGTTAGGGAAAAAATGGGTCTTCCAAGCAATTTTAAAAGACACTGTCAGAATGACTCTGCTCTCAGCCCCCCTTGTGGCTCCTTGAAAAGCATCCCACCCCCACATATGGAAATGAAAAGAATAAGCTTAAAAATCCTAGCCTTTTAGCATTGAAAATATGGATAATTGGGAGGATGAATATGAGTCACTAAGGAAGATGTTTCAAAAAGTAAGGGAAGCATTTAAGGGAAATAAAGAAGCAGAGAATTGGTTAGCTTGCAAAAAAAAGAGAAAAGATGAATGAGAAGAAAGAGAAACAAGGAGATAATATTGAAAAGGAAATAATTGGGAAAAAAAGATAAAGATGATCACACTGGGTTTAATAGTGATAGAATAAAAATGGATATGGGAAAATACATCTCAAATATGAAGAAAAGAGAAATAAATGGGGTAAGATTGAGAATGAAAATAATAGAGTTAAAATTAAAGGAAAAAGGCTGAAGGGGAGATATAAGAACAGGAAAAAGAAGGTAAAGAAATGGAAGAAAGGGAGGAAAACATCAAGAAAGAGAACTGTGGAGAGACTAAGAAAATGGTTAAGAGTCAGTGAAAACGTAAATTTGTTAATAAAGAGAAGGATGCTAGTTGTAGAAATTATGTGTGAAAATGCTGTTAATGAAAAATAGAACAATGTTATCCAAGCTACAACTTAATCCTTTTTACTTTCACCACCATACACCATTAAAGGTATTTCAATTGTTACAGTTTATACTTATTTATATTTCTAAAAAAAAGAAAAAAGAAAACTTATCATTGTCTAGATTTCAAAAATACAAAGACAAATATTCCAATTATTATTCATTTCATTTTTACAATCATGATTTCCCATTTATTTCTTACTACTATTCATATTTCAATTCTAAATATGTATAACATCTTTCTCATTCATTTCTTTTTCTTTTTCTCCCTTCCCATTTTTATTTTTGCCTTTTTCTTTCTCTTTTTTTTCTTTTGTGTTTTCAAATCTTGAACTCTCCTCTCTTGCCCTAAATTTCCCATTGTTTGCACCTGCCTTTTTTAGTGAGGAAAAAGAAGAAAAAGAATTCTCCCTCTGCCTCTGCCTAATATTTCCTTGCAGCAAACAGCAAACAGCCTGCTTTACTTTCAGTTTCGTTTTCAGCATAGCTTGATTAGCACAAGAGGAAAAAAAATCTGCTCCAACACTCTTTGCAGCAAGCAGCAGAGCCCTGCACAAGACAGCTGAGAGAGTCTGGACGCCAATCTAATCAACCTGTGCTAATTAGCCTGTGCTGAAGCTGAAAGCAGCTGTTTTTTCTTGCTGTTTGCTTGCAAGGAGGTAACTGCTGCGAGGCACAGGCCAAAGGGTGGGGGCCACCCTCCTTGCCACTTAGCGCCCCCCTGCCGCCCCCTTTTGCCTCTAGCGCCCCCCTGCCAGCCCCCTTGCATCTTACTGCCCCCCTAAGTCATCCCACCGCCCCCCACTTTGGTATGGCCCCTTTGGGAACCACTGCTTTAAGTCATCTTTCATCACTTTGGAAAATCCATGCGCATTTTCTTGTGTGCAATAAGAGTGGAATGTTTCCTGAAGCACCGTCCACTCTTGGGGCACTTAAATGGTTTCTCCCGTGTGATTTAACATGATTTAAAAGGCTAGTCTTAGTAGTGAAATCTTTCCCACAATCTGGGCACTCGTATATTTTCTCTCCTGTGTGAGTCCTCAGGTGTCTCACCAGGCTGGAATTGCGACTGAAACTTTTCCCACAATCAGGACATTCAAATGGTTTCTCTCCTGTGTGAGTCCTCTGGTGTCTCACCAGCTCAGAATTCCAAAGGAAGCTTTTCCCACAATCAGGACATTCAAATTGTTTCTCTCCTGTGTGAGTCCTCTGGTGTGTCACCAGGTTGAAATTGTGACTGAAACTTTTCCCACAATCAGGACATTCAAATGGTTTCTCTCCTGTGTGAGTCTTCTGGTGTTTCACCAGGGTGGAATTTTTAGTGAACCTTTTCCCACAATCAGGACATTCAAATGGTTTCTCTCCTGTGTGAGTCCTCTGGTGACTCACCAGCTCAGAATTCCAAAGGAAGCTTTTCCCACAATCAGGACATTCAAATGGTTTCTCTCCTGTGTGAGTCTTCTGGTGTGCCACCAGATTGGAATTCTGACTGAAACTTTTCCCACAATCAGGACATTCAAATGGTTTCTCTCCTGTGTGAGTCCTCTGGTGTATCACCAGCTCAGAATTGTGACTGAAACTTTTCCCACAATCAGGACATTCAAATGGTTTCTCTCCTGTGTGATTCCTCTGGTGTCTTACCAGCTCAGAATTCCAAAGGAAGCTTTTCCCACAATCAGGACATTCAAATGGTTTCTCTCCTGTGTGAGTCCTCTGATGTGCCACCAGATTGGAATTCTGACTGAAACTTTTCCCACAATCAGGACATTCAAATGGTTTCTCTCCTGTGTGAGTTCTCTGGTGTGACACCAGATTGTAATTTTTACTGAACCTTTTCCCACAATCTGGACATTCAAATGGTTTCTCTCCTGTGTGAGTCTTCTGGTGTGCCACCAGATTGAAATTCTGACTGAAACTTTTCCCACAATCAGAACATTCAAATGGTTTCTCTCCTGTGTGAGTCCTCTGGTGTTTCACCAGGGTGGAATTGTTACTGAAACTCTTCCCACAATCAGGACATTCAAATGGTTTCTCTCCTGTGTGAGTCCTCTGATGTGCCACCAGATTGGAATTCTGACTGAAACTTTTCCCACAATCAGGACATTCAAATGGTTTCTCTCCTGTGTGAGTCCTCTGGTGTTTCACCAGGGTGGAATTGTTACTGAACCTTTTCCCACAATCAGGACATTCAAATGGTTTCTCTCCTGTGTGAGTCCTCTGGTGTCTCACCAGCTCAGAATTCCAAAGGAAGCTTTTCCCACAATCAGGACATTCAAATGGTTTCTCTCCTGTGTGAGTCTTCTGGTGTGCCACCAGATTGGAATTCTGACTGAAACTTTTCCCACAATCAGGACATTCAAATGGTTTCTCTCCTGTGTGAGTCCTCTGGTGTATCACCAGCTCAGAATTGCGACTGAAACTTTTCCCACAATCAGGACATTCAAATGGTTTCTCTCCTGTGTGATTCCTCTGGTGTCTCACCAGCTCAGAATTCCAAAGGAAGCTTTTCCCACAATCAGGACATTCAAATGGTTTCTCTCCTGTGTGAGTCCTCTGATGTGCCACCAGATTGGAATTCTGACTGAAACTTTTCCCACAATCAGGACATTCAAATGGTTTCTCTCCTGTGTGAGTCCTCTGATGTGACACCAGATTGGAATTTTTACTGAACCTTTTCCAACAATCTGGACATTCAAATGGTTTCTCTCCCCTATGAGTCCTCTGGTGTGTCACCACCTTATAATTCTGACTGAAACTTTTCCCATAATCAGGACATTGAAAGGATTTCTCTTCTGTATGAGTCCTCTGGTGTGTCACCAGGCTCGAATTCTGACTGAAACGTTTCCCACAATCAGGACATTGAAAGGATTTCTCTCCTGTGTGAGTCTTCTGGTGTGTCACCAGATTGGAATTTGTACTGAACCTTTTCTCACAATCAGGACATTCAAATGGTTTCTCTCCTGTGTGACTCCTCTGGTGTGTCACCAGGCTGGAATTTTGACTGAAACTTTTCCTACAATCAGGACATTCAAATGGTTTCTCACCTGTGTGAGTTCTCTGGTGTGCCAGCAGGCTGGAATTGCGACTGAAACCTTTCCCACAGATAGGGCATTGAAAGGGTTTCTCTCCTGTGTGAGTCCTTTGTTGTCTCATGAGATGGTAATTTCCAATGAAACT
The DNA here is from genome assembly GCF_059756535.1 of Pantherophis guttatus. Lineage (NCBI taxonomy): Eukaryota > Metazoa > Chordata > Lepidosauria > Squamata > Colubridae > Pantherophis > Pantherophis guttatus. The sequence continues at coordinate 265,471,048 of NC_142064.1, forward strand.
TTCACACAATTTGGACACTCTTATGTGATGGGCGTCCTGTGATGTATCACCATGTTGCCATGCTCACTAATGTATTCACATTGGGAGCACTCGTATGGCTTCTCTCCTGTGTGGGTCGTTATATGTACCACAAGGAAGCTGCTCTGACCAAACCTTTTGCCATATTCAGATAATTTGTATGGCTTTTCTACAGTTGGGATCTTCTTGTTTAATCAGCTATGATTTGCAATCTGTGTTTTTTCTTCAATAGGCAGATCTATGGAGCTTTTCCACAACTGATATTCTTGAGGTCAAAAATATGTGTGATCTATTGTTTAGATCTACTATTGTTTAGTAGTGTTTTGATTACAGCTGCTTGCTTCTTCCCAGAGCAAGGCCTGTATCATTGTCTGTCCTATGTGCCCTGCCCAATAAGACCTTTTCCTTCCCCCTAACTTCCAGATATTTCCATCTTTTTCTGAGTGAAAAATAACCTTCCTTGATCTTTCATGCAATGTGTCCTTGAGTTTCGTATCCTCTACTTTTTCCAGCTCAAAATCTCATGTTAATTTTCTCTCTGTTCTCTATTAGCTGCTGCAGAAGGAGAATTGTGTGGTTTTCTGAAGGAACTGGAATATATTTTGATTTCTGGCTCAATTTTATTTCCTTTTCAACGTTGCTTGTTATTCTCAATTGTCCAGAGTGCTCTTTTTGCCATCCTCTTTGTCTATAAGTTTCAAAGAAAAGTGTAAATTTAATTGTGTATAAAATGGTTACATAAGATGTGAAAAAAAATACAACAAATAAGCAAACATGCCACAATGCCAGAATAATCTCTTACATTAATTATGATTCATTTGACACATGGAAGAGTACCAAGATATCTATTCAACCATGAAATTATGTTGTTGACTTGGGTCTATCATAAATTCTTGGCACTGCAAAGGGTTATCCTCAAATATATCTGGATGTACTGACGATAGATTATATAATTGCAGATATATGCATACAGAAAGAAATACAGATAGAAACACCTAGAAATGATATATGTGGAAGCTCCATGAGTTTTCAGCCTGACAAAATGTCCCAAAATGGTTAATCTCAAACCTTCTGAGTTAAATTTAGAGATGTGGGGGCTTTAACTGAGGAAATGATGCCAAAAGCCTCTGCAAGATTTGAAGCACCAGTTTTGCTCATGAAAGTCCTCAGCTGCAAATAAGAGAAGAAAATGCTGTCTACAACCCCTTCTGGTGGCATCCCAATTCAAGCAATCCTGACTTACTGAGTGCAGTTGGGACTGGCTTCTGTGTCACTAAGCAGCCGGTCATGAAGCATGATGTCACATGACAGTGCCAACTTGCAAATTTTTACTAGCAGAGAGAAAATAATAAGGGAGATGGGGTTGAAGTTGCAGATAAATAGGGGGAAGAGTGACCATGTGCATACTGGAATTCATTATAATGCAGACACAAGCAATAGAGTAAAATCTTAGACTTTAAAGCAGCTGATTTAACAAACCAAGAGACAGCTTGGGAAGGATTCCATGGATGAAAATCTTATACAAGAGCCTTGGTGGCGCAGCAGACTAAAGTGCTGTTAACTAGCACCAGCTGCCTGCAATTACTGCAAATTAAAATCTCACCAGGCTCAAGGTTGACTCAGCCTTCCATCCTTTCGAGGTAGGTAAAATAAGGACCTGGATTGTGGGGGCAATAAGCTAACTTTGTATAAAAAAGAACACCGCTTGGGGGGGGGGTGCGAAAGCCCTACTAAGCAGGTATATACAAAAGTATGAAGGCTATTGCTTAACGCATTGTAAGTCGCCCTGAGTCTCCGGAGAAGGGCAGCATATAAATCGAACCAATCAATCAATCAATCAATCAATCAATCAATCAATCAATGGGAAAACAACTCAAGAAGCCTGAGAAACTCTGGCTGCCTAAACAGAGGGATAGAATCGAGATCACATGAAGTATTAGTACCAATTTATAATGCTTTAAATTAAGATCACGCTTGGATTACTTCAACCACTTTTCATCACCACAATATAAAAAAGGCATCCAGACTCTATAAAGAGCGCAGAGAAGAGCAGAAGGGATAATTAGTGGGTTGCAGTAATTGGGAATGAATCGTCTAGTGAAAGGAAGGACTAGGGGTGACATGATAGCAGTGTTCCAATACTTGGAGGGTCAACTTCTTTTCCAAAGCACCAGAAGGACAAGACAAGAAGCAATGCATGGAAACTAATCAAGGAGAGAAAAACACCTGGAATTAAGGAAAAATCCCATCAGTGAGAACAATTAGCCAGTGGAAGGGAATGGCTGCAATTTTCTGCTGCCTGGAAGACTGAAAAAGTCTCTTTTGAGTGAAGGTTGATTCTTCGGGAATGGCTTCCCTCCAGAGGTTGTGGGGGCTCCATTGCTGGTGGCTTTTAAACCGACGGGACAGCCATTTGTCTGAGACGTCATTAAGACCTCCAAGGTTTCTTCCAGCTCTCTTCCAAACCTCCAGTGACGGAGCTCCCTCTGGAGGGAAACCAGCCCCAAAGGCTCAACCTGCATTGGAAGGAGGCTTTTTCAAGCTTCCCACCAGCAGAAATTGCAGCCCCCAGTTTCCCAGCCTGCAGCACCAGTGGGCTTCCATTTGGGGAGGGAAGGAACCTGCAGCAGCCGCAGCTGAGAGGCTTCAGCCCAGTTGCTTCTCCGCTTCCAGCCCAAGTTGCTCCCGGACTCTCCTCCCACCTGCTGCCCTCCACTCACCTGCCAGCTGCTGCTTCCACCATGGAAACAGCACAAAAGCCGCTCTGCACACCAACTTCCTCCCATCAGCCATCCGGAAGAGGAAGTTCCTCTCCTCCCAGCCTTTCTAGCAATGCAGTACTTGATGATTTTAACTCCTTAAACACAACCACAGGCGCCGCCTGCTGTACTGTCCGCTTTCTAGCCACTGGTGTTGCCTGTTTCAGCGCCATCTCCAGACAGGCAGAAAAACGCGCTTGTCCCCTCTCTTATCTAAGGCGGTTGCAAGAGGTTTTCACTGATTAAATGCTACCGTCATTTTTGACTTCTGGCAACTGACCCAAACAAAAGAGTGAAATGTGATACCTCTAAACTTACGAAGATTAGCTACGTGCTGAGCCATGAAAGTTCATGACATTTTATTTTATTTTATTTTATTTGTCAATCATATATAAGAAAACATATAAAAGCATAAACGTAATTGGAATACATGAAAAGAATAAGAGTAAAAAGGGACATTAGGACAGGGAAGATGGTGCGCTTATGCCTTACAGACCTCTTAGGAATGGGGTGAGGTCAACAGTAGACAGTCTAAGGTTAAAGTTTTGGGGGTTTGGGGAAGAAACCAGAGAGTCTGCTAGTGCATTCCACACATTGACCAGTCTGTTGCTGAAGTCGTATTTTCTGCAATTGAATTTGGAGCAGTTTACCTTGAGTTTGTATCTCTTATTTGCTCAGGTATTGTTGTGGTTGAAGCTGAAGTAATCATTGACAGAATTTTTTTTTTTTGGACAGAATTTGCTATTTTAGGGGGTGACTCTCAATAGAGATCAACGCCTCTCTATATCCCAAAAGTTTAAAACTGATTTTCTGTGTCTCCCAAGATTTTAGGACCTGGCAGCCCCATCAAGTCAAGATACTCCAAGGGAGTGCTATTTTTAAGGTTTATAAACTGTAGAGGAACATGGAGGATGACTATGTACAGCATTTTATGATTCAGTGGCAAAGAACTTTGGATGTAAATAATGTTTGAACATTATTCACCTAACATCAAAAGCATCAAAAAATGTTGCAATATTTTTAGGATCAGACTCAATAATAATAGTAAGAGTTAAAGGTTTAAATATACTTCCTTTTATTTACAATAGGCATTCTATATTCACTGAATATTCACAGATAGAAGCAAGGAAAAGGGTGAAGGTGGCTCCTTATATATACAGTGGGTGGAGCTACATGAGGGAGTGGTGAAATATGAATACATTAAGAATAGAAGGATAAGTTAACCCCTGATATCCCATTCATATACTATTTACACATTATAGAATAAGGCATTTACATCTGACAAATCCCCCTCTAAATGCCGATTCGTTATACAACACCAATTACATTCAGATTCAGGACAATACAAGACATACAATTTAGAAGTTAAATATTTGTGCTGTTTAGAAGGTAAAGGCTTTGTCAATATGTCAGCTAATTGTTCTGAAGTATCACAATGCACTGCTTTAATAAATCCATCCTGAGATAATTGTCTCACATGTTTAAATTTTATATCTATATGCCTGGACCTTTGTCCAATGGCATCGGATCTAGATATTTCAATGGCTGCTTTATTGTCTTCATGCATAACAAAAGGCAAAGCAGGTTTTTTCCAAACATCTGAAATTAAATCATTAAACCATACAAGGTTATTTGCAGCTTTGGATAAACAAACATATTCCGCTTCTGTCGTTGAAGTGGCTACTAGTTCTTGTTTACCAGTGTACCAGTAAACTGGACAGTCATTTAAGAAAAAAATATAACCAGATGTACTTTTTCTGCATGATGTGTCACCAGCCCAGTCCGCATCTGCGTAACATGCAAGCTTTGGTTCTTTATTATCACTAGGTTCTAATACTAAGCAAAAATCTAGTGTACATTTCAGATATCTTAAAATCCTTTTAACAGCTTCCCAGTGATACATTGTTGGTTTGCTGACGTGTCTGGATAATAAATTGAGTGGTAAGGCGATATCTGGTCTAGTCCAATTAGATATATAAAGAAGTGAACCTATGATTGATCTATAAAATGTGTTATCTTTGAATTCAGGAGAAGATTCATCAGTATTTCTAAGAAAATCAGTTTGCATAGGAGTATCACAAGGTTTGGCATTGTTTAAATTGCATTTATTTAAAAGTTCTATAATCTTATCTCTCTGAGTAAGTTTGAATCCCTTTCTAGTCTTATTAATTTGGACACCAAGATATTTGTTCACTTTACCTAGAGATTTCAACGAGAAAAGTTCATTTAACTTATTTACAAAAGTTTCTCTTCTCTCTTTGTGTTTTCCTATATACAAAATGTCATCTACATAAATCAACACAAATTCAGTGTAATCATCACCCTTTTTGACAAAGAAACAGTTATCAGCAGTGGTGGCATTGAAATCCATGGTCTTAAGTACTTTTACTAAACAGTCATACCATCTTTTACCTGATTGTTTTAATCCGTATAAACTTTTGTTTAACAGCCAAATTTCATTTTTGTTGGTGTACTGACTGTGAGGTGCTCTTACATATATTTCCTTATCTAGTTTCGCGTGTAGATACGCAGTCTGTATGTCATATTGAAATACATCAAGGTTGAGTGCTGATGCTACCACTAGAGCTGTTTTGACACTCTCAGTTCTTACTGTGGGGGAATACGTTTCAGTATAGTCCTCCGGATATTTCTGTGCATAACCTTGTGCAACTAATCTAGCTTTGTATAGAGTATTGCCTCCTTCTAAGTTCTTAATTTTATATATCCACCTGGTACCAATAATTGTTTTATCTTTAGGTGCAATTGCAGGTGTAAATACATTTAATCCTTGTAAACTTTCCATCTCTTTCTTCATAGCAAGTTCCCATTTTTCTTTTTCTTCATGAGGAAGTTTTAACACTTCCTCATATGTATTAGGTGTTATCGGTTCACCATCCATATGCATTATGTAATCTCTGTATTTATTTGGTGTTTGATTTCTGTTGTTCCTAATGGCTCTTTCAGGTTTGCTATTGTTATCATGCAAATATCTTGCTTCCTTTTTTGTTAGTGTGTCTGTCTTTATTTTGTGTTGGCTATTTGTCCAAGTTTTGGTTTTGCTTTTATATTTGTTGATATTTTGTTTTTCTATGGTCCCTTCCTCATGAGATTTTGTATCTTTGCATTTATTTGGAAATATTTCATTAAGATGTAATTTAGACCAGTTGGCCTGTTCATGGAACACAGCTGTTCTGGAAACTATAAATTTGTTATTATTATCAATGAATCTGTACCCTTTGGTGCCAGTTTCATATCCCATAAATCTGAGTCTTCTGGATACGTTTTCTCCCTTCCTTCTCAACTGTTTAGGTATGTGTACGTCTGCAGTGACTCCAAATATGTGCATGTGTGCTAATTTTGGTTTCCTATTATACATTACTTCATATGGTGTCTTATTTACAATACGGGACCAGGTTCTATTTTGTGTGTAATTTGAATAATGTAAGGCTTCTGACCAAAATTGTTTGCTTAAGCCAGCATCCTCCAATGTGCACCTAATCATGGTTTGTAAAGTGGAATTTTTCCTCTCTGCAATTCCGTTCTGGAACGCAGAAAATGGACTGGACGTGTAATGTAGCATTCCTCTATCTTTTAACCATTGGGAGAATTCTTTGGACATGAATTCACATCCCCTATCTGTCATAATTTGTTTTATTCTGATATTGTGTTGTGTTTCTATGCGTTTGTAAAATTCCTTAAATTTTTGAAAGGTTTCATCTTTGTGTTTTAATGTGTAAACAAACCCATAGCGGCTATAATCGTCTACTATTGTCAGGAAGTAACGTTTTCTATAAGTGATTGATGGAGTTAATGGGCCAACTAGGTCCATGTGTACTAAGTCAAAAATTTTGTTAGTTGTTCTAGTAGATTTTCTTGGCCTGGGACTAGTTTTTAGTTTTGTAGATTTACATACTGAGCATTCCAAATAGTTTTCACAATTTTTTATTTTGACACCTTCTGCGTGTTCAATCATTTTTTGCACTACAGGAAAACTGGCATGTCCTAACTTCCTATGTAAGATGTGAGCACACTCATCATGAATTGGCTTACCTATTTTTGGTTTTTTTTCTTTGTGTGCATCTGCATGATCATGAGATATTTTACATTCATCATTGTCACTGTTGCTAATATTTTCATCATTTGCTTCAATACAATCTTCTATATTTGAATCAATGTTATGCAACCATTCTTCCTTTGTTATCAGATAAGGTAGGCCTCCTTTAATCATCACAGTGCCTACATTTATTTTATTCTTCTCCAAAGTCGCTTTTCCCTTTGAGAAAACTATATTAATGTCAGAGTCTCTACTTAGTTTTATGGCACTTAGTATGTTATGAGGTATTTCAGGTATTAATAATACCCCCTCTATTTTTCCTAGACCAGGCAAGGTTACGTTCCCTCTGCCTAATACTTGAACCTTTTCTTGGTTAGCTACCTTTATTACAAATTTATCTTCTGTAAATGAAGACAGTATATTTTTGTTATTAGTGGTGTGATTAGTTGCTCCAGAATCAATAAGCCAATTGTTGTTCTCATTTTGTTGTATTTTAGCGTTGTCTTGTTTATTTAGTCCATTCAGTGAACCAGATTTTCTATCCTTTGAATTTTCTCTGCCCCCTCTATTTTCTCTGTAATTTGGTGGGCTTCTATATCTATGTCTATCTATGGAAGACTGTCTATAATTGTATTTGTTCCTATATTCTGACCTATGTCTTTCCTTTGAAATTTTGGGACAATCTCTTCTATTGTGTTCCCTGGATCCACAATTGTGACATTTAAGTGTTTCATTATATTTGTCTTGGAAAGCTACTTTCCTAAAAGGTTTGTGCTCTGTGTGATTGCTAGTACGATTTTTTCTTGAATTGTCTTCTGCTATCAATTTGTTGGATAGACTTTCTATGGATAAATATCCTAGATTGATAGTGTCTAAATGTGACATAAAACTATCCCATGATGAATCAAGTGAATTGATAATAACACTTTTCATTGTTTGGTCTGAAATCACCTCCCCCCTCAAATGCAGTTCAGCTCTTATTTTGTTTAAAGATATCAAATGCTCACTTATAGAAACCCCTGGTTTCACCCTAGATGAAAAGAAATCCTTAGACATTCTTATGGTGGTGGCTACACTGTCGCTGTGAAACAAATTAAACATGCATTGAATAATTTCTGAAACAGTTAGGTTTGGTTTGATGCTATGATACATTGCAGGAGACACACTAGATATTATTAAGAAAAATGCCCTATGGTGTAAACAATCTATTTTTAAAGTCCAAGGTCTTTTTGGGGGACTAGTGATAAAAAATAGTAAATTTTCTTTCATAAATATAACCTGGAGCTGTTGATACCATTCTTGCAAATTAATGCCATCAACCCTTAGTTTTGGGAAGTCGCTGGGTAAGTTTCCCACATTATTTTGTCCATTACTTACAACCTGAGGTAGTCCGTGGTCTCGCAAGTGTAGAAAATTGCAAAACGGCATGGGGATGCTCGCAACGAGTCTGCGCGGTTCTCTCGCCAGTTCATGTCTTCCCGGACCGTCTGCATAGTTTCGCGCATGCGCGTTGTTCATTTCTTCTTCGGCGGCGTCGTGGAAGGTTCTCTCCATTGCGGCTCGTTCGCTCCGCTCCTCTTCAGACGAGTCGGTCTCTGGTTCGGCCTTGGGAGTTCTGACGACGGCGGCTGCTCTTCTTTTTCTTTTGGGGGCGTTGGCACTTGTTTCGGTCTGTGGTGTAGGACGGAATCGACAAGGCCCTCTGGGTTCGGGCGTCGTCGCTCTCGAAGTCAGGATGGGAGCGGGCAGGTCTTGAGGTGTCGGCTTGCTCGCTCGCTTCTTCGGTGGCTCTTTCGTAATTTTTAGTTTTGGCCCAAATGCAGCAAAAAGCGTCTTCATTGCTGACTTTACTTGGGATCTTGTTGGGTCATCTTCACTTTCTGTTTCTGACTCTTCCGATGAGTTTGAATCCTCTTTTTCATTTTCGTTGTCTGATAACGTTTTTCGCGCCAGAAATTTTGAACTGAGCATTTTGATTGGCTCTGCTTCGCTCATCTCGGAGGTCTGTTGAAACCAAGATGGCTGCCATTCAAAATTTCGCGCCGGAGCACATTTTTTCTTCTTCGTAATGACTTTCTCTGCAGTCGTATTACTCACTATTTTTGTGTCTTTAGATTTCTCATTAGTGATGTTTTTCTCTCTCGCTGCTCCGCTGTTCTTTAGCATTTCTTGGAGGTTCGCGATGAGGCTTTCATCATTCTTCTGGCTTTTTAATAGTTTTAATATCTCTGACCTGAGTTCGTTATTCTCTATTTCGATTTCTTCCTGGTCATCATTTTCATCTCTTATTTCTTCGTCTTCAGTGATGTATTCTTCGGATTCTCTCGAAATTGCGTTTGTGGATTCGTTGATTATTTCTTGTTCTGTTTCTATTTCTTTGCTGTAGGCCCTGGTGTTGGGCCTATCTTTCTTAGACATTTTTAAGTTTTTATTGAGTCAATTAACCATCCTCTGCTACCAGCTTGTTGCAATATTTTTAGGATCAGACTCAATAATAATAGTAAGAGTTAAAGGTTTAAATATACTTCCTTTTATTTACAATAGGCATTCTATATTCACTGAATATTCACAGATAGAAGCAAGGAAAAGGGTGAAGGTGGCTCCTTATATATACAGTGGGTGGAGCTACATGAGGGAGTGGTGAAATATGAATACATTAAGAATAGAAGGATAAGTTAACCCCTGATATCCCATTCATATACTATTTACACATTATAGAATAAGGCATTTACATCTGACAAAAAAGCACAAGAAAGAATGTTCTTTCGGTGCCAACTCAGGAAGCTCAAACAGCCCAAGGAACTGCTGATACAGTTCTAAAAAGGAATTACTGAGTGTGTCATCTGCACCTCTATAACTGTCTGGTTTGGTTCTGCAATCCAACAAGACAGATCCAGACTTCAGAGGATAATTAGAACTGCAGAATATGCAGTTACTACCAATCTGCCTTCCATTGAGGACCTGTATACTGCATGAGTCAAAAAGAGGGCTGTGAAAATATTTAGACCCCTAAACTGTTTCAACTCCTACCCTCAAAATGACGTTATAGAGCACTGCACACCAGAACAACTAGACACAAGAAGTTTTTTACTGAATGCCATTACTCTGCGAAACAAATAATTCCCTCAACACTATCAAACTATTTACTAAGTCTGAATTACTATTAATCTTCCCATTGTTCCTATCACCCATCTCCTCCCACTTATGACTGTATGACTGTTACTTTGTGGCTTGTATCCTTACGATTTATATTGTTTCCTACTATGATTTGATTACTTATTTGTACCCTATGACTATCATTAAGTGTTGTACCCAATGATTCTTGACAAATGTATCTTGTCTTTTTATGTACACCGAGAGCATATGCACCAAAGACAAATTCCTTGTGTCCAATCACACTTGGCCAATAAAGAATTCATTTCCATTCAATCCTATCCCATCTTATCCTATTCTCAGTCATGGAAAGTCCCCAATGATTATCCAGACTGACCATTGAGTTGCATCTTGGTTTCTCCACATACCAGTCCTGATCTGCTCCTGGTCACCGAGTATCCTTCAAAGGGATCAGATGCAATGTGACCTACTAAAAAACATTGTAACCTGTCTTTTTGAATCTTGTGGGTGAAATGAATGATCTTGGAATTCTTTGGTGTCTTCCAATCCTAGCAAAATCAGGAAAATCCATCTGCATAGCTAAAATATCACTTTCGCTGCTACAAATAATGTTCCCCTTTAATTGAAGGAATTTTTAAAACAAATTAAGGAGTCCTGTGAGAGAAATGAAAGAACAGGAAAGGTCTCCCATGTGTTGGGAAGAGAGCTTTGCATTACTGTTGCGTAATTTTGAGGATCAGACTCAATAAATGATTCAGGAACGATGTATTCAAACAAAGCACTATTTATTTACAGTAGGCATTCTATATTCTCTGAATGATCGTAGATAGAAGCAAGTGGGAGGTCCAAACGTCCTCTTTTATACCAGTGAGGCGGAGTAAAAGATGGGAGTGGTTACATATGAATACATTAAGAAGGAGATATAAATTAACCCCTGACATTCAGTGTATATATATTTTCTCCATTTGAGAATAAGGCATTTACTTGTGACAAATCCCTCTCTAAATGCCGATTCGATATACAACAATAATTGCATTCAGATTCAGAACAATATAAAACATGTAGTTTAGAAGTTAAATATTTATGTTGTTTAGATGGTAAAGGCTTAGTTAATATATCAGCTATTTGTTCTGAGGTTTCGCAGTGAATGGCTTTAATAAATCCATCTTGAGATAATTGCCTTACGTGTTTGAATTTCATATCTATATGTCTGGATCTTTGACCAATAGCATCAGATCTAGATATCTCAATAGCAGCTTTATTGTCTTCATGTATGATAAATGGAACCTGCAGCAGCAGCAGCTGAGAGGCTTCAGCCCAGTTTGTTAAAGTCGATGGTTCTAGCCCAATAACTCACTAATCAAAATGTATTTTATTTTCAAGCTTTTATTTTAGACCTGGATAGATCCTAGGCCTCTTTAATCATTAGACCTTTAACGTTATGTTTCTCTCTTTTAGATACACAACTGGAACAGCTCAGATTTACCTCAGAGAGACCTTTTTATACCCGAGGGGAGGAGTCAGGAATCAGGTAGGATTATGGAAATGAGGGGGCGTGTATTATTGTTAACCCTTGCAGAAATGTAAGAAGGTAGAGATACAGACAAGATATAAACAAGTTAGACATTTTACATAACAAAACCCCCTCTAAATGTCTAACTGATGGCTTGTACATAATATATACATATATATCTAAAAAAAAATAATATTGATGAACATGAAGATAAATGGTTTATATACAAACGTGAAATTTTGACATGAGGTATGAGTGTTGCTTGTTGGGTAAAGGTTTGGTAAGTATGTCAGCTACTTGTTCCTCAGTGTCACAATGTATAGCTTTAATGAATCCGATTTCTGAGAACTGTCTAACGTGCTTACATTTAATATCTATGTGCCTTGACCTTTGTCCAATGGCATCAGAATTTGAGATTTCAATGGCAGCTTTATTATCTTCGTAAATAATTATAGGATATGATGGTTCTGTCCATATGTCACTGAGCAAGTCATCAAACCAAATTAGATTATTTGCTGCTTTAGATAGACAAATGAATTCTGCCTCGGTGGTGGAGGTAGCTACTAGTTTTTGTTTTCCTGTATACCAATGGATTGGGCAATTATTGAGAAAAAATACATATCCAGAAGTATTTTTTCTGGTTTTAATATCTCCTGCCCAATCTGCATCCGCATAACACGATAATTTGGGGTTTGTGGATAAGTTAGGTTCAAGGCATAATTGGGCATTAATACTATGTTTTAGATATCTGAGCAATTTCTTTATAGCATTCCAGTGGAATGTGGTGGGATTACTTACATGCCTGGATAATAAGTTAACAGCTAAAGCAATGTCGGGTCTAGTCCAATTTGCAATGTATAGTAATGATCCAATTGTGGATCTGTATAATTTATTATCAGAAAAGGGCTCTGCTTTATTGTACATATTTTTCAAAAAATCTTGTTGCATGGGAGTTTCGCTGGGTTTTGCTTCTGACATGTTGCATTTTAATAAAAATTCGGTTATTTTCTCCTTTTGTGATAGTCGAAAACCTTTACTTGTTTTTGTTGCTTGAACTACCAGATATTTGTCTATTTTTCCTAGTGATTTTAATGAGAAGTGGTTTCCTAAATCAGAGGCAAATTTCTTACATTTAGCTTTTTCTTTACCTATATATAATATGTCGTCCACATAGACGAGGATGCCTTCAAAAGATCCCTTCTCTCTCTTTATGAAGAAGCATTTGTCTGCGGAGGTGGCGGTGAAGCCCATTGAGTTGAGTGCCTTAGATAGGCACTCGTACCACCCCTTGCCAGATTGTTTTAGTCCATATAGACTCTTATTAAGGAGCCATGTGTCGTCTTTTCCTTTGTTGTATCCTGGTGGAGCTTTTACATAAATTTCTTTGTCCAGTTTTGCATGAAGGTAGGCAGTTTGGATGTCAAATTGAAATACTTCCAACCCTAGGATGGTGGATATTACGAGGGCGCTCTTGACACTTTCAGCTCTGACAGTTGGGGAATAGGTATCTGTATAGTCTTCTGGGTACTTCTGAGCAAAACCCTGTGCCACTAGCCTTGCTTTGTACAATACGTTGTTGTTTTCTAGGGTCTTGATTCTGTACACCCATTTTGTCCCTATGGGTTTTTTATTTTCAGGTGTTTGTGTTGGTGAATATACTTGCAGGTCTCAGAGACTCTTCATTTCCTTTTCCATTGCTTCTTTCCATTTTTCTCTCTCCTCTAGGGGAAGTTTGAATATATCTTCATATGAGCTGGGTGTTATGTTGTTGGTTTGTATGGACATGATGTAATCCTCGAGTCTTTTTGGTTTTTTGTTTCTACTCTCTCTGATTGGTTTGTCATTTTGTTTGTTTGTTTCGTGTAGGTATTCAGTCTCTTCATCAGTGAGTTTATCTATGTTCAAAGTGGGGTGTTCTTCCTTCCATTCTTTGACTTTTATTTCACGGTGTTTTGGTTTGTATGTTTCTGTATCCTCTTTCCTTTCAGTGATCAGCCGCTTATTCTCTTGTTTCTGTGTATGTGTATTTCTATTGGCAAAAATGTCATTGGAGTATAACCTTGACCAATTTGAGTGTTCATGGAAGTCAGCTGATCTTGATACAACAAATTTGTTGTTCTGATCTAAGAATCTGAAACCTTTTGTTCCTGGTTCGTACCCCATAAATCTCATTCTTTTGGATATTTTATCTCCCTTCCTTCTTAATTGTCTGGGTATATGAACATCAGCGGGAACGCCAAATACGTGTAGGTGGGCCAGGTTGGGTTTTCTTTTGTACATCATTTCATAAGGGGTTTTGCCAATTGAACTAGACCATAATCTATTTAATGTGTAATTTGAGTAATGTAATGCTTCCGACCAAAATGATTTTCCCATCCCAGCATCCTCTAGAACACATCTTATCATGGTTTGGAGTACGCCTTGTTTTCGTTCTGCTACTCCATTTTGAAAAGCTGAGAAAGGTGATGAAGTAAAATGTAATATGCCTCGTTCTCTTACCCAACTCGTGAATTCTTTCGCCATGAATTCTGAACCTCGATCAGTCATTAATTGTTTGATTTTTGTATTGTTGTAATTCGATTCTTTTGTAAAATTCCTTAAACTTTTGGAATGCTTCATTCTTGTGTCTGAGTGAATATACATAACCATATCGACTGTAGTCATCTACAATGGTTAGGAAGAATCTTTCTCTATACCTAATGGATGGTCTCAGGGGTCCTACCAGGTCCATGTGTACCAGTTGGAATATAGAATCAGTGGTTCGCTCTGATTTCTTTGGTCTTGCTTTGACCTTAATTTTAGAACATTTGCAAACAGAACACTCCAAGTAATTTTCAGAGTTTTTTACTTTTAGACCCTCGGCGCATTCCAACATTTTTTTGACAATTGGGAAACTAATATGCCCTAATTTTCTATGGAGAAGGTGAGCACAATTGTCATGCAAGGGTTTGCCTACAGACATTTTACTTTTACTTGGTGAATTATACTTGTCCGGTCCTTCTGTTTCTTTGTTTCCTTCTGCCTTATTAGCAGAGTTTATGTTAATGCTTCCCTCTCTGTTTTCTATGGGTGTAAAGTAAGGTAGTCCATCGTGTATGATTACTTCCCCAATGTTTGTCCCCTGATTTGATACATATACTTTGCCTTTCTTAAACATCACTTCGATGTTTGTGTCTTGTGTGAGTTTTACTGTTGCTAGCACGTTGTATGGAATATCTGGTACATGCAAAACCCCCTCTATTTCTCCTATTCCTGAGATATGCACACTTCCTTTACCTATTACTTTAGCCTTACTCTGGTTGGCTACTTTGATCTCAAAATTTGTTTTCATGAGTGAGGTGAATAATCTTGGGTCATGTGAAGTATAGTTAGTGGCTCCCGAGTCTAGGAGCCACATGTTCTTGTATGTTTCTAGTTTGGTGTTTGAGTTCTCGTGTTTAAAACCATACATTGATTCAGAGTATCTATCTCGTGAGCTGTTTCTATGCTCGTAATTTCTCCTAGTGCTGGGAGACCAACCACGCTCTCTCTCTCTAAAAGTTCTGTTATCTGGTGAGCTTCCCCTTATGTGCCTTCTTCCGTGCTCAGGTCTCTCCCTACGATCAGTGTATCCTTTGTTTTTGTAGTTCCTGGGACAATCTCTTTTTAAATGGTTTCTAGAACCGCAAGAAAAACATTCCTGTGAATTGCTTACTCTATCTTGGAATTCAACTCTCCTTATAGGTTTGGGTTCCCTTCTAGATATATGGCGGTCCCTTCTCAGGTTGTCTTCTGCAATTAATCGATTTGTGAGTGTGCTCAGGGATATCTGTTCTAAGTTTATGCTATCTAATCATGTTACAAAGTTGTCCCAGCTAGAGTCCAATGAATTAATAATGATACTCATCATGCTTTCTTGAGTTATTATTTCCCCCCTTTGTAATAGTTCTGCTCTAGTGGCATTAAGTTTCAATAGGTGTTCGCTCATGGGGACCCCTGGCCTGAGTTTTGCAGAGTGAAATTCCCTGGATATTCTAGTGGTGGTTGCTCTGCTTTGACTGTAGAATAAACTATATAATTTCTGCATAACTTCATACACAGTTAGGCTGTTATCTATGCTAGGGTACATAGTGGGTGGTATACTTGTTAACAATAGACAAAATGCTTTGTGGTGGATACAATCAATTTCAAATGACCAGGGTTTTTTTGGAGGTTTAGAAATTAAGAAAAGTACATTTTCTCTCATAAAAATAATTTGTAACTGTTGACTCCATTCTAAAAGGTTTCTTCCATCTAATTGTAATTTTGGAAAATTAATAGGCAGTGTTCCAGAATTATTAGAATAATTACTTACTGGGGATAGCTGTCCATGGTCTGGGATGTGACTGAATTCACAGTAGGGCAATGGTATGCTTGGGCTAATGGAAAAAAAACTGTCAGTAAAAAAAATTTTTTCTATCATTGCAGGTAAGTACTGCGCATGCGCGAAGCCCATTTCGCGCTGGGAGCTGTCGGGTGAGGAGCTCGCGGCTGCTGCTCCTAGGCCTAGGCCCAGGCCTGCCAATGGAATGCTGGGATCACCTCCTGCACACCTGGATTATACGCTGGATGCATGGATCTGTCACTGGGTGGCTGGATCCCCGGCGATGACAGGCAGAAGACGCGGCGGCAAGGCGGTCGTAAGACGAGGATCATCGGGGTTCGAAGGCTCTGCGGCGGCGACGGCAGCGGCGGCGAGTCTCGGCCCATGGAGGATGGTTCCTGGATGATCAGAAAAACCTGGTGGAGGTCGTAGGATAGGTGAGTTGTTGGTATGATTTTCTTTTCTTGGGTCCCGTTCCGGCAGTAGTATGGGTGGTGAGTTCGAATCTTGCCATGTAATTGATTTGTAGGCGGTTGGTGTTTTTTGTTTGTCGTGGTAGTTTATTTCTTCTCTGGGTGGTATTAGGGTTGGTATTTTATTGCTTGTAGTCATGTTGGTTTGTATTTGATTTTCGGGTTTTTCTTTGTTTGTTTTAAAGTTTTGGTTAATTTGCTGAGTTAAATTTGAATATTGGCTTTCTATTGGTTGTTGGCCATTCCAAGATGGCCGTCGGAGCGGGAGCGCGGGAACAGATTCGGCTATTTCTGGGTTGTCCGACTGAGGTGGCTTATCTTTTTCTGAGGTGGTGATTTCTCTAATCATCGCTGATGCTTTGGTAGTTGTTTCACGGTTTATTAAGAGGTTTTGGAGTTTAGCGATAAGATTTTCTTCGCTGTCCGGCATCTCCATTAACCTCATTATGGATAGTCTTAGCTCATCACCTCTTTGTGATTTTTCTTCTTGTTGGTCCTCGTTCCTGAGCAGCGAGGTTTGATTGTTGTCTTGCTCACCCTCATTTAAAGTAGTTCTTGTAGTGGCA
Organism: Pantherophis guttatus; assembly: GCF_059756535.1. Classification (NCBI taxonomy): domain Eukaryota; kingdom Metazoa; phylum Chordata; class Lepidosauria; order Squamata; family Colubridae; genus Pantherophis; species Pantherophis guttatus. The sequence continues at coordinate 265,487,887 of NC_142064.1, forward strand.
TCTTTGGTTGTCAGCTGTGCAGCCATTTTCTTGGTGAAGGCTCTTGTGTTTACTCTGTTTATATTTTCAGAGTAAGCATTTGTTTCAGTCATTTTACAGAGTTATGGGCAACCATCCTCTAGCTACCATTTTGTTAAAGTCGATGGTTCTAGCCCAATAACTCACTAATCAAAATGTATTTTATTTTCAAGCTTTTATTTTAGACCTGGATAGATCCTAGGCCTCTTTAATCATTAGACCTTTAACGTTATGTTTCTCTCTTTTAGATACACAACTGGAACAGCTCAGATTTACCTCAGAGAGACCTTTTTATACCCGAGGGGAGGAGTCAGGAATCAGGTAGGATTATGGAAATGAGGGGGCGTGTATTATTGTTAACCCTTGCAGAAATGTAAGAAGGTAGAGATACAGACAAGATATAAACAAGTTAGACATTTTACATAACACAGTTGCTTCTCCGCTTCCAGCCCAAGTTGCTCCCGGACTCTCCTCCCACCTGCTGCCCTCAACTCACCTGCCAGCTGCTGCTTCCACCATGGAAACAGCACAAAAGCCGCTCTGCACACCAACTTCCTCCCATCAGCCATCCGGAAGAGGAAGTTCCTCTGCGCGTCTCCTCTCCTCCCAGCCTTTCTAGCAATGCAGTACTTGATGATTTTAACTCCTTAAACACAACCACAGACGCCGCCTGCTGTACCGTCCGCTTTCTAGCCACTGGTGTTGCCTGTTTGAGCGCCATCTCCAGACAGGCAGAAAAACGCGCTTGTCCCCTCTCTTATCTAAGGCGGTTGCAAGATGTTTTCACTGATTAAATGCTACCGTCATTTATGCTGAGCCCTGAAAGTTCATGACATTTTATTTATTTATTTATTTTATTTGTCAATCATATATAAGAAAACATATAAAAGCATAAACGTAATTGGAATACATGAAAAGAATAAGAGTAAAAAGGGACATGAGGACAGGGACAGTAGGCAGGATGATGCGCTTATGCCTTACAGACCTCTTAGGAATGGGGTGAGGTCAACAGTAAACAGTCTAAGGTTAAAGTTTTGGGGGTTTGGGGAGGAAACCACAGAGTCAGGTAGTGCATTCCAGGCATTGACCACTCTGTTGCTGAAGTCGTATTTTCTGCAATTGAGTTTGGAGTGGTTTACCTTGAGTTTGTATCTCTTATTGGCTCAGGTATTGTTGTGGTTGAAGCAGAAATAATCATTGACAGAATCTTTTTTTTTTTTTTTGGACAGAATTTGCTATCTTAGGGGGTGACTCCCGATAGAAATCAATGCCTCTCTACATCCCAAAAGTTTAAAACTGATTTTCTGTGGCTCCCAAGATTTTAGGACCTGGCAGCCCCATCAAGTCAAGATACTCCAAGGGAGTGCTATTTTTAAGGTTTATAAACTGTAGTGGAACATGGAGGATGACTATGTACAGCATTTTATGATTCAGTGGGCAAAGAACTTTGGATGTAAATAATGCTTGAACATTATTCACCTAACATCAAAAATATCATCAAAAAAGCACAAGAAAGAATGTTCTTTTGGTGCCAACTCAGGGAGCTCAAACAGCCCAAGGAACTGCTGATACAGTTCTAAAAAGGAATTATTGAGTGTGTCATCTGCACCTCTATAACTGTCTGATTTGGTTCTGCAACCCAACAAGACAGACACAGACTTCACAGGATAATTAGAACTGCAGAATATGCACTTACTACCAACCTGCCTTCCATTGAGGACCTGTATACTGCATGAGTCAAAAAGAGGGCTGTGAAAATATTTAGACCCCTAAACTGTTTCAACTCCTACCCTCAAAATGAGGCTATAGAGCACTGCACACCAGAACAACTAGAAAACAAGAACAGTTTTTTATTGAATGCCATCACTCTGCCATGTATTTAATTCCCTCAACACTGTCAAACTATTTACTAAGTCTGAATTACTATTACTATTAATCTTCCCATTGTTCCTATCACCCATCTCCTCCCACTTATGACTTTATGAACAGGGTGGATAAAAATCAATGATTTTTTAAAAAAAAATCAAAAAAATCTGATTTTTTTGATTTAAATCGGATTTTTTTATTTAAATCAGATTTTTTTATTTTTATTGAATTTATTTTAATAAAAAACTTTTGGGGTAAAAATCTATCATAAGATAGTTTTCTATTTAAGATACATAAATAATTTTTTTTATTCAGCATGAAATGTAGCTTAGTTATGTAGCACAAGGCTGTATATTCTGCAACACTGGGACTATCAGTGAGTCAACAGCAGGTCAAACGAGTAGCAGAGATGATAGTTGCTCTTTAAAAATTATGATTTAAATCAAATTGATTTAAATCAAATCCGTGTGACTGTTACTTTGTTGCTTGCATCCCTATGATTTATATTGTTTCCTACTATGATTTGATTACTTATTTGTACTCTATGACTATCATGAAGTGTTGTACCTTATGATTCTTGACAAATGTATCTTGTCTTTTATGTACACCGAGAGCATATCCACCAAAGACAAATTCCTTGTGTCCAATCACACTTGGCCAATAAAGAATTCATTTCCATTCAATCCTATCGTATCCTATTCTCAGTCATGGAAAGTCCCCAGGGATTATCCAGACCGACCATTGAGTTGCATCTTGGTTTCTCCACATGCCAGTCCTGATCTGCTCCTGGTCACCGAGTATCCTTCAAAGGGATCAGAAGCAATGTGACCTACTAAAAAACATTGTAACCTGTCTTTTTGAATCTTGTGGGTGAAATGAACGATCTTGGAATTCTTTGGTGTCTTCCAATCCCAGCAAAATCAGGATAATCCATCTGCATAGCTAAAATATCACTTTCGCTGCTACAAATAATGTTCCTCTTTAATTGAAGGAATTTTTAAAACAAATTAAGGAGTCCTGGGAGAGAAATGAAAATACAGGAAAGGTCTCCCATGTGTTGGGAAGAGAGCGTTGCATTACATTGTCCCAATGTTTACAGAAATGCTGACACTTTCCTTTCCCCACCTCAAAATCTATTCATAAGTCTTATGCAATGCTGTTTTAGAAATGAAGCATCTACTGTACAATTTTTTTCCTCACATTTCCCTACCAAGGGGGGAACCACAAAAGTAAAAATCCCTTGGTTCTGCTCACACCTCCCAGCCATCAAAGACTAACAAAGGAGGAACGTCCAAGGGAAGGAGATCACAACAGGAGTTGCGAATGAACCTGGAGATCCTGTACTCAAAAACACAATCCCTTTCCTCAACTCAATATTCCTACAGCTCTTCTCCATGAAGGTCACATGCAAGGCAGAGTAGCCTTTGCATCTGAAATTTTACACTGCTTTTGTCACTGCCCCAAATTCCCCCAATATATTTGCTAGTCATCTGGTTTCTTCCACTTGCGTGCCTCATTCACAATCTGAGCAGACATGCTTGGTGCAATGAATTGTTAGGAAAAGATAAACTATTTCTCTTTCCTCTTGTTTTCTTCTTCCATGAGGACTCACAACCTCTAACTACAGCCTGAGTGCTCTTATCCCGAAGAGATGCTGCCTGGGAAATTCTGGGGTGGAAAATCTCGAGGATACCCAGGGAGAAAAAGGCTGGTTCTCTGCATGTGGCATTTCTATCATTGATTATGATAAAAATGCAGAGAACACTCCTAAAATGATTTTTGCAGAATTGCACAATTTCTGCAGAAATAAATACCCAGCAACTTCTGCTGCTGATGGCCAGCCAGACAGCCATTATCAAACTAACATGTTCCAATTTTTTCTTTCCTCCTTCCCATCTAAGACTATGACATACTTGATGAGAAAAACAATCAAGCAAATTCTTTCTGGTCAAATTGAAGAGTCAATTTCTCATCTTAAAACTTAAAATTCAAGCCTTTACACTTTACTTTAGGTCATCACTCATCACTTTGGAAAATCCATCTGCATTTTCTTGTGTGCAATGAGGGTGGAATGTTTCCTGAAGCACCGTCCACTCTTGCGGCACTTAAATGGTTTCTCCCGTATGTATAAGCACATGATTCAAAAGGCTAGTCTTCGTACTGAAATCTTTCCCACAGTCTGGGCACTCGTATGGTTTCTCTCCTGTGTGAGTCCTCTGGTGTCTCACCAGCTTATAATTCTGACTGAACCTTTTCCCACAATCAGGACATTCAAATTGTTTCTCTCCTGTGTGAGTCTTCCGGTGTGTCACCAGATGGGAATTGTTACTGAATCTTTTCCCACAATCAGGACATTCATATGGTTTCTCTCCTGTGTGAGTCCTCTGGTGTGTCACCAGGCTGGAATTGTGACTGAAACTTTTCCCACAATCAGGACATTCAAATGGTTTCTCTCCTGTGTGAGTCCCCTGGTGTGTCACAAGGCTGAAATTGTTATGGAAACTTTTCCCACAATCAGGACATTCAAAGGGTTTCTCTCCCGTATGAGTCCTCTGGTGTGTCACCAGCTTATAATTCTGACTGAAACTTTTCCCACAATCAGGACATTGAAAGGATTTCTCTTCTGTATGAGTCCTCTGGTGTGTCACCAGGCTCGAATTCTGACTGAAACGTTTCCCACAATCAGGACATTGAAAGGATTTCTCTCCTGTGTGAGTCTTCTGGTGTGTCACCAGATTGGAATTTGTACTGAACCTTTTCCCACAATCAGAACATTCAAATGGTTTCTCTCCTGTGTATGTCCTCTGGTGTGTCACCAGGCTGGAATTTTGACTGAAACTTTTCCTACAATCAGGACATTCAAATGGTTTCTCACCTGTGTGAGTTCTCTGATGTGACAGCAGGCTGGAATTGTGACTGTAACATTTCCTACAATCAGGAAATTCAAATGGTTTCTCACCTGTGTGAGTTCTCTGGTGTGCCAGCAGGCTGGAATTGCGACTGAAACCTTTCCCACGGATAGGGCATTGAAAGGGTTTCTCTCCTGTGTGAGTCCTTTGTTGTCTCATGAGGTGGTGATTTCCAATGAAACTTTTACACAATTTGGACACTCTTATGTGATGGGCGTCCTGTGATGTATCACTATGTTGCCATGCTCACTAAAGTATTCACATTGGGAGCACTCGTATGGCTTCTCTCCTGTGTGGGTCGTTACATGTACCACAAGGAAGCTGCTCTGACCAAACCTTTTGCCATATTCAGATAATTTGTATGGCTTTTCTACAGTTGGGATCTTCTTGTTTAATCAGCTATGATTTGCAATCTGTGTTTTTTCTTCAATAGGCAGATCTATGGAGCTTTTCCACAACTGATATTCTTGAGGTCAAAAATATGTGTGATCTATTGTTTAGATCTACTATTGTTTAGTAGTGTTTTGATTACAGCTGCTTGCTTCTTCCCAGAGCAAGGCCTGTATCATTGTCTGTCCTATGTGCCCTGCCCAATAAGACCTTTTCCTTCCCCCTAACTTCCAGATATTTCCATCTTTTTCTGAGTGAAAAATAACCTTCCTTGATCTTTCATGCAATGTGTCCTTGAGTTTCGTATCCTCTACTTTTTCCAGCTCAAAATCTCATGTTAATTTTCTCTCTGTTCTCTATTAGCTGCTGGAGAAGGAGAATTGTGTGGTTTTCTGAAGGAACTGGAATATATTTTGATTTCTGGCTCAATTTTATTTCCTTTTCAACGTTGCTTGTTATTCTCAGTTGTCCAGAGTGCTCTTTTTGCCATCCTCTTTGTCTATAAGTTTCAAAGAAAAGTGTAACTTTGATTGTGTATAAAATGGTTACATAAGATGTGAAAAAAAATACAACAAATAAGCAAACATGCCACAATGCCAGAATAATCTCTTACATTAATTATGATACATTTGACACATGGAAGAGTACCAAGATATCTATTCAACCATGAAATTATGTTGTTGACTTGGGTCTATCATAAATTCTTGGCACTGCAAAGGGTTATCCTCAAATATATCTGGATGTACTGAGGATAGATTGTATAATTGCAGATATATGCATACAGAAAGAAATACAGATACAAACACCTACAAATGATATATGTGGAAGCTCCATGAGTTTTCAGCCTGACAGAATGTCCCAAAATGGTTAATCTCAAACCTTCTGAGTTAAATTTAGAGATGTGGGGGCTTTAACTGAGGAAATGATGCCAAAAGCCTCTGCAAGATTTGAAGCACCAGTTTTGCTCATGAAAGTCCTCAGCTGCAGATAAGAGAAGAAAATGCTGTCTACAACCCCTTCTGGTGGCATCCCAATTCAAGCAATCCTGACTTACTGAGTGCAGTTGGGACTGGCTTCTGTGTCACTAAGCAGCCGGTCAGGAAGCATGATGTCACATGACAGTGCCAACTTGCAAATTTTTACTAGCAGAGAGAAAATAATAAGGGAGATGGGGTTGAAGTTGCAGATAAATAGGGGGAAGAGTGACCATGTGCATACTGGAATTCATTATAATGCAGACACAAGCAATAGAGTAAAATCTTAGACTTTAAAGCAGCTGATTTAACAAACCAAGAGACAGCTTGGGAAGGATTCCATGGATGAAAATCTTATACAAGAGCCTTGGTGGCGCAGCAGACTAAAGTGCTGTTAACTAGCACCAGCTGCCTGCAATTACTGCAAATTAAAATCTCACCAGGCTCAAGGTTGACTCAGCCTTCCATCCTTTCGAGGTAGGTAAAATAAGGACCTGGATTGTGGGGGCAATAAGCTAACTTTGTATAAAAAAGAACACCGCTTGGGGGGGGGGTGCGAAAGCCCTACTAAGCAGGTATATACAAAAGTATGAAGGCTATTGCTTAACGCATTGTAAGTCGCCCTGAGTCTCCGGAGAAGGGCAGCATATAAATCGAACCAACCAATCAATCAATCAATCAATCAATCAATCAATGGGAAAACAACTCAAGAAGCCTGAGAAACTCTGGCTGCCTAAACAGAGGGATAGAATCGAGATCACATGAAGTATTAGTACCAATTTATAATGCTGTGATTAAGATCACACTTGGATTACTGCAACCAGTTTTCATCACAATATAAAACAGGCGTGGAGACTCTGTAAAGAGCGCAGAGAAGAGCAGTAGGGATAATTAGTGGGTTGCTGTAACTGGGAATGAATCGTCTAGTGAAAGGAAGGACTAGGGGTGACATGATAGCAGTGTTCCAATACTTGGAGGGTCAACTTCTTTTCCAAAGCACCAGAAGGACAAGACAAGAAGCAATGCATGGAAACTAATCAAGGAGAGGAAAAAACCTGGAATTAAGGAAAAATCCCATCAGTGAGAACAATTAGTCAGTGGAAGGGAATGGCTGCAATTTTCTGCTGCCTGGAAGACTGAAAAAGTCTCTTTTGAGTGAAGGTTGATTCTTCGGGAATGGCTTCCCTCCAGAGGTTGTGGGGGCTCCATTGCTGGTGGCTTTTAAACCGACGGGACAGCCATTTGTCTGAGACGTCATTAAGACCTCCAAGGTTTCTTCCAGCTCTCTTCCAAACCTCCAGTGACGGAGCTCCCTCTGGAGGGAAACCAGCCCCAAAGGCTCAACCTGCATTGGAAGGAGGCTTTTTCAAGCTTCCCACCAGCAGAAATTGCAGCCCCCAGTTTCCCAGCCTGCAGCACCAGTGGGCTTCCATTTGGGGAGGGAAGGAACCTGCAGCAGCCGCAGCTGAGAGGCTTCAGCCCAGTTGCTTCTCCGCTTCCAGCCCAAGTTGCTCCCGGACTCTCCTCCCACCTGCTGCCCTCCACTCACCTGCCAGCTGCTGCTTCCACCATGGAAACAGCACAAAAGCCGCTCTGCACACCACCTTCCTCCCATCAGCCATCCGGAAGAGGAAGTTCCTCTGCGCGTCTCCTCTCCTCCCAGCCTTTCTAGCAATGCAGTACGTGATGATTTTAACTCCTTAAACACAACCACAGGCGCCGCCTGCTGTACCGTCCGCTTTCTAGCCACCGGTGTTGCCTGTTTGAGCGCCATCTCCAGACAGGCAGAAAAACGCGCTTGTCCCCCCTCTTATCTAAGGCGGTTGCAAGAGGTTTTCACTGATTAAATGCTACCGTCATTTTTGACTTCTGGCAACTGACCCAAACGAAAGAGTGAAATGTGATACCACTAAGCTTACGAAGATTAGCTACGTGCTGAGCCCTGAAAGTTCATGACATTTTATTTTTTTATTTATTTTATTTGTCAATCATATATAAGAAAACATATAAAAGGATAAACATAATTGGAATACATGAAAAGAATAAGAGTAAAAAGGGACATTAGGACAGGGACGATGGTGCGCTTATGCCTTACTGACCTCTTAGGAATGGGGTGAGGTCAACAGTAGACAGTCTCAGGTTAAAGTTTTGGGGGTTTGGGGAAGAAAGCAGAGTCAGGTAGTGCACTCCAGGCATTGAGCACTCTGTTGCTGAAGTCGTATTTTCCGCAATTGAGTTTGGAGTGGTTTACCTTGAGTTTGTATCTCTTATTGGCTCAGTTATTGTTGTGGTTGAAGCTGAAATAATCATTGACAGAATATATATATATATTTTTGGCAGAATTTGCTATCTTAGGGGGTGACTCTCGGTAGAGATCAACACCTCTCTACATCCCAAAAGTTTAAAACTGATTTTCTGTGGCTCGCAAGATTTTAGGACCTGACAGCCCCATCAAGTCAAGATACTCCAAGGGAGTGCTATTTTTAAGGTTTATAAACTGTAGTGGAACATGGAGGATGACTATGCACAGCATTTTATGATTCAGTGGCAAAGAACTTTGGATGTAAATCATGCTTGAACAATGGAAAAGCTAAAGGAGGTGAGGTGATAGAGGGGGATTGATGAATAGCCAGCTGGTCTCCCCCTTGGATTCACTCCCCCCCCCCCGGGTGAAACGGCCTTTCCCTGTTACTGCCCAGACTCTCTGTTTGTGGTCGGGTCATTTTTTCCATCACCTCTGACTCTGGGACTTTACTACCACCCTCTTTGAACTTAATGTCGTTTGATCTCCAATCTCCTCCTTGCTGCTGTTTATTTCAGCCCTGCCTCCCGAGTACTGCCTTCTGGCCTTGGCTCGGGGGAAGGGAGATTGCAGGTTTGGAAGGAGAAACTGAGAGTCCTGGACAATGGCTGCTGCTCCATCTGCAGGAAAAGAGTTGAACTCTGCTGGCCTTATGTCATCCAGCCGCTGTGAGAGAACGGCTGTGGCCATTTGCTTGCACTGCAGCTATCTGACCTGGACGCCCCATCACTGTGAAAGAGTGAGAGGCTCCGGTTTTGTCCAGATCCAACCGTATTGCTATCTCGCACCTCTAGGACCATCGCTGATACCCAGAGTTACTCTCCCTTATCTCGTCATACTTATATGGCTTACACCTCAGTGGATCTGCTCGCGCTGCGAGATGCCCCCCTCTCGCGGCGATGGCCTTCCACTTTATCAAAGGCCTACCTTAAGGACGGGCTTTGGAGCCCCGAGAGGTGGCATGTTTTAAAGCGGGGATTGAGGGTTTTTTTAATTAGGGCTTTTAATAATTTTTTAAGGGGAACTGGGAGGGCGACCAAGGGGGATGGGGGGGTAATCCACCAAGGTCGGGGCCGAGTCCGGCATGGAGTAATGATTTGGAGGGTGCAGGACGAGGGATTGGGGAGGGGAAGGCGGGCTATTTTAATGAGGGATTAAAATCAGCACAGTGGATGGGAGGGGCAGATATGGCAGGAGCAGGGGACCATATCATGTGTCAGGGGTGCGCACTCGCTACTTGAGAGCAATTGCACGCCCCGGTCCCCAAGGCTCCTCTCGGATACTAGGTGGCACAGTTACTCAGGACCTGGGCCTCCGGCTGATGCTGTGCAACGCCAGGTCCATGGTAAATAAGGCCCCCTTCATTTACGATCTTATTCAAGAGGGGGGAGCGGACCTGGCAGGTATTACGGAGACCTGGTTGGGCCTGGAGGGAGGGGTCCCTCTGGTTGAGATGTGCCCACCAGGCTTCAGAACATTCCATCAGCCAAGGGCCCAGGGGAGGGGCGTGGGTTGACGGTTATTATTAAAGAAGGGCTTGGTCCGAGGGCGATCACTGTGTCACAGATTGCCGGATGTGAGTCCCTCTTTGTGAGATGGGGTCATGGGGTTCAGACGGGCTTGCTGCTTACATACCTGGCTCCCTGCTGCGTGGCAACGGCCCTGCCCGAGCTACTCGATGTGATAGCCACGGTGGCAGTTGATACACCCAGGCTTATGGTCATGGGTGATTTCAACTTGCCGTCCGTTGGTGAAACGTCGGAGATGGCTCGGGAGTTCATGGCTTCCATGACAGCCATGGACCTGACCCAGTTAGTTCATGGCCCCACTCATGGGGGGGACACACTCTGGACTTGATTTTTGTCTCTGGCCAGTGGTTGAGTGGTCTTATTATAGGGGATATAGACATGAAACCCTTGTCATGGTCAGATCACTCACTCGTTCGTCTGGACCTTCGAACCGCTACAACCCGCCACAGGGAGGTGGAGCCAATTAGGTGGGTCCGCCCCAGGCGCCTGATGGATCCTGATAGGTTCCAGATGGAGCTTGGGCCATTTCCTGAAGATCTGGCACACAACTCGGCCGAGGACCTGGTGGCTGCCTGGGATCGGGCGGCTGGTGGGGCTTTGGATCGAGTCGTGCTTTTGTGGCCTCTTACCTGGTGTCGATCCCTCGTGGCTCCTTGGTTTACCGAGGAGCTGAGGGAGATGAAATGCCGGAAAAGACGCCTAGAGAGCGGTTGGAGGGGCAGTCTCGCTGAATCTGACCGAACACTGGTAAGGTCGCATATTAAGACCTACTTAGTGGTGATAAAAGCGGCAAAGTTTAATTACTTTTCTGCTCTTATTGCATCATCAGAGAATCGTCTGGCCACCCTGTTCAGGGTGACCCGCTCCCTGTTCCACCCGGAAGTGCGGGAGGACCCCCTGGAAGGCAGGGCCGAGGATTTTGGACAATATCTGTGTGACAAAATCGCTCAGATCCGGGGGGATTTGGACTCTGACTGGGTAGATTCGGGCAGGGTGGCGAGGAATAGTCTTGAGAACGTTATCTGGGAATTATTAATGCTGCGTTGAGTGAGGGTTACTTCCCCACAGCCTTGAAAGAGGCAGTGGTGAGGCCTCTCCTCAAGAAGCCTTCCCTGGACCCAGCAGTATTAGCCAACTATCGTCCTGTCTCCAACCTTTGCTTTGTGGCAAAGGTTGTCGAGAGTGTGGTTGCACAACAGTTTCCACAGTACCTGCAGGAAACATCTTATCTAGATCCATTCCAGTCAGGTTTCAGGCCCGGGCACAGCACAGAAACGGCATTGGTCGCATTAATAGATGATCTCTGGAGGGCTCAGGACAGGGGTTGTTCCTCTGTTCCGGCCCTGTTAGACCTCTCAGCGGCTTTTGATACCATCGACCATGGTATCATGCTTCACCGGTTGGAAGAGTTGGGGATGGGGGGCACCGTGTTACGGTGGTTCTCCTCCTTTCTCTCAGACCGGTCGCAGTTCGTGTTGGCAGGGGGGCAGAGGTCGACCTCGAGACCTCTTATATGTGGAGTGCCTCAGGGGTCGGTCCTCTCGCCCCTTCTGTTCAACATTTATGTGAAGCCGCTGGGCGAGATCATCCGTGGCTTTGGGTGAAGTACCATCAGTACGCTGATGACACCCAGCTGTACATCTCCTCCCCAGGCCACCCCAACGATGCCCTTGAAGTGATGTCCCAGTGCCTGGAGGCTGTGCGGATCTGGATGGGGAGACACAGGCTCAAGCTCAACCCTTCCAAGACTGAGTGGTGTGGTTCCCGGCATCCCGATATAGTCAGTTGACTCCATCACTGACTATTGGGGGCGAGTCTTTGGCCCCCTCGGAGAGGGCTCACAATCTGGGAGTCCTCCTGGATACACAGCTGTCCTTGGAGGAACATCTGATGGCTGTTGCCAGGGGGACTTTTGATCAGGTTTGCCTGATCCGCCAGTTGCGGCCCTTTCTTGATTGGGATTCCCTCTGCACAGTCACTCATGCCCTCGTCATCTCTCGCCTGGACTACTGCAATGCTCTCTACATGGGGCTCCCCTTGAAGAGCACCCGGAGGCTCCAACTAGTCCAGAATGCAGCTGCGCGGGGAGTCACGGGAGCCACATGGCGCTCCCATACAACACTTCTCCTGCGTGAGCTGCACTGGCTCCCAGTGGTCTTCTGGGTGCGCTTCAAGGTGTTGGTTATCACCTTTAAAGCGCTCCATGGCATAGGACCTAGTTATCTTCGAGACTGCCTGCTGCTGACGGCCTCCCATGGACCTGTGTGCTCCCACAGAGAGGGCCTCCTCGGGGTGCCATCAGCCAAACAATGTAGGCTAGTGACCCCCAGGGGGAGGGCCTTCTCTGTGGGAGCGCACGGGTCGATGGGAGGTCGTCGGTAGCAGCAGGCAGTCTCGCAGATAGCTAGGCCCTATGCCATGGCCCTATGACATGGAGATGAAAAACAATCATCTCAGAAAAGACAGTGTCAGATCAGTCTGAGATTGTTGCCAAGAAAACAGCAAGTACAAAACAGAACAACAGAGCTGGAAGGAATCTTTGAGATCTTCTAGTCCAATCCCTTACTTGAGCAGCAGGCCCTGAAGAACCTGACACCCAAACGAAAAAAATTGTACAATTTTTACAAAAATAAACATCCAGCAACTTCTGCCGCTGATGGCCAAACAGTCCCAATCAAATTAACATGTTCCACTTTTTTTCTTTGATCCTTCCCATCTAAGACCATGACCTATTTGATGAGAAAAAATCAGGCAAATTCTTTGTAGTCAAATTAAAGAGTCAATTTCTCAGCTGAAATTACAATGGGACATTTGAAATGAAATTCAAGCCTTCTTTACATTCATCACTTTGGGCCTCAGGTGGATTTTCTTGTGTGTGATAAGGTTGGAAAGTTTCCTGAAGCACCGTTCAAACTCAGGACACTTCAATGGTTTCTCCCCTGTGTGTATTATTATTATTTATTAATATTTATTTAATTTGTATACCACCCTTCTCCCAGAAGGGACTCAGGGCGGTGAACAGCCAGAATTAAAAATACATAAAATACAAAAGTTAAGATAATTAAAAGAATTAAATCAATCGGCCTCCCAATTTAAAACGCCCAATCTCTAAAATTTAAAATCCCATTAAAAAACCATTTAAGCTAGGCCAGTTTGATGAAATAAATACATCTTCAGGGCCTTGGGGAAGGTACGGAGATCCGGGATCAGTCGTATTCCAGGAGGTAGCTCATTCCATAGGGCAGGTGCCCCAACAGAGAAGGCTCTCCCCCTGGGGGCCGCCAGCCAACATTGCTTGACCGACGGCACCCTGAGGAGGCCCTCTCTGTGAGAGCGTATTGGCCGGTGGGAGGTTATCGGTAGCAGCAGGCAGTCTCGTAAATATCCTGGCCCTAAGCCATGGAGCGCTTTAAAGGTGAGAACCAATACCTTGAAGCGCACCCGGAAGACCACCGGGAGCCAATGCAGCTCGCGCAGGAGAGGTGTTACATGGGAGCGCCATGCCGCTCCCATAATCACCCGCGCAGCCGCATTCTGCACCAGTTGGAGCCTCCGGGTGCTCTTCAAGGGGAGCCCCATGTAGAGAGTGTTGCAGTAGTCCAGTCGAGAGGTGACGAGGGCATGAGTGACTGTGCACAGGGAATCCCGATCAAGAAAGGGCCGCAACTGGCGGATCAGGCGAACCTGATCAAAAGTCCCCCTGGCAACAGCCGTCAGATGTTCCTCCAAGGACAGCTGTGTATCCAGGAGGACTCCCAGATTGCGAGCCTTCTCCGAGGGGGCCAAAGATTCGCCCCCAATAGTCAGTGATGGAGTCAACTGACTATATCGGGATGCCGGGAACCACAGCCACTCAGTCTTGGAAGGGTGTATAAGCATATGATTTAGAAGTCTATCCATAGTACTGAAATCATTCCCACAGTCTGGGCACTCATATGGTTTCTCTCCTGTGTGAGTCCTCTGGTGACTCACCAGCCAGGAATTCCAAAGAAAACTTTTCCCACAATCTGGACACATATATGGTTTTTCCTTGGAGTGAGTCCTCTGGTGTGTCACCAGGTGGGAATTGTTACTGAAACTTTTCCCACAATCAGGACATTCAAATAGTTTCTTTCTTGTGTGAGTCCTCTGGTGTTTCACCAGGTCAGAATTCCGACTGAACCTTTTCCCACAACAAAACAAATAGAGGAATTAGAGAAACAATCCGGGCTAAAAGTAGTTAAGTAAATAAAATACTTAGGAATAAACCTGACAAATAAGAATATTGACATAAAGAAAAACAATTACGATGGAATGATACATCAAATCGAAAATGATTTAGAAAGATGGGGAAATTTAAACATTTCATTTTTAGGAAGGATAGCGGCTCTGAAGATGAACATCTTGCCTAGGCTCCTCTACCTATTCCAGACTATCCCAGTGAAATTGGAGAAAAAATTCTTTATTAATTTAAATAAAATTATGTCTAAATTTTTATGGGAGGGCAAAAAACCCAGGATAAGCTTGAATACACTACAGGATGATAAACTTAGAGGAGGTTTTGGTTTCCCGGCGTGGGAGAAATACTATAAGGCAGCATGCCTGATATGGATAAAAGAGTGGGTTAATTTAGACAATCAACGACTATTAAAACTCGAAGGGCATGATTTAATGATGGGGTGGCACGCCTTCCTGTGAAATTCCGGGAACAAAACATACCAACATTTTAATAATCATATAATTAGGAGAGCACTAATTGGCATTGGTTGGAGATAAAGAAAAAATGCTATATGAAGGTTCCTGGGTGGTTTTCCACAGTGGAGGCGGCTATGCACCCCAATACTATAAATTTTCACAGAATTATACGGTATAGGGACCTACTAGATTCAAATGGACTACTAAGAACACGCCAGGACCTCAGAGACGCGGGAATGGAATTGAATTGGTGGCCCTACCTTCAAGTACAAAATAGATATAGGAAAGACAGGGACGAAGGAGGAATTGATGTGAACCCTAATAGGCTAGATAAATTTCTGGAAGTGAAAGAAGGGAAATTAATATCTAAAATATATAAATACTTACTAGAAATTGACTTAAATGAGAATATAATTAAAGGACAAATGATTGCCTGGACTAGAAACATAGGTAAGAATATTCAACTAGAAGAGAGGGAAAGGATTTGGGAAAACAACATTAAAAAAACGAAATCAGTAACTTACAAGGAAAACCAATACAAAATGTGGTATAGGTGGCACCTTGCCCCTGCGAGACTAGCACAAATGTACCCTAATTTGGATCCGAATTGTTGGAAATGTAAACAGGCCTGAGGAACTTTCTATCACGTATGGTGGCTATGTCCCAAAATCAAGGTATACTGGGGGAAAATTAGAATTTGGATATCACAAATTACAGGAGAAGAAATAGAATTAGACCCAGAGATTTTTTTATTAGGAATATATAATCAAAATATCAGAAAAGAAATGACATATTTAATACATCATATAATTACGGCAGCCAGAATAGCAATTGCACAAGTTTGGAAGACCGATTATTTGCCAACCGACCAGCAGATAATACAAAAAATATATGCATGTGCGGAATCAGATCAACTAACACTGAAATTAAAGGATAAGGAAAGCTCAAAGTATTTTAAGGTATGGGATAAGTGGTACGATTGGATTAAGCGAAAAGAAAGTGGATAAGGATATATTTAGTAAAACATAAAGATAATTTTGATGAGTATTAAATTTTACTTTTTTCTAATAGTGAGTTTTAAACTAAGAACTGATAATTGAGAGTGTATTTCCATGCTTATTTCCTATAAATACCAACAATGACTTCACCGTCAGGAGAATGAATATGGGAATAGTTATGAAATGTATAATGTGTAGAGCAGAAGAATATATATAGATATGTAAAAGAATAGAAATGAAACGTCAAATATGATATGGTCTATGTATATGAATATCTTATTATGGTTTTAATTGTTTTTATAATTGTTTGATAATTTAATAAAGTTTGTTTTTTTAAAAAAGGAATACAGCCATTTTTGGCCTCCTGAAGCCTTGCCCCGCATATCCGTTTTTGTGAAAAACCGGCCCGTTTTTTGCAAAAACAGTGTGCACAGAGACTTTGGGAGGTCTGCAGGCTGCTCCAATATAAATTTATCCCTGTAACAAAGATAGCTAACGCTATTAGTTAACGCTAGAGAAATCCCCTGAATCAACCAATCTAGAGCAGTGATTCTCAGCTGGGGGTTCCTTTTGAATTTGCTGACCACCAGCGAGTGGGAGAAAGCAATTTCACAGAGGAGGGGATGGAGAGGGCTGTGGGATGAATTCACACCCATTCCCAGACCCCCTTGGGATCAACCTGCAGCCCTCCCCTGCCTCCTCAGGCGGTGGAGCGTGTGTGTGGGGGGGATTCTTTTCAAGAAGTCACAAGGAGGGCTGAGAGCTGGTTTCCGCCCCACAAGTAAGATTTGGTCCAGAACCAACCCCAACATGAAGGTCTTTTATTTGCTCCTTGTACTCCTTGTCTTTGCATTTTTAACAGGTAATAAATTAAATTTCTGATGTTGTCAAAATAGCTCGTAACTCACCTTTCTAGACAGCTATTATCATGTCTAAAAGCAAGATACTCTTCTCCATCTTTTGTCTGGAGTACCATTTAATCCAGAGCCTTTGAATTCCAGAAGTCCAAGTTTAAAGAATGGACTTCTGGAATTAAAGCTCCATTTTTTAGCTAAAACTTAATTCACACCTGTTAGTTTTGCTTGAGCAGTGTGAACAATTGACAGTGTGATCCTCCAAAGGTCTGAAAAATATATCATTGATTTTCCTTTGACATTTAAACTAGATAACCAATGTGAAAAAGTGCATCACGGAAGGACTGGAAAGCCAATTCATACTGAACTGTATTGGGTTTTCTGTTGTTATTTGAATAAAAGGAAAAGAAATCAAATAGTGGTACCTAGTGTGGAAAAAGAGATGAAATAATGGGTCATTCTCAACACTTGAATTCTCTACACTTAAAATATCTAGAAATTATTATGGTTAAGTGAGTTTTATTTGTTTATTTATTTATTGGTTCGATTTATATGCCACCCTTTTCTGGAGTAAAATTTTGCCCCATTTTACGATTTTTCTTGCCATAGTTCAAATCAAAGAGTTCTGAGATCAATGTTGAATACTTAAATTTCAGTAGTCACCAATCCCAGTCTTAAAATGAGTTTAGAATCAGTGGGAATCTCTGATAACAATGAACTACTAGCTACTGATAATGAATCCAGTCCTGCCTTTCTTTTCGTTGTCCAAGTTTTCCAAGTACTTTTTCCAGGTATATGTTTTATTCCAAAGTATACAAACCATTATTGTTAGGGAAAAAATGGGTCTTCCAAGCAATTTTAAAGGACACTGTCAGAATGACTCTGCTCTCAGGCCCCCTTGTGGCTCCTTGAAAAGCATCCCACCCCCACATATGGAAATGAAAAGAATAAGCTTAAAAATCCTAGCCTTTTAAAATTGAAAATATGGAGAATTGGGAGGATGAATATGAGACGCTAAGGGAGATGTTTCAAAAAATAAGGGAGGCATTTAAGGGAAATAAAGAAGCAGAGAATTGGTTAGCTTGCAAAAAAAAAAAGATGAATGAGAAGCAAGAGAAACAAGGAGATAATATTGAAAAGGAAACAATTGGGGAAAAAAGTTAAAGATGATTACACTGGGTTCAATAGTGATAGAATAAAAATGGATGTGGGAAAATATTTATTTATTTTATTTGGCTTATATGCCGCCCTATCTCCCAATGGACTCAGGGCGGCTCACAATAATAAAATTCACAAAGCCATAATACAAAGTTAAAATCTGATTAGACCCACTAAAATTTAAAACCCTTAAAACCCCATCAGTCCAGGTTGTGGAACTTGAATAACCAAGTTTTTAATTCGCAGCGGAAGGTACGAGGTCAGGAGCCAACCGGAGCTCCAAGGGTAGTTGATTCCAGAGGGTGGGCGCACCCACAGAGAAGTCTCTACCCCTGGGGGCCGCCAGCCGACACTGTCTAGCCAACGGCACCCTGACCAGGCCCTATGGGCGCGGACCGGGCGATGGGATGTCGTTGCTGGCTACAGGTGGTCCGCCAAATATCCTGGGCCTAAGCCATGTAGGGCTTTATAGGTCATCGCCAGCACCTTGAATCTCACCCGGAGGGCAACCGGTAACCAATGCAAGTCGCGCAGGAGGGGTGTAACATGGGAATATCGAGATTCTCCCATCACAACCCGCCCGGCTGCATTTTGCACCAGCTGAAGCCTCCGAGTGGCCCTCAAGGGCAGCCCCACGTAGAGAGTGTTACAGTAGTCAATATGTGACGTGACTAGCGCATGAGTAACTGTGCGTAGGGCATCTTGGTCCAAGTAGGGACACAACTGGCGCACCAGACGAATCTGGGCGTATGGCCCCCTGGTCATGGTCATTATATGATCTTCTAGACTCAACCGTGAGTCCAGGAGGACACCCAAAATACATCTCAAATATGAAGTGAAATAAATGGGGTAAGATTGAGAATGAAATGTAATAGAGTTAAAATTAAAGGAAAAAGGCTGAAGGGGAGATATAAGAACAGGAAAAAGAAGAAGGTAAAGAAATGGGAGAAAGGGAGGAAAACATCAAGAAAGAGAACTGTGGAGAGACTAAGAAAATGGTTAAGAGTCAGTCAAAAAGTTAATTTGTTAATAAAGAGAAGGATGCTAGTTGTAGAAATTATGTGTGAAAATGCTGTTAATGAAAAATAGAACAATGTTATCCAACCTACAACTTAATCCTTTTTACTTTCAACACCATACACCATTCAAGGTATTTCAATTGTTAAAGTTTATACTTATTCATATTTCTAAAAAAAAGAAAAAAGAAAACTTATCGTCATCTAGATTTCAAAAATACAAAGACAAATATTCCAATTATTATTCATTTCATTTTTACAATCATGATTTCCCATTTATTTCTTACTATTATTCATATTTCAATTCTAAATATGTATAACATCTTTCTCTTTCATTTCTTTTTCTCCCTTCCCATTTTTATTTTTGCCTTTTTCTTTCCCCTTTTTTTCTTTTGTGTTTTAAAATTTTGAACTCTCCTCTCCTGCCCTAAATTTCCCATTGTTTGCACCTACCTTTTTTAGTGAGGAAAAAGAAGAAAAAGAATTTTCCCTTGGCCTCTGCCTAATTTTTTCTTGCAGCAAATAGCAAACAGCAGGCTTTACTTTCAGTTTCGTTTTCAGCATAGCTTGATTAGCACAAGGGGAAAAAAATCTGCTCCAACACTCTTTGCAGCAAGCAGGAGAGCCCTGCCCAAAACAGCTGAGAGAGTCGGGAGGCCAATCTAATCAACTTGTGCTAATTAGCCTGTGCTGAAGCTGAAAGGAGCTGTTTTTTCTTGCTGTTTCCTTGCAAGGAGGTAACTGCTGCGAGGCACAGGCCAAAGGGTGGGGGCCACCCTCCTTGCCACTTAGCGCCGCCCTGCCGTGCCCTTTTGCCTCTAGCGCCCCCCTGCCGACCCCCTTGCGTCTTACTGCCCCCCTAAGTCATCCCACCGGCCCCCAACTTTGGTACGGCCCCTTTGAGAACCACTGCTTTAGATCATCACTCATCACTTTGGAAAATCCATGCACATTTTCTTGTGTGCAATAAGGGTGGAATGTTTCCTGAAGCACCGTCCACTCTTGGGGCACTTAAATGGTTTCTCCCATGTGTAAAAGCACATGATTTAAAAGGCTAGTCTTAGTACTGAAATCTTTCCCACAATCTGGACATTCAAATGGTTTCTCTCCTCTGTGAGTCCTCTGGTGTGTCACCAGGGAGGAATTTTGACCGAAATCTTTCCCACAATCTGGACATTCAAATGGTTTCTCTCCTGTGTGAGTCTCCTGGTGTGTCACCAGGCTGGAATTTTGACTGAAATCTTTCCCACAATCTGGACATTCAAATGGTTTTTCTCCTCTGTGAGTCCTCTGGTGTGTCACCAGGGAGGAATTCTGACCGAAATCTTTCCCACAATCTGGACATTCAAATGGTTTCTCTCCTGTGTGAGTCCTCTGGTGTGTCACCAGGCTGGAATTTTGACTGAAATCTTTCCCACAATCTGGACATTCAAATGGTTTTTCTCCTCTGTGAGTCTCCTGGTGTGTCACCAGGCTGGAATTGCGACTGAAACTTTTCCCACAATCAGGACATTCAAATGGTTTCTCTCCTGTGTGAGTCCTCTGGTGTGTCACCAGGCTGGAATTGCGACTGAATCTTTTCCCACAATCAGGACATTCAAATGGTTTCTCTCCTGTGTGAGTCCTCTGGTGTCTCACCAGCTCAGAATTCTGACTGAACCTTTTCCCACAATCTGGACATTCAAATGGTTTCTCTCCTGTGTGAGTATCCTGGTGTGTCACCAGGTGGGAATTGCGACTGAAACTTTTCCCACAATCAGGACATTCAAATGGTTTCTCTCCTGTGTGAGTTCTCTGGTGTGTCACCAGGCTGGAATTCCAACTGAAACTTTTCCCACAATCTGGACATTCAAATGGTTTCTCTCCTGTGTGAGTTCTCTGGTGTGTCACCAGGCTGGAATTCCGATTGAAACTTTTCCCACAATCTGGACATTCAAATGGTTTCTCTCCTGTGTGAGTCCTCTGGTGTGTCACCAGGTGGGAATTTTGACTGAAATCTTTCCCACAATCAGGACATTCAAAGGGTTTCTCTCCTGTGTGAATCTTTTGGTGACTCACCAGGTTGGAATTGCGACTGAACCTTTTCCCACAATCAGGACATTCAAATGGTTTCTCTCCTGTGTGAGTCCTCTGGTGTGTCACCAGGTCAAAATTGCGACTGAAACTTTTCCCACAATCAGGACATTCAAATAGTTTCTCTCCTGTGTGAGTCCTCTGGTGTCTCACCAGGCCGGACTTCTGACTGAAACTTTTCCCACAATCAGGACATTCAAATAGTTTCTGTCCTGTGTGAGACCTCTGGTGTATCACCAGGTCAAAATTGTGATTGAATCTTTTCCCACAATCAGGACATTCAAATGGTTTCTCTCCTGTGTGAGCCTTCTGGTGTTTCACCAGGTTGGAATTCTGACTGAACCTTTTCCCACAATCAGGACATTCAAATGGTTTCTCTCCTGTGTGAGTCCTCTGGTGTTTCACCAGGCTGGAATTGTGACTGAAACTTTTCCCACAATCTGGACATTCAAATAGTTTCTCTCCTGTGTGAGTCCTCTGGTGTGTCACCAGGCTGGAATTGTGAATGAAACTTTTCCCACAATCAGGACATTCAAATGGTTTCTCTCCTGTGTGAGTCCTCTGGTGTGCCACCAGACTGGAATTGATTCTGAATCTTTTCCCACAATCAGGACATTCAAATGGTTTCTCTCCTGTGTGAGTCTTCTGGTGATATACCAGGTTGGAATTCTGACTGAACCTTTTCCCACAATCAGGACATTCCAATGGTTTCTCTCCTGTGTGAGTCCTCTGGTGTATCACCAGACTGGAATTGTTTCTGAATCTTTTCCCACAATCAGGACATTCAAATGGTTTCTCTCCTGTGTGAGTCCTCTGGTGTGCCACCAGACTGGAATTGTTTCTGAATCTTTTCCCACAATCAGGACATTCAAATTGTTTCTCTCCTGTGTGAGTCTTCTGGTGGTACACCAGGTTGGAATTCTGACTGAACCTTTTCCCACAATCAGGACATTCAAATGGTTTCTCTCCTGTGTGAGTCCTCTGGTGTGTCACCAGGTTGAAATTGTGACTGAAACTCTTCCCACAATCAGGACATTCAAATGGTTTCTCTCCTGTGTGAGTCGACTGGTGTGTCACCAGGCTGGACTTCTGACTGAAACTTTTCCCACAATCAGGACATTCAAATGGTTTCTCTCCTGTGTGAGTCCTCTGGTGTTTCACCAGGCTGGAATTGTGACTGAAACTTTTCCCACAATCAGGACATTCAAAGGGTTTCTCTCCTGTGTGAGTCCTTTGTTGTTTCATGAGATGGTAACTTCCAATGATACTTTCACACAATTTGGACACTCTTACTTGATGGGTGTCCTGTGATGTATTACCATGTTGCCTTGCTCACTAAAGTATTCACATCGGGAGTACTTGTATGGCTTCTCTCCTGTGGGAGTCGTTCCATGAACCACAAGGAGGCTGTTCTGACCAAACTTTTTGGCATATTCAGATAATTTGTATGGCTTTTGTACAGTTGGGATCTTCTTGTTAAATCAGCTATGATTTGCAATCTGTGCTTTTTCTACAATAGGCAGATCTATGGAGCTTTTCCACAACTGATATTCTTGAGGTCAAAAATATGTGTGATCTATTGTTTAGTGGTGCTTTGATTAAAGCCGATTGCTTCTTCCCAAAGCAAGGCCTGTATCATTGTCTGTCCTGTGTGCCCTGCCCAATAAGACCTTTTCCTTCCCCCTAACTTCCAGCTATTTCCATCTTTTTCTGAATGAAAAATAATCTTCCTTGATCTTTCATGCAATGTATCCTTGAGTTTCGTATCCTCTACTTTTTCCAGCTCAAAATCTCTTGTTAATTTTCTCTCTTTTGTCTATTAGCTGCTGGAGAAGGAGAATTGTGTGGTTTTCTGAAGGAACTGGAATATATTTTGATTTCTGGCTCAATTTTATTTCCTTTTCAACGTTGCTTGTTATTCTCAGGTGTCCAGAGTGCTCTTATTGCCATCCTCTTTGTCTGTAAGTTTTAAAGAAAAGTGTAACTTTAATTGTGTATAAAATGGTTGCAGAAGATGTGAAAAAAAGTATAATTACAACAAAAAAGCAAACATTCCACAATGCTACAATAATCTCTTACATTAATTATGATTCATTTCACACATGGAAGAGTACCAAGATATCTATTCAACCATGAAATTATGTTGTTGACTTGGGTCAATCATAAATTCTTGGCACTAAGAATTATCCTCAAATATATCTGGATGTACTGAGGATAGATTATATATATATATATATATATATATATATATATATATATATATGTATATGTATATGTATATGTATATGTATATGTATATGTATATGTATATGTATATGTATATGTATATGTATATGTATATGTATATGTATATGTATATGTATATATATATGTTTTTCTTCTAGCCAGGTTTTCCCTACGTAGCCAAGGTTTTTTTGTAGCTCCAGCTCAGTAGAATCTCATCTACTCGGTTCTGGGCTTTTTTCTTTTCTAACACCTAGCAAGCTCTCACTGCTAGGTGGGAGACCTAAATAGATCCATTTCTAGATCGTTAGCTGTCATCAGTAGGCCACACCCATATCCTCCCTGTAAAATCATAGTATCAATTTTCTTACTTCTTCGTAGGGTTTATGTGTGTTTTTCTTCTAGCCAGGTTTTCCCTACGTAGCCAAGGTTTTTTGTAGCTCCAGCTCAGTAGAATCTCATCTACTCGGTTCTGGGCTTTTTTCTTTTCTAACACCTAGCAAGCTCTCACTGCTAGGTGGGAGACCTAAAGCTGGAGCTACAAAAAAACCTTGGCTACGTAGGGAAAACCTGGCTAGAAGAAAAACACACATAAACCCTACGAAGAAGTAAGAAAATTGAGATATATATATATATATACATATATATATACATATATATATATATATATATACACACACATATACATATATATATATATATATGTATATGTATATGTATATGTATATAGGTTCGATTAATATGCCGCCCTTCGCTGGAGACTCAAGGCGGCTTACAATGCGTTAAGCAATAGCCTTCATACTTTTGTATATACCTGCTTAGTAGGGCTTTCGGCCCCCCCAAGCGGTGTTCTTTTTTACACAAAGTCAGCTTATTGCCCCCACAATCCGGGTCCTCATTTTACCTACCTCGAAAGGATGGAAAGCTGAGTCAACCTTGAGCCTGGTGAGATTTGAACTTGCAGTAATTGCAGGCAAATGGTGTTACATAATAGTGCTTTAGTTTGCTTAACGCTATTGCTTAATGCATTGTAAGCCGCCCTGAATCTCCGGAGAAGAGTGGCATATGGATCGAATCAATCAATCAATCAATCAATCAATCAATCAATCAATCAATCAATGGGAAAAAAACTCAAGAAGCCTGAGAAACTCTGGCTGCCTAAACAGAGGGATAGAATTGAGATCACATGAAGTATTAGTACCAATTTATAATTTTTTTTTTAATTTAATTTATATGCCGCCCTTCTCCGAAGACTCAGGGCGGCTTACAATGTGCTCAGCAATAGCCTTCATCCTTTTGTATATTTATACAAAGTCAGCTTATTGCCCCCACAAACTGGGTCCTCATTTCACCTACCTTAGAAAGGATGGAAGGCTGAGTCAACCTTGAGCCTTGGCGAGATTCGAACCCTGCAGTAATTGCAGGCAGCTGGTCTTAATAAGCTTAATAACAGGGTGCCTTAAACCCCTGTACTACCAAGGCTCTTGGTAGTACATAATGCACATAATGCTGTAATTAAGATCACACTTGGATTACTGCAACCACTTTTCATCACCACAATATAAAAAAGGCGTCCAGACTCTATAAAGAGTGCAGAGAAGAGCAGAAGGGATAATTAGTGGGTTGCAGTAATTGGGAATGAATCGTCTAGTGAAAGGAAGGACTAGGGGTGACATGATAGCAGTGTTCCAATACTTGGAGGGTCAACTTCTTTTCCAAAGCACCAGAAGGACAAGACAAGAAGCAATGCATGGAAACTAATCAAGGAGAGAAAAAAACCTGGAATTAAGGAAAAATCCCATCAGTGAGAACAATTAGCCAGTGGAAGGGAATGGCTGCAATTTTCTGCTGCCTGGAAGACTGAAAAAGCCTCTTTTGAGTGAAGGTTGATTCTTCGGGAATGGCTTCTCTCCAGAGGTTGTGGGGGCTCCATTGCTGGTGGCTTTTAAACCGACGGGACAGCCATTTGTCTGAGACGTCATTAAGACCTCCAAGGTTTCTTCCAGCTCTCTTCCAAACCTCCAGTGACGGAGCTCCCTCTGGAGGGAAACCAGCCCCAAAGGCTCAACCTGCATTGGAAGGAGGCTTTTTCAAGCTTCCCACCAGCAGAAATTGCAGCCCCCAGTTTCCCAGCCTGCAGCACCAGTGGGCTTCCATTTGGGGAGGGAAGGAACCTGCAGCAGCCGCAGCTGAGAGGCTTCAGCCCAGTTGCTTCTCCGCTTCCAGCCCAAGTTGCTCCCGGACTCTCCTCCCACCTGCTGCCCTCCACTCACCTGCCAGCTGCTGCTTCCACCATGGAAACAGCACAAAAGCCGCTCTGCACACCAACTTCCTCCCATCAGCCATCCGGAAGAGGAAGTTCCTCTGCGCGTCTCCTCTCCTCCCAGCCTTTCTAGCAATGCAGTACTTGATGATTTTAACTCCTTAAACACAACCACAGGCGCCGCCTGCTGTACCGTCCGCTTTCTAGCCACCGGTGTTGCCTGTTTGAGCGCCATCTCCAGACAGGCAGAAAAACGCGCTTGTCCCCTCTCTTATCTAAGGCGGTTGCAAGAGGTTTTCACTGATTAAATGCTACCGTCATTTTTGACTTCTGGCAACTGACCCAAACAAAAGAGTGAAATGTGATACCACTAAGCTTACGAAGATTAGCTACGTGCTGAGCCCTGAAAGTTCATGACATTTTATTTTATTTTATTTATTTTATTTGTCAAGCATATATAAGAAAACATATAAAAGCATAAACATAGTTGGAATACATGAAAAGAATAAGAGTAAAAAGGGACATGAGGACAGGAACGATGGTGCGCTTATGCCTTACAGACCTCTTAGGAATGGGGTGAGGTCAACAGTAGACAGTTTAAGGTTAAAGTTTTGGGGATTTGGGGAAGAAACCACAGAGTCAGGTCGTGCATTCCAGGCATTGATCACTCTGTTGCTGAAGTCGTATTTTCTGCAATTGAGTTTGGACCGGTTTACCTTGAGTTTGTATCTCTTTTTTTTTTAATTTTAAAAATATCTTTATTAAATATTTACAGTAAAATTAACACATAAGAATGATTGGAAAACAATATAAGAAATGAAATGTAGGGACACATAAACACAAGACTAAAACCAAACAACAAACATGACTAACTAAGAGTTAAACTCACTCTCCAATTAATATTAGCTAATATCATCCTAACCAAACATTTCAATACAATCAAGTTCTTTTAATTATCTAGAAAACAATTGGCCTGTTTTTTTTCAAAATTATAAAGAACTATATAGCTTATTAAGTATCTATTTAATCTACTAAAATGATCTTATCACCCTAGGTTTAACCTTTTTTTAAGCCAGAGAAAGCATCTGTCCCAATTTTTATTATATATTGAGTCTTTCTTATCTTTTAACATATATGTTAACCTGTCCATCTCAGCACATTGAAGAATCTTATTTATTATCAGATGGTCAGGGGGCGTATCTGCATCTTTCCACAGTTGGGCAAATGCCATTCTCGCCGCTGTTGAGACATGGACAAATATGTACCAATCCGATCTTATTCCTAGTAAGTAGAGGTCTGGGTGAAGAGGGAAGCTCATACCTGTTATTTCCAGCAGCCACTGCTGTATTTTCCCCCAATAACGTCTAGTCGACGGACAAATCCACCACTGATGGAAGAAAGTACCCTCGGCCGACCCACATTTCCAACATCTATCAGAGGATCCTGGGAACATCTTAGCGATTCTGCCGGGGGGGAGATACCAACGGTAGATCATCTTATAAGTTTTCTTTGAATGGGGAAGAAAGGGTCAATTTCATAGTTTTGTTTCATATTTTTTGCCATGCATCAAGGTGAATTGTTGTTCCAATATTTCTCCCCCAGGCAATCATCGTGTCCTTTACAATCTCCTCTGCCATAAAATTGGATAGAAGAAAATTGTAAACGTTGGAAATAAGTTTCCTTCGGCCCTTAGGAGAAACTTGTCAAAAGTTTGTAAATGAAGGGAAATATCATGTTCCTGTCTATCCCTAGCGAATCTAGTTTGAATTTTCGCATAGGACCACCAATCTATATCTAATCCTCTAGTTTGGAGATCGGCTCTAGGTCTAAGTCTCCTGACTTCATCCAACAAGTCACCATAAACCCAGTTCCTCTTTGTGTTGTGCGCAGTCGGAAGGATCACTGCCTCTAACGGAGACACCCATTTAGGAATCTGTGTGTAAACTTGCTTTTTCACCATTTCCTAAACCCTTAATAAAATTCCTCTAATATAATGATTTGTAAAATATTTGGATTGTTTGTCTTTCTGAGACCACAAGAAGGAATCCCATCCCTGCTGCAAATCATATCCTTCAATTGCCAAAATGCGCTTTCTTGAGAGGATCACCCAATCTTTTATCCAAACCAGGGATGAACCTTGGTAGTAAAGCTCCCACATAGGGAGCCCCAAGCCGCCCCTTGTTTTGTGCTCTTGCAGCATTTTTCTTTTTATACGGGGTTTTTTACTCTGCCAAATAAATTTACTTAGAATTTGGTCTAATTTCCTAAAAAAAAAATTATCCAATCTTGCAGGAGCCGTTTGAAATAAAAAGATCCATTTCGGTAAAACATGGGCTTTTATCGCGGCAATTCTACCCAAAAATGAGATCTGAATATGCCACCATATTGTCCAGAATGTATAAAGGCACCTCAAATGAATGTTGGAAATGTAAAGAGCTTTTTATGATTTGTAGAAAGTCAGCACCACTCCCCAGAAGAATGAAATACTTTGGGAAATATTAAAAAGGCAGAATATTATATTTCCCTAAATGAGAAATGGAGAAACGTGTGTTTTTTTTAGAGGTAGGAAGACAGACTCAGTCTTTCTTAATAGCCCCCAGCAAGCATTTTGTGCCCATTAAGAAAGATTGGGCCAGCCTATCTATAAGAGCAGTGGTGGCGCAGTGGTTAGAGTGCAGTACTGCAGGCTGCTTCTGCTGACTGCCAGCTGCCTGCAATTTGGCAGATCGAATCTCACCAGACTCATCCTTCCGAGCTGGGTAAAATGAGCCAGATTGTTGAGGACAATATGCTGACTCTGTAAAACCGCTTAGAGAGGGCTGTTAAAGCACTGTGAAGCGGTATATAAGTCTAACTACTATTGCTATTGCTAAAACAAAAGACCTTCAGCTCCAGGATGATGGGATTAAGACCCTTTAGGACAGTGATGGCTTACCTTTTTACCGTTGCGTGCCAAAAGTGGGGGGAGCGCAGGGAGGACATGTTCACGTGCGCCCACACCATAAATTCAATGTGCCCCCGGGCCCCTGCGCTCCCCCCACTTATGGCATGTGATGCAAAAGATTACTGGTGGGTCCATGAGGCCTGTTTTTCTCCCTCCCCAGGCTTCAGAGGCTTTCTTGAACCCTGGACAGGGCGAAAATGGCTTTCCCCATCCCTCCGGAGGCTCTCTGGAGGCTGGAAATGGCCCATTTCCCGACTTCCAGTGGGCCCAGAAGGACTGAAAATCAGTTGGTGCTGAGCTAGGGCAACTCTCGCTTGTCCACAGATATTGCTCCGTGTGTCACCTGTGGCACGCATGCCATAGGTTCACCATCACGGCTTTAGGACATAATAAAGCATTTAGCAGAAGACACATATTTTTATATAGCCCTGAGAGAGATTCAGAGGCTTTGGGATCATTGGAAGGGTTTCCAATGTCTAACCATAATAAAACAAGACATGATAAAGATGTGCACTAAAATACGACACCAAGGAAAGAGAAAAAGGAAAACAATCAGATAATATTAAGTATATTGAGCATTTTACTATTTTAAATTTTAGAAATTTGGCACCTATTTTAATTTGATAGAGTGGGTGACAGTGCTGGGCTAGGAGCAGGGAGATAGTTTGTGTTCTCTACTCATATAGACTGACAGATGATGCTGTTAATATGGCTCTGCACTACATCCTACAACGTCTTAAATCTCCAAAGACCTACGCAAGGGTCCCCTTTATAGGCTTTAGTTTAGCATTCAATACCATCATTCCGGACATACTTCTAACTAAACTAAACCAGCTAGCGGTACCTGAACACCCTTGTAAGTGGATCAAAAGCTTCCTAACAGACAGGAAGCAGCAGGTGAAGCTAAGCAGAATCACATCAGATACCTGTACAATTACCACAGCCCGCCTCGCAAGGATTTGTGCTCTCCCCATTTCTCTTCTCTCTATATACCAATGACTGCATCTCAAATGATCCATCTCTTAAACTACTGAAGTTTGCAGATGATACAACAGTGACTGGTCTCATTCGAGACAATGATGAATCTGCATAAAGACAGGAGGTTGAACAACTAGCCTCGTGGTATGAATGGAACAACCTGGATCTGAACACACTCAAAACCGTAGAAATGGTGGTAGAATTTAGGAGAAATCCTCCCATACCTCCACCTCTCACAGTACTAGACAACACAGTATCAACAGTAGAGACATTCAAATTTCTAGGTTCTATCATATCTCAAGACCTAAAATGGACACCTATCATCAAAAAAGCACAACAAAGAATGTTCTTTCTGCGCCAACTCAGGAAGCTCAAACAGCCCAAGGAACTGCTGATACAGTTCTAAAAAGGAATTATTGAGTGTGTCATCTGCACCTCTATAACTGTCTGGTTTGGTTCTGCAACCCAACAAGACAGACACAGACTTCGGAGGATAATTAGAACTGCAGAAAAAACAATTACTACCAACCTGCCTTCCATTGAGGACCTGCATACTGCATGAGTCAAAAAGAGGGCTGTGAAAATATTTACAGATCCCTAAAATGTTTCAACTCCTACCCTCAAAATGAGGCTATCGAGCACTGCACACCAGAACAACTAGACACAAGAACAGTTTTTTCCTGAAGGCCATCACTCTGCTAAACAAATAATTCCCTCAACACTGTCAAACTAATTACTAAATCTGAATTACTATTACTATTAATCTTCCCATTGTTCCTATCACCCATCTCCTCCCACTTATGACTGTATGACTGTTACTTTGTGGCTTGTATCCTTACGATTTATATTGTTTCCTACTATGATTTGATTACTTATTTGTACCCTATGACTAGTTCCAATGACCTTGGAATGATTCCAATGATCTTGGAATTCTTTGGTGTCTTCCAATCCCAGCAAAATCAGGATAATCCATCTGCATAGCTAAAATATCACTTTCACTGCTACAAATAATGTTCCCCTTTAATTGAAGGAATTTTTTAAACAAATTAAGGAGTCCTGGGAGAGAAGTGAAAGAACAGGAAAGATCTTCCATGTGTTGGGAAGAGAGCATTGCATTACATTGTCCCAATGTTTACAGAAATGCTGACACTTTCCTTTCCCCCCCTCAAAATCTATTCATGAGTCTTATGCAATGCTGTTTTAGAAATGAAACATCTACTGTACAATTTTTTTCCTCACATTTCCCTACCAAGGGGGGAATCACCAAAGTAAAAATCCCTTGGTTCTGCTCACACCTCCCAGCCATCAAAGACTAGCAAAGGAGGAACCTCCAAGCGAAGGAAATCACAACAGGAGTTGCGAATGAACCTGGAGATCCTGTACTCAAAAACACAATCCCTTTTCTCAACTCAATATTCCTACAGCTCTTCTCCATGAAGGTCACATGCAAGGCAGAGTAGCCTTTGCGTCTGAAATTTTACACTGCTTTTGTCACTGCCCCAAACTCCCCCAATATATTTGTTATTCATGTGGTTTCTTCCACTTGCGTGCCTCATTCACCACCTGAGCAGACATGCTTGGTGCAATGAATTGTTAGGAAAAGATAAACTATTTCTCTTTCCTCTTGTTTTCTGCTTCCATGAGGACTCACAACCTCTAACTACAGCCTGAGCTCTCTTATCCCGAAGAGATGCTGCCTGGGAAATTCTGGGGTGGAAAATCTCGAGGATACCCAGGGAGAGAAAGGCTGGTACTCTGCATGTGGCATTTCTCTCATTGATTATGATAAAAATGCAGAGAACACTCCTAAAATGATTTTTGCAGAATTGCACAATTTCTGCAGAAATAAATACCCAGCAACTTCTGCTGCTGATGGCCAGTCAGACAGCCATTATCGAACTAACATGTTCCGATTTTTTCTTTCCTCCTTCCCATCTAATACTATGACATACTTGATGAGAAAAACAATCAAGCAAATTCTTTCTGGTCAAATTGAAGAGTCCATTTCTCAGCTGGACTTAAAATTCAAGCCTTTACACTCATCACTTTAGGTCAGAGGTTCCCAAACTTTTTCAGTCCACCGCCCCCTTGGTACTACAAACTCATCCTCAGTGGCCCCCACCCAGGGGTGGGTTCTACTTACCTTTACTACCCGTTTGCAGTGGGGCCGTGAACGCTCACTTCGCTCACGCATGCACACGCTCTTCTGCACATGCACAGAAGCGTTTTGGTGATGTTGGGGTCGGTGGGTGGGGCCTCCTGCCGGTTTTACTTCCGGTTCTATAGAACCGGGGCAACCCACCACTGCCCCCACCCCCACCCCCTATAAATAGCATTGTTCGGAATAGCGGTTTGCACGACCCACTAAGGAAGTCAGTAACAGTAAAATACAGTGGGGCAAAAAAGTATTTAGTCAGCCACCAATTGTGGAAGTTCTCCCACTTAAAAAGATGAGAGAGGCCTGTAATTGACATCATAGGTAGACCTCAACTATGAGAGACAAAATGAGAAAACAAATCCAGACAATCACATTGTCTGATTTGGACAGAATTTATTTGCAAATTATGGTGGAAAATAAGTATTTGGTCAATATCAAAAGTTCATCTCAATACTTTGTTATATATCCTTTGTTGGCAATGACAGAGGTCAAACGTTTTCTGTAAGTCTTCACAAGGTTGGCACACACTGTTGCTGGTATGTTGGCCCATTCCTCCATGCAGATCTCCTCTAGAGCAGTGATGTTTTGGGGCTGTTGCTGGGCAACACGGACTTTCAACTCCCTCCAAAGTTTTCTATGGGGTTGAGATCTGGAGACTGGCTAGGCCACTCCAGGACCTTGAAATGCTTCTTACGAAGCCACTCCTTCGTTGCCCGGGCAGTGTGTTTGGGATCATTGTCATGCTGAAAGACCCAGCCACGTTTCATCTTCAATGCCCTTGCTGATAGAAGGAGGTTTGCACTCAAAATCTCACGATACATGGCCCCATTCATTCTTTCCTGTGCACGGATCAGTCGTCCTGGTCCCTTTGCAGAGAAACAGCCCCAAAGCATGATATTGCCACCCCCATGCTTCACAGTAGGTATGGTGTTCTTTGGATGCAACTCAGCATTCTCTCTCCTCCAAACACGACAAGTTGTGTTTCTACCAAACAGTTCTACTTTGGTTTCATCTGACCATATGACATTCTCCCAATCCTCTTCTGGATCATCCAAATGCTCTTTAGCAAACTTCAGATGGGCCTGGACATGTACTGTCTTAAGCAGGGGGACACGTCTGGCACTGCAGGATCTGAGTCCCTGGCGGTGTAGTGTGTTACTGATGGTAGCCTTTGTTACGTTGGTCCAAGCTCTCTGCAGCTCATTCACTAGGTCTCCCCATGCAGTTCTGGGATGTTTGCTCACCGTTCTTGTGATCATTTTGACCCCACGGGGTGAGATCTTGCGTGAAGCCCCAGATCGAGGGAGATTATCAGTGGTCTTGTATGTCTTCCATTTTCTAATTATTGCTCCCACAGTTGATTTCTTCACACCAAGCTGCTTGCCTATTGCAGATTCAGTCTTCCCAGCCTGGTGCAGGTCTACAATTTTGTTTCTGGTGCCCTTCGACAGCTCTTTGGTCTTCACCATAGTGGAGTTTGGAGTGTGACTGTTTGAGGTTGTGCACAGGTGTCTTTTATAATAATAACAAGTTCAAACAGGTGCCATTAATACAGGTATTGAGTGGAGGACAGAAGAGCCTCTTAAAGAAGTTGTTACAGGTCTGTGAGAGCCAGAAATCTTGCTTGTTTGTAGGTGACCAAATACTTATTTTCCACCATAATTTGCAAATAAATTCTTTCCAAATCAGGCAATGTGATTGTCTGGATTTGTTTTCTCATTTCGTCTCTCATAGTTGAGGTCTGATGATGTAAATATACCTCATAACTCACCTTTCTAGACAGCTATTATCATGTCTAAAAGCAAGATACTCTTCTCCACCTTTTGTCTGGAGTAACATTTAATCCAGAGACTTTTAATTCCAGAAGTCCAACTTTAAAGAATGGACTTCTGGAATTAAAGCTCCATTTTTTAGCTAAAATTATATGTGAAAATGCTGTTAAATGAAAAATAGAACAATGTTATCCAAGTTACAACTTAATCCTTTTTACTTTCACCAACATATATCATTAAAGGTATTTCAATTGTTAGTTTATACTTATTCATATTTTTAAAAAAAAGAAAAAAAGAAAAACTTATCATTGTCTAGATTTCAAAAATACAAAGACAAATATTCCAATTATTACTCATTTCATTTTTACAATGATTTCCCATTTATTTCTTACTACTATTCATATTTCAATTCTAAATATGTATAACATCTTTCTCTTTCATTTCTTTTTCTCCCTTCCCATTTTTATTTTTGCCTTTTTCTTTCTTTTTTCTTTTGCGTTTTAAAATCTTGAACTCTCCTCTTTTGCCCTAAATTTCCCATTTTTTGCACCTACCTTTTTTAGTGAGGAAAAGGAAGAAAAAGAAATCTCCCTCTGCCTCTGCCTCATTTTTCCTTGCAGCAAACAGCAAAGCCTGCTTTACTTTCAGTTTCATTTTCAGCATAGCTTGATTAGCACAAGGGGAAAAAAATCTGCTCCAAGACTTTGCAGCAAGCAGCAGAGCCCTGTGCAAAACAGCTGGGAGAGTCGGGAGGCCAATCTAATCAACTTGTGCTAATTAGCCTATGCTGAAGCTGAAAGGAGCTGTTTTTTCTTGCTTTTTGCTTGCAAGGAGGTAACTGTTGCGAGGCACAGGCCAAAGGGTGGGGGCCACCCTCCTTGCCACTTAGTGCCCTCCTGCCACCCGCTTTTGCCTCTAGCGCCACCCTGCCATCCCCCTTGCTCTTATTGCCCCCCTAAGTCATCCTACTGCCCCCCACTTTGGTACCGCCCACTTTGGAAATCACTGCTTTAGGTCATCACTCATCACTTTGGAAAATCCATCTGCATTTTCTTGTGTGCAATAAGGGTGGAATGTTTCCTGAAGCACCGTCCACTCTTGGGGCACTTAAATGGTTTCTCCCGTGTGTATAAGCACATGATTTAAAAGGCTAGTCTTAGTAGTGAAATCTTTCCCACAGTCTGGGCACTCATATGGTTTCTCTCCTGTGTGAGTCCACTGGTGTATCACCAGGCTGGAATTGCAACTGAACCTTTTCCCACAATCAGGACATTCAAATGGTTTCTCTCCTGTGTGAGTCCTCTGGTGTGTCACCAGGCTGGAATTGTGACTGAAACTTTTCCCACAATCAGGACATTCAAATGGTTTCTCTCATGTGTGAGTCCTCTGGTGTCTCACCAGGTGGGAATTGTGACTGAAACTTTTTCCACAATCAGGACATTCAAATGGTTTCTCTCCTGTGTGAGTCCTCTGGTGTGTCACCAGGCTGGAATTCTGACTGAAACTTTTCCCACAATCAGGACATTCAAATGGTTTCTCTCCTGTATGAGTCCTCTGGTGTGTCATCAGGCTGGAATTGCAACTGAAACTTTTCCCACAATCTGGACATTCAAATGGTTTCTCTCCTGTGTGAGTCCTCTGGTGTGTCACCAGGCTGGAATTGCAACTGAAACTTTTCCCACAATCTGGACATTCAAATGGTTTCTCTCCTGTGTGAGTCCTCTGGTGTGTCACCAGGCTGGAATTGCAACTGAAACTTTTCCCACAATCTGGACATTCAAATGGTTTCTCTCCTGTGTGAGTCCTCTGGTGTGTCACCAGGCTGGAATTGTGACTGAAACTTTTCCCACAATCAGGACATTCAAATGGTTTCTCTCCTGTATGAGTCCTCTGGTGTGTCACCAGGTGGGAATTCTTACTGAACCTTTTCCCACAATCTGGACATTCAAATGGTTTCTCTCCTGTGTGAGTCCTCTGGTGTGTCACCAGGCTGGAATTGCAACTGAAACTTTTCCCACAATCAGGACATACAAATGGTTTCTCTCCTGTGTGAGTCTTCTGGTGTCTCACCAGGCTGGAATTCTGACTGAAACTTTTCCCACAATCTGGACATTCAAATGGTTTCTCTCCTGTGTGAGTCCTCTGGTGTGTCACCAGGCTGGAATTGTGACTGAAACTTTTCCCACAATCAGGACATTCAAATGGTTTCTCTCCTGTGTGAGTCCTCTGGTGTGTCACCAGGTGGGAATTCTTACTGAACCTTTTCCCACAATCTGGACATTCAAATGGTTTCTCTCCTGTGTGAGTCCTCTGGTGTGTCACCAGGCTGGAATTCTGACTGAAACTTTTCCCACAATCAGGACATTCAAATGGTTTCTCTCCTGTGTGAGTCCTCTGGTGTCTCACCAGGCTGGAATTGCGACTGAAACTGTTCCCACAATCAGGACATTCAAATGGTTTCTCTCCTGTGTGAGTCCTCTGGTGGGTCCCCTGGTGGGAATTGCAACTGAACCTTTTCCCACAATCAGGACATTCAAATGATTTCTCTCCTGTGTGAGTCCTCTGGTGTGTCACCAGGTGGGAATTGCAACTGAAACTTTCCCCACAATCAGGACATTCAAATAGTTTCTCTCCTGTATGAGTCGACTGGTGTGTCACCAGGTGGGAATTCTGACTGAAACTTTTCCCACAATCAGGACATTCAAACGATTTCTCTCCTGTGTGAGTCCTTTGGTGTATCACCAGGCTGGAATTGTTTCTGAAACTTTTCCCACAATCAGGACATTGAAAGGGTTTCTCTCCTGTGTGAGTCCTTTGTTGTCTCATGAGATTGTAATTTCCAATGAAACTTTCACACAATTTGGACACTCTTATGTGATGCGTGTCCTGTGATGTATCACCATGTTGCCGTGCTCACTAAAGTGTTCACATATGGAGCACTCGTATGGCTTCTCTCCTGTGTGGGTCGTTCCATGAACCACAAGGAAGCTGTGCTGACCAAACTTTTTGGCATATTCAGATAATTTGTATGGCTTTTCCACAGTTGGGATCTTCTTGTTTAATCAGCTATGATTTGTAATCTATGTTTTTTCTACAATAGGGAGATCTATGGAGCTTTTCCACAACTGATATTCTTGAGGTCAAAAATATGTGTGATCTATTGTTTAGTGGTGTTTATCATTGTCTGTCCTATGTGCCCTGCCCAATAAGACCTTTTCCTTTCCCCTAACTTCCAGCTATTTCCATCTTTTTCTGAATGAAAAATAATCTTCCTTGATCTTTCATGCAATGTATCCTTGAGTTTGGTATCCTCTACTTTTTCCACCTCAAAATCTCATGTTAATTTTCTCTCTTTTGTCTATTAGCTGCTGGAGAAGGAGAATTGTGTGGTTTTCTGAAGGAAATGGAATATATTTTGATTTCTGGCTCAATTTTATTTCCTTTTCAACAATGCTTATTATTCTCAGTTGTCCAGAGTGCTCTTATTGCCATCCTCTTTGTCTATAAGTTTCAAAAAAAAGTGTAAGTTTAATTGTGTATAAAATGGTTGCAGAAGATGTGAAAAAAGTATACATTACAACGAAAAAGCAAACATGCCACAATGCTAGAATAATCTCTTACATTAATTATGATTCATTTGACACATGGAAGAGTACAAAGATACCTATTCAAGCATGAAATTATGTTGTTGACTTGGGTCAATCATAAATTCTTGGCACTGCAAAGGGTTATCCTCAAATATATCTGGATGTACTGAGGATAGATTATATATATATTTATTTATTTATTGGTTCGTTTAATATGCCGCCCTTCTCCAGAGACTCAGGGTGGCTTACAATGCGTTAAGCAATAGCCTTCATACTTTTGTATATACCTGCTTAGTAGGGCTTTCGTCCCCCCCAGGCGGTGTTCTTTTTTACACAAAGTCAGTTTATTGCCCCCACAATCCGGGTCCTCATTTTACCTACCTCGAAAGGATGGAAAGCTGAGTCAACCTTGAGCCTGGTAAGATTTGAACTTGCAGTAATTGCAGGCAAATGGTGTTTCTTAATAGTGCTTTAGTTTGCTTAACGCATTGTAAGCCGCCCTGAAGAGAAGGGCGGCATATGGATCAAATCAATCAATCTATCAATCAATCTATCAATCTATCAATGGGAAAACGACTCAAGAAGAGAAACTCTGGTTGCCTAAACAGAGGGATAGAATCGAGATCACATGAAGTATTAGTACCAATTGATAATGCTTTAAATTAAAATCACACTTGGATTACTGCAACCAGTTTTCATCACCACAATATAAAAAAGGCGTCCAGACTCTAAAGAGTGCAGAGAAGAGCAGAAGGGATAATTAGTGGGTTGCAGTAATTGGGAATGAATCGTCTAGTGAAAGGAAGGACTAGGGGTGACATGATAGCAGTGTTCCAATACTTGAAGGGTCAACTTCTTTTCCAAAGCACCAGAAGGACAAGACAAGAAGCAATGCATGGAAACTAATCAAGGAGAGAGAAAAAAAGATGGAATTAAGGAAAAATCCCATCAGTGAGAACAATTAGCCAGTGGAAGGGAATGGCTGCAATTTTCTACTGCCTGGAAGATTGAAAAAGCCTCTTTTGAGTGAAGGTTGATTCTTCGGGAATGGCTTCCCTCCAGAGGTTGTGGGGGCTCCATTGCTGGTGGCTTTTAAACCGACGGGACAGCCATTTGTCTGAGACCTCCAAGGTTTCTTCCAGCTCTCTTCCAAACCTCCAGTGACGGAGCTCCCTCTGGAGGGAAACCAGCCCCAAAGGCTCAACCTGCATTGGAAGGAGGCTTTTTCAAGCTTCCCACCAGCAGAAATTGCAGCCCCCAGTTTCCCAGCCTGCAGCACCAGTGGGCTTCCATTTGGGGAGGGAAGGAACCTGCAGCAGCCGCAGCTGAGAGGCTTCAGCCCAGTTGCTTCTCCGCTTCCAGCCCAAGTTGCTCCCGGACTCTCCTCCCACCTGCTGCCCTCCACTCACCTGCCAGCTGCTGCTTCGACCATGGAAACAGCACAAAAGCCGCTCTGCACACCAACTTCCTCCCATCAGCCATCCGGAAGAGGAAGTTCCTCTACGCGTCTCGTCTCCTCCCAGCCTTTCTAGCAATGCAGTACTTGATGATTTTAACTCCTTAAACACAACCACAGGCGCCGCCTGCTGTATCGTCCGCTTTCTAGCCACCGGTGTTGCCTGTTTGAGCGCCATCTCCAGACAGGCAGAAAAACGCGCTTGTCCCCTCTCTTATCTAAGGCGGTTGCAAGAGGTTTTCACTGATTAAATGCTACCGTCATTTTTGACTTCTGGCAACTGACCCAAACAAAAGAGTGAAATGTGATACCTCTAAGCTTACGAAGATTAGCTACGTACTGAGCCCTGAAAGTTCATGACATTTTATTTTTTTATTTATTTTGTCAAGCATATATAAGAAAACATATAAAAGCATAAAAATAATTGGAATACATGAAAAGAATAAGAGTAAAAATGGACATTAGGACAGGAGCGATGGTGCGCTTATGCCTTACAGACCCCTTAGGAATGGGGTGAGGTCAACAGTAGACAGTCTAAGGCAGTGGTTCTCAACCTTCCTAATGCTGCGACCCTTTAATACAGTTCCTCATGTTGTGGTGACCCCCAACAATAAAATTATTCCTAAAACCATTGAAAATATGTGTTCTACGATGGTCTTAGGCGACCCTTGTGAAAGGGTCATTTGACCCCCAAAGGGGTCCCGACCCACAGGTTGAGAACCACTGGTCTAAGGTTAAAGTTTTGGGGGTTTGGGGAAGAAACCAGAGAGTCAGGTAGTGCATTCCAGGCATTGACCACTCTGTTGCTGAAGTCGTATTTTCTGCAATTGAATTTGGAGCAGTTTACCTTGAGTTTGCATCTCTTATTGGCTCAGGTATTGTGGTTGAAGCTGAAATAATCATTGACAGAATCTTTTTTTTTTTTGGACAGAATTTGCTATCTTAGGGGGTGACTCCCGATAGAGATCAACGCCTCTCTACATCCCAAAAGTTTAAAACTGATTTTCTGTGGCACGCAAGATTTTAGGACCTGGCAGCCCCATCATGTCAAGATACTCTAAGGGAGTGCTATTTTTAAGATTTATAAACTGTAGTGGAACATGGAGGATGACTATGCACAGCATTTTATGATTCAGTGGCAAAGAACTTTGGATGTAAATCATGCTTGAACAATGGAAAAGCTAAAGGAGGTGAGGTGATAGAGGGGGATTGATGAATAGCCAGCTGGTCTCCCCCTTGGATTCACTCCCCCCCCCCCGGTGTGAAACGGCCTTCCCCTGTTACTGCCCAGACTCTCTGTTTGTGGTCAGGTCATTTTTTTCCATCACCTCTGACTCTGGGACTTTACTACCACCCTCTTTGAACTTAATGTCGTTTGATCTCCGATCTCCTCGTTGCTGCTATTTATTTCAGCCCTGCCTCCCGATTACCGTCTTCTGGCCTTGGCTCGAGGGAAGGGAGATTGCAGGTTTGGAAGGAGAATGTCCTGGACAATGGCTGCTGCTCCATCTGCAGGAAAAGAGTTGAACTCTGCTGGCCTTATGTCATCCAGCCGCTGTGAGAGAACGGCTGTGGCCATTTGCTTGCACTGCAGCTATCTGACCTGGACGCCCCATCACTGTGAGAGAGTGAGAGGCTCCAGTTTTGTCCAGATCCAACCGTATTGCTATCTCGCACCTCTAGGACCATCGCTGATACCCAGAGTTACTCTCCCTTATCTCGTCATACTTATATGGCTTACACCTCAGTGGATCTGCTCGCGCTGCGAGATGCCTCCCTCTCGCGGCGATGGCCTTCCACTTTATCAAAGGCCTACCTTAAGGACGGGCTTTGGAGCCCCAAGAGGTGGCTTGTTTTAAAGCAGGGATTGAGGGTTTTTTTAATTAGGGCTTTTAATAATTTTTTAAGGGGAATTGGGAGGGCGACCAAGGGGGATGGGGGGAGTTATCCACCAAGGTCCGGATACTAGGTGGCACAGATACTCAGGACCTGGGCGTCCGGCTGATGCTGTGCAATGCCAGGTCCATGGTAAATAAGGCCCCCCTCATTTATGATCTTATTCAAGAGTGGGGAGCGGACCTGGCAGGTATTACGGAGACCTGGTTGGGCCCGGAGGGAGGGGTCCCTCTGGTTGAGATGTGCCCACCAGGCTTCAGAGCATTCCATCAGCCGAGGGCCCAGGGGAGGGGCGGGGGGTGACGGTTATTATTAAAGAAGGGCTTGGTCCGAGGGAGATCACTGTGTCACAGATTGCCGGATGTGAGTCCCTCTTTGTGAGATGGGGTCATGGGGTTCAGACGGGCTTGCTGCTTACATACCTGGCTCCCTGCTGCGTGGCAACGGCCCTGCCCGAGCTACTCGACGTGATAGCCATGGTGGCAGTTGATACACCCAGGCTTATGGTCATGGGTGATTTCAACTTGCCGTCCGTTGGTGAAACGTCGGAGATGGCTCGGGAGTTCATGGCTTCCATGATGATGGCCATGGACCTGACCCAGTTAGTTCATGGCCCCACTCACGGGGGGGACACACTCTGGACTTGACTTTTGTCTCTGGCCAGTGGTTGAGTGGTCTTATTATAGGGGATATAGACATGAAACCCTTGTCATGGTCAGATCACTCACTCCTTCATCTGGACCTTTGAACCGCTACACCCCGCCACAGGGAGGTGGAGCCAATTAGGTGGGTCCGCCCCAGGTGCCTGATGGATCCTGATAGGTTCCAGATGCAGCTCGGGCCATTTCCTGAAAATCTGGCACACAACTCGGCCGAGGACCTGGTGGCTGCCTGGGATCGGGCAGCTGGTGGGGCTTTGGATCGAGTCGTGCCTTTGCGGCCTCTTACCTGGTGTCGATCCCTCGTGGCTCCTTGGTTTATCGAGGAGCTGAGGGAGATGAGATGAGATGAGATGCCGGAAAAGATGCCTAGAGAGCGGTTGGAGGGGCAGTCTCGCTGAATCTGACCGAACACTGGTAAGGTCGCATATTAAGACCTTAGTGGTGATAAAAGCGGCAAAGTTTAATTACTTTTCTGCTCTTATTGCATCATCAGAGAATCGTCTGGCCACCCTGTTCAGGGTGACCCGCTCCCTGTTCCACCCGGAAGTGCGGGAGGACCCCCTGGAAGGCAGGGCCGAGGATTTTGGACAATATCTGTATGACAAAATCGCTCAGATCCGGGGGGATTTGGACTCTGGGTAGATTCGGGCAGGGTGGCGAGGAATAGTCTTGAGAACGTTATCTGGGAAGAGTTTGACTTTGTGACCCCTGATGACGTGGACAGGATTCTGTGGAGACTTAGTGCGGCCACATGTTTACTGGATCCGTGTCCCTCCTGGTTAGTACTGGCTTCCCAGGAGGTTACACGAGGCTGGCTCCAGGGAATTATTACCTGCAGGAAACAATATTGGCCAACTATCGTCCTGTCTCCAACCTTCGCTTTCTGGCGAAGGTTGTTGAGAGTGTGGTCGCGCGACAGTTTCCGCAATTCCTGGAGGAAACATCTTATCTAGATCCATTCCAGTCAGGTTTCAGGCCCGGGCACAGCACGGAAACGGCATTGGTCGCATTGGTAGATGATCTCTGGAGGGCTCGGGACAGGGGTTGTTCCTCTGTTCTGGCCCTGTTAGACCTCTCAGCAGCTTTTGATACCATCGACCATGGTATCATGCTTCACCGGTTGGAAGAGTTGGGGATGGGGGACACCGTGTTACGGTGGTTCTCCTCCTTTCTCTCAGACCGGTCGCAGTTCGTGTTGGCAGGGGGGCAGAGGTCGACCTCGAGGCCTCTTATATGTGGAGTGCCTCAGGGGTCGGTCCTCTCGCCCCTTCTGTTCAACATTTATGTGAAGCCGCTGGGCGAGATCATCCGTGGCTTTGGGGTGAAGTACCATCAGTACGCTGATGACACCCAGCTATACATCTCCACCCCAGGCCACCCCAACGATGCCCTTGAAGTGATTTCCCAGTGCCTGGAGGCTGTGCGGATCTGGATGGGGAGACACAGGCTCAAGCTCAACCCTTCCAAGACTGAGTGGCTGTGGTTCCCGGCATCCCGATATAGTCAGTTGACTCCATCACTGACTATTGGGGGCGAGTCTTTGGCCCCCTCGGAGAGGGCTCACACTCTGGGAGTCCTCCTGGATACGCAGCTGTCCTTGGAGGAACATCTGATGGCTGTTGCCAGGGGGACTTTTGATCAGGTTTGCCTGATCCGCCAGTTGCAGCCCTTTCTTGATCGGGATTCCCTGTGCACAGTCACTCATGCCCTCGTCACCTCTCGCCTGGACTACTGCAATGCTCTCTACATGGGGCTGCCCTTGAAGAGCACCCAGAGGCTCCAACTGGTCCAGAATGCGGCCGCGCGGGGAGTCACGGGAGCCGCATGGCGCTCCCATACAACACTTCTCCTGCGTGAGCTGCACTGGCTCACAGTGGTCCTCTGGGTGCGCTTCAAGGTATTGGTTATCACCTTTAAAGCGCTCCATGGCATAGGACCTAGTTATCTTCGAGACTGCCTGCTGCTGACGGCCTCCCATGGACCTGTGCGCTCCCACAGAGAGGGCCTC
This sequence comes from Pantherophis guttatus, assembly GCF_059756535.1. NCBI lineage: Eukaryota > Metazoa > Chordata > Lepidosauria > Squamata > Colubridae > Pantherophis > Pantherophis guttatus. The sequence goes on from NC_142064.1 coordinate 265,530,595, forward strand.
CTCGGGGTGCCATCAGTCAAACAATGTAGGCTGGTGACCCCCAGGGGGAGGGCCTTCTCTGTGGGGGCACCTACCCTCTGGAATCAGCTGCCCCCAGAGATAAGGAGAATCCAAGACCTCGTTGCCTTCCACCGTGCCCTTAAAACCTTCTTTTTCCAGCAAGCCGGGCTGGCCTAACACTTTTTAAAATGTTTTTAATTGTTTGTTATTGTTTTTAATCATGGGGCCAAATTTATATATATCTTTTTAATTGTATTTTAATGTTTGTAGTTTATGCTTTTACTTGGCTGTTCACCGCCCTGAATCCCTTCTGGGAGAAGGGCGGTATACAAATTTAAAAATAAATAAATAAATAAATGGGAGAATATGTTGTTGAAAGATCTAAAATTCACATTAAACTATAAAAGAAAAGTTTGATAAGATGATGTACTGTGTGTATCTATCACTGGCCAAATTGTCCAGAATGTTTAAAAGCACCTCAAATGAATGTTGGAAATCTAAAGAGCTTTTTATGATTTGTAGAAAGTCAGCACCACTCCCCAGAAGAATGAAATATTTTGGGAAATATTAAAAAGGCAGAATATTATATTTCCCTAAATGAGAAATGGAGAAACATGGGGGTTTTTAGAGGTAGGAAGGCAGACTCAGTCTTTCTTAATAGCCCCCAGCAGGCATTTTGTGCCCATTAAGAAAGATTGGGCCAGCCTATCTATAAGAGCAGTGGTTAGAGTGCAGTACTGCAGGTTTCTTCTGCTGACTGCCAGCTGCCTGCAATTTGGCAGATCGAATCTCACCAGACTCATCCTTCCGAGGTGGGTAAAATGAGCCAGATTGTTAGGGACAATATGCTGACTATGTAAAACCGCTTAGAGAGGGCTGTTAAAGCACTGTGAAGCGGTATATGAGTCTAAGTACTATTGCTATTGCTAAAACAAAAGACCTTCAGCTCCAGGATGATGGGATTAAGACCCTTTAGGACATAATAAAGCATTTAGCAGAAGACACAGGGCCCACTACATTGCACAATCTCCTAAGGGCATTTCAGACATTGCACAACCCCCCTAGCTAGCAGCATCTGTGAAACTTATAAAAATCCATGTATTCATCAAACCAGTGGGTCAGCTGAACCAGAATTTCATGCTGTCTTTGTGTGTGGTTCGGCTTCATCAATAAACCATGTTTCCAATCAGCTTCCATGTTTTTCTCCCAGCTTGGAACTGAACCAGATGGATATTTCTTCCAACACATTTATGGTGGGCATGTGACAAAATAAATATTGGAGTATTGTTCCTCTGCCATTGTTAAGCAAATCACGGTGGGTTGTGAAGGGCAATCTCACACGACCTTGGCTTGCAAATTCCTGCTGGCATCCCCACTGGTTTTGCTTCTCAGAAGATAGCTGGGAAGGTCACAAATGGGGATCAGCAGTGTGGGATGCTGCAACCATCATAAATGTGCACTGCTTGGTGGAACCTTAACTGGTGCAACTCCTTTTCCTGCACCTTCATAACCACAGGAACTGCAGACGTCTGGTCACTGAGCAAGTGCTAAATTTGGGGACCAGCTGTATGTCTGCTTTCACAGTGCCATTGTAACTTTGAAGGTTCAGGAAACAAGATAAGCAAGGACTACATACACAAACTGAACATCACAAAAGGTCCCCAATAGCTTTTTTTAGTTGAAACTGATTAATACATGGATGGGCACCAATAGGAAAGATTGTGCTTTTTGGCTAGACATGAAAGTAAGAAAAATAATCATCTCAGAAAAGACAGTGTCAGATCAGTCGGAGATTGTTGCCAAGAAAACAGCAAGTACATAACAGAACCACAGAGCTGGAAGGAACCTTTGAGATCTTCTAATCCAATCCCTTACTTGAGCAGGAGGCCCTGAAGAACCTGACACCCAAAAGAAAGAAATTGTACAATTTTTACAAAAATAAACATCCAGCAACTTTTGCTGCTGATGGCCAGGTGGATTTTCTTGTGTGCGATAAGGTTGGAAGGTTTTCTGAAGCACCGTTCACACTCAGGACACTTAAATGGTTTCTCCCCTGTATGTATAAGCATATGATTTAGAAGGCTATCCTTAGTACTGAAATCTTTCCCACAGTCTGGGCACTCATATGGTTTCTCCCCTGTGTGAGTCCTCTGGTGACTCACCAGCCGGGAATTCCAAAGAAAACTTTTCCCACAATCTGGACACATATATGGTTTTTCCCTGGAGTGAGTCCTCTGGTGTGTCACCAGGCGGGAATTGTTACTGAAACTTTTCCCACAATCAGGACATTCAAATAGTTTCTTTCTTGTGTGAATCTTCTGGTGTTTCACCAGGTCAGAATTCCGATTGAACATTTTCCCACAATCAAGACATTCAAAGGGTTTCTCTCCGGTGTGAATCCTTTGGTGTGCCACCAGGCTGGAATTGTGATTGAACCTTTTCCCACAATCAGGACATTAAAAGGGTTTTTCTCCTGTGTGAAACCTCTTGTGTATACCAGGTTGGAATTTTGACTGAAACCTTTCCCACATTCAGGACATTCATAGGGTTTCTCTCCTGTGTGATTCCTCTGGTGCCTTACAAGGTGGGAATTGTTACTGAAACTTTTCCCACAATCCAGACATTCAAATGGTTTCTCTCCTTGTGAGTCCTCTGGTGTGTCACCAGACTGGAATTTTGACTGAAACCCTTTTCAGAATCAGGGCATTCAAAAGGTTTCTTTTCTGCGTGAGTCCTCTTGTGGTTCATCAGGCTGTAATTGTGACTGAAACCTTTCCCACAGATAGGGCATTCAAGGGGTTTCTCTCCTTCAAATGTTTTTTTTTTCACTGTGTGTGAGTGTTGTCTCATGAGGTGGGAATTTCCAATGAAATTTTCACACAATCTGGACACTCAAACGTGATGCGAGTCCTCTGATGTATCTGTTAAATGTGTTCAAGGATCGTGCCCAATAACTCCATAAGCAGGTATTCTTTAAATCAAGTATTGTTTATTAATCAAGCATCTTATCATTGCAGGTACAAGTCTGGAACTGCTGCAGGACCGCATGGCTGACCCTTAAGTACCCCCTGGGCGTGGCTAAGGTAAGGAGGGGCTATTGGGTTAGGGTGGACCTTGGGGGTTGGCTTGCCCAGCCTCCATGCTTCTAGCCCTGGGTCAGAGGCAAGGCATTTACTCCTGACAAAACCCCCTCTAAATGCCTGGCCGAGGTGTTCTTGTGTGGTGCATACCTGAGGTGTCTTTTTCAGGAGGACACCTAATTTTGATGTTAGGTACGTGTGCTGCTTATTCTGCAATGGTTTGGTTATAATGTCCGCTGTTTGTTCTTCTGTATCACAATGTACAACTCTTATGAATCCTATGCTTGCGAACTGTCTAACGTGTTTGTATTTTATATCGATATGTCTCGATCTTTGGCCCACTGCTTCAGCCCTAGATATTTCCATGGCGGCTTTATTGTCCTTGTGCATGATAGTTCGGTTAGGGTAGTTCGGTTCGGCCCATATGTCTGATAGCAGGTCGTCGAACCAGACCAGGTTGTTGGCGGCCTTGGACAAACAAATATATTCGGCCTCTGTTGTTGATGTGGCTACCAGATCCTGCTTACCTGTGTACCAATGTACTGGGCTGTTGTTTAAAAAGAATACGTAACCTGAAGTACTCCTCCTGCATTTCACATCCCCAGCCCAGTCAGCATCTGCATAGCATGTGAGTGTGGGTGCTGTGGTGTTCTTGGGTTCTAGCGATAGGCAAGTATCTGAACTCTGTTTTAGGTACCTCAGTACCCTCTTGATGGCTTCCCAGTGATACACAGTGGGCTTACCTACATGTCGTGATAGTAAGTTGACTGGCAATGCGATGTCTGGTCTGGTCCAGTTCGCAATGTATAATAGGGAGCCTATGGTGGACCTGTATAATGTGTTGTCCTTGAACGCCTCAGCCTCATTGTACATGTCCTCCAAGAAGTCTGGTTGCATTGGCGTTTCACACCCCTTGGCGTTTGCCATGTTGCACTTATGTATAAGTTCCAAAATCTTGTCCTTCTGTGACAGTTGGAAACCTCTGTCTGTTCTTGTGATTTGTACCCCCAAATATTTATCTACCTTACCCAGTATCTTTAGTGTAAAATGTTTTCCCAGCTCGTTGGCGAAGTCGTTACATTTGCTAGACTTGTCACCGATATACAATATATCGTCCACGTATATTAAAACATACTCGAGGGAACTGTCTGACTTCTTGGTGAAGAAGCAGTTGTCGGCCGAGGTGGCTGAGAATCCCATAGATTTCAATGTCTTGGACAGGCACTCGTACCAACGTTTCCCTGACTGTTTGAGTCCATACAGGCTCCGGTTTAGGATCCAGGTTTCTCCCTTCCTGGTGTTTTGGCTAGGTGGCGCTCTCACATATATCTCTTTATCGAGCTCGGCGTGCAGGTAGGCGGTTTGCACGTCAAATTGATGTACTTCTAAACCAAGTAGTGATGCAATAACCAGCGCACATTTTACGCTTTCAGCCCTGACTGTGGGGGAGTACGTTTCCGTGTAATCATCAGGGTATTTTTGGGCGAACCCCTGTGCCACCAGCCTAGCCTTATAGAGTGCTTTGTTTCCCTCTAGTGTTTTAATTTTGTAGACCCACCTGGTGCCTATGGCCGTTTTCCCTGTTGGGACATTGGAGGGAGTGTATACGTTTAGTTCCCTCAGACTGTCCATTTCCCTCTCCATGGCTTGTTCCCACTTTTCTCTTTCCTCATCTGGTAACTTCAATACGTCCTCGTATGTATTGGGGGTTAGTTGGTTAGTATGGAGGGACAACACGTAGTCCCCTAATCTTTCTGGCTTTTTGCCCCTGTTTGCCCTGATTGGCCTGTCGGGGGGTGTCTCTGTGTCATGCATGTACCTAGCTTCTTTCTCGGTGAGTGAGTCCACCTTGATGTGTGGGTGGTTTTCTTTCCACCCCTTCACAGGTATTTCCTGTCTCTTGGGTTTGCTCTTTTCCTGCTCTGTGCCCTTTTCTGTTTGGTGCCTTTTTCTCCTTTGATCATCCCCTGGTCCGTCCTAAGGGACACCTCGTTGAGGTGTATCTTGGACCAGTTGGCGTTTTCATGGAAGACAGCTGTTCGTGATATCACAAAATTGTTGTTGCTGTCTATGAACCTATATCCCTTCGTCCCTGGTTCATATCCCATGAACCTCAGTCTTCTGGATACCCTATCTCCCTTATGTCTCAATTCTCGGCCAGTCCACCCAACTGCACTGAAAACAAGCCAACACCAGAATGGAATAAAGCAGTTGCAATCCTTTAATTAGGTTCAGCACAGCAAACACAGGCAGGAGAAAGGCACAAGCCGGAAACAAGGTTTAAAGTTAGCGCTACACGCAATCGCAGTGTAGCGCCTTTTATATACACAGCAATAAATCAAGTGGCAATTAAACAGTTAACATCACCCCTCCTTCCCCTAGCTGGCCTGAAGGAGGAGCACAATAAATCAATTAACAATCAAACAGTCAACATCATCCCTCCTTCCTCAAGCTGGCCTGTAGGAGGAGCGCGCCTCTGTTACAGCACAAGGCAGCGTCATCTGCAAACACCATGCCCCCCCCATCTCCGATGAAAGAGTTTGCTTCGTTTTGTGTGCGGGTGGTAAAGACTTCTCAAACAGCTGATGACACGCCCCCGGAGAGTCCAACAGCTTGCCCCCTCCTCGTCGTCCTCCCTAGTGATGGCGAGACCCAACCGAGGCTCGACAGGCGGCTCCTCTCTACCAGGAGTCCACCTGCAGGAAATAAAATAAAGATGTTAGCATAGCAACCGTTCTACCCACTGGGACCTGGTTTATTTGGATATTTACGATGATACCGACGGAGCAACCGGTCGGCATGAATGTCTGGAGCTGCTACCCAAGATGCTTGTGCTAGTGGATAACCCTTCCACCGTACTAAGTACTGTAACCTGCCTCTACGTAGACGTGAATCCAATACTTTATCTATCTCATATTGATCTGAATGACTCGGTCCCGGGGAAACAGGCTGATGTGTGGGCCTTTCCTCTTTGACAGGTTTAAGGAGGCTGCTATGAAAAACAGGATGTATTTTTCCTAACAGTGAAGGTAGCTTAAGCATGACAGTGACAGGGTTGATCACACGTATTATAGGAAAAGGACCTATGTATTTGCGACCTAGTTTCCTACTAGGTAATCGTAATTTCAAGTATTTTGTCGATAGATACACATGATCCCCTACAGAAAACGGTTTTGGGTCGGCTCTTTTTTTATCAACATAAAGTTTGTATTCATTTGCTGCTTTTTGAAGCGCCGTTTTTACCGCTGGCCACGTTTGTCGGATCTTGTCGGCCCAACCGGAATGTGTAGATACCCCTGTAGCTGGAGGTTCTACCTCAGGTATGGCAGGGAATTCTCTTCCATAGATGATTTGGAAAGGAGAAAATCCCGTGCTACGGTGGCTGATATTGTTGTACGCGACTTCAGCGAACGGGAGTAAGGCAGACCAATCAGTTTGCTGATACGAAATGTAGCAACGTAGATATCGTTCCACAGCGGCATTAGCCCGTTCAGCTGCTCCATTTGTACTGGGATGGAAGGCTGAACTTAATCCTTGAGTGGAACCTATCCTGTGAATGAAAGATCTCCAAAACTGGGCGGTGAACTGGACACCTCGATCTGATATAATACGCTTCGGGACCCCGTGAAGGCGGTAGATATGTTGTATAAACATGTCTGTCAATCGTCGGGCAGATGGTAAACCCCGACAGGGTATAAAATGCGCCTGCTTTGAATATAGGTCTACTACTGTCCAAATAACGGTATGTCCATTGCTGGGCGGTAGGTCTACTATAAAATCCATCGCCACTTCCTCCCACGGACGACTAGGATCAGCCACCGATTGTAATCGACCAAGTGGTTTTCCTGACCATGGTTTTGCTGCTGCGCATGTGGGGCACGATTTAACATAACGTTCAATTTCACCACGCATTCGTGGCCACCAAAATTGACGTCTAATCAGGTGAAGTGTTTTAAGGAAACCGTAATGACCTGCTGGTTTGGCATCATGGCACCGTCTTAAAACTGTAGTTCGAAGCGGTTCTGGAATGTATAAACGATCCCCATTCCACCCTAATCCATCTCGTAAGATTACTGACGTTTGGTTTTGATTTACCCATGTATCCTGGCTGATAGCTATCCGAAGATTCGTTAAGAAGGACGCTTCTTTCCGTAACACCGCCGCAACTGCATGCCCACTCTCAATAGGTGGTATAAGAGATTCCACTACTTCCTCGCGCTTACTGTTATATTGTGGCATACGAGAAAGTGCATCGGCGAGGAAGTTCTTTCCTGCTGGCACATATTTGAGTCTGAAATTGAATCTTCGAAAATATTGTGCCCAGCGTAGTTGTTTTGGGGACAGACGTCTAGGCGTTTGTAATGCCTCTAAATTTTTATGGTCCGTCCATACCTCAAATGGGATAGTAGCCCCTTCCAGGATGTGACGCCACGTAAGTAGAGCCCAACGGACAGCGAAGGCCTCCTTTTCCCAGATCGCCCACCCTCGCTCTGTGGTGTTTAATTTACGTGAGGTATAAGCACAAGGGCGTATCCTATCCTGTTCATCTTTTTGCAGCAACACAGCTCCCACAGCAACGTCACTAGCATCGGCTTGAACGATGAATTCACGAGACAGATCAGGGTGTTTAAGTACCGGTTCTCTGGTAAAAAGATATTTCAACTGTTCAAACGCACTTTGACATTGAGCTGTCCACTGCAATAACTGGTTTGGTCTTGGTTTTATCACAGGAGATTTAGTGCGTAACAGGTCTGTTAACGGTAGTGCTATAGCGGCAAATGCAGGGACGAATTGGCGATAGAAATTCGCGAAACCAAGGAAACTTTGGAGTTGTTTCCTGGTTTTTGGTGCTTGCCACTCAACTATAGCTTGGACTTTACGTGGATCCATTTCTATCCCATCGCTTGAGATCCTGTACCCGAGGTAATCTATCTTCGACTTATGGAACTCACATTTCGAAAGCTTTATAAACAGTTTAGCCGCTAACAACTTCTCTAAAACCTGACGGACTAACACAACGTGTTCTTCCAAGGTGCGCGTATATATTAGAATGTCGTCTAAATAAACAAGAACTCCTCTATACAAATGTTCATGCAAAACTTCGTTGATAAGCTGCATGAACACCGCTGGAGCGCCTTGAAGTCCAAACGGCATAACTCTATATTGGTAGCTACCAAGAGGGCAGTTAAAAGTGGTCTTCCATTCATCGCCCTGTTTGATACATACTCGGTAGTACGCTTCCCGTAAATCGAGTTTTGTAAACACAGGCAGGAGAAAGGCACAAGCCGGAAACAAGGTTTAAAGTTAGCGCTACACGCAATCGCAGTGTAGCGCCTTTTATATACACAGCAATAAATCAAGTGGCAATTAAACAGTTAACATCACCCCTCCTTCCCCTAGCTGGCCTGAAGGAGGAGCACAATAAATCAATTAACAATCAAACAGTCAACATCATCCCTCCTTCCTCAAGCTGGCCTGTAGGAGGAGCGCACCTCTGTTACAGCACAAGGCAGCGTCATCTGCAAACACCATGCCCCCCCCATCTCCGATGAAAGAGTTTGCTTCGTTTTGTGTGCGGGTGGTAAAGACTTCTCAAACAGCTGATGACACGCCCCCGGAGAGTCCAACAGCTTGCCCCCTCCTCGTCGTCCTCCCTAGTGATGGCGAGACCCAACCGAGGCTCGACATCAATTGTTTGGGGATGTGTAAATGTGACACCTGTGGTTTCCTTTGGTACATTAACTCGTATGGAGTTTTATTTAGTACGCTGGTCCATAACCTGTTTAAAGTGTAGTTCGAATAAATGAGTGCTTCTGACCAGAAATGCTGCCCTAGGCCAGCATCCTCTAGTGCGCACTTCATCATGGTCTGCAGTGTCCCGTTTTTTCATTCTGCCACGCCATTTTGAAAGGCGGAAAATGGAGAAGTCGTGTAGTGGACTATCCCGCGTGTCTTTAGCCATTGCGAGAAGTCTCTTGATAAAAATTCAGACCCCCGGTCTGTCATTATTTGCCTGATCTTGGTGTCATGTTGTGTCTCCACCCTTGCGTAGAATTCCTTAAATTTTTGGAATACTTCGCTCTTGTGTTTTAGCGTGTATACGAAGCCATAGCGGCTGAAATCATCCACTATGGTCAGGAAGTACCTCTTTCTATATTTGACGGAGGGTCTTAGGGGTCCCACTAGGTCCATATGTATGAGTTGGAATATAGAATTGCTTGTGCGTACTGACTTTTTGGGCCTAGGTTTGGTTTTTAATTTAGAGCTCTTACAAATAGAACACTCGAGATAGTTCTCACAATCCTTTATTTTTACACCTTCAGAGCATTCCATCATCTTCTGCACCACAGGGAAACTAATGTGTCCTAGTTTTCTGTGTAACAGGTGGGCACAGTTGTCATGCATTGGCTTACCTATTGCTGGTTTTCCTGCCCTGGGAGTCCCCTGTTTACTTGTGTCATCGGTGGTGTGTGTGTGACTAACCCCCTCTACTTCTCCACTTGTGTGGTCTGGGTTGTCGGGTTTGACCTCCTGGTGATTGTTTACCTCTGGCTGCTTGTCCCTGACTGGTTGGAAGAATGGCAGTTCCCCACTGATCACTACTTTCCCTATTCTTTTGCCCCCTCTAGTTACCTGTGCCTTTCCTTCCTTGAATGTCACTTCAACATTGTTATTCTTGCTTAGTTTTAGGGTGGCAAGAATGTTATAGGGTATATTAGGCACTAATAGTACTCCTTGCACTACTCCTATCCCTGGCACGTATGTGTTGCCTTTGCCTGTTACTTGCACATTGTTCTGGTTAGCCACTTTTATAATAAAACTTTCATCTGTGAATGAGGTTAGTAAGTTACGGTCATAAGTGGTATGGTTTGTGGCCCCTGAGTCCAACAGCCATGTGCCTTCCTCCCTGTCCTGGCCTATGTGTCGCTCTTGATCTCCTATGCCATATAGGGATCCGGTCTGGCTTTCCCTGGAACTATCCCTGTGGTTTCTTCTGTCCCTGGGGCTAGGGGAATCCCTACGCCTGTGTACCTGCAATGATAAGCATCTTATCATTGCAGGTACAAGTCTGGAACTGCTGCAGGACCGCATGGCTGACCCTTAAGTACCCCCTGGGCGTGGCTAAGGTAAGGAGGGGCTATTGGGTTAGGGTGGACCTTGGGGGTTGGCTTGCCCAGCCTCCATGCTTCTAGCCCTGGGTCAGAGGCAAGGCATTTACTCCTGACAGTATCACCATGTTCCCAAGCTCACTAAAGCATTTACCACATTAGGAGCACTTTTAAGACTTTTCTCCTATGTGGATCTTCTTGTGCATAATCAGTTATGATTTGCAATCTGTGCTTTTCCCACAACAGGCGTCTCTCTAGAGCTTTTCCAACACTTATATTCTTGAGGTCAAAAATATGTGTTATTCATTGTTTAGTGGTGTTTTGATTAAGGCTGGGTTTTTTTTCTCCCAGAGTGAGGCCTGCTTCTCTGTCTACCCTATATTGCTCTTCAAGTGAATTTTTCCTCCCCACTGACTTCCAGATATTTCCCTCTTTTTCTGAATAAAAAATAATCTCCCCTGACTTTTCATGTAATGTATGCTTGAGTTCTGCATAATTTACTTATTCCAGTTTAAATCTTTCTTAATTTTCTGTCCGTTATCTCTCACCTGATCAGGAAAAAGAAGAATTATGTGGGTTTTTGTGAAGGAAATGGACGATATTTTTATTTCTGGCTTGATTTTCTTTCATTTTCAAAGTTGCTTGTTATAATCAGTTGTCCAGTGTGCTCTTATTGCCATCTTCTTTACCTATAAGATTCAAAGAAAAGTGTAATGTTATTTGTTTATAAAATTGTTGTAGATGATGTGAAAAAAGAAAAAAAAGTGTACCTTACAATTAAAAAGCGAACATGCCACATTGCTAGAATAACTTCTTACATTAACCATGATCCATTTGACACATGGAAAACAACCAAAATCCAAGTTCAAATATCCATTCAATCATGAAATTCTCTTGTTGATTTGGGACAATCACAAAATCTTACAGTGCAAAGGCTTATCACCAAATACGTAACTCATTTTGCTCATGGAAATCCTCAGCTCCAAATATGGCAGAAAATGCTGTCCACAACCTCTCTGGTGACATCCCAATTCAAGCAGACCTCATTTACTGACGGCAATTTGGACTGGCATCTGCATCACTAAGCAGCCTGATCATGAGCATGATGTCACATGACAGTGCCAACTTACATGTGATCCTCTGCAGTTGTTAAGCAAATCACTGTGGATTGTTAAAGGGAATTTCAGATTCAAATTCCTGCTGGTATCTCCACTGACTTACTTGTCAGAAGCTAGCTGGGGAGATCATAAATGGGGATCATGCGTATGGGATACAGCAGCAATTGTATATGTGCACCGGTTGGCAGAACCCAAATTGGTCCATCTGTTTTTCCTGCACCTTCATAACCACAGCAACCACTGCTGACATGTGGTCACTGAACATGTGCTACGATGACCACAAATTTGTGGACCAGGTGTGTATCTGCCTTTACAGTGCTATAGTAACTTTGAAGGCTCAGGGAACAAATAGGCAAGTACTACCTATACAACTGAACATCCCAAAAGGTCTTCAATAGCTCAATTGAACCTGGTTAATACATGGATGCAGCACCAATAGGAAACACCATGCTTATTGGCAAGACATGGAAGTAAAAAAAAACCAAGCAGAGCAGCTACAGAGGCCAGCGGAGGTGACAGTCTCCAGACCGCCTCTGATTAAGAAGAGCCGCTCGTCCACTCGATCCACAGGTGAGGAGAGCAGACCGGAGGGAGGCAAAGAGGTCAGCAAGGGTGTTTGAGAGGAAGCAGCTCCACCTCTCCACACAAGGAACAGCTGTGGAAGGGTGATTTTAACCAGATGCTGGGTAAAAGTGTGTTTCTTGGGAACACCTGCTTGTTTTGATGTGCACTTTCCCAGCTTTGCTGGATCCTGTGTTTTGAACTTTGGACTGTGTTTTTGGACTCTGAACCTCAGACTTTCCTTCTTGAACTTTGGACTTGACTCTCGGACCTCCTTTTGTTGTTGGAACTCTGGACTTGTGGGTATCATTACTTCCCTCTTTGCCTCACGGTCAGCTAGGGCCTACTTTTTAGAGCAGGGGAATCCAGACCGGGGGCTGAGGGCTGGGGCGGAGCTTCACTGACACCATTGCTGGGTTATTTGACACTTTGAGTAAGTGAGTAATCAACAGATGCTACTTAAACCCTGCCTTGCCAGCGTGACTTGGTTCAGAACACTAATATAGCTCCCATCTTGAAAAAAGGGGAAACTTCACAAATCTACAAACCAATCAACCTGACATCAATGCCTGAGAAGAACCTGAAAAAGATAACCAAGCAACAGATCTACAAACAACTAGAAGCAAGCAAACTTATAACCAGAAGCCAACATGGGTTTGTCAAAAAAAGATCATGCCAATTTCCTTCTTTGAGAAAGTGTCTCAATAAACAGACCAGCAAAATGCTGTGGACATAGTATAATGGAATTTCAGTAAGGCATTTGATAATCAACGTAAGATGGATTTTGGATGTCCTAGTGGACAATCACCTAAATATGAGCCCACACTGTATTGCAGTGGCCAAAAAAGCCAAAACAATCCTAGGCTGCTTAAACAGAGGGCTAGAATCCAGATCATGTGTCGTGTTAGTACCAATTTATAATCCTTTGGTAAGATCACACTTGGATTATTGCAACCAGTTTTGATCGCCACAATATTAAAAAAAAGGTGTTGAGACTCTACAAAGAGCACAGAGAAGAGCAGTAGGGATGATTAGAGGGCTGGAGGCTAAAACATACGAAGAAAGGTTGCAGGAATTGGAAAGGAATTGTCTAGTGCAGTGATGGCAAACCTTTTTCTCGTGGCGTGCCGGAAGTGTGTATGTGCGCATGCAACAGCTCCTGTGCGTGCCAGCACCCATAATGCAATGTGAACCCTTCCACATGTGCATGTTCACATGACCCTCCCCCGCACATGCGCCCCACATTGCGCATGCGCGCCCTGCACATGCACTTCGGGCATCCCTCCGCCCTGTTTTGGGCCTGGAAAGTCATTATTTTGAGGGCAGTCCGAGGCTTCTCTGTCTCCCTGTCCGATAAGACTTCTGGCATAGCCACAGGCCTCCGGAGGGAAGCCCTGGCCTGCTGCTCCTGCCACCGCCACCCCCTTGCCCCCAGCAAGAGCGGTTCTCGTACTGTCCCAGGAGGACTGGAGGAGAGCGCAGCTCCTCAGCTCCTCACTCATGGAGATCCACCGGTG